>NC_080740.1:88474974-89099974 GCF_020826845.1 Diceros bicornis minor | reverse complement strand
TTGTGAATTAGCTGACAGCTTCACTAGCGCTTCAGGCCAGGTTGCTGAGAGGTGCAGGAAAGAGTGGAGGCTTTGCATACAGGTGTGTGGGTCTGAGGACTTGCTCTGTGGCTTACTAGCTGTGTGACCTTGGGCAAGTGACTCAACCTCTCTGAGCCTCTTCTTTATCTGTAAAATCGTTACTGAGGAAGTAGTCTGGAAAGATAGAATCTTATGAGTGAGTGTGAGCTCTCTGTGTGCTGATGGGGACATGGGGCATGAGGGGTGCTCTCGCATTTGTCTCATGTCCTATGCAGACCCCACGCCTGCCTGAAAAACAACTTACAGCTCCACCTGGGGCTGCCACCTCCCCTTTGGGATGCATTTGGGTCTTCTTGGAGTTTACAGGATCGTGGCCTCTAAGAAAACATACAAGACTTTGGGCTATTTTTTTATTTATTCTTATTTTTAACTGTGGTAAAATATACATAACATAATATTTACCTCTTAACCATTTTTAAGTGTATAGTTCACTGGTATTAAGTACATTCATATTGTTGTGCAACCATCACCACCATCCATCTCCATAACTTCTTCACCTTGGAAAACTGAAACTCTATACCCATTAAACAACAACTCCCCATTCCTTCCTCCCCCAGCCCCTGGCAACTGCCATTCTCCTTTCTGTCTCTATGAATCTGACTACTCTGAATACTTCATATAAGTGGAATCATACAGTATTTGTCCTTTTGTGACTGGCTTATTTTGCTTAGCATAATGCCTTCAAGATTCATCCATTATAGCATGTGTCAGAATTTTCTTCCTTTTTAAGGCTGAATGTTCCATTGTATGCATATATCACATTTTGTTTATCCATTCATCCATCAATGGACATTTGGGTTGCTTCCACCTTTTGGCTATTGTGAATAATGTATGATCTTGGTGTACAGATATCTCTTCAATACCCTCCTTTCAATTCTTGTGAGTATATATCCAGAAGTGGAATTGCTGGATCATATGGTGATTCTATTTTTAATTCTTTGAGGAACCACCATACTACTTTCTACAGCAGCAGTACCATTTTGCATTCCCATCAACAGTGCACAAAGGTTCCAATTTCTCCACATCCTTGCTAACACTTATTATTTTATTTTCTATTTTTTTTTTTTAAATAGTGGTCGTCCTAATGGGTGTGAAGTGGTGTTTTATTGTGGTTTTGATCTTCATTTCCATAATGATTGGTGATGTTGAGCTTCTTTTCGTGTGCGTGTTGGCCATTTGTATATCTTCTTTGCAGAAATGTTTGTTTGAGTTCTTTGCCTATTTTTTAATTGAGTTGTTTATTTTTTTGTTGTTGAGTTGTAGGAGTTCTCTATATATTCTGGATATTAAGCCCTTATCAGATATATGATTTGCAAGTGTTTCCTCTTATTCCTTAGGTTACCTTTTCACTCTGTTGATTGTGTCCCTTGATGCACAGAAGTTTTTAATTTTGATGTAGTCCAATTTATCTATTTTTACTTTTGTCACCTGTGCTTTTGATGTCATACCAAGAAATCATTGTCAAATCCAATGTCGTGTAGTTTTTCCCCTGTGTCTTCCTCTAAGACTTTTATAGTTCTGGGCTACTTTAAAAGACAAAAAAAAGACATTAAAATGTAAAATGATCTCAGTGTGTCTTGGAAGCCTTTAACCCAGAGGTCCGGGGCCAAGAGTTGGAGCGTGGGAGACCCCGTGACTGGAGCACCTTCTGGGGGCTAGGGTGGCTGCTGCCTGCTGAGGTCCATTTGCGGGCAGAGCATACAAGGCAGGCAAGCAGGCAGTGAGCATCATTTCCAGAGAGTCCTTGCGTCCCCACTTAAGGAGCCACCGTTTTCCCAGCAGTATCATGTAGCTGCCTCACGGGTTTGTTGTGAGGATTGAAGGAGAAAGGATGTAAGGCACCTGGCCTTTCCTGTTCATGGTGGCTGATGGGGTTAGTGCTGCCAGCCCAGATTGCTCCCAGCCATGCATGGGCCTTGGCAAGGTCACCAGGGAACTCTCAGGATTCCAGCCCAGCCCCGTCTCTGCAAGCAGTTGCTTCCTGGGAGTACAGCCCAATATCAGAAGTAATAAACAAAGGAATTCTAAATTTTATAAGCAACACTAGGAAACATTAAAGAGGATCCAATTCATAACCATGAATGTTCACCCCCATTTTCCCTCCATCCTCTCCCAGCCCACAGTGCTCCAGGGCTTCTCCCTCCCCAAACCTCACTCCAGCTCCTCCTCCCTCCCTCGGGGCGGGGGGCAGCTGCGGTCACTCTCTCTACCTGGGCCAGAGATGGACGTGCCTTCCTCCACCTTGCTGATGCGCTCTCTCCTTCGCCCTTTCTCCAGAGCCTGCATCACCACAGCCCGTGTGCCAGCCTGGATGAAGCTCCCCAGAAGGTGAGGGAAGGGCAGGTGGGGAGGAGCTGAGAAGGGAAAGCGACGCTCTCCCTGGGAGTGGGGGTGGCACGTGAAAAAGTCCAGGTTCATGATTTTTTAAAAAATCCATTAACACAACGTGGATGAACCTTGAAAACATGCTAAGGAAATAAGCCAGTCACAAAAGACCACATATTATATGATTCCGTTTCTATGCAATGTCCAGAATGAGCAAATCAATAGAGACAGAGAGTAGAGGAGTGGTTACCTAGCGCTGGGGGGCTGGGCTTGACGGCTAAGGAGTGCGGGGTTTCTTTTGGGGTAATAAAAATGTTCTAAAATTGATTGTGTTGTGGATGCAAAACTCTGTGAATGCACGAAAAGCCTTGAATTGTACACCTCATGGGTGGATCACATATGTGAATTATATCTCAATAACGCTGTTTAAATGAAATCCATTCACACACCAGAGATGCAGTCAGACTCGAAGAGGGGAGGTCACTGACCCAGGGTCACAAGCCAGGAAGTGACAAAGCCGGGATCAAAGACTTGTCTGCACGACCCCAAAAGCAGTTTCGTTCCTCTGTGCTCTACTTCCCCCCTGGGGGCACGTGAGGAGGGTGAGGCGTAGCATTTATCTCGCCGGAAATTAAACGTCTCTGCAAGAGGGAGTTAGCTAATGTCGTAATAGTTTTGTCTCTGGGTGATCAGGTTTAGTCTCTTTGTCCTTTCTGGTATGCTATGAGTGTGTCAATGCAAATAATCCATAATCAATCTATAAACCAAAATTTGGGGTGAGTTTGTTCTGAGCCAGTCCTGAGGACTATAGCCCGGGGCCTTCCTTCCCAAGAAAGGAAGGGCATCAAAGAAGTGGGATGTACAGAGTGGTTATATACTATCTTGGAACAAAGAGCGTACATTCCATATTATAGGAATGTCCCTTTTACAACAGTCATGAGATTGCTTTGCTGGCACAGCAGGTCAGTGGTCACAAGGTGAGCACACCAGGTCGGTAATTAATCCTTAGTTTCCAGGAAGAGATGCTTATCCTTAAGGAAATGCTGACATGGGAGGAAGCTACATCCCTAACTTTAAGGGCATCTTTCTTGTCTTTGGGACATTGTAATTGTTTAAAGCAGATGTACAATGCCTGCTCAACAGGCCACATCAGGGCTTTCTGGAAAAACGAGGTCAGGCCGAATTAGCTTTAAACCAAATGGCTTCCTCATGTACTCCAATATATCCTATTGCTTTTCATTTATTTACCAAGTGTTTTAATATAATTTTTTAAAAATCCCTTTTTAAAAGAAAACATTATTCAAGAAATGTAGGTGACAGTGAGTTCCACAGGCATCAAGAGTAGACAGTTGCTCTTGGGGTCTCTCAGCGGAGACCGAGCGCTCCGTGAGCCGGGCTCTGCACTGAGTGTGTGGCGCCTCACTGCTTGTAATCTTCACAGCAGCCCTCGAGGTGGAGGCAAGGACTGTCCTCGTTTTACAGATGAGGAAACTGACGCTCCAAGAATGAAGAGCTTCCAAAGTGACACAGCAGGTGACGGCAGGGCCGGGCTTTACCCCCGCGTTTGCCCAGCTCCAGAGTCTGCTTCTGATCAGACACCTCCTGGGGAGGCAAAGTGTCTAGACCAGCAGAGACCGGGCTCTGGCCCTTGACCACACTGATTGGCTGTGATGGTCAGTTCCAGACTGCATTTGTGAAGGAGAGTAGGTAGAGAGGTGAAGATGCGGGGGGCCATGTGGTATGGGAACAGCTGGAGGTCTGAGGACACAGGAGGCCGGGCTGCAACAGCACACTGCTTCGGTCTCTGCCAGGCTGTGTTGGGGTGGTCTCACTCTCTGAGGTCAGGAAGGAGGGACAGAGGGAGCTAGGACCAATGGGTGAACTCAGGTGTGGGTGGGGTGGGAGCTCCCCATCACTGGAGATGTGCAAGCTGAGGCTTGATTTCAACTTGGCAGAAACCGTGAGGAACAGCTTTATGCATTGGGTAGAGTTTGGACTAGATGACCATATTAGTCAGCCTGTGCTGGGTAACAGACAACTTCCCCAAACTCAGAGGCTTACAACATCAAGTGGCTATTTCTCAGTCACTGCTCTGTGAGTCAGCTGTGGCTCATCTGGGCGTGAGTTCAGATCTGCTCCACGTGTCTCTAATTCTCAGATTTCCTGGAGCAAGTTCTCCTCATGGCCAATGTTGGGAGCAGGAAGGGAAGAACAGCAGCAGGCGATGCATCTTAAATTCTCTGCTGGGGTGGCCACACTGTCAGTTCCACTCAACTTCCACGGGTCAAAGCAAGTCACGTGGTCGAGTCCAAGTCTGTGGGTTCAGGGTGTAATTCCGCCCACGGGGCATAGGATGAGAGAGCGCATATTTACTGGCTGGTAATACAGTCTACCACAATGACCTTCCAGATAATCTGATCTGTACCAGAGACAGAGATACGTGATTTTCTGCATGACTGGATCCCTCCAGGAAAAGGTAGTAACCAGTAAACACATTACCAACCCCAGCTCCAAAGTGTCCCCTTGCTCCCTCCTGCCTTTCCCTTGGTCTGTGTGCTGTGTCGTCATCCATCCATTCACCCCTTCACTCTTTCCAGCATCCTTCCCTAGCTTGGGCCAGAGATGAATCAGACCGTTTCTGTCCTCGAGCTGCTTACAGCCCTGTGCAGGAGAGAGCATAGAAAGAAAAACCACAATATACCATCCCTGGGACTCCCTTTGTTCCTAGGGAGGGATCCTGGGCCTAGAATGTGGCCACATGAAAGGAAATGGCATATTAACCTGGCAGGTTCTCAGTGTAGCCCGAGGATGGCGACCAGGAATGGGGGCCCTTTGCCGAGCTGAGCCCCTAGATGGATGTGTGTGTGCCCAGGAGCTTCGAGCAGAGCAGGGACCACAGAGCTGACGTGTCCTACTGGAGAGGAGGTTTAGAATGGGAAGACAGGGAGTGAGGGGGGCCGTGCAGCTGTCATGGAGGAAAAAGAGGCAGGAAAATGTGTCAATAATCTAGCGCATAAGGGTGAACATGGCCAGCGACAGATTCCTCCTGGTGGGATTTGAGGAAAATATTCAAGTTGAAGCTGTTGCCGGTGTTGTGTGCTGTGTATTAACCACCCTCCATTGCCCTAAATTTTCCGTGCAAGTCCGTTACACACAGAACCTTGTGTGCGTGGTAATTTGGGGGAGAGAAGTTGTCAGGAGGGTGAGAACTCAGAGGAAATAGGAGATAGGAGTAAAGGCTGGCTGGGAGAGACGTGGAATGGGAGTGTGAACTATTCTTATTTAAATCTCCAAGAGCAGGCCTGCTGGAGCCCCGAGGCTCTCCAGGGGGCTGCAATCTGACTTATATTTGGGGGCTTGTTTAGGATAATTTTGGACTCTGTGGGGGACCCTTTGCAGCGTGGGCTAACCAGTGACCTGGCGCTGAAACAGAACGGTTCCTCACTGCACTGGGGAGAACAGTCCAGGGCTGGACAGACCTGAGAACACTCCCCAAGGTTGGAAGGAAGCTGTGAAAAAAGTCTGAAATCAGTCAGACAGCTCTTAGTGTGTGGGGTCCCTCAGTTTGAGGCTGGGGGTTGCAGACAGACTGTCAAGGCACCTGCAGCATTGAGAGAACTTTCTAGAGCCTTTTAGCATAAGCAAATCCCCTGAGGCGTATGGACTTGAGGCAGGACAACCCCAGGTAGCTCATTTCAGGGGTATATTAGTGGGATACTGTGATTTATAATAAGAAATATATATATTGGTCTCTGCCCCCAGTTCCTGACACAGGACTCCTAAAACGCTTGGAATTTCCTGGGAGATAGGAGTGTCTTTTGTTCCAATGAGGCGACTCTAGTTGGGCTTCTGGGTGAGGGCTGGTCACCAGAAAGACCAAGCCATGATTAGAAGCTTGGAATTTTCATCCCCGCCCCCTCCCCCCCACCATTCTCCTGAGAAGGGAGAGGGGCTGAAAATGGAGTTAATGATCCATCATGCCTACGTGAGGAAGCCTCCATAAACATCCCAATAGTATGGGGCTCAGAGAGCTTCCAGGTTGATGAACACATCCACACCGGGAGGGTGACGCACCCCCACTCCACGGGGACAGCAGCTCCTGGCTCGGGACCCTCCCAGACCTCGCCCTGTGTGTCTCTTCATCTGGCTGCTCGTCTGTATCCTTTATCATATCCTTCAACAAACCGATAAAAGTAAGTAAGTGTTTCCCTGAGTTCTGTGAGCCTCTCTAGCAAAGTAATCCAACTTAAGGAGGGGGTCGTGGGAACCTCTGATCTATAGCAGGTGGGTCAGAAGCAGAGATGATAACCTGCGCTTGCAACTGGCGTCTGAAAGGGGGACAGGTTTGTGGGACTGAGCCCTTCACCTGTGGGATCTGACACTATCTACCTGAATTGAGTTAAATTGTAGGACACCCAGCTGGTATTGCAGAGAATTGCTTGGTGTGGGGAAAAACCTCCACACGTTTGGTGATGAGAAGTGTGAGTGTTCTGTATGAGTGTGTAGTAGTGTGAGAGTAAAAGAAACACACAGGGAAGAAAGACAGCAGGGATGAACTGGGTTTTTTCTACTCAGGAGGTAGACTGAACTGAGTTTTTTCTACTACAGTTAGAATACACTGTGATGGGGTGCGAAGAAGGATATACACGTCCAGGGAGATATGAGAAGAAAAGCCACCAACTGCCCTGGAGGCCTCCAGAAAGGCTCCCCAGAGGGCATGGCTTTTCAGCCGGGTCTTGAAGGATGAAGGGGAGTTCATTAGATGGTGGGCTTCTTAGGCAGAAGGAAGAACATGAGGTAGAATCTAAAGAAAAATGACACACAATTTCACTAGTTAACGTGAGCTTTTTAATCTCATTTCTCATGTATTTCTGGTTCCTGTTAAAAATGAGAAATGTATTCAGATTTATGCTAATTGCACACCCTGCACCCAGAATAGAAAAAAATCGTAGGCAGATGCTGCAGAATCGTTACTCCCGTGGGAGCTTCTTACCATGCGAGATAACAGAGTCTGTAGCTTCCGCAGAAGATATCCAGGCCCCGGTGCCTGACGCCCCTCCTGGGGTGGCCACACGCTATGGAAACGTCACAGACCACACGGTCACATGGCCTGGGGTTCAGTGCCCGACTCTGGCACTTGAGGGCTGCGTGACCTTAGGCAAGTCATTTTGCCTCTCTCAGCTTTAGTTTCCGAAATCTAAAACAGGAAACTAGATCCTTTGCTTCGTCTCCTCCAGGGCTGAGCACTTGGACTATCTCCCTGGTGGTTTGCCAGCTGGGCTCCCAAGCCATCTTCTTCCTTGATCTTGAAGCTGCCTGGCTGGCTGGCCCGAAGCTCAAGATCACTTTTATTCCTCTTTCAGCCAGTTGCTAAAACGTCCTTTAAACAAGCAAGAGCAAGCAAGCACACATATCCATCTTCCCTCCTTGGCTCTCAAGTCAGCTTCCTAGTAACCTCTCGCCCAGAATCAGCAGCCCCAGTTCCATCAAGACTGGATTCCCATGCCCCTGGCTTCAGGGTGATGCTCAGAGGGGATGTATCTCCTTTTCACCTGACGGAGCAGGGTGAAGCCACCCCTTCTGTCGATCCGGCAGGCTCTGGAATGTCCAGAAGCTGGGTTGAAATCTGGCTCTCTGTGATGCCTTGGGAAAGTCCACCAATCTCTCTGGCCCTCAGTTTCCTAATCATTTAAATGGAGATGACAGCACTGACTGCACAGGATTATGAGAAAGAAGACATTAAATGAGACAATATATGCAAAGTGACAGATTTTGACAAATATATAGTCAGTCTTTGTCTCGGTTCCCGATACAGAGCTCATAAAACCTTTGGAATATCTGGAAGTGATAAGAGGGTCTTTTGTATGCTAGTAAGATTACTGGTGGCTGGGGACCCCTCAATAACTTCAGGATGGGGACTGGTCATCTAATCAAGCACGTTTAGAGAGTTGGAACTTTCAGTCCCACACCCAACCTTTGGGGAGCGTTGAGGGGATGGAGATTGAGTTAACCATCACGGGCCAGTGATTTAATCAACCGTGCCTATATAATAAAGCCTCCAGGAAAACCCCTCACCTGTGGTGTTGGGAGAGCTTGCAGGTTGGTGAGCACATCAAGGTGCTGGGAGGGTGATGTGCCCTGAGAGAGCACGGGAGCTCTGCGCCCCTTCCGCATACCCTGCCCTGTGCATCTCCTCCGTCTGGCTCCTCGAGCTGTAGCTTTTATAATAAACCGGTAATAGTAAGTAAAGCACATTCTTGAATTCTGTGAGTCATTCTAGCAAATTATCAGATCTGAGGAGGAGGTTGTGGGAACCCCCTGAATTTATAGCTGGTTGGTCAGAAGTATAAATGACTGCTTGGGACTTAAGACTAGCGTCTGAAGTGGGGCAATCTGTGGGACTGAGCCCTCAGCCTGTGGGGTCTGAGCTCCGGGCAGTCAGAGTCAGAATTGACTTGAATTCAGGACACCCAGTTGGTGTCCAGAGAGTTGGTATCATAACTGGTTGTTGGCATGGGAAAAACACAGATGCCTCGTGAGGGCTCCATAAACGGCAGCTATGCACCTCCAGCCTGTGCTGGATTCTTCTGAAGCGCTCTTCGATGGAGAATACCGACTGGGTTCGTACACTGCCTTAGGGTTTATAGAGAACTGGCACTGGGGTATCATCTCATTTGCTTCTCCCAACACCCCTATTTTGTTTGCTTGACCTTGTTTAGCAGAAGAGGAAACTGAGGCTTAAAGAGGTGAAGTGGCAGCTGGGCTCCAGCCCACTCTCCTGATGCTGGATTTTGGGCTTACTCCTCTCTGCTGCTCCAGCGGGCAGCCCACGTGGGGGCCAAGGCCCTGGGGTCCTTCTGGGCTCGGAGAAGGAGGCTCCAGAGGGACTGAGCACCCAGGGTGGCCAGGGAAGCAATAGGGTTGCGTTTTCTGAGAATTTAACAACAATAACAACATGAACTAAAAGTCCGTTTGCTTTTTTATTATCACCACGTGCCTGTAGTTCTAATCAACGTTAGTAATAAAACATTCCTCTGTGGAAAAATCTGCTGTTGGTGTAAGTTCTAAACAATTGCTGTGTTATTGCTGAGAGTTTTAATAATATATGTCAGCTTCAAATTAGCACATTTTTATTACTTTAAAAATATTACTCTACGTGAAATTAATTCTGAGAATTCCCCATTATACAGTTGACGACAATACCCTCAGACTCAGCTACGAGCTCTTGTTTTGAGAATGAGTTCATAACGATTTGGAATGGTTCCAGTTCCCTTTGGGAGAGGTTTATGATGCTCTATATTTCTGTGTTTGAACAATAGATTTGAAATAAGTGAAAGCACAGAAACTGCAAAGAAGAAGAAATTGAACTTGAATTTCTTCTGTCATTCTCCGTGACTACTTGAAGTTTTTGTTTGTCTGCAATTTATAAGAGTGGAACAAAGTATAAACTGTGAGGTGTAATATTTTTGTTTGAGAGTTCAAATTTTAGTTTATGCATGAAATATATCAATTTCACTTTAGATTATTATTTTATTTCAGATTATTATAATTTAATACCTACCTTGTATAGAGGAAAGGATGCTAAAATAGTGATCCACTCTGGGTGTCAAATACGGTAGGTACACCTCTGCCAGGGAACCAATCAGACTGAGGCCTGGTCCCTGGGGGAGCTGGAGCGGCCTCCACCTCCCCCCTCAGATCAGGACTGTCCACGGGTCTGGGGGACCGAGCCTGTGTGTTGTGGTCACATGAAGGAGGCAGCAGCTGGTATGACAGATGAAACACAGGCTTTGGAATCAGAAAGAGCAGGTTTAAATTCCCAATAGCTGTGTGGCCTTGAGTAAGCCACCTCACCTCTCTGAGCCTCAGTGTTGTCGTCTGTAAAATCGAGATGACTGCAGCACCACCCCCCGGTTTGACTGGAGGGTTCAGCGAGACAATGTGGCCCAAGCGCCTGGCTCCCAGCTGCTACACACGGACTGATGGCCATTGTTAATGATGTCATCTCCGTACACTGAGGGCTGGCAGGGAACAAAAAGCCAGGAAGCAGAATGGAATGCAAGCATGGGCATTTCCAGTACGCCCCAGGGTGGCGGTGGTGACCTGAAGAGCAGAGGCGCCATTTAAGGACCAGGTCCAAGTCCCAGAGGGTCTGATTTCTCAACAGTAGCTGGAAATAGGGAGTTTTCAGTGAAATCTTATTTTAAAATGTTGGCTCGAATAGTTTTAAAACATTGTGAGAGCCATGACTGTGGGCTGAGTCTGCTCCATGGGTGGCTATTTAGCAACCGCAGTCTGAGAAAAGACCCGTCCTGAGACACAACAGGGAGGCTCTCCGGCTCAGAGGACACCAGTGAATCTCTCTTTCCCTCTATGTCTGTCCTTGTCTCTCCCCTACTCTCTATCTTACTGCAAATATGTCAGTGGTTGTCTCTGAAAGGCAAGGACTCTTTAAAAACGTAAGCTCAATACCATTATCATACCTATAAAATTAACAGTATTCCATCAGACACCAGTAAATAGTCCACATTTCCCCTGTTGCCTAATACATACATATTTTACAATTTGTGTGTCCTAATTCAGTGTTTTCAAACCTGTTTTCATTATGGCCCCCTAGAGAGAGCTATTTAAGACATTTTCCCCCAATCATAACCCTCCCCACCCTGCTCTGTGAAATTTTAATACCATGGATATACTGTATATGTCTTTATCTACTGTGGCTCTTTGGAGGGCCACAAGCCATTGTAATAGCTAAGATTTTTCCACCCCCAAGAAGCAATTTTTACTCCCTTATGGGTGATTCTTCCTTGAAAATGCATGCTCTCAAGGGATCCCAAAATGGCATGGATCACACCGTAACAAGCGCTGATGTCTTCTCCTAGACCCCTTTTAAGGTTCCCCCTCCAGCTCTCTCTCAATTTCTAAAAGCAATCTTTTTTGTTGTTGCAGAAATGTGCTCATCTGTGTTGCCCCGCCCCAAGTCTGCGTTTGCCAGCTGCCGCCTCCTGGCTGTGTGACTTCTGTCCCCTGTGCTTCCTGTGCGCTGCCAGCCGGCTCCAGTCGCGGCTGAACCAGGAGGAGGACTGAGCTTTATTTTCTTTCTTTTGCAAAGAGCAGACATGCATGATCACAGCCTGGATCCACTAATTCACTAGGAGTTTCTCTCCCTTTTAAGTAAATGGTTTCTAAGAGTTAATTCCTCAAGGGTCTGAAAATTTTAGCAATTCTTAAGGGCTTATCCATTGCACTCCCTGCAAAGAATATCTTAAACTCGCTTAGTCTAAAACACAAAGGCTCTACTCTAGTCAAAATTTCAGTTCTGATGGCTTCTGGAAGACAGTGAGATAATAAATGTGAAATTCATGCATTTCATAGCCCTCTACAAACATAAGGGAAAAGGATGACCAGCCAGAAAAAGCCTGTCTTTCTGCCTTCTCTACCTCCTCTCCTCCATTAACAAGTACTTTCTAAGCACCTATTATGTGTGCTGGATGGACCCCGCCCGAGGCACTGGGGATCAAGGCTTGAGCCGGACAGAGTGGGCAGCTTGGTCGCAGAATGGCCCTGCCCCTTCCCTGCAGCTCAGCATGGGCTGCCTTCTCTTGCCCTGATTTTTTCTGTGGCATGAACAACAGCAGCAGCACACTCTTGACTTGGCCAGGGATCCGGGGCATGCTTCGGGAAGAGCCCTGGCTTTGGGTTAAGCAGAAATTAGTGACAGTGGTGTGTTGTGGGAGGAAGGACTGGCAGTCCCTGGCTCATGCCCACCCACATCCCTTACACGCAAATGTCCTCCCAGGGATCGCCCAGCAGCTGCTGGAGAACCGGTTTTGTCCTTCTTTTCACCACTTCTAACTTCCTGTCCCTTCCCACTCACAGATGCTGGGGGTGAGGTCTGGGCGGGGGTGGGGGGCGATGGAGGCTCCACGCTCAGTTCCAAACAGGGACAGCTTTGACCCTGGTCCTGGTCTCTCCAGCTCCAGCAGTGTTCTCACCATTGCCTCCTCCTTAAAAGAGCACCCCAGCTTCCATCGCCCCCCAGGGAAGGAGGCTAGATGAGAATCTGCTGAGTAAACCCTTTAGGGATGGGCATTCAAGGAGTATCTTCAAATTCTTTTCAGGAGGGAAGACAAAAAGCTCTTCTAAGAGCCAAATGCAAGTTTGGAAGGGCAATAAGTCTAGCAGAGCTGGCCGAAGTATAGTCTCGAACATAAAGCCAGACTGTGCAGGGCAGGGCTGAGCCAAAGACGGGCTTCCCCTGCTAAGGAAGCAGAAGCCTTGAGGAGCGAGGGGGCAGATGTGAGAATCTGAGCGGAGCTAAGAACGGGGATCTGCCTTCCTCCCTGAGTTGGTGTCTCTGGATCTCTAGTGAGTACTCAAAACCAACTCTGTGAACACATGAAACTCAGGTGGGATCACGCATATAAAAGTGCTTTTCGACATAAGTCAGAGAGAGAAAGTCAAATACCATATGATCTCACTCATAAATAGAAGATAAAAACAACAACAAACAAACACATGGAGACAGATTGGATTAGTGGTTACCAGAGGGGAAGGGCGGAGGGAGGAGGGCAAGAGGGGTGATTAGGCACATGTGTATGGTGATGAATGGTAATTAGTCTTTGGGTGGTGAACATGCTGTAATCTACATAGAAATCAAAATATAATGATGTACACCTGAAATTTATATAACGTTATAAACCAATGTCACTGAAATAAAAAAAAGCGCGACCTGTAAAATGCTGTAGTCGATTGATGGATTGTTTTTATTAAGGTGAATTTTTTTTTTTGATGAGGAAGATTGGCCCTGAGCTAACAACTGATGCCAATCCTCCTCTTTTTCTAAGGAAGACTGGCCCTGGGCTAACATCGTGCCCATCTTCCTCCACTTTATATGGGACGCTGCCACAGCATGGCTTGATAAGTGGTGCATAGGTCTGTGCCCGGGACCCGAACCTGCGAACCCCGGGCCGCCGAAGCAGAGAGAGAGAACTCAACCGCTACGCCAGCAGGCTGGCCTCCATTATTAAGGTGAATTTTTATGTTGACCTTGGAGGGTGACGGACGGTGGGGTGAAGGATGTAGGAAGGGAAGGGAATATTGTGTGCCAAATACTTTCAAAATGTGAATCTCGTTTCATTCCTATAACCTTTTATGAAGTAGGAATTCTTATTCCATGGTTTGTCAGACTCTGGAATTTCATTTTGATTGTATACATTCCAGAATCCTACTGGATGGGGTGCTAGAAAGGCTTCCGGACAATTCTCGTAGTCTGTGCATTTCTGGATTCACTGGTTCTGTGAATATGTATTGAGCGCTGGCCTCCAGCCGTTTTACCAATGGGAACACTGACCGGAGATGGAGATCCGAGGGCTTACCAGCTGGGTGACCTTCTGTGAGTCACTGACCCCTCTGAACTTGCATTTCTTTATGTGTAAAACCAGGATAACAGCACGGCTTCATGGCCTGCTGCGAGGATTCCCTGAGAACCTGGCACATAGTGGGGACTCAGTGAGGCAGCAGGTCAGGACCGCCCCACCTGAGTCAGGGGGATCTACCGTGTAGATCCGGGATTCCTACCTGGATGACATCACCCTCTAGGGGGCACTTTGGAAATGGGGGCCGCGTGTCTGTCCTCACGAGGATTGTGAACGCTGCTGGCATCTGAGAGAGGGGAAAAGATGCTTGGGTCCTGCACAGCAAGGCCCAGGAAGACTTGTCTGCATCCCTGCAGGCTTTCAGGATGTCCCACCAGGCTAAACGGCACAAGAACATATCAATAAGACTTCGATATTTTACTAAGGAAAAGTTTTTACCAGAGACTACGTGAAATCCCAGTGAGTCAGGAGACGGTTCTCACGGAGAGAGAGGCTTAAATGGAAGAAAAACTGTCTTGAGATTAGTGACTATTTGTCTCGTATGTGCATCTACCGCAACGTCTACCCCAGCGTTTCGAGCCTCACATGCAGTTGAAAAGGCTTTCCAGCCAGCCGCGCAGTCCCAGTAAAAGCAGTCACTCACCGCAACTGCATGTTTCTGAAAACAGACTTAGAACCAAATTGTGTTAAATTAGTGGAGCTATATGAAAAGCAGAAATCTCACTCCATTTCATTACTAAAAATTTCAAAAATGATCAAAATTATTGCTATTCAAAATAATTTTAAATTTTCTTGTAGCCTAAGGATAAGAAATCTATGTTCTGGAAACTATACGTTAAAAATGATATTTTGGAGTTGTCAGCTAATTTTTACTTTTCCCCTGATAGAGTTTTCAGTTGACCGCACAACTTTTCCAAAGCTCTTGTGTTATTATTATTTTTCTTCTCCATCCCGTGCCCTGTGTCTGTCTCCTCTCCAAGGACACAGATGCCCGGGTCTTTGACACTGCCTGCATGCCTCGGTATGTACTGAAATTTCAAGACAGGAGATATGTTTCTGGGACCCTTCGTCACTACCCCATCCTCTGTCACCACACAGGGAAGTATCTGGACGCTACACTTACAAAGAAGGCCCAGCGTCTTTGTGAGACCTCATACTTCTCATTTTCTCCATTTACTTGCCATGTTCGCCAAACTTCTATTAAGGTTATCTCCCTCCCTCTTATAAGTCTTGTCTATTTACACTAACCCTAACACTGGCTTTAATGTAAGGCCCACTCTGCCTCGGCCCCCTCATTTCCCTGCACTTCTTTTGCTTTCTGTAAGGCATCTTGTTCCTCTTTATCCAGATTTACACACTATAAACAGGCGCCAGTGTCTGCCTGTCGGGTGACTTCACTGTGCCTTCTAATGCAGTCACACCTGAGCACTGACATATTGAAGTATGTACTACTGTGTTATGAATTGTTTTCTTGTATACTGCAGGTGGGAGATTTCATATATATATATTTAAATCATGTGTGTAGGTATGTTATACTATCTAAAATTTCAGGAGAGTAAAGGGAACACTTTTAAAAAATGTAAACAAATTCAACTTCACCCTAAGAGAGAATTCTTCATGGCAGCACAGATTGGATAGGTCACTCACACATTTTTCTGATTCACTTTCAAATGTTTATTATAAAAAAGGGGGCGTGGTGTGTAAGAGGATTGGGAGCTCGGATCTGGATGGATCCTATTACAGCAGTCTCTGTGTGACTGGAGACTGGCCAGGACGTCTCCCCAGGACACGTGTCCCTCACCGCTCTGCCTGCCCTTGGCCTCCCCTGTCCCACCCTCTGAAGTGACAGGCTCCCCTGGCGCCTCCCTGCTTACCACCACTCATGGAGGAATGTTCAACATGGACAACACGGACACTTCATGTTTGGAGAAGACAGACCTGGGCACCAGTTCTCACCTCTGGGAGGCTGGGTGGGTGGTTGGAAGGATCCAGACAGCTTCTTACGTCGTGCCTCCTGCCTCATTACCTCTGTGCATTTGGGGGTCTTACAATGGCTGAGGCAGGAGGGCTGACTCACTGGGGGCGTCCCAAACATGAGTGTTTGGAGGACCATTGTCTGATATTTGCCACATCCTGCCTATGTCAGGAGGAGGATCTTAAGAGCTCAGAATCCAGTTCTAGACCCCTAGGTTCAAATTCTCCCTCTACCACCACAGGCACATTACTCACCTACTCTGTACCTCTGTTTCTCCATCTGTAAAATGGGAGTAATAATGGCACCTACTTTATGGAATTGTTATAAGGCTTTAATGAATTTAATCCATGAACAGTGAGTAAGCGTTATATAACTGCTGGATACACATCGTTAATTAATATTTTCTTGAGATCAACTCGCTTTAAAAAAACTTCGGTTTAGCTCCACTCTAAGAAATAATTCTCCATAACAGCACAGATTGGATATACTAGTTATACATTTTTCTCCTTCACCTTTGAATAAATGCATGGCTATTAAAATGCAGGCTGTCAGTGTGCACTTCACACCTGGGGAGGGAGGGCAGATGAGGCCGGTTCCTTCCACCCCAGAAGGGAAGGTCCATCTCAGTCCCCAGCGTCCCCGGTCTGGGACAGAGCTGGTGATGCTGGGTAGTTCTTGGGTAACTGATTTGCCAGTGGAGGAAACTGAGTCCTGGGGCTCATCCAAGGCCCTTGCCACATCCCCTCCACTGCCTGCAGCCCGCCCGCCCACCCACGGGCGAGGGCCGCCTCTGGAGTCGTCACCACCCTCCCAGGAGCTCTGGAGCCAGACTGTGCTTCCTTTTTTTGCTGAAGTCATGTGTTTCAGAGCTGTTTGGCTTGTCTCACACCCGCCCCTAGTGGGGGAGGCTGTGCAAATCATGCTCCGGCAAATAATTAAAATTTCAAGAGAGGAGCCAGGAGGCCTGCAGCTTCTGCCAAGGAGATGTGCCAATCGGCTGGAAGAGAGGCCACAGCTGCATGGCCAGGGCGAGGGCCCGGGGGAACACAGAGCCTCCCCTGACCTCCTCCCGGCCCTGCCACCCTCTGCTCAGCTCCCGAGGCTGCAGCCTGGTCTCGCCCCCGCTGGGGTTCCTTACCTCCCACCCAGCCTGCACATGGCCCTTTCCAAAGAGAAAGGACTCTGCCTCTTCTGATGAAAGGCCCTGGGTGGCTCCCCCCTGCCCACCCCAGTGGTTCTCCAGGTGGCCCCAACCACTGCAGCCACATCACCCCAGAACTCGTTAGAAAAGCAGATTCTGGCCCCACCCCTGACCTACCAACTCAGAGACTCAGGGGTGGTACCCAGAAGTCTGCGTTTAACAAGCCCCCAGGGATCCTGATGCTTGCTGCAGGGTGGGAACCATGGGCCCAGACAAGGTCCAGCCTCATCAGCTGGGCATCCAGGGGCTCGGGGTCTGGGATGGGCCATGCTGCGTCGTGGCGGCATCTCCGCCCTGGCCTTCAACAGACTCGGGGGTGGCTTCTGAGCTGGCACCTACTCCGTGTCCTTGGGCAAGTCCCTCCTCCTTGTGGGGCCTTGCCTTCTGCCTGTGCAGTTAATCACAGGCAGAGAACTGTTGGGTTTAAAAATAATGCAAATGGAGCAGCCGTGTGAGGTGGCAGCTTGGTGCCTGGCAGGGAACAGTCCGACGACCATTTATTGAGCAACTAAAATGTGCTGGGCATTGTTTTAGGCATTTGGGATAAATCTGTGAACAAAGCAGATAGAGATCCCTGCCTTCCTGTAGCATATATTCTACCTGGGGAGATAGAGACCACAAGCAAAACAACTCAGCAAAACAGCACATTACACAGAATTTTGGAAGACGAGGGTGAGTGGCAGGCGCGGCTGTGTGGTTCTGCTGTTACACAGAGTGGTCAGGGAAAGAGACCTGTGAGCAAGGACTTGAAGGAGGTGAGGCATCAGCCAGCAGAGGTCAGGGAAGGGCGTCCGGGCAGAGGCAGACATCGGGCCAGAGCAGAGGCCCTGGGAGAGGAGGGGGCACGCCTGGCTTGTTGGAGCAATGGCCAGGCGGCCGGGGGCTGGAGCGAGTGAGAGGGGAGTGTGGCACAGACGGGGTCAGAAAGGCCCTGGGCCGGACCTCATAGGCCTGGCGGGCCCCCACGTAGAACTACAGCTTTCCTCGAGGTGCAGTAGGAGCCACTGGGAGTTTTTAAGCAGAAAAATGACATCGATCAGACCTACATTTAAGAGTCTCACCGGGGTTGCTGTGTTGAGAAAGGGCTGTGTGGGGACGAGGGCAGTGGTAGCCCGGTCCACAGGAGCCGCTGTAGGTCCAAGTCAGAGAAGGCGGTGCGTCGTGGGCCAAGGCGAGAGTCCTGGGATCCGGGCTAGATTTCAGTAGAAGCAGTAGGACTTTCTGACAGGGGGGATGGGGTATGTGAAAGGCAGCGAGAGTTCAGGGATGTGCCAAGGTTCCGCTGAGCTGGTGGAGAAGGCAGAGGCCGCACACGAGACAGGGAAGGCTGTGGGGGAACAGTGCTGTGAGGGAAGATCTGAATTAGGTTTAGACAGACTGGGTTTGTCTGAGGCCACGGAGTGGAGATGTTGAGTGGGAGGTGAGAAACGCGAGGCCGGAGTTCAGGAAAGTGCTCTGAGTGTGAACTTGGGAGTTGAAAGACACAGACAACGTTTAAACCCGTGAGTCCTGCTGCGAGCTCCGCAGGAGGGAAGGTTGATGGAGAAGGAGCAGACCAAGGACTGAGCCCTGGAGTCCAGGAACATTTAGAGGGAGGAGAAGGAGGTCCTTAGAGCAAAGGACTGAGAGAGAGACCAGAGGGGTGGGAGGGTCAGGAGGGCGGTGTGAAGTGTTTCCAGGAGGCGGGGTGACGCGCCTGCCCCAGGAGGCCACGGGTCAGCAAGAGGAGGACAGAGGAGCAGGCTGGGATCTGCCCTGTGGAGTCCTCGTGACCTTGGCAGGACAGTTTTGGCGGAAGGTTGGGGCTAAAGCCTGACAGAGTGGGTGTCAGGTGGACGGAGAATCGGAAACCACAAGCGCAGACAGTGGGGGCTTCGCTGCAAAGGGGGACAGAGAAACAGGGGAGCTGGAGGTGGGGTCAGGGGAGGGTGTCCCTGGAAGACGTGGGACACTCTCTGTCCTTCAGTAGCCAGGGTGCTCAGAGAACGGCTGAGAACTGTTGGGTTTAAAAATAACGTCTATCAGACCCTTTGAGGTTGCCTGACTCTCCAGGGGCCTGTGCCCTTCACGGTCTTTGACTGAACTATTTTACGACGCTGTAAGTTGTAGAAAACTGACAGTAAAGCAAACAATTCTTGTCTATAGTGATGCGAATGAATTTTGCCCTGGAGATTCCATTGATTGCACCCTGTGGAAGGCCATATTCGCATCCACTAACAAATTCTTGGCAGGATTCTTGATCGCCTCTTCGAGGGTCTGTTCCTTGGATTCTCCTTGAAGCTGTTATAGCATCTTCCTCGCTTCCTCATTGTTGATGAGCTAAATCATATCTTTGACACTTGTTTATTTTATGTTTGTATGACTTTACCTTTTAAAAAAAGGATCCTTTAACAATTGTTTAATTTGAAAATAACGGCCAGTGCACTCTGTGATGAGTAAGGAATGGGGTTGGGGATGGAGAGAGAGGAAGCAGAATGTTTGGTTTGCAAGGGATAAAATCCCATCCACACTAGACCAGCTCAAGAGTTTTACTAGAAAGATGCAGGGTCCTCTTATGAGACACAGGGTGGGCAGAATGGCCAGGCCTCACCTCAACTAGGGAGGGGGTGGGGCATTAATTTAAGCTGCATGTAGCAAAAATAAGCTGAAGTTTCTTTCTCTCATATAAAAGAAGTATAGAAGTCAGAAGCTCAGGGCTAGTATGACAGCTTCTCAAAGTCATAAAGGACTCAGACTCCTCCTATTTTTCTGCTCTGTAATCCTCAGCATGCTTCCATCCTCAAAGTCCCCTCAGTGTCTAACAGGATTGCTAAAGCTCCAGCCATCACTTCTGTATTCCAAACATCAGGAAGGAGAAAGCGAAGAAGGACTTACTTCCTCCCTTTTAAGAAAACTTCCAGGTGGTCCCACACAACACTTCTATTGCCCACAAAATACTGCAGTTGGCCAGAACTTAGTCACATGACCACATCTAAATGCAAAGGAGGCTGGGAAATGAGACTGATTACAGCAAAACTAGAAACTCAGACTGTGGTTGATTAGCGTTGACAATTTTGAAGTTTTAAAAACATGATCAGATATTTAAATATTATAAGATTTGACATTAAAAATAAAATCCAGATTTTTGGCTTTTCTTAAAGACTCATCAGGTATGACAACCCTGGGCTCGCATTCCACATGGGATCCTTCGGCTGGAACAGAGAGGCTGCCCTGTAGCGGGGCCTTGCTGTCCGGTTTGCCCCACCCCTTCAGGCTGTTTACAGGGCCCGAGATTCTGAACTCCAGCCTTTTTTAAAGGAGGCTCTGATGGGCCCAGATCACCAGCTGACAGAAGAGCTGTCCTAGGAACGGTATCCACTCCTGGCCCCGTCAGCGCTGGCCACTGGTGGAGGGGGTTGGGGCCCACGGGGCAGTTCTCCAGGTTGGGCTGTGGTGCAGGTGTGCACCCCCAAACCTGTTTATTACAGATGACAACTAATCTGCCTTGGCTCCCTGGGGACTCCAGCAAGACAGGGCCAGCTGCCAGAGCCTTGAGCTGCCCCTCGCGGAGCACCTTCTGAATGCTGCCTCGCCTGGACTCCGAACCCCGTTTACTGGGGTTTCTCCAGGTGTGGCCCGGGCCTCCTGCATCAGTATCACCTGTGGAGCCTGTTTAAGCTGTGGACTCCTAGGCTGCCTTCCAGAACTACAGAATCAAACTCTCTAGGCGTGGGGCCGAGGACTCTGCATCCCGCATACGCCCGGAAGATTCTGACACTGCCATTTGGGAGTGACTGCATGATGTCAGCCCTGCAGTTCGGCCTGGGCCAGGGATCTGTGCTCCTTGGCTGTCCAGGGAAGGCAGAGAAGCTGCAGAAGCTCTTTAACAGGAGACTGCTGGCCCCTGCAGGGCTCTGGTCTGGAAGGCAGTTTGAAGCTCCTGCCCGCAAGGCTAACCCTGGGCTGCAGGGGGCGTCTTCTCTTCACTCTCTACTTCATTTAGGTGGGGGGAGGTGGTGGGAGACGGCATGCACAGGGAAGAGAACGAGTCACAGCAGGCTCCACTCCTCCCTCCACCCTGGACAAGCCACTCACCTGTGAGGCTCCCTGTCCTACCCTCTGAAGCCTGCAGTCACCAGTGTGGTGGACGACAGCTGCTTTCGTGTTGTCTAAATGCTGTCCCCCACTCCTTCAGCTATCATCACTTCCCCTTTCCCGGGGGAGCCTTCCCCATGGGCAGAGCCCACGGCCCGGGTGGGCCACCCACCCTCCACACCAGGACGGGCCAGCGAGAGCCAGAACCAGGCGTGTAGTTGAAACCACTGGGAAGAAGGACATTCTCCTCCTTGGCTGGGAGCTGTGGGGATGTGGGTTGACGGCCAGCTTGTCCCCACAAAGGGCAATTCTGCCCGGGCAGGAAGCCTGCTTTTCCCGTGGGGAAAAGCAGGGTTGGAGAAGAGAGGCCAAGACGGTGTCAGAGGCCATCCCGGAAGCCGCTGGTTTCAGGCAGGCCTCACAGCAGGTCCCCCCCAGCATTAACGTGCCTGTGGGCGCCCTTTTTCTGCTCAAGTTAACTTGACCTGGTTTTCCGAGTATCAGAAGGCCTGATACAACCAGCAATGACCAGACCTGAAGACTCTGCTGCTGAGTATTTGATCGCTGCTGCGCAATCAGCACTTGATCATTGTCTTGGGTCTTTGGCTTCTTATAACTTACTCTAGATATTTGCTCTTTTCCCCTTTATTATTTCACTCCTTACAGCTGGTAGTTCAATGCTTGTTCAGGAAAAGGCATGCAGCTTTCACCTAAGTAACGACTCTTTTCTAATTGGCTGCCTGGAATGCTGGGTTAGGAAATCCGTGGGAAACAAAGCAGGGCTTGATTAGCAATGTCTGCCGTGGGAGCCATAAACTGGAGCAAGTATGTGTGTTATATCCTTGCCAGTGTGAATTATTCTTTTATTGATGTTAGTTGTTCCAGATCAATAAAAGGGAATTATAATAGCTGTGTGCTCCATGGTTTCCCAAACCTGTTCCACTTCTTAGCCCAATTCAGAAATTGGAGCATGAGAAGATTCGTGGCCGGAGGTGACTGATTCACCTGAGGTGGACAGGAATTTGAAAAAGACTTGGGGCAGGTGGCCAGAGGCCATTCAGCCTTCGCCACTTGCTGAGTGATCCTTGGCAAATGACTTCCCCTCCCCAGCACCAGGGACTGTATCTGCGATGAGAGGGAATAAACGGGGAGGACTGGAGGAGGCCCCGAGACTTGTGCGCAAGAGGTGCTGCCCTTGCTGTCCTGCCCCTGTACTTAATGCTCTGGTGACATCACATCCACCTACTTGTCATTCCCAAATGCATTGTTTAGCCTCTGTGCCTTTGAGGATGTTTGTCCTCCTGTGAGATGCCACCCTCACACACTCCTCATCGCTCCTCAGCACCCGGATCAAATGTCCCCTCCTTGTCTCCAGGCAGAGGGGTCCGAGCCTCCACGGGCTGACGTTGTGCCATGGCTGGTGCACGGCACCACCAGGCTGTGAGTTGCCTGAAGGCAGGTGCATGTCTGATTCAGCTCATGCCCCCGAGCTTGGCCTGTGATCTGGCACAGACCACCAGTTCAGGCAAGGTTCGTTGAATGAATTAGTAAATGACCCCTTTTCAGAGGCATAAGGCTGCTGAGATATTGAGGGGAAGGCCAAAATCCCAAGGAGTTTAATACTTTCTATATTTCTCCTCCCTCTCCTCCCTTTCTTCCTCCCATCGCTTCTTTCATCTCCCACAGAAGTTCCAAGGGGAAAGGGCCTGTGAGATACTCTTCACTGCCTTTGGAGGTGACCCCAGACTCGGGGCTGGCCTGGGCTGCTGCAATAGAGGGGGTGCGAGGCACCTAGGCTCCTGATGGGCCCTCGCCTCTGAGGGCTGTGCAGCTGGGACTCTCCCAAGAGTCCATCAGAGGCGCTGTTTACATGCTGAGGCCTGTTTCTCTCTGAACTTCCTGCAAATTGGACTGGATGTGCTAAATACATAATGAATCTGCCAAACTCTGTAATGCACTTGCAAGAACTTATTGATTTCCTCACTGATTATACATAATTTGGTGAACTGATTTGGCTGTGTGACTTGAAAGGCATTTGGGAAAGATCTCTGTAATTTGTCACTCGACTCACCTTGGACTTTAAAATGAATACAGAATGATACATTAAAAAAAGTGTCAGGGTTGTGACCCAGATTATCTTCAACTGATGGCGCCACAGTCAATGCAGCCAATTTTTTACTGAGTTCTGATTATATGGCAGGCCCTGTGTGAGCTGCTGGGGTTTCACCGATGAATAGGAGTGCGTTTCTGACCTTGGTGGGCTCATAGTCTATTGGGGGGTGGGGTCTGGCTAGATAGGCCCACAAGTGCTTTTACTGTTCAGAGAATGGGAGCACAGAGGAGGAGCATATAAACTCATCTGTGAATGGGAAAGAAATCTTCAGAGAGAATTCGACCTTTGAGCTGGGTGGTGAAAGGCGCGGGGGCGTCTCCAGGCAGGCAGGCTTGGCAGCTGCCGGTGCTCGTGTCTGCCCGCCTCCCTTCTCCCTTTTTTGATAGTAAGACCAGATTTTCTCTGAGAACTCCTCTCCCCATCCGGCATGCCCCGGGCTCCTGGTGGAGCCAGGTGCGCCCCAACCACACCCCGCAGCCGGGATGTGGGTCCTCCAGCCTCTCCTGGGACCCTCCACTGGCCAGGGCGTCTCACAGGACAGAAGGCAGCTGGCGCCGGGACATCCCAAGTGTCCTTGAATTTCTGCTGCTCTGACCTGGATTCTTCCCTCTCGAATCTCAGTCTGAGCTGCTCCGTAGCTGGGGTTGGTTTCTGTTGTCATAATCAAAAGACCCTAAGTGACACATTGAGTGTGAAGGGCCTTTCTCTTCACTGGCCCCAGGGAAGAACCGCTCCTTCCTCGCTGGCAAGACCACAATCCCATGGCCATGCCTTTGTCTGGGCCATGTGTCCACGACCCACATTTACCTCTCCAGCCCTGAGTTCTCCACTGAGCTCGGAAACGTGTATCTAACTGCCCCACTAACGCGGCCACTCGGATGCCTAAGACACATCCAAGACACGTGCCTCGATTCCCACTCCTCTGCCCCGCAAACAACCGCTTCCCCCCATCTCAGTAAACGGCATCACCGCCTACCGCTGAGCCCGAGCTAGGTGTCCTCCGTCTGCTTGGTTCTCTCTCCACCTGCCCAGTCCCAGTCCCGATCCATCCGCCAGTCCTGTCGGCTCCACATCCCGCCTCGCTTTCATTTTGAACCCGTCCTTTTCTTTCCATATTGACTCCACCAACCTAGATCACGGCATCCTCACCCCAGGACCCTGGAATAGCTTCTTAAACCCACCCTGAGACTCCACAGCCCTGTAAGACCCTTCTGAGGCACCCGTTGCTCTTGAGATGCAATTCAAACTTCCCACTCCGGTCTGGCACAGCCTGCTCCATTTGGCCCCTTCCCACCCCTCTGTCCTCACCCGCTACCCCTCTTCCCTCGTGTCCAAGCCTCAGCCGACTGGCCTCTCTGTTTCTGGAACCACGGAGCACCTCAGGGGCTTTGCACTGTCTCTCTGCCTGGGTGTGCTTCTTTTCCACCTTTACCTGCTGGCTCTTTCTCATGGTTCTGGGTCAGGGTCTCAGCTCAAAGGTCCTCCCCTCAGTGAAGCCCACGTTTCTCACACCAGGCACCTCTCTCCCCCCTCCAAGCAACCTCTCACGTTGTCTGGTTGTATTTTCCTCATCGGACACATTGCTGTCAGATATCATCGGGTTCATTGTTCACTTGTTCAGTGTCTGTCTTGCCCATTGGAGTGAGGGCTCCAGCAGAGCAAGATCTTGTCTGTTTGTCCACTGCTGTGGCACTGTCACCTGCACACAGTGTGTGCTCGATTATTTCTGTTGTGCAAACAAACAAGTGAACACACAAACGAATCAATAGCACAAATCTCGGTGTTTTGCATTTGCCAGATTATTTTATGCAGCCATCTCTCCTACAAGACTGAGCTCCCTGAGGAGAGGGACTGGGTCTGTTTTTAATCTCAGCATCCCCGGCACCCAGCAGATAGCTGGCATGCAGTAGATGCCCAATGAATGTGTGTTAGAAGGATGCAGAAGTAAATGGCGCTTGTGGCAGAGGGAACAGGAGAGGGAAAAGTGTGGAGGCTTGGTTTGTGTTAAGCAGATTTACAGCCTGTTCTTGGAGAAGCGTTGAGCACAACTATTTTTACGGTATGAGGAGTGTGCATGCGCTCATACAGTATTGCGGGGAATGGAGTTCCATCTGATAAAATCTTTACAGCAAACCCTTCCTTCTCATCCAAAGCAGCACAATAGAAATGGTTTCCAAGGATCAGAGTCTACAGGGAGAAAAGATGGAAGTCGGGAATGTCCAGGAGAGGAGAAGGAGTGGGAGGGGGAGTTGAGGTTTGATCAACATCCAGACTTTGTAAGATTGCAGGGTTCAAAGCGACTTGACGCTCTTCTAGACCAGAGGTTCTCAGATGTCAGCGAGCATTAGAACCACCTGGAGATCATGATCAAGGGGAGAGTCCCAGGGCCCATCCCAGAGACTGTGATTCCTTTGTCGGAGCTGAAGCTTAGATCTGTGAATCTGTATTTTGACAATCAACCCCTGGTGATTCTGACACAGGTGGTCATCGATCCCCCCCCCCCCCCCCGCCCCGGCCAGAGAAACCCTGAGCTGAACCAACCCTATCTGATGCCTTGAATTCTCTCTGTAACATCCCCTCTGAAGGCCTTTCCTCCCACCTGTGATTCCCCCAGTGACAGGAATTCACTGTCTCTGCACATTTAAGACTGTTAGAAGTTTTTATTGCTATTGTGTGTGTGTCAGGGGGAGAACACCATTTGAGGCAGAAGGTACAGCATATACAAAAGCTTCTAAGAAGGAAAATTGCTGGTTTGTTGCAGAAGGGCTAGTAATGTAAAGCAGATGGAGCTTCACTGAATTACAGGAAAATGTGCAGGGCCTGGAAGCTGAAATTGAAGGTTGAAGCCAGATCAGGGAGGCCTGGAATGCCAAATGGTGGAGTTTGGACATCATTACCAGACACAGGGTCTTGTTGAAGAGTTTTCAGCAAAGAACATCTTACCTAAGCCAGCATAGTGGGGTATGATTACTGTTTGGCATGGCTTGATCCAGGACCCAGTTTCTTTCTCTCCTCTTCTCTTGGCTCTGCTTTCTCAGTGTTGACCCCATTACCAAGCCTCATATCACAAGATGGCTACAGCAACTCCAGCCCTTCCACCTTCTTTCTTGTTCCTCTCTAAGTGGAAAGAGCTACCGTATATTTCTTAAATTTACAGAAAGGATCTAAGGGCATCTCATTGGCTCTAATTGGATCAGGTGCTCATCTCTGACCCAATGACCATGACTAAGGGAATACGACATTCTGATTGGCCAGGCTTCAGTCACACATCAATGCAAGCAGAGGTAGAGTCAACTCTACTGGAAACAAAGGGCTGCCCATGGAGGACGGGTAGTTCCCCGAAGGAGATTTGATGAGTCGGTTTAGAATGATTTATTCAATATCTACAGAGAACTGCTCTGCTCTTAGCTGTGTGTATTGCGTGAGGCAGAGGTGGAAGGCCCCTCTGCGGCAAGGGGAACTGGGTGCTGACCGAGGGGAGGGTGCGGATTAAGACAGTGGGGTGGCAGAGGAGGCATGTTTTGGAGGAGACAGAGCTGAGTGCATGGTGCTTAAAGGGTCAAGTCCTCGCCCAGTCATTTACTTCCTGGTGGCCTTCGGCATGTTGTTCATTTCTCTGAGCCTCATTCTTCATCTCGATAGCAGGACATGAAGTGTTTCCTTTAGAGTTGCCGTAGGGAGCTGATGAACTTATGTGGTCCCTGGCACATAATAATCACTCAATAAAAAGCAGCAATTACAATATTTCCTGGATTCTATGACAGCAATGATCGTAGATGAACCATTGATTTAATAAGCTTTTGGAGAGGGGAAAAAAAAGCTGCCATATCAATGGTAGGAAATAATCTGATTTCAGAAATACTAAAATGTAAAAAAAAAAAAGTGTCTCTGAATTGAGGAAATGGACGATGGTGAAGATGATGATGATGATGATGGTAGTGATTGGGGGGCAGGTGATCAGAGTTGGAGTTGACAGAATTGCACATAAACCCCGGTTTTGGCGTCCACCAGATGCCTGATGTTGAGATGAAAACCATAACACAGGACTCAACAAGTGGTAGCTTCTTCCCCTTGCCCACTCTATGCCTCAGTTTCCCTTTTCACTCTCTGTTCCCATGACACCAAACTTAATGATGTTTGCCCTCCTTAGGTGTATGTGTATTCACCTACTTTGTTACAATTTTTAAAATAACCAAATTATTTTGATAATTTAGGAAAATTCCTTCTAGAAAATTATAGGGAAAAAAATCATTCACGGGCCGGCCCCGTGGCTTAGTGGTTAAGTGCGCACGCTCTGCTGCTGGCGGCCCGGGTTCGGATCCCGGATGCACACCAACTTGCCGCTTCTCCCGCCATGCTGAGGCTGAGTCCCACATACAGCAACTAGAAGGATGTGCAACTATGACATACAACTATCTACTGGGGCTTTGGGGAAAAAATAAATAAATAAATAAACTTGAAAAAAAAAAATCATTCACATTTCACTCCCGTCCCCTAAAGACAACTCTTTACCATTTTACTGCATTTGCTTCCATCATAAGTTTCTGTGTCTAGGTTTTTGTTGTTGTCAGAGCTGTGATTATCCTGTAATTGCAATTTTGTACCCCCCTCCCCTCCCGTTATTACCAGCTCTCCCTAAGTAGAAGTTTAATGACTGTAATATATTTCATCATGTGTCTGGATTTGGTTTACTTAATCATTTTCTATTTTTGAACACTAAGTAGTTTCCAGTGTTGAAAATATAGGAATGAAAAATTTTTTGTGAAAACTTATTTCATATTCCTAATAACATCATGAGAAACAATCTTGGATGTAGAAATATTGGGACAAGGGTTGGGACACGTTTTCAGCTCTTGGTTGACAATGTGTTTTTCAAAATAATTTAAACACTATGTGCTCTTGTAGGTCTCTGTCAGGCCTATTTCCAATGCTTGGTGCATGCACAAACGCACATGTGTGCGCACAGTTAGCATTTGCCATGAGCACCCCCTAGGCCCAGGAAGAGTGGGTCTGTGTAACCAGGGACACAGCCCTTCAAACCTGGCCACCCCAGCTTCGTGTCAGAAGGACCCCGAGAGACTGAAATGGGAGCAGGCTGGCCATGGAGGTGCTATTTACCATTCCAGTTCTGGCTCAGACACTAGATTTCAGCCTTAACCTCTGAATAAGATGTGTCCTCGATGGCTAAAGCCTTCTTTCCTCCTTCTGTGTGCAGTGCAAAGGCCCCTGGGCAATGTCCTCGGGGCTTAAATCACTGTTTCCCTCCTATGCTTTCTCATCCAGCAGACTCTCCACTGGGCCCTCGGCAGGTCCCCTCACTAGGGAAACTTGCTCCTGAAACACCCCTCCAGGCTGCAGGAAAATACATCGGGATGGGAGAGTAAACACCAGAAGTTCTTGCATTTTTAAAAACTTTTTTTTGGTGAAAAATAATACATGTTCAGAGAAGTACATGCAACACAAATGCACAGCTTAATGAATTGTTCTAAACTGAACATCCATGTAACCATCACCGAGGTCAAGAAACAAAAAACGGTCAGTGCCCCCAGAAGCCTCCTGTTTCCCCTTTCAGTTACACCCCTCTCTGTCCCTGCTAAAGGTGGCCCTTGTCCTGACTTTCATGTAATCACTTCGTTAGTGTTCTTTGCATTTCTGTTACCTGCGCATGCATCCCGAAACTCTCTAGTTTAGTTTTGCCTGATTTTGAGTTTTCTATAAACAGAATCAAAAGTGTGTCTCCTCTTGTATCTGACCTCTTTAGCTCAACAATACATTTTTGACATTTTTGTTCCTGAGTATTATTCCACTGTATGAATATACCACCATTTGTTGGATTCCCAAGGGGAAGGGGAGGGAAATCCCAACTCACCAGGTCTCGGGATGACGCGGGCCCACAGACACAGAAGACCGAACTTGATGCAAACGCAAGAGGTTTATTGAACGGAGCTCCGGGTCGACTCGTGTCTCTCGCAGGAGACAGAGGGGTCGACCCCGAGCCTTAGGGGGCAAGTTCTTTTATAGGATTTGGGAGCATAAAGCGGGAAAAGGTTGGCGCGGTTTTACATGATTGGTTAATTCAAAACATTCAGACAGTTACATTTTATGGCGCGAATTGCTACGGCGCGAAACAGCTATCAAGGTGCACACACATGTCCCCATCTGGCCCCCCTCCACCCCGACCCTCCCAAACTTATCCCTCTGTAGCACTCCCTTGTTCTCAATTTTCTCTGAACAGTTTAGGGTGAGTCTTCCACGAACAGAGTCAGTTGGGATCGATAGACTCTATTCATAGAAGACTCGCCCCAACTGCCCCTTAAGGTGTTAACATATTAAATTTTTAACATAATTTACATCCTTCACATTGATATAGTCATTCTACCAGGAGTCTGGAAACTCCAGCTCATGGGCCAAATCTGACTCGACGCCTGTTGTTTGTCAATAAAGTTCTATCAGAACGCAGCCATGCCCCTTCTTTTATGTGTTCTCTAGGGCTGTTTTCACTTTACAAATGCAGAGCTGGGTACTTGTGGCAGAGAGTGTCTGGCCCGCAAAACCTAAATATTTACTATCTGGCATTTTGCAGAAAAAGTTTGCTAACCTCTCCCTTCCATAGCTGAGGCCAATTAGGCTGTTTTCCACTTTGGGGTTATCACAATTAATCTACACACCCATCAATACTTTTCCCTTGGTGTGTAGGTGCCCAAGATTTTCTAGGGTGTATACGCAAGGGTGATATATACATCTTCAACTTTTCTAGATAATGCCAAACTATTTCAAAATGGTTGTACTGAAACCAGCAAACAGCCATTGACGATTAAGCAGCTGGTAACTATGGGGGATTGGAATTTGCCAGCTCAGAATACGTCTCTGCCTGAAGGACATTTTGGCCCCCACCCCCACTAACTAACCAAAGGAGTTTGGGATGGGAGGCCTGCCCCCAGAATAGGCCATTACTATAGACATCTCCGGCGTCTGGGTGGGTCCATGCTAAGCCCATTCTTAGTTCTGGTTACCCTTTATGAGAGATATTTACATTTGAAAAGAAAATTTCCATCTGTAAAGGTATCTTCTTCCTTGTACCAGGAAGAAGAGAGGGATGGCCTTACCTAGAAACTTATCAGAACAGAAGATGAGGACTTAAATCTGCGTGATAAACTTACCCATTGTTAACTGTGCTGTTTAGGCAATATGCTATCTGACTCCCACTGGGTTCCTATAGGTAACATACCCCTAGAGTCAGAGTCACCATGGTAATGGCTGTTTGAGCTATTTTTTCAGGGACTGAACCCCTTGTCCACCTCAGGCAGGACTGAGACCACCAACCCATCAACTGGGCCCTTTTGACAGCAAGAGGTTGGAATTCCACCCTCAGGGCACGCTAATGCCGCCATTCTGTGAACATGTGTCCTCCGAAGAGGCACGAAGCCTGACTACGCTTGCGCAGATCATCAATTACCTCATCTCTCTTCACCTCCAATCACTTCAGACCACCTTGCCCCCTTCCCCATAAATACCCTTGAGTCTCTCTTTCTGGGGAGGCAGATTTGAGACTTGTTCTCCCGTTTTCCTCGCTTGGCTGCCTTGTGATTAAACCCTCTCTCTCTGCAATCTCGTCGTCTCAGTGATTGGCTTTCTAGATGGCGGGCAAAAACAGACCCGGCGTGGTAACAGTACCAATTAATGCTCCCCACGGTGTATAAGAGCTCCCGTTGCTTCCCAGCTTCCTAGCACTTGCGTCGTCAGACTTTAATTTTTGCCCACCTGACGGATATGAAACAGGGTCTTGCTTTAATTTATACCTCCCCAGTAACTAATGTAGTCGAACATTCTTTCACTTGTGTTTTGGCTCTTTATGTTTCCTCTTCTGTGATTTTCTTGTTCATTTTTCATTTGGTTATTTGCTTTTTTCTTCTTGAATTATAGGAATTCTTTTATAGTATTATAATTTATATTAAATTTATATATGATATTGATGTAGTAATTTTATAATTTCTATAATACTATAATAATTATAATATTCCATCAATCTTTTGTGGGTTACACGTATTGCAGATAGCTTCTCCCTGCCTTTGACTAATCGTTCCACTTTGTTGTTGGTCATTTGTACTCACAAGTTTTAAATTTTAACCAATCAACTCCTTTCCCTTGTGGTTTGTGCTTTTGATATCTTATCCAAAAAAGTTTTTCCTATCCTGATGAGGAAGAAAATTTTCCTATCATTTCCTCTAATGTTTTCCTGCAGGAGCCATTGTGTGCAGCGTGTGAGTCCTGTAGACAGTTTTGAGGAACAGAGGTTTAGTTGAGGAAAGAGGTTCAGAGAGGTCAGTGACTTGCCCTGGGTGGCCTAGCTGATAAATGCCAACATGGAGCCAGATCTAGGCCTGCCCGCACTCCAGGACGTCGCCTCCCAAGTCCTCCCGTGGCCGCAGGTCCTTCCTCTTCAGCAGACCAGAGATGGGGCGCTCAGGCCAGCTTCCTGAGCAGCAGGGCTGTTTTTAGGTACCAGCCAGAGGTGTCCTGGCCTCAGGGTTCCTGGGCTCAGCTGAAGACACACATTCACTGTTTCCCCAGGTGAGGCTACGAAGGTAGACGCCTTCCCAAAAGTCCTCTTCTTTTCCCAGAAGTGGGAGCCCTGCTTTCCTGCCTGCCTGTTCCCGGCAAGAAAGCTCAACAGCAAGGTGTCTGACATGCTTCCAGGAGGCACTTCACTGGTCTTCACGGCTTCCCTGGAAGGATCCCTTGTTGGGTGGCCACTAGGGACATGGCCCTGGGGACTCTGGGCCAGGATCTCGGTGGTTCCTCGGGACACGAGGTGAATCAGACGTGTTTCCTGCCTTGGACACCTCTCTCCTTGGGGTGTGATTTGTGATGTAACCCCATGTCCACAAGTGGCTGGGCCCCTCATGGGGTTGCTTTTGATCATGGGGACCTAGATCCACAATTTTCTCTGGAGGTCCAGTATTCAAATAGTCCCCTCTGACCACAGAAAATGTCCCTCCTACATGGACACTTGACCTTATGAGGAAAGAAGCTTCTATTTGGGCTCTACGTGCATCATCTCACAAGCTCCCACAGATGGTCCCACGAGGTCCACTCTACAGACTAGGAAACAGAGGCACAGGACAGGCAACAATGGGACACCAAGGACACACTCTGGTAAGTGGCAACGCACAATGATTCGTTTATTCATTCGACACATCTACTGAGATCCTACTGCGAGCCCAGCACTGTGCTAGATCCCCATTCTTGAGGAGTGTACGACCTGGAGGTGGAGAGAAAGGCAAACCCAGTAAATACACAAGCTGACAGGGTTAGTGCAGGCTGGGAAAGTGCCCTGGAAGGGGTAGACGGGAGACAGGTCCACTTCCGACAGGCTGGTCGGAGATGCCTGTCTGAGGAGGTGACGTGGGGGCTGACAGTTGACTGAGGGGGGCTGGTCACACAGAGATCTATGGGAACAGTAATCTTGGCAGAGAGAACAGCAAGCGAAGGCTCCAAGCCTGGAAGCTCGAGGAACAGAGAGAAGGTCAGTGTGTCTGGACCACAGTGAAGAGGAGGAAGTGGAACGAGGGCGAGGTCAGGGCGGGAAGGGGACAAATCACACACGCCCCCATAGACCACAGGAAGACTGAGTTTGGTGCCAAGTGCAATGGGAGGCCACTGGAGCACTTTACCTAGGGGAGCGGCACAGTGAGATTTACATTGTAAAGGGAGCACTCTGTGTGCTGTGTGGGCTGATGGCCATGGCTTCAATTCAGGGCTATCACTGGGCCTAGAGTGGGGACAGTGAAGGTGTAGACAGGCTAGGCAGGGAGAGCCCCTGCATCTCCCAGGGTCCTTTTTTTTTAAAAAAAAATTGAGATATAATTCACATCCCATAAAAGTCACCCTTACTGAGTATACAATTCAGTGATTTTTAGTATATTCACAAGGTTGCGCAACCATCACCACTGTCTAATTCCAGAACCTTTCCACCATCCCCGAAAGAAACCCCATACCCATTAGCAGTCACTCCCTACTCCCTAGTAATCACTAATCTCTAGGGATTGGTCTATTCTGGACATTTCATATAAACGAAAACACGCAATATATGGTCTTTTGTGTCTGGTTTCTTTCACTTAGCATAATGTTTTCAATTCATCCATGTTGTAGCATGAATTAGAACTTCATTTCGTTTTATTGCCAAATAATGTCCCATTGTATGGATATACCAAATTTTGTTTATCCATTCGCCATTTGCTGGACATTTGTGTTGTTTCCACTTCTTGGCTATTATGAGTAATATCGCTATGAACATTTCTGTTCACTTTTTGGACATATGTTTTCAATTCTCCTGAGTATATTCCTAGGAGTGAAATTGCTGGGTCATATTTGATTCGATATTAAACTTTTGAGGAACCGCCAGCCTGTTTTCCAAAGCAGCTGCAGCATTTTACGTTTTCACCAGCAATGCATTAGATTTCTGAGCTTCCACATCCTCATGAGCCATACTCATCGTCCGTCTTTCTCATTCTAGCCACCCCAGCAGGTGTGAAGTGGTATCTCATTTTGGTTTTGATTCCCGTTTCTCTGATGACTAATGATGTTGGGCATCCTTTCATGTGGTTGTTGGCCATTTATATATCTTCTTTGGAGAAATGTCTATTCAAGTCCTTTGTCCATTTTTTAATTGGGTTATTTGTATTTTTATTATTGAATTGTAAGAGTTCTTAATATATTCTAGATATAATTTCTTTATCAAATATACAATTTGCAAATATTTTCTCCCATTCTGTGGGCACCAAAGTTCATAATTTTGATGAGGTACAATTTGTCTATTTTTGTTGTTGTTGTGACTTTGGTGTCATATCTAAGAAATCACTGCCTAATCCAAGATCATAAAGATTTACCCCTATGTTTTCTTCTAACAGTTTTATAGTTTAACACTTATATTTAGGTCTTTGGTCCATTTTGAGTTAACTTTTGTATATGGTGTGAGGTAGGGGTCCCACTTCATTTCTTTCCATGTGGATATCTAGTTGTCCCAGCACAATTTGTTGAAAAGACTATTCTTTCTCCATATCCCAAGGTCCTCGAGAGGACTTGATGAAAAACAAGAGAGGAAAATGGTGCATAAACGGAGATTTCCCCAGGACAGCCCATCTCATGAAGCTCCTCCTAGTCCTGGGCCCTCTCAATTCCTGGAGAGAGCACAGTTGACTAGAGGAATGGGCTCAGAGTTCAATGGGAAGTTCCTTGATGCTTTAGGACCTCAGAATGATGTCCCCAGCGACTGGGACAGGAAGATCTGCTGGGTCCAACAGCCTCACTTTACTAGGGAAGCATTGGGGGCTCAGAGAGAGATGACTTGCCCAAGGTCATAGCCAGTTAGCTGTAGCTGGGCCCAGAGCAGCATCAGCACCCTTCAGGCTGTGATCTCTAAGCAAGCACAGAAACAGCTTGCCTCTCCTGCAGATCCAGAGAGTCCCTAGGGCATGGGGCTACCTCTGAGGACTCTGGGGGAATGAGCTGCTTCTTTGGCATAGACTCAGCAGGAAATAGAATAATTAACACTAATTGCCACATGAAAAATAATTACAGCTTTTAAAAATGCAAATTTTTAAGTCCTCTCTCTCTCCAGAAGGGGTTGGAAGCAGCTCTCACTCCCAGGGCTCCCTGCATCCCCTCACCCCACCCTCAATCATCTCCACAGCTGGTGCTGCAGGGCCCTCACAAACACTTCTCCAGGGAGGGGAGAGACCTAGTGGTTGGATCAAAGATTTCCTATAAGAGAGGCTTGGGAGGAGGCCTTACAGGACAATGCTGTCCTTGCAGGAGGACGGAGGGGCAGGGAGAAGAAGGCATGCTGGTGAAGAGACACAAGGCAGAAGGCAGAGATGGTCCTTCCAGCAGCATCACTAGTCTGAGACTCAGTTTGCTCTTCTGTAAGATGGGGTGTGTCCACTGAGATGCTTTTGGCTGCAAGTAACAAAATACCCAACAAAAGTGGCCCAGATATTGCGGTTTGTTACCTCCTCACTTGACAAGAAGTCTGGAAGTCCATGGTTCCAGGCTTGATGCCCCAGCTCTGCTTGTCAGGGCTTCCAGGCGCCTCTCTGAGAATCTCTTTCCTTCTCCTCATGCCTGCAAGATGGCGGTCATGGTTGTCCAATCTAGTGGGGGAAGACAGGCCATAGACTAGAAAGCAAGCACATGCTTGAATGTGATGTGTGATAAGTGCCATGAAGATGGGCAGAGTGCAGTGACAGAGAATAACAGGGGGTTCTACAGACATAGAGTGTCAGAGGAGATGTCTGTGAGGGCTCACACTGAGGCTAAAGCGTGATGTAAGAGAAGGAGGCAGGCATGAGAATGGCTGGGGAAAGACAGGTCTAGGCATTTACAACAGCACATACAAGGGCCCTGATCCAGAGACAGCTCAGCTTCTCACCACCTAAGCTTGTGACAACAAAATTGGTGCCACTAGGGGCCGTCATGAACAACACGCCACCAGGAGCACTGAAGTCTGGTGTGGGTACCCAGTTCTAAACTGGTCATCCAGGGGGTCCAGAATACACTGGCATTGACTTCCAAATGATAACAACAAACATTTTTAGAGTAAGGTGAGAGCAAGGAATCTCTGGGAATAAGGTCTCATGGAAATACAAGTTCACCAGCCTCCTCGCTTCTTCTCTTGTCCACCTACAGTTTATTCTCCAATCAGAAACCAGAGGGATGTTACAAAAACATCAAAGAAATAACGTCATTCCTTTGCTCATGGCCCTCCAATGGCTTTCCATTGCACTAGAACTAAACCCAGAGCTCTACCAGTGACCGATAAGACCCTGCACCATCCAGCTCCGTGCTATGTCTCTGATCCCTTCCCTTAGAAACCCCCTCACTCAGTTGATTCCTGCCTTCCTGGCCTACTTGCTGATCTTGGAATCTACCAAGGCACTCCTGCCTCAGGGCCTTTTCACAAGCTGTTCTCTCTGCTTGGAATCCTCTTCCCCAGATATTCACATGGCTCACTCCCTCATTTCAGCCAGGTCTGTGCTCCAATGTTACCTCCTCAGATTCACTCTCTATCACCTTGCCCTGCTCTATCATGGACTTGTCTATATATTGTTAGCTTCATCAGAGCAGAGACTTTGTCATGTTCTTTGTCCCCAGCACCCAGACAGTGCCTGACACATGGTAGCAACTCAATAAATATCTGTTAAATGAAAGACCGTAGACCCAAGTTTGAGATCATACAGCTATTTGATGTCCCAGCTTATCATTTCTGAGCATGGTGGCCCTGTTCACAGTGACTTCAGGAGAGGGGAGTGGCAAGGAAAAAAAGATGATGCTTCTGGTTGGAACACTGTGAAGTTGAGGTGTCATTGAGGCATCCAGCAGGGCATGCTACAGACATATTGGAAGATCAGTAGGAGAGTGGGCTGGGCTGGGGAGGGGGACTTAGGCATCATCAACATGGCGGCAATGATAACACAAATCGTGGAACCTGCTCATGGGAGTGTGCAAGGGTGAGAAGAATTGGGGGCTGTCATGTGTGGCCTGGGGGGACAAAGAGGAGGGAGGAAGGAACACAGAGACAGGGCATGCAGAGGGGGAGGAGAGCCAAGGAGGCCCAGTGGCCATTGGTAGGTGCACAGGGACACTGAGGAAGGGGAGGCTTGAGCAACGGTAGTGCTCTCAGGCACAGTGAGACGAGGACACGGTGAAACACGTTTCTCAAATCCCTTTTTTGTTTCAGTGGTCCTTGGGAAAATAAACTGGCATTTCAAAAATAACTCCAAGGTCTAAAACTAAAAGCAGACAAGTTATTCCTGTGCAGAAAGGACTGCTTTTAATCAGTGCAATGGAGTTTGGCATTTTTTCCCAAGAGCCCAGACTGGGGGCTCACCAGTTACACTGGATCCACACTGGGGCCATGTGGGGTTCTTAAAAAATGCAGAATTTACTGCTAACACTTAAAAATTGGGAGAGTTCACATGAAAACCCAATTTCAAGCTTCTTTGAAAAACTAGAATATTTGGAAACACTGGCCTCTAAATCCCATGAGGCATCAATTAGCTGCCCTCTTTATTTTATATTTAGTTTTGAACGTTTTGGTTCAGCAAATAATAAGAATAAAAAAGCTTTTAATTATGAAAAATGTCAAATGTTCTAAGAAGTAGAGATGAGAATAACATAGGGGTGCCCCCTACATCATCACCCAGCTTTCACAATTACTAGCATTCTGCCTTTCTTGTTTCCTCAATCTCTATCCCAACTTTTTTGGGGGCAGGGTGCAGGATATTTTAAGTCAAATTCAAGACTTCATATGATTCTACCCAAAAATACAACAGTCTGATTTTCTGAGAAATAAAGACTTGTTAAAATCATAACCACAATGCCATTATCATACTTGACAAAATTAATAATTCTTCAATATCATCTAATATCCAAACAATGGTCAATAAGACCCACGCACTACATTTGGTTGATGTGTCCCCTAGATTTGTTTTAATCTATAGGAATTTCTTCTCCTTCCTTTTTTTTTCATTTGTTGAGGAACCTGGGTCACTTGCCCTGTAGAACTTTGCATATTCTGGGTTTAACTGATTGTTTCCTCATGCTGCATTCAACACATTTGTCTATCCTTGTATTTCCTCCAAACCCATTAGAGACTCAGTTAGATTCAAATTCTTTCTTTTCTTTTTTTGCAAATATTACTCATTGCAGTGTGTTTACTTCCTATTGACTTATATCAAGAGGCCCATAATGTCTGATGCTCCACGTTTTTAAGAATGGTTAGCAAGTTCAGGTGGTGTCAGTCCATCACCCCATGATCAAGTTCACTATCAAACCAGTGATGATCACTGTCTAGATCACGCATTCTCAACTGGGGTAACAATGCCTCCAAGTAGGCAAGGGTTGGTTCTTGGAGGGGGATAGAAAAAATCTTGTTCTTATAATGTATAAAGCACAGATATACATATAGTACATGAATATATATACTCTCTCTATATTTTTTAATTTTAATACTGATAATATAGAATATTATCATAATATAGAACTAATAATATAGGATATATATCTTCTATACTATATATATAGTATACCTACAGTATTAAAATTTCCTGGGAGGGGAGTGTGATTAGGGAGGAAAAAAAGCCTAAAATGGCTCCTTGCATGGATGTGTTATTTCATTAGGGATTGCAAATTGGTAATTTTCTGATGCTATCATTCTTTGGCTATGATTCTTCTATAAAGAAGAATTTTTCCTTGTCAACCATTTAGTTCCCCGATCCAATCCATACAGGGAAGGCAAGATAAATGCTTGAATCTTATTTTTTATTTATCAATTTTCAGCATACTGAGTTGGTGCCTAGCAACTTCCAAAGGAATTGATGAGATTTTCTTTTGTATCATTTTGAATTTACAGATTTCACATACTTCGTGTGATTTTTCAATCTGTTTCAGTGAATATTCTTCTTGATGCTCAAATTAATCTTGCTTTGGTCAATGAGAGCCCCTTCAAGCAGGCTTCTGTGTCCATTGACATGTTCTCAATAGTCTGATAGATTCTTGCTTTAAGTCACAACAAGATGGCCCAGATTGATCTTTGACATTTCTTGCCCCAGACCATCAAACACCCATCTCTCTGAGGAACCCTGGTTCCTTTTAGAGGGAAATGGTATTTAGAGACCACAGTCTGAGCGCTAAGGGTGCTCAATGCTATGTGGTTGTCAGTGCTTCTAGTTTTCAGTGGACAGAAGTAGGAAAAAAAGTTTTAGAAATGCAAAAAAACAATGAGTTCATACAACTATTTCCAATTCAAATGAAAAATTACAGAGATTATATTTAACTGTTTTCATATATTTTCATTTTTTCTATTATGCTAATTATCTTTGTTTCTAATGAAATTAACATAATTATTTGCTTTATTCTACTATATATACATATATAAGATATAATTATGTATTTATATAGTACACACACAGTTATAGATATAACATAACAATACTGCTCTAATCTTTTTACTAAATATTTGACTACTGAATGCAGTTTAAAATATCTTCATGTTTCTTTTGTCACTTTTAAAAAGTAACTTGAAATAATTCTTCTGTGTCTAGTTGTGCCACGAATTTCACAGGTTGTTTTTTTTCTACTTGCTTTTTCTTTTAGAAAATTTTTTTTTGCTTTGATTTTTTTTAATTAAATAAAACATCTACATGGTTACAAAATAAAAACTATAAAACATGGTACATTTAGAGATGTCTAGCTTCCAGGCCTGTCTATTTCTTTTGGTATTTAGAGAGTTTTGTATTTTCATTTAGTGGTTACCTTTATATTAATAGCTTCATATAATATTCTTAGTTCTTTCTTTATAAGTTAATGTCTATGGGTTTCCTACTACGAGAAATACTGAAATTAACTAAGAACTTTTTTCATCTTCCCCTCCTTCTTCCTCAGCTTATGTTTTAAAGTAACGTCTTATATATTTTAAAGTAATGTCTTTTTACCTCCAATTGATACCAATGAGGCCATCAATGAGATTATTCTACTCTTCATACACTCTCCTTCTCTCCCTGTATTTTGAAAATTGTATTGTATCTAATTGTCAAAACATCAAACAATTTTATACTAGTTTATTACTCTCAACCCCATCACTTAGTCTTACTACTCTTGTTAACCATGCTCAGTGCTCCCTGCCAGCCCTTGCGCTGAGTCTTCTTCACTCATTTTCTGATCGTCTGAAGCTTGTTCTTTAGTAGATTTCTCAGGAAGAGATCAGGGGATAATATTCTCTGACTTCTTGGCTGTTCATGACAGTTTGTGCTGTGGTCTTTCTATTTGATCCATTTGACTAGATGTAAAATCCTTGACTCTCATTCTCTTTCCTTGAACTTCTTAAATATGTTACTCTTTAGAATTCTGATATAAAGTATTTCTGATGACAAGTTTGATACCTAACTGATTTTCTTTCCCTCTTAAGTAATTTGTTCATTTTGTCTGGATACCCAATGTACTTACTATTTTAAAGTCCAAAAATTTTACTAAAATATGGCTTGATGTTGACCGTTCAAGGTTGCTTTTCCCAGGTTATATAATTCAAGTTTTTTTTTTCCAGAAAAGCTTCTTAGATTATATATTTTGCTATTTATTTTTCTGTGTTGCATTTTCCACTCTTTGGAACTATTATACATATGTTGGACATTCTAATCTATCTTCTATATCTCACTTTCTCTCAAATCTTTTCTTTTTAACTTCTTCATTTCTGTTCCATTTCTTTTTCCTTTTTTTTCTCCTTTTCATCCTGTATTTCTCTAACAGTAATTTTCTATGGTGTCTAATAATTTTATCTCTAATTTGTTTCTGAGCTTTTCTAATTCTGTTTTATATTATTCTTTCTTAACTACTTTTTTTTTGTTTTCTAGCTCATTTTGAAATATTAGTTTTCCTCTGCTTGAAGCTATATATTTCTAATATGTTATTATTTTTCATAGATATGTTACTCTGATAATTTTCCTGTTTTTTCTCTTTTTAATTAATTCATTAATTAATTTTATTTTTTATTTTTTATTTTATTCGGTGAGGAATATCAGCCCTGAGCTAACACCCATGCCAATCCTCCTCTTTTTGCTGAGGAAGATTGGCCCTGAGCTAACATCTGTGCCCATCTTCCTCCACTTTATGTAGGACACTGCCACAGCATGGCCTGATAAGCGGTGCATCAGTGTACACCTGGGATCTGATCCGGGGCCACCAACAGCGGAGCATGTGCACCTAACCGCTATGCCACGGGGCCGGCCCTCCTGGTTTTTCTTGTTCTTTGACCACAATCTTTCCTGTTTACTCATATTTAAGTGAGATGGGTTTCCCAGAACTTTTTAGAGGAAGTTCCTGTTGAAAAAAGATAATTTTTAGAAAGAGGTAAAATCATACCTCTCATACAGATATATTATATGAACACATGTTAAAAATTTTACTCTATTTGTTAATCAATAAGGATGTTATAACCAGTTCAAAGGAAAAGTCAGAAAAGCACAAATTCATGTGGAGTAAAGGAGTGTTGAAGTGAATGGCACATGAAGGCATGCATGTGGAGAGAAGTCAATTAAACCTCCATGAGACAGGACAGAGGCCACGTGTCCCTCAGTTACATGCGACTTACAGAGTTGTAAAAGAGCTCCCACAGAACCAGAATCGAATTAGGCAAAGGGTGTGCTGTAGACAATGCCTAGTTTTCCACCGAAGTACAAGATTTTTTCTACCCTGTGCAGGAGGTGGGTGTGGGCCAGCCCTCCTATAGCTACCATGACTTGGACTCCTCCGCAGCACAGAGGACTTGCCCACCCTGTGCTGAGAGACTTGACCCAGTGTTAGCCTGGCTTCCACCCGCACTAGGCCATGTCCATAAGGTGACCTCAGCCCCCACGCTGAAGAAAACACAATACAGCCAAACCACAAAATGTACTTTGTCCCAACCCACGATGTGAAAATCAAACCATTTTCAGTAATTCTCCACTTACCTCCCTTCTGTAATTTTCCATTTCCTCATGGCCCTTTTTGTCCCCTCTTTGTTCTCCCTTTAAAAGCCTCAGTCACCTTTTTCTCAGTTGGACTTGCACTCGGTTTACATGGGAGTCCTTGCCCTACTGCACCAGCCTGAACAAAGCTGTGTAGCCACCTTAACCAGTGTCCACTGCTGCTTCTCCTTGTCACGCCACAGTTCTAGGGCTCTCTCTTCTGTTTTTTCTACAAAGTGTTAAAACATATGATCTTTCAGTGCAGACAGCTTCCCCCTGCCATCTGATCTCCTCTGGTCACCGCCCCCCAAGTACCTAAACCTTTCTCCTCCTGTACCCACAAACTGCTGCCCTGGCCGTTTTGCATTCTGTTGTCAGCAGTTTCCCTTCTGTGTGGCTCTGTCTCTTCTCTAGGCATTTTGAGGAGCCCCAAGGGCCAAGGTCGCCTCAGCACCCAGACCCCACCCTGACCCTTGCACTCACCTGCACATCAGAGCCTGTGTAGACCCCTCCCAGTGCTGTTTGGATTTATTCCTCAGTCCTCCAGGCCACCTTCTCAAGGTGACTAACTGTTGGCAGTCTCCGCAGTTCCCAGCTCCCAGGACCTCTGGAAGTCCTTGTCTCCCCTCCACCTGCTCCCACACAGCTGTGACCCAGGTGACTTTGTTGCCACCGGTGGCTTTGCTCCAGCCTCCTGTGTTCTGGGACATTTGGTCACACGGTTTTGCTTAAAATGTCTGTGGTTTCTTTTCTTTTCTATCCTAGTTTTCTATCCTAGTACATGTTTGTAAGGAGTTGGAGAGATCGAGAGACTACACTGTCACTGTCTCCACCATCTTTGGCTGTGCCCTTTTGAAACTGAGCAAGAAGAGGTTGAAAAATCTTCCCTGAGCTGGGAGAAGAGAGCAAAAACTTTAAGATAAGCTTTGCTAACTGCAGCTGTGCATATTCCGCACAATCAACTGTTGTTTAAAACTAATCATGTCTTTCTGTCCCTGCTTAATACATGAGTGAGCTGTCTTTCCCAGGAGGTCAAGGTCTAGACATCAAGATTCAGCCTCACAAGGCCAAACGCAGGCTGAAGATGAAAACTAACCAGAAAAGTCCAGACAGTCAAGAGAAAGAAATTCAGTCTTCAAGGCCAAACGGAAGCTGGTGGGAAGGTGCCAACCAGCACGTCCACGTGCTCCCCCTCCCTTACCTAAAACCCCAGCACATGATCCCCCTCACAACCTTTAAAACCCCTTGCCTCCCATCTTTCGGGGAGACGGGACAAATTTGAGAGCTCTCGTTTCCCGGCTGACGTCAACCGAAAAAAGAACTCTTTCCTTGCCGTAAGCCTGGCGTTCCAGTTTTTGTTTGGCCCCTCTTGTGTGGCGGGTAAAGAACCTGGGTACGTACCCAGTAACACCTTTATACGGGCCATGAGCTGTCCACAGTGCCAGAGTCCCCACCAAGCGGCTTCATTTCCTAATCATGACGTTTTACTCCCTGGTCCCCGGAGGTCTGTTTCTGTTATCGACTAGGTGCCTCGAGAAACTCAAAGGTGGGTTTGGAAGCAATTAACTGTTTTTACAAGTCGTTTCTTTTCCTTTTGTGTGTTAAGGAGATTAACCACCAGCCATCCTGAAACTGACCAAGCCACACCACCGGAGCTATGCCCATGACCTTTGCCTGATCTTTAGTGCAAAGATCTCTCCAGGAGGAGCTTAGGCCGCATTGTGTGGAAGCATGTTCTCCAACTGAGCCTGTGCCAGCGAATACCCACTTCTCCCTTTTGAATATTCATTCCCCATCCAAATAAAAGTTCCTGCTTTCCTCTGTTTGGGGACACCATGACTTTGGAAATGATTCTGATACCTGCTCAAGACAAGGTTGACATAAGGGAAACTATATTGTAGAAAAGAAAAACTCTATTGTAACTTTGAAAGACCTCTGACAAACTAACCCAGCTGGATCTGCACCCTCCAGGAGATCTAACTGCTCTGTAGATTTTACGACCCCTGCTTGTGCATGTACCTCCCAGCTGCAATAAGATGATAACTTCGTTTTTTTGAGTTCCTTAGGAATGTGATGACCCCCGAACACAGCATCTATGCTGATAGCCATCATCAGTGAAAACTGAAAGATCTGGTGTGGCACTCCCAGTCTGTAACACCAGTGGGGTCAACATTCCTAACCCCAACCCTTATAACCCACCAGCCTCTATAACTGCTGTAAGATTTCATGCCCCCTTAAGATGGTTCTTTTGGACACGAGTCAGCCATCTTCCCTCTTGCTAGCAAGCTGTAATAAAAAAGTCCTTTTTCTCCTACCACCTTGCCTCTTGACTATTGGCACGTCTTGCGGCAAGCAGAAGGCCCCACATTGGGTGGTAACAATTCCTCATGGCCTCCTATTTGCTGCAAATACACTTTACTTTGCGAGACAACTTCCACTGGTGTAGAGTCTTATTTAACTCGCCAGGAGGCGAGCCCACTTGGTTGGGTATCATTTCCACACAGCCTTTATTTCTCTGGGTCTATTTCTGATACTCAGCTCCTGGTTCAGTGTGTGTCTCAGAATCTATCTGCTTATATTCTTCTCTTTATAATAGCCAAGGAGTTGTTCCCTTTCCTTCCTTCCTCCCTCCTTTCCTTCCTTTCTCTCTCTCTCTCTCAGTAAAAATAATGAGATTCAATCCCTTCCTCAGGCACTTTCCAGGGATTTTCTTGAACTTTCTAAACCTCAATTTCTTCGTCTGTAAAATGGAAATAATATACACACTTCAAAGACTTTGGGAACATTAAGTACCTGGCAGGTCCCCAATCAGTGCCTCTCTGCCTCTCCAATTGGTCATAACGTTGAAACTCAAGTACATTTTCAAGTGTTTTGTTTGTATTTATTGAATAGTTTTACAGTTTGCTTTGTTTTTAAAAACAGATGTGTATCCGGAATGTTTTTAAATTCCTCTTTGAAGAAATACCCCCTGTTGGGGAAAAAAAAGAATAAGAAGATAGAAAAAGGAAACCAGGAATTCAGCATGTTTCCTTCTGCTGCTGTCAATCACTGCTCTCCCCCTCCAGGTCAGGGCCCCTCACAGGAAGATAAGAAGAAAAAGAAAAAGGCTTTCTGCCCACAATTCAAATTAACCCCTTTTATGACCATATTTTTTCCTTCTGAATTGATATCTCCTCATGCCACATTTTTTAGCCTTTTAAAAAACTGCCAGAGATGATTAGAAAGGAGAACAAAAGGACTGGAGACTCTGAAAGGTAAAGACTCCACACGTTTCAATTCAATCATCTCTTTTATTATGCAAATCTGCCGCCTTGGAGTCTGCCTTCCAAGTTTGATTAAATGGAGACTCTGGGAATAAATCGAGCACAGATGCAGAAATAAAGGTTCCACATTTCTCAAGTCCCCTTTCCTCAGAAGCCGAACACCTCTCCTCTCCACACCCCCAATTGTTTTCTTTAGAATGTGGTCCGTGTTCCCTGAGGGAAAAGAAATTTTGAACTATTGTTCCCAGTTAAGAGCTAAAAACAAAAACAAAACCTCCTTCTCTGGTTTCCTAGAGCTGCCTCCATCACCCAGGTCTGGATCTGGGTGGTGTTTCCTGCCTGATAGAGGAAATAAGGCCTCCATTTCCTGGACGCATTCCTCCATTTGGTGGACACATTTCCACCAAAGGTGCCCTGTGTGCTGGGTGTGGGAGATCAAGATTTGGCCACCCTGAAATATACCTCTTTACCTTGATTGTTTTCTCTGAGGGACATTTGAGCTCCCCCACTAACTGCCTAAAGAATTTGACATGGTGGCTCCTTCCTGGAACAGATCTTCTATCATGATGGCTGTAATGATAACGCAAAATAGATATTACAATGGGAGGGACACCAAGCCCCTTTTATCAAAAAACTCTGTCTCTCCCTGACCACATTATCTATAGTTGACCCTGAAAAGAATTGTCTTCTTGCCCTCTGAAGTCCCAGGCCACTACCCACCCCCAACACCTTCCTCGCTTTTAGCTACAATACTTAAGCAAGCAGCTTAGACAGAGGGACGAGTTGCTCATTTCTGAGTTTCTTCCATGTATACATGTTATTAAACTTGGTATTATTTTCTCCTGCTAACCTGTCTTGTTAATTATTTGGCCAGCCATAAGAACCTTAAGGGAAACGGCAGAGGGGGATTCTCCCTCTCTCCCCACACGGGCACCATGAGGAGCACGCTCTCCATCTCTCCTCTCCTTCCATCCTCTCACAGCTGCCTGAGGTGGGCGCTGCTCTGAGGATCTTATTGTGCAAATAAAGAGCCCCAGACTTACCCAGGTGGAGTTACTCAGCTAGTCAACGCCAAAACCAGCATGGAAACCCAGAGGCAGGTTCAAAGAGTTGGCACCACTGCATAATATACGCAGAATCCCATGGGCTTTGGGACAGGGGCCCACGCCTGGGTTTTGTGTCATTCTAGACCCTGGGCTTCCAGAAGCAGAGCCAAACAGGAAGATGTGCAAAATGTGCTCAAAAGTAAAAGAAAGAGTGAATGAATGAACGGATACCAGTCCAAGAACAATGCAGGATGGCAGAGCAGAGAGAACATGCGCTTTCGAGTCAGACCTCCGGGTGCCAGGCTCAGCCACACCAGGGGCCTGCAGTGTGGCCTGTGCACGTCATTGTCTTGCTCTCTGGGTCTCACTTTGCTCCTCCGTCAAATAGTGCCAGAAATAGCTCCTTCTCAAGGGTGTGGGCAGGATGAAACAAAATAATCCACAAAGAAGGTCTTTGTTAGTTTAATAGCATTTTGTATAGAGAGACACAATTTATTGTGCAAACCAGGGCAATTGAGAACAGAAGGGGGGTCATTAACGACGACACCCAGTCAACTTGAATGCAGGGTCACCCTTGTTCTAAGTGTGCAAATTGTTGCCTCATTTTCCCTAAGAACAGCAGAGAAATGCTGCAGGAGGAGGACTCTCAGGAAGCGCTTAATCACGTCATTAACCCGGCCTCTTAGGCCCCTGACTTTGAGTACTGGCTGTGTCCTACCCACTCACCAGGTCTCCAGGCCGCCTCATAGGATCACGCAGTTTCTGGTTTAATTCAGCAGAGGTTGAGATAATTGACACTGAGTCTTATTTCGTGTATTTGAATCTAATTTCTGCCTGTTACAGGCTGTATGATCTTGGGCAAGTTATGTAAGCTCTCTATGCCTCAGTTTTGTTTCCGTAAAATGGGGATATTGATCCCCAAGGTCATGTTGGCTGAGGTTTGGGTGCTGAACACAGTCCCTCAATAACTGGTGGTTTCCTTCCTTTTATTTACATGAACCATGGAGACTGTTCAAATATTTATTGAAATTTGAGTTTCACAGAGGACAATGAAAATTAGATTGAGTTGGTTGTAATAGTCTGTTATATTTAAGTGAGTAGTGCATGCCCCGCTGCACACCCCCTGGCCCTCACGAGTCTGCCCGCAAGCTGACCACTGCCCTCCTCAGCTTCTGCGTCTCTCTTCTCTGCCCAGGGCTTCTCTCCTTGTGCAGGCGGGGCTGGTCACTGCCTCCCAGGGCAGCCTTATGACCTGGGGCTGAGAGACGGATGAACGCCCAGCCTCCCGTCCTTGGGGGCTTGATTCTGACGTGACTTCACGCTGTGTCCCAGAGGGTCCCATGAGGCCTGAGCCCCCGGTGCCCACAGGAGGAAACCCTCAGAACAAGGCCCTACTCTGGCTTCCCTCCTTTCACTGTCCCCTGTTCCCTGCTGTGCTTCCTGCGGTCACCTTATAAATAAACCGTGAACTCAAGTCCTACTCTCTGAGGAACCCAGACTGAGCCAGTAACTGGTAACAGCTCTGGTCTGAATGTTTGTGTCCCTGCAAATTCACATGTTGAACCCTAACCCCCAAGGTGATGGTATTAGGAGGTGGGGTTTTTGGGAGGTGATCAGGTCACGAGGGTGGAGCCCTCACCAATGGGATTAGTGTCCTTATAAAAGAGGCCCCAGAGAGCTCCCACACTTCTTCACTACGTGAGGACACAGCAAGAAGAGGGATGTCAGTGAGGAAGCAGACCCTCGCCCGACACTGAGTCTGCTGGCACCCTGACCTTGGACTCTCCAGCCTCCAGAACTGTGAGAAATAAACTTCTGTTGTTTATAGCCACCCAGTCTGTGGTATTTTTGTTATAGCAACCTGAACAGACTTGACAGTAACTAACACATATTAAGTGCTGGCTGTATACCTGGTGCCGTGCTGAGCACTGTACAAGCCCCACTGCGTGCGATCCTCATAAAGATGTTATGAGGCAGGTGCTATTATTATCTCCATTTTATAAATGAGAAAACCCAGGCTCAAAGAGGTAAGTGATTTGCCCAAGTTCACACAGTGACTTAGTAATTTTCCAGGACAGGACTCGGGCCAAAAGCCAAGTTGGCACTGGAGGATTCTGTTCCCATGTCTATTTCATTCATTTGACATGAGGACTCTCACTCTGAGGGGACTTTGGAGACCACGTCTTGAGAGGGGTGGTGGGCCGGAGAGTATGTAGACTGTAGAGATTTAGGGGTCATGAGTTATCGATGAAATGGGGATTCTGATCAATAGAAGAGCTTAGCGGAGCCTTAGGGAGAGCCATCACTGTGTTCTGATGACCCACCTAGAGGTGTGAAGGAGCAAGTTCTCTGACAGAGGCCGTTTGCGCTGCGCCTCGGGGAAGGGGCGGTCCTCCTGGAGCAAGAGAGGCGCCCACGCCATTCTCCGAAGTGCATTTCTGATGAGATGGGTCAGCAAACCCCGCTCTTCCTCTAGGCTACAGCATCCCCCAAACTCAGGTCTGTGGCCCTCGAGGGCCTGCTGACCTTGGGGAAACTGAGGCAGCTCTTCCTGCGGTCTACGCTGAGCGCTGAGTGCTGTCCTTTCCAGCATCAGATGCACGTCTCTGAGGCCGGACTTCTGATGCAACTCTATGGAGGAGAGGCCTTTCATTTCAGCTCTTGCCAATGGATTTATGATGAGTTTACCAGGGAACTTCACTTCCAAATTAGACAAATTCCAGAAAGGAAAGTGTTTTTTTTTTTTAAATCTAGAGGAAATTAGAGTCTGGAAAACATCCAAGGGAGAGGACAGAGCAGTGGGAATGCCGAAAAGCTACCTGCGTCCTCCCCTGTGGAGGGGCGCGGCCCCCTTCCCGGCTGTGGCCCCAGTGAGCCACATCGTCTTTTGCCCTTCAGTTTCCTCATCTACACAATGGGGGTGACATCAGTTCCCACCCCATAGGATTGCAGTGGGGTCTAAATGGCAATGCATGCAGATCACTTAGCATAGGCCTGAAGTATAATAAACGCTTGTAAATATCAGCTGAGTGAAGCGATTATGGGGCATAATGCGCATGGAAGACAAAAGGGGAGGAGGTAGGGAGACCTTCAGATCTGACATTCAGCCAGGGCAGCACTGAAGTTCTAGAGGAAAGATTGTTTTTAGAAGAATCTACGTTGGACAGAAATGGCCAGGCCCAAGTACCCCTGTCACTCTGGGTCACTGGCAGGGGGCTCTGGGGAAGAGCCTGGCCTCAGCTAGCGCTAGATCACTGAGCTGGATCCTAAGGGCTGCAGCAGCAGGAGGCCAGCCCCCAGCTGCACTTCCTGCAACTGAAAGGCAAGCTTTCTGAAGGAAAACTGGAGCATGCGCCTCATGGCGCCGCTGGGAATCCTGCATAAGTGTACCCAGTTCCTAACCTCGCTCAGGTCTGCAGCCTCCTGAGAAAGTGGTCATTCTCTGGTCTCCATCCAGTTTGGAAACCACCCCTCCCACCCCCCGCACCGTGGGGACTGGTTTCTCCCCAGGATCCACCTCCACTCCCCCAGCAGTGCATTTCCTCAAGTCCTAGTCTGTCTAGAGCAGAGCCTCCGAGAACCAGGGGGCTGAGCGACAGCCAGGGGTGGCCTTGGGGCTCCAGCTCCCTCAGCACAGGCCCAAGTGTGGGTGTCATCCATATGCACTCACTTTGACATCTCCCCACCCGTGTGCAGGAGACGCACCAGTCTGTAATCTCAGTCGCCCAGCAGCTAGGTGATCAATTCTTTTCCCTTCTGCCACTGCTCCCATTGCAAGGCAAGCTCTAAGCCTCGGCCGTGTGACTGCTTTGTCCAATGGGACATCAGCAAACACAACAAAAACAGGGGCTCGATAAGTGCTTGTGCATTGGGGCTTACCCTCCTGGAACGCTGTCCTGAGGCTGCCACGCGAGGAAGCCAGTCCAGCCTTTTGGGAGATGAGAGGCCACATGGAGGAGCACTGAGGTGCCCCAGCCAACAGCCAGCACCAACTGTCAGGCACACGGCTTCCATCTCGGACCTTCCAGCGACACGAGTGAGCCCAGGTGAAACCAGCAGAAGATTCCCCCAGCCAACCCACAGAATCACACAAAGTCACAAACCCTTGTTGTTTCAAGGCACTGCCTTTGGAGTGGTTTGTTACACAGCAAGAAGTAGCTGATGCACGTGTGTCCGTGTAAACACTTCCTAAGGAGAAAAGATGATTCTTTGAAACCTCACAATGTAAGCCCACCAGGAGGAAGAGACATGTTTCCTAGCTGCTGGATAATCTGCAAGGCTGCCCTCGCACCAAGGGATCAGAGGGGTCAGAATTTCACATTCCAGTGTAGAGCAGAGTTGGTCCCTCTCCTCCATCCCCCTGCTCTCAGACTGTGTCTCCCAGACTTTGGGAGTAAAACACAGGTCTGTCTTGGAGCCAAGGATGTAGCGTCTGTTCTCTTCGCTGCTGAAGACTCAGAGGAACCTTGAAATTATCACATGCAAGGACTTGCTTGAGGGTCATGCCTGTCCCTAATTTCTGTGGGAGGGGAGACCAGGGAGGCACCTTCTTTCAGATACATGAAGAGCCTATGCTTTAGATGTCAGCCAAGGTGTGCGTGTGTGCTCGACTCTTTTGTTAATTAATTAATGCATTCAGCAACCATTTTGCTGCAATTTGTCAGCAACCAATTGCTGATCCAGCGATTACTGAGGGTCAGCCATATGCCAGGCACCCTGGCAATTTTCTCAAAGGAAAGAGATAACTACTTTGACCCCAATATGAACAAAGAGGCAAGGCCAAGATTCCTCTCAGAGAGTAATTTAGAATTATCTAGGTCAGGACCCTAAAGCACTACTTTATAAAAAGCACAGACTAAGACATTTCAACTGAAAAATGCTCAAAAATTAAAGTTATTTTATTTTTTCTAATTATGAAAGTAATAGCCACTCATTGCAAAACATTTAGAAAGCACAAAAAAGTATAAAACAGAAAAAAATACCACTTGCAATCTCATTGTTGCTATAAACATTTTGGTCTTCTCCTTGGTTTCATCCTGATTTCAAGAGGGGCCATTTTAACTGGTCTTTGAAGGATGAATAGGAGTTTGCCAGGCATATCAAAGATGGAAAAGCCTTCCAGAAAGAGGAAGTGGCATGTGCACATGCCCATAAGATGTGAAAGTGCGTGGATATGGTTTGCAAAAGCTCACCGGAAAGGGCCAGAGGGCCAGAGAAAGGATACAAACTTGGACAGGCTGGTAGGAATGAGGTCATGGAGGGCCTCAAATGTCAGACCAGGAGTTGGGACTTTGTCAAAGGGCTTCAGGAGAGGGTGTGCCTACTCAGGCAGTGTGGAGGATGCTGGAAGGAGGAAGGCTGGCAGCAGGAATCAGTGGAAGTTCTGGTCCAAGTGGAGAGGACAATCGTCTGAAACAGGGTGGTGGCAGTGGAGGCCACAAAAGATGTTCAACCTCAAGGGGTGAGAAGCAAACCAAAAAAGAGGAACCTTTAGGTTTTTAGTTCTTACAAAGACAATTACATCCGGTGTTGGGGAGAGTGTGAGGAAATGGGCCCTGTCACTAGAGTGAAAATTGGTACTACCCTTTCGGAGGACAGTCCATTTACCAGCTGTGTGATTGGGGCAAGAGCTTCAACCTCTCTAGGCCTCCATTTCATTATGAAAAATGAGGATAATAATAGAATCTATCTTATAGAGTTGAAGAAAGGCATACATGAGATAATAAATAGAAGTGCTTATAATGTCTGGCATGTCAAAATAAATGCTAAATACAGTTAGCTTTCACCATCATCCATCATCATCATCATCATCACCGTCACCGTCAACAAAATTTTAAATGCTCATATCCTATGACCTAGCTAATCTCACTTCTAAGAACCTCTCTTAAAGAAACAGCAGCATAAGAATATAAAGCTACACACAAGGATATTAAGGACAGCATCTTATTTTGTAATAGGTAAAACGTGGAAATAACCAAAACGTCCATCAATAGGGGAATGATAAATAAATTATAGGGATTAATGTTTCAGAATTCTATGAAGCTCTTAACAAGAACAAGGAAGATTTATATATAAATCTTAATTGCCTTGAAAAATATACAGGATTTATTTCTTAAGGGGAAAATTGAGATTGTAGCATAATGTGTATAATAGGATTTCATTTTATTTTATTTTTTGCTGAGGATGATTCACCCTGAGCTAACATCTGTGCCATTCTTCCTCTATTTTGTATATGGGCTGCCACCACAACATGGCCACCGATGAGTGGTGTAGGTCTGTGCCCAGGAACCAAACATGGGCCATTGAAGCGGAGCATGCCGAATTTAACCACTAGGCCACAGGGCTGGCCCCAACAGGATTTCATTTTTATAGACAAAGCCAAATCAAATACTTTTACCAGTGAGCATATATGTTTGCGTGAGCAGGTACAAGGTCCGGATGAACAGAGACCAAATTACACAGCAGTCATCCCTGGAGATGGTGGTGTTGGGGGCTGGGATTAGGAAAGGAGAAGAGGAATCTATCACATTATACACTTCTATGTTAGCTTAGTTTATTCCTATGAGCATGTACTATTTTTGCAGTAAAAATAAAGAGCTTTTTAGGTCAGACAGGTTGAGGCTTCACAGAAGGCAGAGCGAGGAGGACCAGTGCACGGGCAGAGCCAGGATGGGAGCTGGATGGGAATGAACAGAGGAAGCAGGCACTGCCCCAGAACGAGCACCCTACAGGGCTCCAGAAACTTCATCTTTCAAACTGCAAACTCCATTCACACTGGAATCTTTTCAGAGCCATGTTCTCCAGAACCGAAGACTTGCGGTCTTGGGGACATCTGCTGTTTGCCTTCAGCGTGGTTCCAGGCTCCTTCTCCCAGGCCCATCTGAACAGAGTCTTGGTTGTGGATACCTTGGGGTCAGAGGCTGGCTCTGTCCCCTCCGGCAGATGAAAGGCAGGCTGTGGGGAGGCCCTGGGTAGGACAGGCGGGCCAGCTGGTGTACCGGCCGGGAGATGTATAGCCAGACGCCCGGGTTCGGTCCTGCCTCTGGCTGATCTTGGGCGAGCTCCTGGAGTGTGGCCATCGCATCTGCGCAGTGCGGAGACCTAGAGTGCTTATTCACCGGGTGCTGTGAGGCTAAATGAGGTGGTGAGAGGCAAAGTCACTGCTCAGTGAATGCTGGCAGTGGCTGTCTGTAACAGGGGCCCACTGTTGAGTGGATTTAAACCATGATACACGCCGATGCTCTCAGCTCAGTGCCGGCACTTACATCACTGTGGGACATTAAAAACCCCACCCAGCACCCCAAAGTCATGAAATTACTTCGAAGCTCTCCTTGATCTCTAGAACAGCGGTTCTTAACCCTGGCTGCACCTCCGAATGGCCTGGGGAGCTTAAAATGCCCATTCCCAGGCCACCTCCAGGTGGTGAGGTGCAAATGGTTTGGATGGGGCCTGAGCAACAGAACTGTGAAATGCTCCACAGGTGATTCTGGAGTGAAGCCAGGGGTGAGAAATCCTGCTCTAGGGCAAATGGGCGTCCTCTTAATGCCCAGCAACTTTTAGGGATGGCATCTCCCCATTGCTGCCCATCTCTGCATGGAGTCCCCCAGACCCTCTCAACCCCACTTTCAACTCCCAGATTTAGAGCTGCTGTGGACACTTGGTCCTGACGGCTTTCCTGCGCCTCCTCTCCTTGCCCTCTCCACAGTTTACTGTCAGGCTCTACTTAGTCGCTTGGGATTCCTTTGTTGTTTTCCCCCATTGTCCAGATTTTCCCTCTCAAAGGAGTGCTGGGAAGCTAGAAATTTGCCGAGAAAGGGGATCCAGTCCCAGCTTCTCTCTCAGCGACAGCATCCTCTTCCTCCTCATGGGATCATCATCACAGGACTTTCCAGTGTGACTCACCCCCTGGCGAGGAGGCCGGGGCAGCTGAGGGCGCTCTGCTGGGTTCCAGGGCTTCCCGAGCACGTCTGAACATGAGCCTGAGTGGCCCCGAGGGACAGCCGAGCCCTCGACACCTTCTCCTGCCTCACCTGACAGCTCCGTGGGGAATGGGTTCCTGGCATCCTCCTGCCTACATTCTGGACCGACATTGTTATTCAGAGTTTGTCTCCTGAGGTTGTGTCCTCTGGAATTTCAATAGAGTCGATGTTTTCATCTCTATTTTTAGCTTTTTTTTTTTTAATTGTTCTCTTGTTATCATCTTTCCTGGAGATCGTGATTCAAATACATTTTCATTAGAAACGGGAATAAAGGGGCAGAACTTGTTGATTGCAGTCACACATGATGGAACGATTTTCTGACCCCTGGAAACTAGCCAGAACGACTCCCCCAGGCCTACTAGTGTGGCCAGGCTGACTCTGCCCTGCGCTGGAAATGGCCTGCTGGTCTGTGGTTTCCATTTGATGTTATTGCAAAGAAATAAAAGGACAAGGGAAGGAAAGTCACGACCTAGGGTTCTCCATTTACCCCTTTAAATAGTCACAGCAAGACCGTAAGGTGGATTTTATTGTCTCCATTTTACAGATGAGAAAACTGAGGCTGAAAGAGGGGAACTGGCTTGACCACATCACAGAAATAGTCAGGGGCAGAGCTGGGGTTTGACTGCTGTTCCTCGCCTGCACAAAACCCTTCAGAATGATCTCTGGCTTTCAGGATGAGGATCATGCTCCTTCGCTGGGCACTGAAGTGCCCTCATGACCGGGCCCCCTGAGAACCTGGTGGCATTGTCCCCAAAGCTCCTTTCCTTGCACACTCTAACGCCTTCTCTGGTCCCCAGGTCTTCGCATGGACAGTTCCCTCTACCTAGAAGCGCTAGTTCTCTTCCTGCCCCTTTTCTCCTCCCAGTGAGTAACTCCTACTCACGTTCCAGGTGTGGCTGAGGTGCCACTCCTTAAAGCCCTCCCTGATTTCCAGCTCCCCTCCCCGCTGGGTTCAGGGTCCATCTTCCCGGTGTCATTGGCCTGTGTCACAGCACCGACGGCCCTGAGGGTAGGGACTGGGTCTGGTCTACCGCGTTCCGCCCCGCCCCCACCCACCCGGAATCAGGTGCCCTGTACAAGGAGCCCCAGTGGATGATCCACTCCTGCCTGTCCGCCGCCGAACCAGGGCCTCTGTCCAGCTTGCCGCAGCTGGACAGATCATGTTTTACTCCTAGCTTCCTCGACTCCCTTCCTGACTTGGCCTCCGAAATTCAGAGAGCCAAGTTCGCGGGCCCAAGTCGGTTGCCTGGGGCCACCTGCCGTCAGCCCGGGGGAGCGCCCGGCTCCCGCCCGCGATCTTGCGGGCAATGCTGCGCCCTGGCGGCCCCTCCGCGCTGCGCTGCCTCCCCGCCCGCCCCGAGCTCCGGCCCGCCTGACCAGCAGTCTACGAGCAGATAGCGTCTCCATCGCCTCCGGCGCGGAGCTGGAATCGAGGGGAGGGTCGGTGATTGGTCAGTACCCCCAGGGCTGTGAGTGGGGACCTGCGAGTCACCCTGGGAGTGCCCGCTTCGAAGCCTGAGCGGAGTCACTGCCCACCCCTGGGGGGGCTCGAGAAGTGGCAGCGGCCTCAACCTCTGACGTTACTCCGTGGCCTGAACTTGCCATTTTTCTGTCTAAAATGCATATAGGTGCATTCCAGAAAATCTAAGAAACGGAAAACTGTAAAGAAAATAAATATTACCTGTCAACCCAGAGGCAGCAACTGTTAACCATTTTGGTGAATATCCTTCTAATTTGTTTTTTATACATATCAATGCATTTATTACTACAAAATTGGGACTATAATCTAGACATTTTTTTAAAAAATAGCATTTAATATGTCCTAAGTTCAGAAATAGAAGTCAATCTGGAAAATGAGAAAAGCATAAAGGAGAAAATTTAAAAATCACTTATAATCCCAGCAGAGACAGCCTTTTTTCTCAATTTAGTTTATATTTGTGACAATCAACTGTTATTTATCCATGTCTATTTATCTTGCAAGAATTCAAATCAGAAATTAAAAAAAAATGTCGTAAGGGAAAATTCATTCTTTCTTATATCTTGGATTATCCCACAGTAGTGTACACTTTCTTTTTTTCCTGCCTGCAATTTCTCTAGAAACATCCTCCAATCTTCCCCCAACACATTCCATCCATATGGCCCCCATGGGAGTAGCCAGGCCTTCTGTGACCCTGAGTGTATTCATCTGTGGGATTAATGCTTAGAAGTGGAATTGCTTAAAAGAGGGCATGTGCTGTTATAAGTTTTGATAGATACTGCCAAACTGTCTTGCAGAGAAATCATAGCAATTTGCACGCCCACCAGCAGACATGTGAGTGCCTGTTTCCCAGTGGGATCACCAACAGAGTGTTGTCAAACTTTCAGCCCCCTGGGATCACACAGAGTAAGCTTAGCTACAGTGTGCTGAGTGTGCCCAGTGCCCAGCACCAAGTTAAGTCTATTTATTTATTTATTTTGTGAGGAGGACTAGCCCTGAGCTAACATCCGATGCCAATCCTCCACTTCTTTCTTGAGGAAGACTGGCCCTGGGCTAATATCCATGCCCATCTTCCTCCACTTTATATGGGACACTGCCACAGCATGGCTTAACAAGCTGTGCGTTGGTGCGCGCCTGGGATCTGAACCGGCGAATCCCGGGCCGCTGCAGCAGAGCGCGCGCACTTAACCGCTGCGCCTCCAGGCCGGCCCCAAGTGCTGTTTATTAATACTAGCTGAATTCTGGTGAGGAAAGTGGTATTATCTTCACTTTACAGATGAGGAAACTGAGGTTTAGAGAGCTTAGGCTGCCTCAACTCACAGACCTGAACTGACTCCAACGCCAGCATTCATTCTCACATCCACCCAGTGTTCTCAATCTTGAACGTATCAGAATCACTCAGAGGGCTTGTTAAAAGGTGGCTGGGCCCCACCTTCAGAGTTTCTGATTCAGCCTGTGGAGAAGGCCTGAGTACATGCATCTCTAGTTCCCAGGAATGCTGATGCTGCTGGTCCAGGGACCACACTTTGAGAACCATTGCTTCTATTACTCTAATATGGGACCCTATCAGGACCTGACCTTGCTGCTCTACCTTTGCCCTTGGTTGGGTGCTCACTTGAACTCTACATGTTTTACAAACCTTTTGTTTGTGTGTATGTGGGAATGTGAATATATCTTTCATAGTCCTTTGAATGCACCAAGTTAGGTTTGTGGCAAGCAAGTTCCCTTCAAGGCTGTTCCCCCACCTTTTTATGGAGATGATGCTCAGAGGAGCCCTTAGGAAAATTACAAGGAGTAATGCATGCATGCATGGAAAAACAAACAAACAAAAAACTCTTTGAAGATCATAAAATGCTCTTCCAAAGCTAGTTATAAATATTCCTACTGATGGAAAAGCTGTGAAGTACAATTGGACAGGCTGGGACTGAGATGGTGGTTGGGGCACCGTGTGACACTAGATAAGTCAGGCCACTTCTCTGAGCCTCGAATTCCTTCTCTTTAAAATTGGGGATATTACGGGCTCCTTGAGGATTAAACAAGCCCCATGTGTATTGTCCCAAGCACTCTTTGTGCTCCAGAAGCTTCAGGGGCAGTGGTGTCCTCAGAGACAGAAGGGCTGGTCCTGGAACAATGGTTACAACTTGGTTGCTCGCAGCCATTTCCCCTCTAGATTCCCAGGGATAATGTTCATTTCCAGCTCTGTTTCCAGAAAAATCTCATATTCCCTGCTCCCTCCACATCCTGGTGATGACCTCTCCGTGAAACAAAATGGATTCTTTTCCACAACTGAAACTGTGAAGACACCTTTTCAGATTCCTGGAAAGAGCCCAGGCTGAACCCAATGACCACATGGACCCTTGGCTGGTGCCAATTGTCCCAGGTGCTGGAGATATGGCAGTGGACAAAGCAGAAATCCCTGCCCTTGTAAGCTTATTAATACTGTGTCCCTAAGTACGTCAACATTGAACTCGGATGTTTTCTTGGAATCTGGTGAGGGGTAAATACGCAAATTCATAGAAAATTGTAAGTTGGTCTGAAATTGACCCAATGAAGCTCAGATCTCTGGGAATCCCAGGGATGTGGCTATAGCCGGAAGTTCGCAAGCTGTGACGTGTACAGGGATCTTGGGGCTCCTGTTACCCCGCAGATTCTGGCTCAGTAGGTCTGGGGCGGGGCCCAGGAACTTGCTTTTCCAACAAGCTCACAGGTTGCTGGTCTCTGGACCACTCTTTGAATACCTAGGGTTTAAGTGACATCTTATGTCATCACTACCAAATGTAACCTTATTCATCTTCAGCTTTCAGTGAAATTCTGAATACACAAAGGAAAAACTAATTTTATTAGAGTATTCTAGCCGTTACAATTTTGGACAGGGATGTAGGTTTGGGTGTCAGATCTCAGCTCCCACTACAGATTTCAAGTGACTAGGGGCAGCCTTGAGCAAGCACTTCACTCCTGGAAGCCCCACCTTTCTCATCTGGGAGCAGAGACTTTTCCCACCTCCGTCTCGTTCAGGCAAAACCTTAATTGTTAGACATTTAAAAGGATGGATTCAAGTGTCTCCATGTGACCATTTTAATCTGATATTTGTAGTTAGGTTGTGGGTTATCTCTGGGGAAGGTGCTGGGGTTCTGAAATCTTACCATTAACATTGATATAGTGGCATTCTGAATGCATGTCCGGTGTCTCTAGATGGATATACGATGGGCACCCCTTCACTGAATGCACTGCTGTGTGGGGATTATCGTGTTTAATCTTCATAACAACTCTATGAGGCAGATTCAATTATCCTCTTCAAACAACCAAAACAAACAAAACTGAGGGTCACAGAGAACGTCAGGAGCCCAAACACATATTTTAAGAGTGGGTACAAGCAAGGCTGTACCGGCTCTGCCTCTTAAACCCGAGCTCGGGAATACATTTAAATAATTTCAGTGACGAACAGAGTCACGGTAGCGGAACAGATGCAGAGACACGACCAAGAAGGTTAGAATGCTCAGCTCTTTATTACGTCTGTTAATAAGGCACTCCCCAGTCTTGGGTTAATTTAGGTTTTCTCTGTGAATGATGGCAAATGTTAGTTCCACATTAGAATCTGACAATATAGAAGCAAACTGACCTCACCACCACCTGCAGTGGGGGTGAGTCACCAGGGTCTAAGGCAGAATCACAGGCCCCGCGCTCATAATGAACGTTTCTGGAATTACACTGTGTGGGGCTTGGGTCGGGGGGGCTCTATGCATATGGTGTTGAAGAAGGTGGAAGACTGGCAGCCAAAACTAGAAATATATTTCCCGTTAAAGGCATAATACAAAAATATCTCTCCATTTAGGCATTACTGATGGTAGCCAGATACTGAGTTTGAATGGAAGGTACCATCAACTGTAACACAAAAACTGTATTATCTTTTACATACAAATAAAAGAGAGGATTTATTTTCATTCTGAGTTTATTTAACATTTCATCCAGTTGAACTGAAATAATACATTGATTCCCACACTGGCAAGACACCGTGCTAATACTGAAATAAAAACTGCCAGTCAGTAAATACGTACAATCATAATTCTTCATATTACGTTAATAGAAATATGAATAACTATTTACTTTTACAGGCTTATTGCACTCCATGTGGACTTTTCTCCAGAAAAGGTATTTCTAAGAGATCAGCAAAGATTGCCAATCTTGGTTCATTTGTTCCTTTTTATAAACCATGATTAAACTATACAGTTAATATTTCTATATAAAAAGCATCAAGAGTTGGAAGCTTCAATAAATAATGTTTAAAAAGACACATCTCCATGTTCATTATCCCTTTTATACCGACGCTTTGGTCATATCTTCCTGGTGTATATAAAATTTCGGTTAGTTCGTCAATCTTCCAACCAGTCATTAATTTTTCAACGAAGGTTAAGATTCTGAAATGGAGCTACCGATTAACCGGGGGTAAGAACTCTGAGGTTAGCCGGGGTGGGTGGGGTAGGCCTCAAGTGCGTTCGTTTCTTACTAAAAGCGCCCTTTAAGCACCTCATGGAGATCTGCCTTGAAATTCAGGCTTTTTACCAGTTTTTAAAGAGAAGCATCGATGGCAACAAAATACATCCAAGGCCAGAAGGTCATTGGGAAGCTATTTTGCTTCAAATGGTTTAAGACAGAAAAGTCTAAATGAGAAAATTCTGGTGGCACAAAGGAAGGCTCAGAGAAGCCCCAAGCTTCATATCCATTGATCCTTTTAGAGAAAAGAGAAACACAGACACAAGGCACGCTATGTTTTCTTTATGAGGAAATTCAGTTTGGTCACATTGTCAGGAAAAATCTGTCAAAACTAGTTTCTACATTTTTCTCACAAGTCTCTGAATTACAAATTGAATTGAGTGGTCTACACTCAACAACCACCTTGTGTATGCCTTTGAACATCTACAGACTTGAAACATAATCTGTTACATTAAATATATTATATGTGAAACTACTACAGATGATGTAAACAGTGGTCCATGGATTCATTATTCTCAAACAGGCTGGAATGTAATATACATCATTCAAGTAAAATTCATTTAGTTACTGATTCACATACACATTATTTCTGTATCTTTATGAAAGCCAAAGAAATCTATAAGCTCGACAAGAAAAGACATGTAGTTAGCTGGAACTGTGTTCTCACTGCTAAAAAAAATCTAACTAGATTCCACTCAGTCATACTGCATTGGTTTTGAACATACTTCCAAAATTTGACATCTGTAAATATCAGTTACTTGATGTAAATAATTGACTGTAAAGTCAACAAGTGCAAGGCAGGATTAACATCTTCATAAGAATGTAAAACATAAATTTAAAAGTCAACCAAAGAACCCCAACAGCAATATGAAAGCATCTAGTTGCTGACAGCGAGGACGGCTCGTCACACTTGACTTTTGGGAGGTATATGAAGGAGCTGTTATCCTGCAGATCCAAAAGGCTCACAATCTACCTCGGGGTGCCCACCGCCCGAACTGGAAGCAAACTGCCCTAATATTTATGAGTCATTTTTTACCGTTGAGCATCAGAACTTTTGTGTTTTCCCAAATCACTGCTGAGATCTCCGTGATTTGAAACAAGAATGGGATTAAAAATTCATTATTTTAAACAGATTTCCTTTTCACGGACTGATAATCAATAAATATTTATTGAGCATATACTGAACATCTACTCTATGCCTAGCCATGCTTTTTAAAACTCTGGGTGAGGACTGGGATATTGTGTTTGAAAAACAATTACTATAAAAGCTACAGAAAGGGTATTTCTGTAAATTATACCGTGATTCTAATGTAAGGGAGCCAACGGGTGCCGGGCACCTGGCCCACACCAGGCGCTGTGCTATCAGGAGCAGCTTGACTCGAAAAGGCTCCAGGGGGTCTTTGAAAGGTTTCTATAACTGGAAGAACCCAGGTGCAGCAGGATCTTCCTCACCTACACGGCACCCCCAGGTGTGCAGTTGGCGGGGTAAGCCGTCGTGGTCTCTGTCCCCACGTTACAATCCCTTATTAAAGTACACGCGTCGTAATTCAGGAGAGGTCTCTCGGATCTTGGCTTGCAACTCAGCCTCCAAGCTTGTCACAGACATGGAACTGGGATAAGGGAGACATGACAGGGTTATTACATGGGCAGAGGCGAGACCTAGAACCTGGAGAGGGCAGAGAGAGGACCAACCCGCCTCCCCCAGGACTGTGCAGTAAAACAGAGTCCTGTTTGAAAAATGCTTCATGTGCCTAGAAAACAAGTATCCTGTTCCTTTCAGAAAATCCACGGTCACTAATAATCAAAGAAATGCACCTTAAGAACCCAACAATTACTAAAAGCTAAAAAAGCACTCATCGCTGGCAAGGACGTGTGGCAATGGCACTCTCAGACCCTGCTGGCATTGGAAAACAATTTGTGGCAACGCCACTTCCCAAGGAAAACTGTATAAATGTTCACCACTAAGGAAAAAAGATGCTCTCAGTGGAATTTTTAACACTAAAAACTCATTTGCACTATGTGCTTTTATCCATTGTATTATATTACATGCGTACTCTAAAGCTTTTAGAAAACACTACAATGTATGAGAAAAGCATCCCCAGTAGTCCCACCACTGAGAGGTGATCACTGTTTGTCTTTGCTTTATGCATTTAAAAAATGTCTTGAATGTATTATATGTATATACGTATTAAAACTTATCTTTTTGTTATAAACGTACACTTATCATATAAAAGTATGAAGACAAATTGTCCAGAATGCTTACTACCGGAAAAACTGTTAACATTTCAATGTTTAGTCTTTTAAAAAGATTTGGTCTTTACTATAGTGGAGACGTGGTAAAATATGGGGTAAAAAAGGTAAGATATAGATTCATAGAGATACGCAAAAAAAATAAATAAAAAAATTATGAATATACAAAAAATACAGTGGCTATTTTCTATGTAGTGGGATTTCGGGTACTTTTAAAACGATGTTGCTGATGATAATGATAATGGCTATGACTTATTGACCATTTTTTTGCCAGACATTATGCATTTTAATCGTTATGAAAACCCTGAAAGTCGGGTATTATCCTCATTTTGCAATTAAGGAAACCAGAGATGCAATTGAGATTTGAAGCCAGGTCTTTCTCGACCCAAAAGCCATGTTCCTAACCATTAGGCTATACTGCCTCTTGGTCCTTCTGTTTTTCCATCCATCTATAAGTATCTATAATTACTATTAATGTATTTTAAATGCCAAATCCAATTTTGGAATTAAGGTTATTCAAGCTTTACTGGATGATGAGGAATATCCTTTTTTATATTCTAGGGGAGTTTTTTTAAACTGAAATAATCTGTTTCTTGACAGTTGAGTAAAATTCACCTATAAAACCACCTGGTTCTCGTGTTTTCTTTGTAGGAAGAAGTTTAAGTAATACTTCAACTTCCTTAATGGCTATAAACCAATTCAGACTTTCTAATTTTTCAGCATTGTTAATATTTTTCTAGGAATTTGTCCGTCTTGCTTGTTTTTAAATCTATTGATATAATAATGTTGGTACTATTCTCTTATATTAAGCTCTGTTGAATCTATAGTTATGCCTCTTTTTCATTCATAATATTATTTGTGCCTTTTGTTTTGATTGATATCACAAGACAATTGTCTACTTTGTTACTATTTTCAAAGAACTAACTTTTGACTTTGTCGATCCTCTATTTTTTTTCCTTGTTATCTATTTTATTTATTTCTGGTCTTATCTTTTTCCTTTTTCGTTCTCGGGAGTTTATTCTTTTGTTCTTTTTTAAACTTAAGTTAGACATGTAGTGCATTGATTTTCAGGCATTCTTCATTTCTAATATAAACATTTAAAGCTATCAATTTCTCCCAAAGCAGCACTTTTGCTGTTCCTCACAAATTTTGATAAGGAGTGTTTTCATTACCTCTCATTCATGCAGGAGAATGGATAATTGTGGTGTATGTATACAATGGACTATTATATAGCAGTAAAAAATGAAATGACCTACAGCTACATGCAATAATGTGGATGAATTTTAATTATATGATGTTGAATAAAAAGAACAAGTACCAGAAGACTATATATAGAATAACACCCTTGTCTAAAAAGTCCCCAAAGGGACAAAATGAAACAGCAACATTAGACATACATATATATGATGAAAATTTTAAAATGTAATTTCACAATAAACATGAAATTCACAGTGGTTAAATCTGCAGGGGAGGCAGGGAGACGGGCTGGGAGGAAGCCACAGATAGATGTAAATTATGGATAGTAATTTTATTCATGGGTGGGGCAGTCGATTTACGGATGTTCATTATATCTTTTATTTTAATTATTTGATTTATCTATTTTGATAAAATAAAATAGGGTCACCCTTGGACCAACGAAGACAGTGTGTTATGAACCAAGAAATAGGATTAATCCTATTCTATGCAACTGACGAGGAAGAAGCAAAAATAAAAACAAACACACAAACAAATCTATATGTCAAAAAACCAGACTAATAAGCTTCACTTTTAAATAGAGGAGGATAAAAAAGTGTTCTCGGCCTCCCAAATGTAAAACCATGTGCTCTCCAAGGGTATGTGACCTCATGGCACCAGTAGTTATAGAAAACTAATTTTAATTTCTGTAACTAGAGTTTAAATTCATAATAAAAACAAATGTTAGAATGAACATACTGTTTTTCTCATAACACTTAAAATCTAGGTCTATGTAGGAAGCTTCTTTATGGATTTTCAAATCCTTTTAATCTCAAAACTATAACAGCTACATTTATTACGAGTTTCCTTGGCCTCAGGCACGGTCCTCAGCATTCCACATACACTAAATCTCTGAGTGCAGGGTCACCCGCTGGACACTGGTATCCCGGTGCCATGCACTAGAGAAATAAACTCTTCTTATGCGAAGCCTGAGATTCTGGGGTTTGTACAATTCAACAGCATGAGTGTTCCTCTTCGAGGTGAGGAAATGCATCTGTGCTGGACTTAGAGAACAGGTCCTGAAGGGCCTGCCCTCTCCAAAGGGGGCTTGGCTACAGGCATCAACTCCCCCCTTTAGATTTAACTCACTCCTTAAGAGCAGTGGGGGTCAAAGACAGAGGGGCAGAGCAGACAAAAGCTGGAGTTGTCATCAGCTGGAGGGCCCTGAGCAAGTCAGCTCTGGAACAGCACACCTCATCCCGCACCTACTTTGAAAGCCTAAGGCATTAAAGCCCATGTGTCTGGGACCTGTTGGCCCGTGCAGGGTATGACGAAGGCAGGAGCCTGGTGACACAAACAAAAGCAAACAACAAAATGCCGCCTCTCTGCGTCTTGATGTTCCGTCAGGAGGAGGCTGAGACCTAGATTAATACGACGCTGGTCTCACGCCTGTCAATCTAGGTCTTACATCAAAAGCAGGATTCAAGGGCAGCTTGGAATGAAAGACACATGCACGATAAGGCTTTTAAGGCTAAAAACTAAGTAGGCAGAAGGGAACCAAATAGTCTAACCCCCTAAGCTGCGTGTGTATAATTGCTGCCCTGGGGTCGAACTTCAATTCTAATATGTCGGTATTGTAGATGCATTTGCCAATGGGTTGGACGACAATGAAGCACATTTAAATTTTTATAAAAGCAAATTTGCACCAGAGTTAACCTGACTCCTACAAAAGAATGAAGCGTTTTCAAATGTAACAGTGGCAGGTAGAAAGGAGCTGGGGAAAGAGAGTTTTGATTAAACAGATGTGGGTCTGATTTCTGCCTCTCTCTCCCTTTTAGAGACCTTTTGAGTCTCGACTTCCCTACCAGTGAAATGGGATGACAGCCCCTGCGTCTTCAACTGGTCTTTAGGATTAAAACTCATGATCATTCTGAAGAATAACAAATACATACCTTTTCTGAGGAAACAGAGCACAACACAGAGGTGTAGCAAATACCAAACTTAAAAAAAAAAAAAAGACAAATCAGAGCATTTTGAAATGGTCGACTTTTTGGATTCTTTTTCCATTTTACTTTTATAACAATCCTCTTTCTTTCGAGCATTATATGCCTCACAAAAACATGTCCTGTTTGTGTAATTTTATTACCAAAGACTCCCAAAATAATTTTTTTTAAAAATCAAAGAGATATAGGAGTTTAAAAAAGAACCATGCAAATAGCCCAAATGTAAGTTTCCCCAAATGACAGTTTACTTCTAGCTAATTATTGGGACCATAAGTTCCAGAGGTTCTGGGAAGGTCTCATTTTCAAAACGTGTGTCCCGTATTATCCACCCTTTCCCTCACCTTTCATATGCTATGTATCTTTAAAAAAGACATTAATAATATCAAAGTAATTCTACTCACCAGAAGCCAACTAGCCCAACTTGAATAGGCGCGCTCATCCACGGGAACCTCTGTATTGAGAAATAAATTATTTGAATACTTTCCACACAGGCTCTTCAAGACAATGTCTTCCGCTGGTTAACTGGAAGGAACCTCTCCATGTTACAAGATCCAGATGGAAGGTGATTAGTGACTGACGTCTGGGGTTAACACTGCAACAAGCGTGTTAGTTCTGACTTCCTGCAGCCCCCCTTGATCTGCCAAGGAATGCACATGCAAAGACCAAGTGGCTTCTCGTTTTTCCCCCTTGCACATATAATCTGAGTGACACTTGGCTGTACACAGGAGGTGGAGAAATTGCTATCATTTAGTTATAATTTATCTCCTGGCTGGGGAGGCAGGATAGCCTGCGGCCCAGGCTGGAAGACAAACAAACCTGCGCTCAGGTCTCTGCCCAAGGGGCAGGGGAAAGGGCAGAGCCCTACCTCTGTAAGCTTTGGTTTCCCTCCCTGCTGAGGTGGATCACAGCAGCTTCCTAAAGGCATGTGGGTGAAGATACGCCAGACAACATTCACAAAGTACAAGGCGGGACGTAGCAGAAACCCAGCAAACATTCCCCCCTCCTCCCGTGCATCTTTCCTTTCTTGGTTTTCGTTGCTGTCAGTATGGTTAAGACTACTGCTGGCATAAACAATTTTTGACTGCCACTTGTTTTTTTTAATGCAAATGGATAAGTTGGGTGGTCTTTTGGAGAGTAAGTGCTGTTAGATTTTTAGTTTTCAAAAAGGAGTGGTACCAAAATACACAAGATAAAGGGCAGTGAAATATACAGTTACATACAAAAGGCCACTGAAACAGCTGCAACCAACTCGTGAGTTGGTGTAAAGAAATCAGCCAACTTAGTTCAGAGTCAACACAAGCTGTTAAAGGAGCATGGTCCCAAAGTGGCTTGCCTGAGAGGCGTACCCTGGTCCCCGAGAAGACTCCTCTGGTGAGAAGGTACATCACACGGGTTAACGTGGGGGGAGAGAAGCGTGGACTGGAGAGGAAGGGAGAAATGTGGTCAAGAGGAGGCCGATTCACAGAGCTCACACAGAGGGCCCAGCCCTCAGAGAGCAAGAGAAGAAAAGACTGTCTCTTGGGCGGCTAGCTCCATGTGATGACCAAGGATTTTCCCAAGGAGATGGTAAATCCTCACCCCAGCACATTCCCGACGTGTGACGTCTGTGCTGGTACACAGACTTGGTGCTGGGAAGGCAAACCAGACACTGAAGGAGATCTTGTGGAAGGATGACCTTGAGCCCATGAGAGCAGCCTCCTCACTTCAAGTGGATTCTTGTCTGCAGCAGACGGGGCTCACCTGTTATCCCAGGCAGCCGCTGCGTGCAATCTCAAAGCAGTATGTGCGCAGACTAAAGGCTGACTGTGGCTGGCACGGACGGTTTTGTTGGAAAGGCTCTCGGTAATGACAAGGACCCTGGAGAATTCTGACTGATCCCACGGAACCCAACCTGGACGTCATCCCTTCTCCTGACTCCTCTCCAGCACCCCATCCTGCCTAATTCACCTCTACTTCTTCAACAGAACTTAGTCTGAGACAGAATTAGCGAGCTGTGAATGTCTGGTCTTCCCCTACATACTCATAGAACTCCTTGGGGTAAGGACATGTCTTACGCAGCACAGAACTGTGCAAACAGAGAGTATTTTAAATAAAAGTTTAAATGAATTAAAGACAGTAATCACATGTTTAAAAGATATTCAATGAGGTAAAAGCTTAAAAAGTTAATATGACTCTAAATTCTTTCTCCTCCCAATGATCTTTTTTCTAATAGCTTTGATTTATGATAAATTTTACATACTTAATGTGTACAATATAAGTTTTGACATATGTATTCAGCTGTGAAGCCATCACCACAATCAAGCTAATGAACATATCCATCCCCCTAATGCTTTCTTTGTTCCTTGTGCCCTCGGCAACTCCTCCCTCTTCCCTAAACTCTGCACCCTGTTCCCTGGTAACCTCTGATCTCTTTTCTGTTACTATAAATTAGTTCGTATTTTCTAGGATTTTATATACAGTATCTACTCTTTTGTGTAATTATTTTGAGACTCATTCATGTTGCTGCATGTATCAACAGCTCATTACTTTTTATTGCTGAGTTAGGTGTTCCATTGCATGGATACATCACAATTTGATGACCCATCCTCTTGTTGATGAACATCTGGGTTGTTTCCATAAAGCTGCTGTGAACATTTGTCTTTTATGGACCTATGCTCTCATTTCTCCTAGGTAAATACCTAGGAGTGAAATGGCCAGATCATACGGTAAGCATATGTTTAACTTTTTAAAGAACTGCCAAACTATTTTCCAAAGTGGTTGTACCATTTTACATTCCCACCAGCAGATGAGAGTTTCAGTTCCTCCACATCCTTAACAACACATGTTATAGTCAGTCTTTTTAATTTTAGCCATTTCAACAGGTTTAGTGGTAGCTAATCTGGTTTTAATGTGAATTTCCCCAATGACTAAAGACACAGAGCATCGTTTCACGTGCTTATTTGATATCTGTATATATTTGGTGAAATGTCTGTTCAAACATTTTGCCCATCTTCTTATTGAGTTTTTTTTTGAACGAGTATTGAGGGTTCTTTTATATTCTGGACACAAGTCCTTTATCAGATACATGCTTTGCATAAATTTTTTCCCAGTCTGTTTCTTGTCTTTTCATTCTCTTTGTAGTTTTCAAAAAACAGAATTTTAACATTTTGATGAAGTCCAATTTATCAATTTTTCTTTTATGGACTATGCTTTTGGTGTTGTGTCTAAGAAATCTTTGCCTAACTCTAGGTCTCAAAGATGTTTTATTATATTTTCTTCTAGAAGTCTGACAGTTGTAGGTTTTTACATTTAGAGTTTATTAATCATTAGGAATTAACTTTTATGTATGGTACAGTCAATTCCCTACATATGACCCACATCCCAGGATGTGACCATCCACAAGTCTCCCCACGGGCCATGCTCTGTGTCCTCTCTGAGCTTCTGTAGAGCATGGCCATTGGCCAGTCCTCTTCACGTCTCTGCCCACCTACTGCAGTTGGGGGAGACACCTTCTCTACTCCCTCTGAGCCCCGTTCTGTAGTCACCACATGTTGGAACCGCTGCCCTGTGCCTCTTCCCATCACTGTGCTATACGGTCCCCGAGAGCAGGGCTCAGGCCCTGTTCTATGACTCTAGCACTAGCAGGCTGCTTGGCATGCAACAGGCATTCAGCACAGGGCTGCTGAATAAACGAATGAATGAACAAAGAAAGGCTACTTTCACATTCAATTAGCAGACCATTCTGGAAATCTGAGTAGACAGAGCAGTCCACCTTTATTACAGGAATATAGAACTAGAACTTGAGGAAGTGGAACTATTATCTCACCCAAACCATATCAATTTTGTTCCCGATAAAAGAGCCAGCGAGGTAAAGGGACCACAGGAGCTCTTCTTCAAGAAAGCTGTTTTTGAAGCACCAGATTTTAGGCAGTGAATTTTTTGGTTTACTGCAAAGATTTCTGTGAGTCACCTGCCCACAGCTGACGCTTTTTTCCAGCAATCCACTCGGGCAAAGATAAGGCGCAGGGGGAAGGATGAGTCATGTTGAATGCTCCCCAAGCTCACTGTTTAAAAAAGCCAAGAATGTTCAATTTGTTTCATGTTTGCAGAGGAGTTTGGTCATGTCCAAGCTTAAAGCCCAGATAAGTACACCCTTGCAGAGAGGCACATCTGGCCGCTGGAGCCGTGGGAACAATGAGAGGGCCGACCGAGGCGGACGCTACCCACATGGACATTCTGAGGTGCAGAGGAAATGATCTCTGGGAACTTGGTAGAGAAGCTCAGTAAAGCCTGCCTTTCAAAACAGCATGTGAAAGTGCTTTGGAGATGGAAACATACGGATGTTAATATAAGCCACCTCTGCCTACGTTTTAGTAATGGCTATACTATCAGTTAAGTCCTATGGTCTTCTGCCCACGTGGACAAAATGCAGTATTTCAGTGAAACAGCAACCTCAACCTTGAGAGTGGTACGTGTGTGTGAGTGGCTCAACAACATTTAGCCACTACTTTTTCAAAGCAACATCCTCCACTGAGCTCTGGAGTACAGCTCCAACCAGACGCCCTGGAGCTAGTGAGGTGCTCGGACCGATCCGTGAGCTACTCTGATCATCTCTCTCAACCTCGTGACAGGGGTTCTGAAGCCAGAGGCCCCTCCGGCACCAGATGGGATGGGGCAGGCAGAGGGCTTCTTTGGGAAGGGTAAGGAAGTGGCACATCTCCAAATTATTATTGAAGGATATGGTATCAAGCAAAGCTAAAAACCACAAACTAACATGAGGGAGGAAAACAAAATATTTAATCACTTATTATTGAGAAAAAGCCTAGGACAGTGGGGCAATGGTAGGCTAACTGCTTGTATCATTTGCTGGTTCCTTCAGGTAAGAAAATGCCAGGCTGTGTCAATAGCAATTTCCATCTGTGCCAGCAAGAAAATTATGCAATATGCTAACTCTGTCTTCTGTCCAGTGTTTGTCACTGAGAGATTAGAGTAACTGTGGCAACTATTCCAACAACACTGAGACCCCAGGAGTTCAAAGGCATGCCTGAATTGCGAGAATCAAGTACCAACTTCATTTCATATGTTTTCCCCGGTGACCTATCTTTTCAGCATTAACGTAGGTCCAAATGCAGACTTTCTTATAGAATTTCTGGAAGCCCAAGCCATGATCAAGATACATGTTAGCAGCCAGAGTGTGCCCAATGTCCACAGGCTGGAGCCAGACACCACAGAATAATGTCCCACCAGAAGAGGCAAACACCAAGATTCAGAGCCTCTACTCCAGAGCCACGCTGCTAAGACCCTCTGCTAACTGGGGGTTGGGTGGCATCTGAGAGGCAGAGAGAAAGGAATGGGAAAGCTTCAACAGGGGGGATGTCGCCACTGAAGGTGGCCTCTGAACCGCTTTCACAGTCACCTGCAAATTCACGGCAACCACAACCCTGTTATCCTATTGGTGGAATGATCCGCATTCATTACTCCTCTTTTGCAAAAGCTGTCACTTTTATGTCAGACAAACTAACCTGATAAGATGACAATTTCCAAGCCTTGTCTCCACCTAGAAATCTGATCTTGCTTTAAAAACCTGATTTTGCTTAAATTCAGCAGGAGGGGGAGGTTAGGTTTATTAAATACATTTTTTGATTCACTGTTGCTCCTGAAGTTGGCATGCCAATACCTAAGAATTAACACCCAGGCAAGTCAAAAGGTTGCATGGGTCAACATATGCCCCTGTGGAAACACTATAATCCTAATGACTGATCAGATCAAGAGCCAGCAGAGAAGAACACAGGGCATCCATTCAATGTCCGCAAAGTTATGGACCCAGTGGATGGGCCACTTACTACTAGCATCCTGGAGAATGATGTTGATGGCCCCCCTTCTAAATTCACTTGACAGGCTTTCTCCCTCACAGACCAAATCCCCGCCCATAAGTAAAGCAGGGAGGGATAGAGGAAAGCACATCAATTTTTTTCAGATTTTCTGAAAATCCTCAAGTGTTTACACAGCTTGATAGTTTAAGACATAGCCACTGGTCCAGTACATAAACCAACCCCTTAGCAGCTTTAGAGTTTTTATTTTCTAAATGTTGTGCCAGAAAGTGATTTTGGCAAAACTTTTTCATTAATCTCCAAAATAAGAGTTACTGAAATAGGTAAACTGTTAAATGAGGCCACAGTTACATGTTGGCTTACACTAATAGCTTTACTGCTTAAATACATGTAACTGTTTTGTATTTTTGTTTAATCTTACAATGAAGGCTGTCAGAAACCCACAAGGGAGATGGATGAGGACTCAGAGGGCTTCCTGGGGTGGCCCAGGGGTCAGTGGATTCCTCCTGGGAATGCTCCAAGGAGCAGTGGGACCGTTCAGTCACTGCAGAGCCACTGTGACACTAACACTTCACATCGATGTGGAAGATTGCTCGAGGAGGAAGTTCAGGGAATATAATTCTTCCACATCCCCAAGGCTTCCAAGAGAGAATATGAAGGGGTGCTGAAGAGAAGGTCCCCTTTCCCTCGCATGGGGTTGGTGTATCGACATGTAACAACCTGGCTGTGTGGGTCAAATGAGGCGCTGGACATTACTGTTTCTTCATAGCAAACTTCTTAGCTTAGTTTTTCTAAAGATGTGATTGTACTGAAAGTGTTTATGAAGGGTTCACTTAGTGTTGGCCTTAGTTTTCCATCTGGGGCCCACAGGTAATATCACAGGTCAGTGAACATACCTGATGGATATTCAGAATTCTCCTAATCACTGAAATCATTCAGGAAGTGTTTTATCTGTGAACTATGTCCTTTTTTCAAAGCTTTATAGTGTCCCCTTGATGTTACCATTCTGTTTCTAAGACCCAAAACAATTTACCCCAAGAGAACTTCAGTCTTTTCCTCAATACACCTGCTCCTCCAGTGAGGACCCTGACCTGTTTCTCCTGGCAGGTCTAACGGTGTCACTTTCCAAACAGCAGGAGCCAAGTGAGTCACCCTATCCCCATCGTCGCCTACTTGTTACAAGAATTGGAAAACTAAAGTGAAGCATAAATACTGTTGCATTAAATCATGGACGCCACAGAAAGCAATGTAGAGAGAATGCATATAGTGCACCGAGATTTCTTGGTTACCATTTCATCCTGTAATATTTTCAGACCTTGAGGGAGGCAGCTAATAATTAATGAATTATTAAATATGATCACCAAAGAAAAATACATTGCGGCACTAAATTCAGTGTGCCACGAAGCTGCAACTCCAAATTATTTCTCCATTTCTGATAGTTTGTATAGAGAGTTACAAACATATAATTCCAAATTCACACCACCTGTTCATCATTACCTAGCAAGGCACCCAGTCGATGATCAAGATAAGTGTGTAACTGAGTTGTAACCTCTCAAGAGAAGTGGGCAGCAGTCTGCATTTATGAGAGCTTTTTCAAATATCTGAGATTAGAAATAAAATGGTCCTGCAAACATTTTTTTATTTACGTAAATGTCGAAGTGTCACTGTCCGAATTCTTTACTCACTACTTATGTAGGAGGAAATATACTGTATAGTTTGAAGTCTGAAAATGAATTGACAGGATTGAGATACGATGAATAGAACTGCGGCTTACCTTTAGAAAGGCTTTCTTTTCCAAAGTGTTCATGATAAATGGAGGGATGGCTGGAAGTAAAAATAGATACACTTAAATCTTCATTTAATATCTATTTTCAGCTCACATTTTTTTTCAACAATTTCAGAAAAGACTTATATCACTTTTAGGCTATTTTCACACTAGCAGAGTGAAGCTAATTGCAATAATGCTTTAAAATACTTCAGTATTTAAGAAAAAATCCACTGTGCCCATTTTCTAGATTTTTGAAAAATAATGTAATGCTCTTTGCCAGGCAGAAAATTTTATAATCTTGAAGAGAGTTTACATTTAATGTTAAGTACACAACAGGACAAACATCAGGACCTTTTCCCCCTGTACTAATAAAACAAACACAACCTTCCCCGGGCGTCCATTCCATGTGTACAGCATACAGACCGCTGCCTTGAGTCAGGCAGACCACTTGCTAGCTGGGTGATCCTGGAAAAGTTACCTCACTTTTCTGACCTCAGTTTTGTGTTTTCCTCATCTATAAATGGAGAGAATTATACCAAACTGGCCGGGATGATTAGATGTAATAATGCCCGGAAAACGTCAGGCAGCGTTAGTGCATTTACTCACAGTTTTTATCAGACTAAACGGTCACATTCACGGCTCCAATATGTCAACTACCTTTACAGATTTCACTGGAATAGAGAGACTGCATTCTTTCTCTGGGGACTAGATAAGGTTTAAAACAACTAAGCCACTGGAAACGGATTTGTTGGGCTGGCTGAACTCCAAAGAGGAGACTCAGACTTCAAAACGGGAAAGTACAAAACCAAAAGCAAGCCCAGGGCAGAAGCTGGATTTTGGCAGATCTGGAAATCTGGGCTCTGCAGGCATGTCGGGCAGGCCCCCAGCCTCCTGGGAGGTTAGTGAGGGGTGCTGGCCCGACTCAGGGGACTCTCGGCCTACGTTTCAGGACTGTGGTTTCCACAGTGTACCCACCCCCACAGGGCACCCCACTGTCTCATGAGGGTGCTGAGGAGCTCCTTTGTTAAATCAGTTAAGGGTGGTTCCATTAGACAATCCCAATTAGCTGGAATGCGAGTATAATGCTCCTCAAACTTTTCCTTGATGCCCTTTTCTTCAGCTTTGCTGCCCACTCCTACCCGCCTCCTATGAACACTCACAGTGACAAAAGGAATTTAAAGACAACAAAAAATTGTGGGAAAACTTGAGAGCAGCTGATTAAATACTCTTTCTTTGAGAGCTTAGTCAACAGCCAAGTGTTGTTTGCATTCAGTTTAGATGAAGAAATTAAACACACTAATTTCTATTTTTTCTGCAAAGAGCACAGTAACTCCCAGGCCCTCTGGGTCCTGAGTTAGTCTCAGAATCTTCTCTAGGCTTCCTGTCTGAGGGCAGCTCTAAGAAGCCTTGGGAGTGAACGAGAGATTCTCAGAGGAAAAAGTACAATGTAGATTTTCTGCTATTGGTCATACTAACTCCAAGCCCTAGGGACCAAACTGAGCAGGAACTTGGCACACATCTTATTAATAGCTGCTCTACTCAACCCAACTTGGTCTGTGTTCCAAGGGTGTCCAATTGATACAAATAAATCTTCAGTAGAAATTATTCCTAGTCAAGAACTTCCAGAAGTTTCTTTGCAAGATTTACAAAGATCAATTCCTTCCCTTCAAGTTCTCCTCACCTCTCCTGTCACTGCCCTGGTCCACCCCGCCACCATTGTTCACCTGGAGTACTGTGACAGCTTCCTGACCAGTCTCCAACCATCCCGGAGTCACACAGTCATGGATGCATGAATCACGCCACTCTCCTTCAAAACCCTCTGTGGCTTCCTACTCCTCAGATTAAAAGCCGGGGCTGGAAAGGCCTGCCGGCTGCCCACCTTCTGCGCTCTGGGGCCTCACTCATTCCATTCTCCTGTTCCCATCTCCCTCTCTACTCCAGCTACACCTGCCACCTTGCGATGCTTCTGACACATCAGGTAAGCACCTCCCTCTCCTGCTGTTCCGTCTGCCCAGAACATTCACCCCCACACCCACTTGGCTCACTCCCTCACCTCCGCCCAGTGCTCTTCCCTGGCCATCCTGTCTACTTCCAGCCCGAGATCCCCAACTATCCTTTTCCCCTTAGGCTTTAGCACCATCTCACATATTACATATTTTACTTACTTATTTTGTTGATTCTCTGCCTCCTCCACTAGAAAGTCAATTCCACCAAGGGGAATGATTTTTTTTTCAGTTCACTGATGCAGAAACACTTGTTCAATCTATATTTATTGAATACATGAATGCATGGAAAGTTCTACTAACCCATGCCTGGGGCTGCCATGAGAATCCTGGAGATGACTACTTGTGTGATGGCTTGTTTGGCAGCATTTGCCGACTCGCCCAGGCGGTTCCCATTTTCATCAGTGACAGGAATGCCAACTTTGAGTTCCCTACAGAGCAAAACAAACAAAGAAGTCCACAGATGCCCGCGTGCAACGGCTGGAAACTGTGCCTACGCTGTGAAAGGGCAAGTCCCTACTGACCCAAAAACCCACTCAAGTGTCATTTTTGGCACTAAGAAGTCTACTTTAAATGCCATGGACAAGGTTATCCTCATATGATAGACACAAAAGTAAAATAACACTAGTAAACTTTGTAAAAAAGGGTATAGTATTTTTAATAGAAATATGACTCAAAGGGTGAATGCTAACTTAAAGAAAAGGCTAATTTCTATGCTCATGTGCAAATTTGAACAACTCTTCAAAGGAGAGCTAGCTCTAGTATGGAGCATTACCAAGTAAACTGGCTCTTCTGACACAGGGGTCACTAGCACACGGCATGACTGGATGTGTGTTAACCACAGTCACTAACACTATAATTAAAAGCTCCCATTGTCAGCCTGTCTTTTGCTATCCATTCCAAAATGCGTTTTCTCATTCTTTCTTCTCCTTTAATTTTCGACAGTTCTAAAAAAATACTTTCAAAGATATAGATTAATATTATTTTAACCCCCCCAAAAAAAACTCTAGGGGGAAAAAGAACCTTTTTTAGAGAATAAGCTTGCTTTGCATAGACCTTCTTTGCCTAGCCCTGCACAACTAAATGTAAGTGTGAGATATTTTTTTTTAACTTTTTATTATACAGAAGTAGAAAGAGTATTCTAAACCCTCATGTACTCATCAGCCTGCTTCAATAAGTAGCAACTCCTGGCTAAGCTTTTTCCATAATGGACCCATCCTCACCCCCAACGGCAGATTATTTTGAAGTAAAATCCAGATCTCATATAATTTCATCTGTAAATATTAAGATAAATTTTAAAAAGTTTCAACAAAGCTAATTATTACAAGAGACTCTACTGTCAAGCACAAGTCCTTTCCAAGAGCGCATATTAATCTTACCTTTGCCTCATTAATGGGATATTGATGCAATTAGCAGCAGCGACGGCCGCAAAGGGAACAAAACGTCCTATGAGAGGTGAGACGTGCTGCAGAAAAGAGATCCCAAAGGCATTATTTGACTTTTCCTGTAGTACTGAATTGAAACACTTGTTTCTTCTTAAAAACTGCTAAAAATGCAGAGTCCTATTTGTACAGAAACTCAGGCCAAGAGTACTTTCAAAACTTGTTTCTTAGCAGTATTTTTACACTGCCAGCATGGGCATACTGGGGCCACGTTGATGTCTAGGACATTCTGACAGCTTAGCGTGGCTGATGGGGGAGGGGGCTCAGGAGTCCTGAAGTCTTGAGTTTAGATGCTGGCTCCTCCACCTCTCCAGAGGCAAGGTCTGAGGGTGAGCATTTAGCATTTAATTTAGCACTTAAAACACACTGTCAGGCACAGACCAGGGTCTTAGCGGATGGTATTGGTGACACCCCTTCCCAAGCTTATTGGAAGATATAATTAAAACATGCAGTTGAAGATAATGATTATATTTAGAAAGTAACGGGACTTGAACTATTTTGAGAAATAATAGACACACTTAGACCCAGTCAGGTGGGAACAAATTAAGGAGCTTTACCACAGAAAGAAAAATTTGAGTACCTTGGTTAATGCATTGAGTCCTAGAGCTGTTGCTACAGCACCAGTTGTTGCAGAAACATAAGCTGTTCCCAGTTCACTGAAAAGAAAGAGCACAGAGCATAAACAATGAGTGTGTGTCAGGAAACTCAGGACAACGTTTTTTGAAGAAATGAGGGGAAAATGTGAAAGAGCATGACTAAGAATGGAGATTCCACACAACAACATTCACTATCACTTTACAGGTAGAGAAGTCCAGAGAAAAAGCAAGCAGACCCACAACAAATGTCATTCTTCACATGTAACCTGATTAAACCCCAAAAAACCAGACACAGAGAATATGTGTGTGGGGGTGAGGAAGGGAGGGAGCTGGGAGCGTGCAGAAAGCTAAAAACGTAGGGAAATGCATATTGGACTAAATGTTTGTAGTATATTGGCTTAAATAAAAAATACTTCTCAAAATATCAATTTTAGTGTATAAAAATTCTAGGAGGTCTCGGTCAAGATGGCGGCGTAGGCAGACTCTGAACTCACCTCCTCCCGTGGACACAGCCAATTTACAACTACTCGTGGAAAAATTACCCCTGAGACAGAACTGAAAACTGGATGAGAGGAACTCCTGCAACAACGGACAGTCCTAGCTGAGGTGGAAGAGGCAGAGACTCCCTTCTGGAGAGGAAAAACATCGCCTTCACAAGCCGCCAGCGTCACAGCCGCCGGGAGCAGCTCACAGGTACGCAGCCTCCCTGGAGGAGCCGGGCCCTGAGCCGGGGAGCGCCCCCGCTGTGGGCATTTTGTGGACCCAGCACAATCGACACCAGGGGCATAATATCTGACTTTGCCTGCTACTAAAGCATTGGGGAGAACTCCCAGAAAACCCGGTTCACAAAGAAACTAAAACTGGCTCTTAAAGGGCCCGCGCGCAAACTCACCCGTTTCAGAAAGCATCCTAAAATCACCAGAAAGAAAGGTGCACAGTGCTGTGGTGACAAGAGACTCACCTAATAGGCCCTGAGTGCATCTTGGTGAGGGTGAGACCTCTCCAGGGACTGGGACATTGGCGGCGGCCATTGTTGTGGCCTGGTGTGGGTGTGCTGACACAGACGCCATTGGAGTTCTCCCTGAGGCCTGCTAGCCCAGGGTCTGCTCCACCCGCTAGAGCACCGATTTAATCCAGCTCAGCCAGGGCAGGCAGCCCACCCTAGAGACTGGCCCCACCCAACAACAAGCCCTCAGGCAACGTGTGGTCCTGCATAGATTGGTGACTGGATTCTCCGCAGCCTGGCAACGGAGCCGACTTGAGCGGGGCAGGGTGTGCACAAGGAGCGGGTGGAGAGTGTGGGGCGGTGGCGGAGTGTGTGGGGCTCCCGCCGTGGAGAGACTGGGTCCGCTTGGGGAGGTCGGGGCGCTCACACGGGGCAGGACTGTGTTGACTGTGTGTGTGGACCTGTGGGCGGCAGGGCTTGTCAGCTGCAGAAGACTTGTGCTTCTCAAAGACCCACATAGGAGGTTTCCTCCACCTTCCAAAGCCTGAAACAATCGGGTGCTCCTGTGCCTGAGGCCAGCCCCACCCAGCTGCAATCCTCAGAGAGCTGACAAGAGACCTAATAGGCTAGAGGCTTACTGCAATTGTAAGGCCCTGAGCCTAACAACCTGCCACGCTGGGGGCCTACTCACTTAAAAGAAATACTGCAACACACATGTGGTATTAGAACTTACAGCCAACTGTGCTGGGGTGCCCCACACCTGATAAAGAGACTGAAGGGCCCACAACAACTACAAGCAGCTGAGCATTACAACAGCTGGCCAGGAGCATAACTCAGCCTCCCTGGGCGCCTATAGGGAGAGCTAACAGGCCACAATAGAAGGACACACGTAGCCCACATAGGGGCCACCCCTGGAACATTGAGAACTGAGGGAAGCACACTGGAAGCCTCCTAAGGCATCACCTACATAAGGTCACCTATCCAAGAGCAGGAGACGTAGCTGACCTACCTAATACGTAGACACAAGCACAGGGAAAGAGGCAAAATGAGGAGGCAAAAGAATACATTCCAAGTAAGGGAACAGGACAAAACCCCAGAAAAGGAACTAAGTGAAACAGAAATGAGCAACCTACCTGACAGAGAGTTCAAACTAAGAGTGTTAAGGATGCTCACTGATCTGGGGAGAAGAATAGATGAACTCAGTGAGAATGTCAACAAAGAAATGGAAGATAGAAAAAAGAACCAATCAGAAATGAAGAATACAATACTGGAAATGAAAAATTCATTAGAGGGACTCAAAAGCAGAGTAGAGGATACAGAAGAACGGATCTGTGAGCTGGAAGAAAGACTAGAAGAAATTACCCAAGGTGAACAGGTAAAAGAGAAAAGAATTAAAAAGAGTGAGGACAGTCTAAGGGACCTCTGGGACAACATCAAGCGCACTAACATCCGTGTTATAGGTGTCCCGGAAGGAGAAGAGCGAGACAAGGGGGCAGAGAATCTATTTCAAGAAATAATAGATGAAAACTTCCCTAACCTAAGGAAGGAAACAGACATCCAGGTACAGGAAGCACAGAGAGCCCCAAACAAGATAAACCCAAAGAGGCCCACACCAAGACACATCATAATCAAAATGTCCAGAATTAAAGATAAAGAGAGAATCCTAAAAGCCGCAAGAGAATGTCAAGTTACATACAAAGGAAACCCCATAAGGCTATCAGCTGACTTCTCAGCAGAAACCTTACAGGCCAGAAGAGAATGGCACGATATATTTAAAGTGCTAAAAGGAAAAAACTTACAGCCAAGAATACTCTACCCAGCAAGGTTATCATTCAAAATGGAAGGAGAGATCAAAATTTTCCCAGATAAGCAAAAATTAAAGGAGTTTGTCACCAAGAAACCAGTGCTACAAGAAATGTTAAAGGGACTGATTTAAGGGGAAAAGAGAAGACCACAAATAGGAAAAATTATCTATTTCCATGATTAGAACGTAATGGATACAAATGCACAAAAAAGAGGTTAGATATGATATTAAAAACATAAAAGGAGGGAGGAGGGGAGTTAAAGAGTACAGCTTTCAGACAGAGGTCAAACTAAAGTGACCATCAATTCTGTATAGAAGAAGTAAGGAACAGAGAAGGACTACTAAAACACTGAGAAAAAAAAAAAAGAAAAAAAAGTCAAAAAATGGCAGTAAGTAGATACTTATCAATAGCTACTTTAAACGTCAATGGACTAAATGCTCCCATTAAAAGGCATAGGGTGGCTGACTGGATAAAAAAACAAGACCCATATATATGCTGCATACAAGAGACACACTTCAGACCTAAAGACACTCACAAACTGAAAGTGAAGGGATGGAAAAAGATACTCCACGCAAATGGCAATGAAAAGAAAGCTGGGGTAGCGGTACTCATATCAGACAAAATAGACTTTAAAACAAAAACTGTAAAAAAAGACAAAGAAGGGCATTACATAATGATCAAGGGAACAATCCAACAAGAGGATGTAACACTTGTAAATATCTACGCACCCAATGTAGGTGCACCTAAATATATAAAGCAATTATTAACAGACATAAAAACGGAAATAGACTGTAACACAATAATAGTAGGGGACTTTAACACTCCACTTACACCAACGGATAGATCATCCAAACAGAAGATCAATAAGGAAACATTGGCCTTAAACGACACACTAGAACAGATGGACCTAGTAGATATATACAGAGCATTCCATCCAAAAACCGAAGAATACACGTTCTTTTCAAATGCACATGGAACATTCTCCAGGATTGATCACATATTAGGCCACAAAACAAGTCTCCATAAATTTAAGAAGACTGAAATAATACCCACCATCTTTTCTGACCACAACGGTATGAAACTAGAAATCAACTATAGGAAGAAAATCAGAAAAGCTACAAATACATGGAGATTAAACAAAATGCTACTGAACAACGACTGGGTTAACGAAGAAATCAAAGAAGAAATCAAAAAATACCTGGAGACAAATGAAAATGAAAATACGACATGCCAGAATTTATGGGATACAGCAAAAGCGGTTCTAAGAGGGAAGTTTATAGCAATACAGGCCTATCTCAACAAACAAGAAAAATCTCAAATAAACAATCTAACAATGCACCTAAAGGAACTGGAAAAAGAAGAACAAACCAAGCCCAAAATCAGTAGAAGAAGGGAAATAATAAAAATCAGAGCAGAAATAAATGAAATAGAGACCAAAAAAAAATAGAAAAAATTAATAAAACCAAGAGCTGGTTCTTTGAAAAGATCAACAAAATTGACAAACCTTTAGCTAGACTCACCAAGAACAAAAGAGAGAAGGCACAAATAAGTAAAATCAGAAATGAAAGAGGAGAGGTTACAACAGACACCTCAGAAATACAAAAGATTATAAGAGAATACTATGAAAAGCTATATGCCAACCAATTTGACAATCTGGAAGAAATAGATAAATTCTTAGAATCATACAACCTTCCAAAACTGGATCAAGAAGAAGTAGAGAATTTGAATAGACCAATCACCAGTAAGGAGATCGAAACAGTAATCAAAAACCTCCCCAAAAATAAAAGTCCAGGACCAGACGGCTTCCCTGGTGAATTCTACCAAACATTCAAAGAAGACTTAATATCTATCCTTCTCAAACTCTTCCAACAAATTGAGGAGGGGGGGAAGCTCCCTAACTCATTCTACAAAGCTGACATTACCCTGATACCAAAACCAGACAAGGACAACAGAAAAAAAGAAAATTACAGGCCGATATCACTGATGAACATCGATGCGAAAATCCTCAACAAAATACTAGCAAATCGCATACAACAATACGTTAAAAAGATTATACACCATGATCAAGTGGGATTTATTCCAGGGATGCAGGGATGGTTTAACATTCGCAAATCAATCAATGTAATACACCACATTAATAAAATGAAGAACAAAAATCACATGATCATCTCAATAGATGCAGAGAAAGCATTTGACAAGATACAGCATCCATTTATGATAAAAACTCTGAATAAAATGGGGATAGAAGGAAAGTACCTCAACATAATAAAGACCATATATGAGAAACCCACAGCTAATATCATCCTCAATGGTGAAAAACTGAAAGCTATCCCTCTAAGAACAGGAACCAGACAAGGATGCCCACTGTCACCACTCCTGTTTAACATAGTACTGGAAGTCCTAGCCAGAGCAATCAGGCAAGAGAAAGAAATAAAAGGGATCCAAATTGGAAAGGAAGAAGTGAAACTGTCACTATTTGCAGATGACATGATTTTATATATAGAAAACCCTAAAGAATCCACCAGAAAACTTTTAGAAGTAATAAACGAATATGGTAAAGTTGCAGGATACAAAATCAACATACAAAAATCAGTTGCATTTCTGTACACTAACAACGAAGTAGCAGAAAGAGAAATTAAGAATACCATCCCATTTACAATTGCAACAAAAAGAATAAAATACCTAGGAATAAATTTAACCAAAGAGGTGAAAGATCTGTACACCGAAAACTATAAAACATTTCTGAAAGAAATTGAAGACACAAAAAAATGGAAAGATATTCCATGCTCTTGGATTGGAAGAATTAACATAGTTAAGCTGTCCATACTTCCTAAAGCCATCTATAGATTCAATGCAATCCCTATCAAAGTTCCAACAACATTTTTCACAGAAATAGAACAAAGAATCCTAAAATTTATATGGAACAACAAAAGACCCCGAATAGCTAAAGGAATCCTGAGAAAAAAGAACAAAGCTGGAGGTATCACACTCCCTGATTTCAAAATATACTACAAAGCTATAGTAACCCAAACAGCATGGTACTGGCACAAAAACAGACACACAGATCAATGGAATAGAATCGAAAGCCCAGAAATAAACCCACACGTCTATGGACAGCTAATCTTTGACAAAAGAGCCAAGAACATACAATGGGGAAAAGAAAGTCTCTTCAACAAATGGTGTTGGGAAAACTGGATAGCCACATGCAAAAAAATGAAAGTAGACCCTTACCTTACACCATACACAAAAATTAACTCCAAATGGATTAAAGACTTGAATGTAAGACCTGAAACTATGAAACTTCTAGAAGAAAACATAGGCAGTACGCTCTTCGACATCGGTCTTAGCAACATCTTTTCAAACACCACATCTGACCGGGCAAGAGAAACAATAGAAAAAATAAACAAATGGGACTACATCAAACTAAAAAGCTTCTGCACAGCAAAGGAAACCATCAACAAAATGAAAAGACAACCTAACAATTGGGAGAAGATATTTGCAAACCATACATCTGATAAGGGCTTAATCTCCAAAATATATAAAGAACTCATGCATCTCAACAACAAGAAAACTAACAACCCAATTAAAAAATGGGCAAAAGATCTGAACAGATATTTCTCCAAAGAAGATATACAGATGGCCAACAGACACATGAAAAGATGTTCAAAATCACTAACTATCAGGGAAATGCAAATCAAAACTACAATGAGACATCACCTCATGCCCGTCAGAATGGCTATAATTAACAAGACAGGAAACAACATGTGTTGGAGAGGATGTGGAAAGAAGGGAACTCTCATACACTGCTGGTGGGAGTGCAAACTGGTCCAGCCTCTATGGAAAACAGTATGGAGATTCCTCAAAAAATCAAGGATAGAACTACCATATGATCCAGCTATTCCACTGTTGGGTATTTATCCAAAGAACTTGAAAACACCAATTTGCAAAGGTACATGCACCCCTGTGTTCATTGCAGCGTTATTCACAATAGCCAAGACTTGGAAGCAACCTAAGTGCCCATCAAGGGACGAATGGATAAAGAAGCTTTGGTATATATACGCAATGGAATACTACTCAGCCATAAGAAACGATGAAATCCAGCCATTTGTGACAACATGGATGGACATTGAGGGCATAATGCAAAGTGAAATAAGTCAGAGGGAGAAGGTCAAATACCATATGATTTCCTTCATTAAGTAGTAGATAATAACAACAATAAACAAACACATAGGGACAGAGATTGGATTGGTGGTTACCAGAGGGGAAGGGGGGAGGGAGGAGGGTGAAAGGGATAATTGGGTACATGTGTGAGGTGATGGGTTGTAATTAGTATTTTGGTTGTGAACATGATGTAATCTATGCAGAAATAGAAGTACAATGATGTACACCTGAAATTTTTACAATGTTATAAACCAATGTTACTGCAATAAACAAAAAAATTAAAAGCCAAAAAAAAAAAAAAAAAAAATTCTAAAAGTCTCATCCTCGAAATACAATTAAGCCCAACCAATTCTCTCTTATTTTAAAGTAAATTTTAATTCAAGAATTGGACGAAAGGAAGGTGTGATAAACACTGCTGGTTGCAGATTTGCAAATCCTTTGTTCCATTTGATGACAGTAGAAGAACATGGGCGGTCAAAAACAATTTCAAGTGATAACACAAAAAAGAAAACACTCTCAAGTGTTACACAAGTTGCGCTGAAAGCTTCGGTTAACTAATCACTTAAGCCTGTCTAAAAATTTTTTTACAGAAGGCAAAATATTAAGCCCATTTACTTCCTTTTCAGCTCCAAAGATGACCTCTTTTAAAGACAAATCAGATATAAACAAGTCCCCTTGATCTCTGCGGAGACCACACTGCAGACCCTGCAGTTTGACTTGGTGTCCCTCTGCACACGCAGGGTGATCGTTCACCATAGGCCAGCCCGGAGCTGCCTGCTGTGTGTTCTGCAGAGGAAGGAGCCCAAGGTGTGGCAGAGCCATCCTCCCACCAGCGCCACCAACAGCACGAGTCGTGTCCGAGAAGGTAGGCTGGAAAAAACAGTTATCTTGATAGGGAGGAAAAGAGGCACTAAAATATGCTTCATAATAGTCTGAACAATATAAACCATTTGTCCAAGTATACTTTTTTAAACAGGAGAAGATCATCACTGAATCAATGAACCCTGGAGAAGCGAAGAGGGCGGGTACATCTCACAGCCTTACTTTACAGTGAGGGGTGCGTCTCCACTTCTGTTGGTGTAATTGACCACGGCATTGAAGGACTGGTTAATCCACTGCCAGAAGAGCACGGCCGGCGTGGTCCTGAAACAGAGCGACCCGTCACACACCCAGCTTCGCTTGTGACCCGGCGGCTGCGTGGAACAGAACACGTGAACACCAGGAACCAGGAGAGGGCTGCAGAGGGGAGAACGCTGCCACAGACTGTGCGTTCCGGGTCAAAGGGTCAGCATCCGTGTGGCTAGAAAGGTTTTCATCCTTGTGATTGTGTTTCCTCATTCGTTAGACGTGGGTAACACCAAGCTTGGAGGGTTACAGTGAGGACGAAGTTCTCTTACTCAAATTTTATCTTAAATTGGTACAAAGCCCGACATAGAGTAAGCACTCAATAAATGCCAGGTCCCTTCTCTTGGGGGAAAAAGAAGCCATTTGCAGGCTAAATAGTCCTGATCCCCCCTCACTGCATGTATAAGTGTACCTGTCTATGTCTACACCTGCACCTACACTTACACCTATAGCATCTGAATGGATTAAAAAGAGAATTTACTTACAGACTCCTTTTATTTTCTTTCTCCATCTCATTTTCTTTTGGGTCTAAGATTTAAGGGAAAATTCAACCTCCTTTTGAATAAGAAAGAGAATACTATTCAGCAGAGGGAAACGGTAAACAAGCCCTGAGAGTTATAACATTTATACCAAATGGGACTCAACATGAAATGACATTTATTTACATAGAGCTATTTACATATAAAAATGTCCTTTAAGCTTCTGTAATATAAAATGAACAAATTGTTGCCACATCTCCATAACTTACCTATAGAATGTCATCATACAGCCCGTGATGGTCATGTTCATGGGAACCTGGGCTGACATTCTTCCTATCAAAATCATCTTTTCCCCAGTGTCAGGATGAAAAGCGGAATCATAGATGTACTTTGCCCTCCATAATTCATTCTCTGTGAGACCTGGAGGAACAATTCCTTGTCTAGGACAATAACAACAACAAACATGGCAGTTGTTCATTTCAAATATCTCACCAGTTTTCTAGAGACACACAGCTAGAAGTTCTCAGGTTTACACTTACCTAAGACAACTGTGCCCGGATGCAGGACAAATCTAACATTACATAAAGTCCGTGAAATTTTAATAACAAAAAGGACAATAAACACTTAAAATGAATATTTCAAACCTACATATCTCAAATTAGCTATAAATTGGAAAAACAAAAACATATAATAGGGAAGTATTCAACTTTGAAATAGTCTTTGTTTTAAATAACATTTAAAAATGTATTTTGAACTTTGCAAATTCTAAAATATTTTTAACTGATTTGACAAAAGCTGTGACAATCAAGAACATTAATTCATTTTTAAAATTATAGTTTGAAAACCTAGATTAGAAAGGCTCATTATAATTTTTTCTCCTTATCAAAGAAACACATATTCATTGCTAGAAATTTAGAAAATACAGAAATTCATTAGAGCAATTAAAGTCATTCAAGCCATGACCTCCTCATCAGCACTGGAAATGCTCTGGGGAATACACCGTGATTCCCTGCTATGATCTATATACACGATGTGCTCATTTAAAGGTATCGCACAGGGCCGGCCCTGTGGCATAGTGGTTAAGTGCGTGCGCTCCGCTGCTCGCGGCTGGGGCTCGGATCCCAGGTGCACACCAATGCTCCGCTTGTCAGGCCATGCTGAGGCAGCATCCCATATAAATTGGAGGGAGATGGGCACGGATGTTAGCTCAGGGCCAGTCTTCCTCAGCAAAAAGAGGAGAATTGGCACGGATGTTAGCTCAGGGCTGATCTTCCTCACAAAAAAAAAAAAGGAAAAAAAAAAATAAAGGTATTGCACCAAACCTGCCGCTTTATAACCATTTTTTTATTCAATAATATTTTGTAAACATTTCTCTACATATTTAGCTATTTTTCTGTATCATCTATACTGGGTTGAATAGTGTCCCCCCAAAATTCACATCCACCTGGAACCTCAGAATATGACCTTATCTGGAAATAGGGTCTCTGCAGATGTAACTAGTTAAGATGAGGTCATGCTGGATTAGGATGTGCCCTAAATGCAACAACTGCTGTCCTTATAAGATGGCCATGTGCAGCCACGCAAAGAAGGCCATGTGACAACAGAGGCAGAGACTGGAGTGATGTAGCTACAAGCCAAAGAATGCCTAGAGCCTCCAGAACTCGGAAGAGGCGAGGAAGGACTCTCCCCTAGAGCCGTCAGAGGGAGCATGGCCCTGCCCACACCTTGATGTCGACTTCCAGCCTCTGGAACTGTGAAAGAAGAAATTTCTATTGTTTTAAGCCACGTAGTTTATAGTAATTTGTTCTCGCAGCCTTAGGAAATTAATATATCATCCTTTCAAATGCTGCACAGTATTCCACTGTATGACTGTTAATTAATATATTATACCAGTTCCCTATTGTTAGACACTTTAATTGCTTCTAATCTTTTCTGATTGTAAATGATGAGAAAGTAAACATCCTCATAAATAAATCTTTCCCCACATCCAAGATTATTTAGAAAGAAATGAGTACATTTGCTGAGATAAAAGCTGCATAAAATATTAAAACTGTAAATATGTCTTTTATCCTTTTTCTCTACTTGAGTATGTCTTTTTTATCATCAGCAGCAGCAACATCATTACTGTTCAGGTAACTTGTATATATACTTTATACACTGCAGATAATTTTGTTAGTGTTATCAGCTGTCCTGGAAATTTTTATTTTTATCTAGTCAGGTAGGAATAAATGAACTTTCTGTCTAGAAAGGCCTGACTCATTTCAAAGATTACACAAATGTTCACCTCTACTTCTCACATTTTCAAAATAGTTTTTTTGTCACTTAACTTTTTAATCTACTTGGAATGTATCTTAAAATATGGAAATGTGACACTTGTTTAACTTTTCTTTCCACTTTGCTGGTCTGCCACTCCAACATTAAGATTTAAATGCTATATTCATCGTCACTTGAGATTTTGTGAATGCTAGGTTGGATTTCTGGATTTTCTATAGTGTTCCCATTATCTGCATCTTCCAGTTGCCAACACCCACCATTTTAATTTGACAGTTCATTTTAGTATCTGGTAGGGGAACGGCCTCTCACTCCATTACTCTTTCTTTTTCAAAAATGCCTTAGTTACACTCATTAATTTATTTTTCCAGATAAACTTTAGAATCATTTTGTCAATTTCATGGGTGATCACAATTCTATTTTGATGGAAACTATTAATCTGGAGAGAACTGACATCTCTACGAATTAAGACTTTTTATTCAGGCGTACTGCATTTCTCCAGTTACTCAGAGGCTCCTTTTAATGACCCCAGTAGTCTTGTAATTGCCTCACACATCTGGGTAAGTTTATTCCCAGATATTTTATACATATACATTTTGTTTTTATGAATGAGATTAAAAAATATTGTCTGATTATTGCTGGTGTATAGGAAACTACTGAGTTTTTGTGTATATTACAAGCAGCCCTCTCACAGTCCCTTATTTGTTTCATTTGTTTTCCAGTTGATAGTTAAGAATATCATCATTTGCAAAAAAAAAAAAAAAAAAACTGTCTTTTCAATATCTCTAGATCTCATTTCTTTTTCTGTCTTATTGAATTGGTTAGGGCTTCCAGAACAATGTTATATAACAGTGAAGGTAAAGGCATCTCTGACTTGCTCCTGACTTTAATGAGAAAGCCTCATAGGGCAACATTTCTAGGGGAGTGTTATCTTGAATATTAATAGATGTTACGGGAAAAAAGAAAGGGCCCATATCTAAGTCTGGGAAAACAGATTAAACAGCTGTCTTTACTCCAGGACTTCTTGGAATCTTAAAAAAAGTTAATGAGATATGACATCCTCAAGAATGGGATGTAAACTTTCCCAAACTTCACTACTAGAACCACCTTCTTTTTTTCGGGTAAGTATTCCATAGGATTACTTTTCTGCAGAACTCTTTTTAGGAAGTTTCATTATTTAGTGTCTGCTAGCTGCTAACGTGGGATATGTATTCTTTATCACACTAAAGAAGTACTGTACATTATTCCCAGCTGATTATTTTCTGAGAAATAGATGTATAATTTTACCTTCTTTTGGGCATCTATTAAGATGTGGCTTTTCTGTTTTGACGTGATAAATTACATTGATAGATGTCCTAAAATTAAATCACCTTTTAATTTGTGGAATAAATCCTACTCATTCATGTTTTAACATAAGGTTGGATTTGATGTGCTAGTATTTTATTTTGGATTTTTGCGTTATTAATTTATAAGATGGATCATTATTTCTTTCAGTGTACTTTTGTCATTTATAGTATCAGGGTTGCAAATGAATTGGGAAGCATCTCCTTTTTTTCTATGCTCCCATAACATTTAAAATAAATAAATCAGCCTTATTAAGATATAATTGAAATATTAAAAAAGTCACCTATTTTACGTGTGCCATTTGATGAGCTTTGAAAAATGTACACAGTGGTGTAACCACCTCCAGAAGCATGGTATAGATTATTTCATCTCCCCAAAAGTTCCCTCAGGCCCCTTTAGAGTCATTCTTCCACTTCCTGGCAACCACTGATCTGCTTTCTAGTACTACGGTATTGCCTCTGAGACTTTCACATAAATGGAATCACACAGTGAGTAGTATTTTGTGTCTGGCTTCTTCCAACTTGCATAATGCTTTGAGATGCATCTTGGTTGTTGTATCAGTAGTTGGTTAATCACTGAGTAGTATTCCATTCGATCAATGAACTATAGTTATTTATCAATTCTCTTTTTAGCTATTCTAGTAGGTATGAAGTGGTATCCACTAAGCAATTAATGACGTTGAGCATCTTTTCATACACTTACTTGCTATTCCTATATTGTCTTTGGTGTTGTCAGTCTACTCAAATCTTTTGACCATTTAAAAAAATTAGGTTGGAATTAAAATAGTTCTTTATATCTTCTTGGACACAGTCTTTATGAGACATAAGTTTACAAATATTTTCTTCTAGTCTATGAATTGCATTTCTGTTTTCTAAATAGTGTCTTCTGAAGTGAAAAGACATATTTTTTCCTTTATTGTTCATGCTTATGTCCTTTCTAAGATATCTTGGCCTATCCCAAAGTCATAAGGATTTTCTCTTGTTTTCTTCTAGAAGTTTGTATACTTAGGTCTGTCATTCATTTCGAGGTATGTTTCGCTTATGGTGTGAGGTGAGGATGGACCTTCATTTTTTATATGAATATCCAATTTTGCCAGAACCATTCATTGAACAGAATATCCTTTCTCCATTGAATTATCTTGGCACCTTTTATAAAATCAACTGACTTTTTATGTTTGAGTCTATCTCAGGATTCTCCATTCTGTTCCATTGATCTATATCCTTACAGCAATGCTACGCTGTCTTGATTACTAGAGCTTTATACTGAGTCTCGAAATCAGGTAGTATGAGTATCTCAACTTGCTCTTCTTCAAAATTGTTTTGAATATTCTAGGTCTCTTGTATTTCCATTTAAATTTTAGGATTAGCTTGTAAATTTCTACAAAAAACCTCCTGGGATTTAGGTAATTACACTGCATCTCCAGATCAATTTGGGAAGAGGTGACATCTTAATATTGAGTCTTCCAATCCATGAACATAGTTATGTTTCTCCATTTAAATTGCTTCAAGCAGTACCAGCACACAGTAAGCGCTAGGCAGCATTCGTATTTTCTTTTTATTATTTTGTGTCGTTCTTTAATTTCTTAAGCAGAATTCTCAGTTCATTTATCATCTTCTCTGATTTCTCTCTGTAATTTCGTGTGTGTGTGTTTTGGTGTATTTTATGTTTTTGTTAAAGTGATCTCCCAGTATTTAATATTTTTGTTCCTGCTAAAAATGGTATTATTTTTAAAATTTCAATTTTTAGTTGTTAAATGTTACTATATAGATACATAATTGATTTCTGTATGTTGATCTTATATGGTGTAACTATGCTAAACACACTTATTCTAGTTGCATTTTTTTGGGGGGGGGTAGATTCTTTCTAAATACATTCATGTGCTGCATAACGATGTTTCAGTCAATGACGAACCGCATATGTGATGTAGTCCCATAAGATCAGCACCCTATAGTCTAGGTATGTAGCAGGCTCTACCATCTAGGCTTGTGTAAGTACACTCTATGATGTTCCAGCAACCACAAAATCATCTAACAATGCATTTCTCAGAGCGTACCCCCATTGTTAAGTGATGCATGACAGTCTATCATGTATTCTGTGAATGAAGAGAGTTTTAGTTCTTCCTTTCCTATCTGTTTATCTTGTACTGTTTTTGCTCTTTTCTCTTATTGCACTACCTAGGACCCCCAGCACAATGCTGAATAAAAGTAGTGAGAGCAGAAATCCTTGGCTTGTTCCTGACCTTAGGAGAAAAGTTTTCATTTTTTCACCATTAAGTTGGATGTTCCTTGTAGGTTTTTTGTAGATGTACTATATCCCTTCTATTCCTAGTCTGCTGAGAGTTTTATCATGAATGGATGTTGGATTTTGTCTGTTTTTCTGCATCTATTGAGATGATCATATGGTTTTCTGTTTTAGTCTACTGACACAGTGATTTTCAAATGTTAAACAATCTTGCATTCCTGTAATGAACCTCACTTGGATTCTGTTTATTTTGAGTATTATCTTTTTTAAATTTTGTTGAGGACTTTTGTGTTTATGTTTATGAGGGATATTGGTCTGTAATTTTTTTCTTGTAATCTCTTTGTCTGGTTTTATTATCTGGGTATTTGTGGTCTCATAAAATAAATGGGGAAGTGTTCCCCTCTCTTCTATTTTCTGAGAGAGTTTGTGATAGAACTGGTATTATTTCTTCCTGTGAAGAAATTATTTCTTTCACCTGTGAAGCCAACTGACCTTGGAGATTTTTGTGGGAAAGCTTTTTTTACCATCTTGCTACTTGTTTTCTATTTGTCTCATCTCTTCCTTGTTCCTTTTTTCTCCTTCCTTGCCTTCTTCTGGACTGAGTCAATTTTGGGAATTTATATATTCATAGAAGCTATATGTTTCACCAAGATTTCCAAAAAAACTACATAGTCATCTTTATTTTTATATTTCTGTTTCTCTTTTAGGTAACTTTCTTATTCCTCTTGTTATATATTTTGAGTTTTATTTATTTATTTCATATTAAGAGTGTCAGAGGCTTACTGTTTACTGGGTTTATCAAAGAACAAGTTCTTACGTTTATTTTTCAATTCTATTAGTTAATTTCTGACTTTTAAAAAATATTAATTCTTCTCCGCTTTCCTTAAAAAGCAGTATATACAGTGGTTAATAACATGAGCTCTGGAGTCAGACTGTCTGGGTGCCTATCCTGGCTCCACCATTACTAGTGGCAGGACCCTGAGCAAGTGAAACTTGTATGCCTTAGTTCTTTCATCTGAAAAATGGGGATAACAACGGTATCTACCCTCAAGGGCTGTGGTGTGGGTTAAATTAATGAACGTAAAGTGCTTTAAGCAGTACTAGCACACAGTACGTACCAGCAGTGTCTGCTATTTTCTGTTCTTTAATTTCTTAAGCTGAATTCTCAGTTCATTTATTGTCAGTTTTTCTTGTTTAATAATAGAGACACGTAAAACTATAAACTTCTCCTCAGAGTACAATTTTGGTACAATCACTTAAGTTTTCATATTAATTTCCTCATTGTTTTTACTTTGCAATTCTACCTTTGGTTTTCTTTTTGTACAGTTACAGGAAAGTATTTAAAAATTCTAAAGTGATTGATTAGATGATCTAGCAAAGACTGAGAAAGGTATGTTAGAATTTCCTGCTACTATTGTGTTTAATCACGTTCTATTTATGTTTCTAACAGTCTTTTCTTTGTCTACTTTGATGCAATATTAACTCGTTCATGAATGCTGTCTGTTCAATGTTCACTTTATCAAGATCAAAATTTTTTGATCTATTTGCTCTGAATTGCACTTTGTCTGATTTTCATACAGCTTCTTTTTTATTTGCAGTTACCTTAGTCTTGCTTTGTCATGTAGCTATTGTTATTGCCTCCTTTTGGGTTCATATTAGAATAGCATTGCTGGTATCCCGCTGGAACTACAGATCGGTATACATATTCCTGAAGGTGCGCTATGTATGACACAGTATCTTTTTGACCCCAGCTAACACTGAGCTATTCTCCCCTGAAAGTTCACGGCTGATTTGTCTCTTGGTGGGGAGGAGGGGAACTCGGAGGTATTTCTTACCCATTAATTCAACAATTGGTTTTACTGACGAATATATATTATTATTTCATTTATTTTTATTATATATAAAATATTATATATATATTATATAATGTAGATAACATATGTATATACAAAAGCAGACACATACAAAAGCAGCATAGAACCACAACAAATACCCATAACGCCCAGTTGGAGCAGGCCTGGGTAAGTTACCATACAGACTTTAGGGATTTACATGCCTTAAAAGAAGAGAGAAGAAGGTGAGGCACTCACAGATTCTTGGAAGACTGCATTGCATTTTTCCACGAGCAATGACCTCACACATATAATTAGTCACGTAGCTGCAGCCCTCACTCATTCTGAGATGCCACGTCATTACTGAGCTTTTTAAGTGTTTTTACTCAATTTTAAAGTCTTTGATTTTAACAGGGGATTTTAATCCTTTTTACATATATTGTTATTACTAAGCTCTCTGGCCTTCTCCTTCTTGTTTTATGTTACATTTAAGGCTACTATGTCCGTTCTTTGGTTTTAGTTTTAGTTACATTGATTACATTGTCTTTGCTTTTATGCCTCTAGGGTTTTAGAAGATATAAACTAAGGTTTAACTTGACTAGTAGTTACCATTAAGATTCTCAAAACCATTCTATAATGCATTTCTCTAACACAGTAAAGAGCAAAACCACATATATTTTTGAATTTACCTCCTATTTAAGACAAGATATTTCGTATACTTTTAATTCCTCTACTTTCTTCTTGTTTTTTGATATTACAATGTAGGGCTTTAGATTCAGATAAATACTACTATTTTTTACAAACTTTTTTTGTTTGTTTGTTTGTTTTGTGAGGAAGACCAGCCCTGAGCTAACATCCTATGCCAATCCTCCTCCTTTTTGCTGAGGAAGACTGGCCCTGGGCTAACATCCGTGCCTATCTTCCTCTACTTTATATAGGACGCTGCCACAGCATGGCTTGACAAGTGGTGCGTCAGTGTGCGCCCGGGATCCGAACCTGCGAACTCCAGCTGCTGAAGCAGAGTGCGCGCTCCTAACCGCTGCGCCACCAGGCCGGCCCCTACAAACATTTTTTTATTGCTTTTTGCCTATACAATGTTTTATAACTAGAAATACAACAATTGTTTCTATTTTAACAGCTTTCAGTATTCATCACTAGTCTATTTATACTTTCTTATTTTTTCTTTCTTTTATTGTGGTAAAATACAAATGATATAAAATTTACCAACTTAACCATTTTTAAGTGTACAGTTCTGTGGCATTAAGTACATTCACATTATTGTACAACCATTACCACCATCCATCTCTACAACTTTTTCATCTTCCCCAACTGAGACTATACCCATTAAACACTAACTCTCCATTCTCTGCCCCTTAGCTCCTAGCAACCACCATTCTATTTTCTGTCTCTATGAATTTGACTACTCTAGGGACCTTGTATAAGTGGAATCTTACAATAATTTGTCCTTATGTGACGGGCTTATTTCACTTAGCGAGATGTCTTCAAGGTCTATCCATGTTTTGGCATGTGTCAGAATTTCTTCCTTTTTAAAGGCTGAACAGTATTCCACTGTATGTATATACCACATTTTATTTATCAATTCATCCATCCCTGGACACTGGGTTGCTTCCACCTTTTGGCTATTGTGAATAATGCTGCTATGAACATGTGTGTACAAATATCTGTTCAAGATCCTGCTCTCAATTCTTTTGGATGTGTACCTAGAAGTACAATTGCTGAGTCACATGGTAATTCTATTTTTAATTGTTTGAGAAATCACCATATACTATGGATTTCTTATTTTTGAACTCAATTTTGCTTCACCTCCTGACCTCTCGAGAAGGATTTACGAAGAGTTTATTTTTGATGTTGTTGCATATTTCTCTGTTGCCAGTGTAAATAAAGACCAGCTGGTATAAAATTCCTGGGCTATAGTGCTTTCTCCTGAAAACTTTGCACACATTGCCTCACTGTCTTCTGGCATTCAGTGTATAGATGAAAAGATTGAGCCTCTCTGTGGTTGGTCTTTTTAGCAACTTTTTTCCTGTTCTTGGATGCTTATGAAAATTTTAAAAGTTTCTTTGTAGAAAAAAGAAAATTAAAAAAAATTGCATGTGTGGGTCTCTTTGTTTGAAACAGGGTGAGTCTCTTTAATCTGTAGACAAGTTTTTACTCACCAGAGGAAAATTTCTTTCTTTCTTTACTTAATATTGCTTCTTTTGCATTTTCCTAGTTTCTCCTTTAGAAGCATCAATCAGTTATAGCTGCATTCTGCATTCTCCAGTCCCCTTAAATATAACCTTTTCACACCTGTCACCTCTTCATCTGTACCATGAGATCACAAACTACAGCTCACGGCCTGCTTCTGAATGGCCTGTGAACTAAGAAGGGTTTTTATGTTTTTTAAAGTGTTGTAAAAAAAAAAAAGCCAACAACAAAACAGAAAAGAATATACAATAGAGACTGTATGGCCTGTAAGGCCTGAAATATTTACCAGCCAGCCGTTTGCAGGAAGCTTGCTGACCTCTGATCGTCATCCTCGGAGAGCGTCTCCGGCTCATTCTTGCCTCTGTTTCCACTTCCTCCCAGATGAGTCCTGTCATCAGTTAGTTTCTCCCATTGCCTCCAGCGAAGATTTTAGTTTTGCTCTTACAGATTTAGGTTCTTTGCAATCTTCTTCATGTCGTCTTCTCAACCTCTCCTCTTTTTATGGCTTTTGTTCCAGATTCACAGATGTTACTCTCCGGATCTCCTGACATGGGCCTCTGCTGTCTGCCTTTGCCTTGTTCTCAGCACCTTCTCCTAAGGCTCCTTGATGTTCTGTTGTTTTGTTCAGGCATTCCCTCTTCAGGCACATCAGCCAGACTCAGTGTTTCACAATAGAGTTTACAAACTGCCCGTGGTTCCTCCCTAACTACCCACGTGACCGTCAAACACGTGTCTCGCATGTATTGGTCTCGGCTCTTTTAGGCACAGAGCTCCCACTAACCCAATTCTCAGCTTCTGGCTGACCTTCCCCCAGAGCAGGAGTCAGCAGACTACTGTCTATGGCCTGGAGGTCCCACTAGCTAAGAATGGTTTTACATTTTTGAAGGATTGTAAAACAAAAACAAAAAACTGTGTATGCGACAGAAACTGTTTGTGGTCCACAAAGCCTGAAATATTTCTTATATATTCTTTTATTTAGAAATTTGTGACCACTGCCTTAGAGTCCCTCTCTTCTCCTACCTCACGCCTGGCCCTCTGACTGACGGAGCACGTCCTAAACCTACAAATCTGTACAGGCACCACCACTAACATTCTTCCCATCTGAGCTCTTACCCGTGGGGTTTATTTATTGGGGCTTTATGTCAGAAGCAATCAACCTACCCTAATTCTTGGCAACTTGCTTTTTTTTGTTCATGAGGAAGATTGTCCATAAGCTAACATCTGTGCCAATCTTCCTCTATTTGGTATGTGGGATGCCGCCACAGCATGGCTTGAGGAGCGGTGTGTAGGTCCACGCATGGGATCCGAACCCCTGAACCCCAGGCCACCAAAGTGGAGCGTGCGAACTTACCCACTACACCACCAGGCCAGCCCCAGCAACTTGCTTTTTGTATGATGCTGTCTCCATCCAGAGACAGAAAGATGCCCGGGGTGCCTGTGGATGCAGGGGGCGGTTGCAGTGGAGTAAGAGGCAGGGTGTTGGGAAAAGGGGACCTCACAGATTAGCACCTAGGAGATGGAAGGATGGCGAATTTTCAGGTTATATGAATTCTTGACATCTGTAATAATGGTCAGCAATGGGGGATAACACATGTCTTCCTATTTCCTACTTTTTATTTTTTTTTGGTAAAAAGGATTCCATTGCAAAAAAAGTTGTTAAATTGCTAAGTGAAAGCTTAAAGATAATGGGCTAACATGACAGTCTATTAATATCGTAAGCCAAAAAGCACAGTCACTAACATCACCTGTAGTTATGTACTATTCTTCTTGCATTCTCTAGTTGCTCGTTGGTTAACAAAATATTCCTGGGATCAGTTACAGTGAAGAAATGATTGGCTCGTCCAACAAAAGTGCTTTGATCCCATCGAGGCTCCTTGATGTTAATGTTTAGAGGAAGTTCTCCAGACATTGTCCCAGTCTAGAGAGGGTCAAAAAGACAAGTCTAGTTAAGACTTACCATGTTGCTACACAGTTAGAAACTTGATAGTCACACTAATCTTCAAGTAAAGATTTATGTACACTTCTATTTACAAAAATAATTTTGCTATAAATGGCAGAAAGACAATCTAAATCCAAATTGAATTTTGTCCATAAATCTCAATTGATCTTAACCAAATTTCAATAATTTCCCAAATATTTCTCTCTGTAAGTACTCAGTATTTTATCATTCCTTACTTTTGGAAATCTAGAAATATTCTAGAAAAAACAGAAATATAAAAAGTTAAAAATACATCAACAGTAACAGGTCTGAAGTTTGAAACCCCTTTTCTGGGTGAAACAAACAACGTCAAACTACTACCGCATTCTGGTTTACTAAATTTGTTATTTCTACCAGTAGAAGTGAGTAATTGTGCAAACAAAGGCTTAAATGCTAAAAATTCTACAATTAAAAAAGACTCATTCAGCCTTGTTCAGCATATAAAGTGCCAATCAAAAATGAAAAATTATGTTCTTCAAGCTAACAGGGACATAATGGGAAAAACACATTCTGACAACCCCCTGAATAGGAATAACACTGCAGCATATAATTTCCCTCATAAAATACCTATTTCTAGCTAAGAATCCTTACTTTTTTCCAAAAGTAACTAATTTCTTTCTCTGAGTAATACATGCTTATTTTTAGAACTGCATTGTATTGTTGTAATACATGCTTATTGTAGCATTCTGAATAATATAAGCTGATTATAGGAAATAAAGACTAAAGAAAAACAAAATCTTCTATAATTTAGCCATGCTGAAATAACCACTGTTGATGTTTTGGTACATTTCCTTGCAGACATTTCCTATACATATTATCATACAATAAAAAAAATAAAGTTGATGCCATGCTCTATAATATCCTGATATTTTTTGCACCTATTTCACGAACATTCCCCATGGCACCAACCTCTCATTTTGGGCATACAACACCTCTAGTGTTTATGTTATTTTCAGTTTTCACCATGATAAGTAACACTATATCTTTACGAGTCAGCCCCTCATAGCTGGAGACTGCCTTAGACCAGATCTCTCTGCACGGTGTCAGCAGGTCAGAGGATCTGACCACCAAGAAGGCTTCAAACCATCACTGTCTCCTTCCTGTTGCCCTTTCCTGCATTTCTAATACCAGTTCTCATAGCAGCTTTCTTTCCCAGGTCATGTTTCACTAAGCTATTTTTCAGTGCTTCAGGAGTTCTTAGGAACAGTGAGATGTCGGGTGCAGGAGCTAGCCACTCCTGTCATTTGTACCTGATCAAAACCACAAAAACATTGAGCATGTTGGGCCCACGGATGTGAGGAATCTAGTGTATGAGAAACAGCTGGTCAGTGAGCGTGAGCAAGGCAAACTCAGCCCCACTACACATGACGCAGGCTGGGCTCACACACATGGAGAAAGCCAGGTGCAAAGTTAACGGGAAACCACACTTTTCCCAAGGTCACAATGCAGCTACGGAGTGTCACAACAACCCCTTCTGTGAGTGACCACTGCTTTCTTATCTCAGAGAAACCTTGTTCTCTATAATCACAGACTGTTGGAAACTTTGCTGTTTGAAACCAGAACAGAAAGAAGTAAACATCCCACTCTTAACATAGAGGAGGAGCCTGGACTTCCCACCCAGGGGTGGAGTTTCAGATTAGGGAGTTTCTGGACACGACATTCCACATTTTTCTTAATTTTGTAGTTTCCAAGGAAACAGGGCTGTGGGTCCACCTCACAGTCCAGACCTTTACACCCAGCCCTGCTGCGAGTCTATCGAAATACTGCTTCATTAAACTTCACCTGAACTCCACCATTCCCCAAGGTGCTCTAAAAGACCCATCTCCTCCCCCTTTGTCGCTGAGACACCCCCGGTTCCTCTGGTGTGTGGTCTCCCTCGTTGCAATAAACCAATAAACAACCTCGTTGGACTATAGGTTTGTCCCTGCTGGTTTCTGGTTGATTGGGCTATGATAAGAGAAATGTCTAAACTTCAAATTAGAACACATCAAAATCATGCATGTTAAATAAGTCCAGGGATACAATAAATAGAAGGTACATCAAAGAGCTGTGTCATCGTATGGAGAAATGTCTAAATTCCAAATGAGAAGCCATCAAATGTATTATTTATAAAACATACAAAACGCCAAACAAAACTCCAGTTCATACCCGGAGAGCAGTATTTTCAGACATATCTGCAGAGATCTAGGGCTCTGCTGAGGCTTCTCAGTGAGCTCCAGGAGGGGTGGGGATTCAGGTAGGCGGACTCTGAGCCCCTAAGCTTGTACTCAGCTAGAGCAGGTCTGCTTTTATTTGCCATCTACATCTGTTTTGTGGCAATGATCATTTGAAGACAGAGTTCTGCTGCTTGAAAAAAAAAAAAGAAAAGAAAAAGTTGAAAACCACTACAGGAGAAGACCATCTGCAAATCTATGAGACGACTCATAAAGTTTTAGAAGGTCTCATAATTTTTCAATCTTTTTTTCACTCCAACTTCATAAGTCGACCCTGGTGTCCATTTGACTAGCGCTTCTCAGACTATGCGTGCGTGGTGAAGAACCTGCTTTGATTTTTCTAATTTCCAATCCCTATCATGAAGCAATATTTTTGTAAAATATATTAAAAATGAATTTTGAGAAAAGTGAAATAAAAAATTAGATATAAAATAAAAGCCCCGATTTTTTATTATTAGATTCAGCAGATATAATACGACTCTATCATATTGTTAAGACAGTTTCTAAATGCTTCCTTTCAATTTCTGTACCTATCTCAATGTGGACCTGTAACAAACGGTTCCCACTGGCCTTGTCCACGGTTCATAACTTGAATTTACACTTATGTGTACAGTTCACAATTTGTTTCTATACTTAATGTCACCAAATAAATGCTACATTTAATCATGCAGATAATCTGGTCTTACTCCCTCCCATTTCTGAATGGGCGAATAAAAGATATAATTCATACCCTCTAGTAGACCACAGTTTGAACACAGAATAGAAGAAATTCTTAGCAGGACAAATCTTTTAGCTTTGTTTTTCCTTTCAGGTCTAGAAAATGCTGCTCCCTTTAGTACTCACCTATTGGGCACCCACCATGTGACAGATTCTTGGGCTATATCAGTGAACGAAGATAAAAATTCCTGCCCTAGTGGAGATGACACTGGGATGCTGGGGATGCAGGAGGAGACAGACAATAACGAAAGACATCAAAGGTAAGCCAACTGTTCATTATATTAGAAGGCAATAAATGGTTTGGGGAAAATAACAGAACAGGATAATAAAGGTACGAGTACGGATTGCATTTTTAAATGGGGTAGTCAGGGTAGGCCTCCATGAGAAAATAACAGTGGGGGAAGCTCAGAAGGAAGTGAGGGGCGGAATCACTTGGGCATCTGGGGGAAGAGCCTTCCAGGCAGAAGGAACAGATATTGCAAAGATCCTAAGGCAGGAAAGTGTCTGGTATCTTCAAAGAGTAGCAAGAAGGCATACAGCTGGAGTGGAGTGAGGGAGAGAGAGACAGGAGAGGAGGCGGTCAGAGAGGTACTGGTGGGGTTAAGCCGGAGTCAGACTGTTTGGGGCCTTGCGGCCACTGTAAGGCCTTTGCATCTTACTCTGAGGGAAACGGCAGTCACTGGAAGGTTCTGAACAGAAGACTAGAATTTAAAAGGATCTCTCTGGCTGCTGTGTGGAGAATACAGTGGGGAGATGAGAGTGGATGCAGAGAGAGGAACTGCGAGGCTCCTGCTGTAGTCCAGGAGAGAGCTGATGGTGGCGCAGGCCGGGACAGTAGGAAGGAGGTGGCGGGAGGCGCGGACATTCTGGCTATTTTATCGATGGAGCCAACAGGATTTCCTGACAGCTTGGATGTGGGGTGTGAGAGAAAGAAAAAGCCTGACTCCTAAGGTGGACTGGAGGAGGAGGAAGTCTCAGGGAGAAAGCAGGAGTCAGGTTAGGACGGAGGAAGTCTGAGATGTCCAGGAGACGTCCAAGTGGAGGCGCCCAGGAGGCGGCCGGATACGTGAGTCTGAGGTTCAGGGGAGAGGGTCAATCAGGACACAGACTTCTGGGCGTTGTCAGCACAGAAACTGTATCTAAAGCCATGCCATGGGGTGGGGTGATCACCAAGGCGGGGAATGTAAACAGAGAAGAGATCCAAGAACTCTGATGTTCAGAGGTCAGAAAAGACTAAGTCAGAGCAAAGGGGCCGACCGGGGGTGGGAAATGAGCAGAGTGTGGGGTCTCGGAAGGCAGGTGAGGGGAGTCTATCGTAGTTTCGTTGGCCAAAAGGAAGAACACCTTGGTAGGTGGTGAGTCCCATTTTGGGCTAGTGAAGAGAGCAGAATATAACTCCCAAGGGGCCGGCCTAGGGGTGGGAACACTACAAAGATAGCCATCTTTGCAAATTCTAACAATTCTAAGCACTGGCGGCAGCAAGTAGGGAGAGACTGCACAGCCCGTTAAGTGCCCCTTCTCGGGGAACCGTTTATTCCTGCAAAGCCTGGCAGAGACTGGTGGTTCCTAACCCACGGAACACACCAGCATCACTAGGAGAAGTTCCGACAAAGACAAACACTAGCCCCCTTCTAGAGAGTCGCGTCCAGTAGGTCTAGCATAAGGCTGGGCATGCGATTGTGCAGGCGCTCTGGGCCTGGCCCTCCAGCTCTCCGGGCACCGGGCTGTGGCAATACACGAGAGCGGGAGCTGTTCCCTGCCTGCATCATCCTCTGCACTGCCCGTGCCTCCCCTCAGGCCTGAGCAATCCACGCTGCTCCCCGTGGACATCAGAGGCCGACTCTTCTCACAAAATTGAGCACCAAGTAATCTTCCTTCCCTTTCAAGTATAAGTCTCACTATCACTATCTCTCCTTTACACTTAACGCATATAATTTTAAAAAATTAAAATGTAGCTTTCATAGAATTCTAGTTTTTAATAACAAACTATCTCCAATGTGTTAAACATAAAGCAACATTTAGGTCAAGTTATGGCAAACATGATCTAGTTTTAAAATACAATTACTTTATAAAATAAAAATGTTCTAACTGCATAAGAGCTGGATAGGACCTTAAAAATGAGCCACCATTTTAAACCTCACCACACAGATGAGGAAACTGAGGCCCAGACAGGGAAGTGAAAGGCTGTGTGACTGTGCAAGTCTGGGGGGACCCATAGTGGGACTGGATTCCCAGACCTGCCAGGTCACACTTTCTACTCGACTACTCTCTTTTAGCTGGCTTTTTTCCCCAAAGGATATCAATTAACAGCTGTATAGAATTGGTCTCTTTGAGGCCCTCCTTTTTTCCTTTTAATAAAAACAAGTCTACTCACACTGTGAATTCTGACCACGATAACCCTGCGGTGACTCTGCAGCGCACGTGAGCAAGGAGAATGGTGTGGAGGCCTCACGAAGACTCTTGTTTAACAGGCAGAGAAAGAGGAGAGAGATGGGGAAAGGAACCACAACATTTTTGGAGTTTCTATCAGATACAAGGAATTGGGCTAGATAGTTGTCTAAGAGTGCAAGCTCCTACTATGTGCCAGTGGCAGAATATTCTATCTCAGTTTTCACAACGGTGTGCTTTATGCACACTACACACATTTTACAGAAGAGGAAAGTAAGATTCTGAGATGTCACTCACAGCCAGCCCTTATCTACCCAGCAAGGGAGGAAGCAGGCTTACTTTCAGACTCCAGGCCACACCCACCGAAACCCCAACACTGGAAGCTCATATGGATTGGCTTGTATGCGGCAGAGAGAAGGATGGGCCCCCCCGAGATGTCCACAACTTAATCCCCACACACTGTAAATATGTTACCTCACAGGGCAAAGGCACTTTGCTGACGTGATGAAGTTAAAGATCTTGAGACTGAAAACTGCCCTGGATTGTGAGGGCGGGCCTGATGGAAACACAAGGGTCCCTATAAGAGAAAGAGGCAGGTAGGAGAGGCAGAGTCAGAGAAGTAGGTGTGAGGACAAGCAGAAGATGGAATGACCCAGGGCCACATGGGCCAAGGGATGTGGGCAGCCTCTGGAAGCTGGAAACAGCAGGAAACAGATTCCCCCTTAGAGCCTCCAGAAGCAACACTGAACCATTTTACACTTCTGACCCCCAGAACCATAAGATACTGTGTTGCTTTAAGTTACTAAATGTGTGGTAATTTGTTACAGCAGCAACAGGAAACTAATACAGCACTATTTTCCCTACTCAGGGATTTCAAACAGCACTGCATGCTGGCATAAGAAACACCAAGGAGACTTGGTACCCCGCCCCAGCTCCCCCCAATTCCACAAACAGAAAGGTTATCACGAATGCCACGTTAACATGCTCACCCAGGCAGCTGATCACAAACCAGGGAATGTTCTAATGATTAACCACGACTCCCCTGTTTCAATTAGACATGCGTTTTCACACATGAACCTTCAGGCGCACGAAGATTTTTCCCTTTTTCCACTCCAAATAAGTCAACCAGTTTCTATAATAAGGAGTCTCACTTTAAAAAAAAAAAACAAAACTTATGGGGCAGGCCCGGTGGTGCAAGTGGTTAAGTGCGCGTGCTCCGCTGCGGCGGCCCGGGGTTCGCCAGTTTGGATCCCGGGCGTGCACTGACGCACTGCTTGGCAAGCCATGCTGTGGTGGCTTCCCATATAAAGTAGAGGAAGATGGGCAGGGGTGTTAGCCCAGGGCCAGTCTTCCTCAGCAAAAAGAGAAGGATTGGCAGATGTTAGCTCAGGGCTGATCTTCCTCACAAAAAAAAAAAAAAACTTATGTCCTATTCCACACTAAAAACAGTGGGGCCAGGCGTTGTGCCCGACGCTGTCCTGGGCACTCGCCTCCCTCCCTGGCCCCCGCCTGGCCTGGGCCTGGCCGCCTGGGTTGCGGGCGGGGAGCCGCTCTTTGCTCACCAGGCTAGGGCGCAGGCGGCTGCAAGCCGACGGGTGCTGAGGCGCTGCCAGGGACCCCTCTCATCAGTTCCCTGGGACCACTCCATTTCACACTGGGAGCCGGCCAAGGGAGAGGGTCACAGCTCAAGGCCCCAACCCCGCAGTGGCCTCCAGGGCGAAGACACCCGCATGGCCTTGGCCGCCACTTGGGGGTCCCCAGGGCATGTCCCTTTCCACACCGCCCCCCCGCCCGGGGCTTGGCGGGGCCTGCAGCGTCCCGGGCATCTGCGCTCTGGGGGCGTCCGCCAGCACACTCAGTACTGACCAGTGAGCCGAGCTAGGGAGCCAGGGCCTCCCAGGCACCTTCCTGGAAAGGAAGCCAAGTCTCTGGGGTGGGAGGGAGGGAATGGATTTGGCCTTCCCGCGGTCTGCTTTATGTGGAAACAGCACAGCCATCTGGTGGCTTGCGGTCTCTGGACTTGGCCCCCTCTCCCCACCAAGGTTGAAATCAGTCAAGATCAGACATCTTTTGAGAGAGGCGTTCTTAAGCACCCCTGACCACGCAGTTCTGGCAGTATTTCATGAGGATGGATGGTGACTAATTTACAACAAGTGCTTCTCAATTAGGAATTTCTGCAGAGTACACTGGAGGAAGTCATTATGCTGTACAGTTTCATGACGACCCTGGGGACGGCACAGATGATCATGAAGCCACAATGGTTCAAAAACAAGTTTCAGAGAACAAGCTTTACATCCTCCCATCGCAGGTGTGGCAGGATAAGGAACAGCGCCCTACCTCAAAGGGGCAGACCACACAGGACGGCAAAGAATGTGTTCAAGAATGTGTGAGTTCATCAGCTTTACAACACTCGGAGCAAGTGAAAGATGCCATCGAGAGGGTCGGAAGACATCAGTGGGGAGGATCTTCTCTTTGCCATGTCTGTCTGAGGCTTTGACAGTTATGCGGGACCTGTGAAGTTTCTTCAGAAATTGAGAGAGGCTATGAAAGGAGACAGGAATGGTGGAACATGACAGCCACAGAGGGCCTAAGTGAAGAACTTCCCGAGGGGGAATTTACTAACCAGTTACCAGCTGGTTTAATAATTGCATATGGTCAACAGCAAAATGTTATGGTTTACACAACATCATATCAGCAGATTTCTGATGTTCAACAAATTCAGTTTCCATGATCTGAAGAAATGATGGAATGGGAGTGTAGAGAGGCAAAGGAGGCTATAAGATTCTGCAACAGAGACTTGAGGCAGAAATGACTGGTGAGAAGATGTCTCTTTGTATATTTAAATAGCATAATGTAGCTTCCTAAAGCTTGACCAATTGAGGTGTTAATTCTGATTTAAGAATCTTTTTCATGAATGATTTTAAAGAAAAACTTAGCTTTTAAAGGTATTAAAATATATTTTTGGTGTGAGAAAAAAGTAGGATTAAAAAATGTTTTTTTCCTGTGTTTGACTGACACCACTTATGCTAAGAAACAAAGTCAAGGCTTTGTCACTTAAAGACAAAATGACTTACTAAGGATGTCAGCTATCTGGGACCACGATTAATTACAGCATTAGACTGCATTTAAATGAGTCATTCCTAAAGAGATTATTTTACATATTATATATGTTGATACATTATAAAAGGGGACAGAAAGGAAAGAAAAACTTATAATTGAATCTCTTGGAGGTTTTGGGTAAATATAGTAACATGGCGCCTCATCAAAATAAATTTCTCCAAGTCTTGTTATTCATTCATCCACACACAAGATTAATTTACGCATTCAATATCCACTGAAGAAAGCCTTTCCTGTACACAACACTGGCGTGGCCCTGGTTTGGAAAGAACCAACATACAGTAAACAGTAAGTTAAAAAACAAACACATTCTAATGCATACAGCCTAACTTTCCCCCAACACATTTAAAGACACCCTTCCTATACAGAGATTATGCATGGACGTCACCCAACTCTGCTGATGAAGTCTTCAACTGAATTATCAGATTACTGACCCGGGTAAATCTTATTGAAGACTATGACATGAACGACTCTGGTATCCAAATCTGTACACGCTTGTCAAAATACCCATTATTTCAATGAAGTAACCTGCTTTGAAATTCACAATAACTCAGTCACAGAATTTAGAAGCTTTTAAAGCCAAAGTGAGTGCCACGACAAAGATTCTCTATTCAAAATACTATTAGCCTGGGCCGGCCCCATGGCTTAGCGGTTAAGTGCGCATGCTCCGCTGCTGGCGGCCCGGGGTTCGGATCCCGGGCGCGCACCGACGCACCACTTCTCCGGCCATGCTGAGGCCGCGTCCCACATACAGCAACTAGAAGGATGTGCAGCTATGACATACAACTATCTACTGGGGCTTTGGGGAAAAAAAATAAATAAATAAAATTAAAAAAAAAACAAACAAAACAAAATACTATCAGCCTATTGGAAATATTAGTTAACTCCATCTTTGTCAAGTCATTATTTAAATTACATCACAATCTTCATAAACAATTCCGGGAGGGCAACACTGCCTTCCTGTCGGTTAAATGTCACACAGCGCACAGCTATGCAAGGACAAGGCCCATCCCCTGACTCCTAGGCCCAGGACCACCTCCCACCACACACAAGCCTTCATGGCTGGTTAACAGTCTGCTCCAATTAGGCAATGGTGATCAGTATAGTTTCCACCTAAGTTCCCTGAACCAGCTGGTTAGCTGAACTTGAATTCCTGGCTCCAGGCTGCACCTCCTGAACTGTCCCGAGACTGGGAATCTCTGGACGGGAGGGACGAGGCAAGGGGTGAGCATAGGTTGGGAGACTGTTTGTGGAGGGAGCAGATCTGAGTTCAAATCCCAGCTCCACAAATGACTCTGTGGCCTTGTAGACATTAGCCCACTGCTCCAAATTTCTCTATCTTTATCAACAAAATTAGGATATTACTTAATAACAACCACTTATTCTCAGAGCTTTCCTTACATTATCTCATCTAACCCTCATAACAGTTCGGTTTACAAGCGTAGTCAGCTAACTTGCTCAAGTAAGTGGTGGCGCCAGAACGGAAAGCGGAGTCGTCTGGCTCTAGAACCCCACTGCCCAGAGAGGTGGCTGTGACCTGGAAAGCACTGCCCTGGAGATTCGGATTCAGGAGAGCTGTGTCGGGGCCTAGGAATCAGATATTGAAGAAGTACACCAGCGGTAGCCCACGATTAGGTGAGTTTGGGAAACACTACGTTGGAAAGAATATAAAAATTATAACTAAATAATAACCAAAGGCCCTACCAGTTAAGGGACGATGCTTATCCTCCTGGGGGGCAATATAAATATTGAGATGACTCCTTGGCCATCCTCGCTGGTTGCTGGGCCTGTTCCTTCTGGGTGGTTCCTGTCGGGGGAGGCTCCTGGCCCTGTGGCCTGGTCCCTGAGTACGTACCCTGACAGCCTACGAAATCAGAACTGGACCTGAACAAATGCAATCTGGACGGGAGCCCTGACTCTGTCACCTCCTTTCTAGGCACGTCAAGGGGTAAGTCACCTCACATCTCTGAGCCTCAATTTTCTCATCTGGAAGATGGAGATAAGAGCTGGCTCAAGGAGCTGGCAGGATGAGCAAGCTGAGGTGTACAAGAGGGCTTTTTAACCTTTATTAATTGTGAAATGCTAAACAAAGGTAATGACTGCTACTAATAAGCCAGTTCTCGGTGAGTGGAAGGTCCCGTCCTCACTGGCTGAAGTCCTGCGAGTAAATGCAGGCATTGCTGGTGGGAGTAGGGGCTGGGCGGAGGAAGGGAATGGAGCGTGGCTGCCAGAGCTCCCCAAAGAGGATGATCAGAAATGTCTAAGAAAAATAACTTTCCTCCAAGACAAACTTAATTTCAAACTTTTAGATACATGCCAAGGAAATGCTTAACTATTGGAAAAAAAGAATTTTCCAAAATTTCCAACAAGTTAGCAGAAAATGTGCTTTATCAGGACCCTAGTAACAAAGATCTTTAACCCTGGCTAAAGATGAACAATGAGAATTAAGTTACTAAACTGGAAACTTGCTGGTGATGAAAACCACTGCAGTTTGAAAGAGTTAAGAGCCTGGCTGCCCTGGTTTGTTTAGTCAGGGCCAGGCTGTGAAACATCCTGTCAAAGTCACTGACGAGGGACATGAATGAGTGCCCATCATGCACCAGACGCTGGGCTTTCCGTACATTATCAGACTGCTAAATCCTCACTTCAGCCCTCCAAGAAAATGCCCCCTATTTTGTAGTTGCTCAGAGAATCAAGTGCCTCGCCCAAGATGACACAGCCTGGAAGGGGTGTTTGGGCCTCACTTTATTTCACACTGCTGACCCTGGCGAGGCCAGAGGGGACGTGTGTGCCAAGGGCCAGCACCATACACCGCGCATTTACTCCTTTGGGCTGCTCCTGCACACTCAGCATTCCTTTCCTATGGGCTTGGCCACACAGGAGCTCAAACGATAAATCAGAAAGCTGAATCCTGTGCAGAGAACTAGATTCTTTCAAAGGGCATTCCCACTCAGCAACGGCTCCCTGTTGCACACCCTCCTCTATTCCAGGGGGCCTGTGTAGAATCAGGAGGACGTGGGGAAGTAGTGCCTTCTGCCTGTCTTGCTGCCACCATCCTCCCCACCCCCATCTCCCACCCCACAATGCAGAGCCCACTCTTTCATTAACTTTAAAACACTCAGCTGACAATACAATCATTGTTCGTATTCCAGTCCTTAAGATCAACTTTGCGTTTCTTAATCAATTTCTTAGGATGGGTAAAGTTCTTATTCATTTTTTTTTTTTTTTTTTTTGTGAGGAGATCAGCCCTGTGCTAACATCTGCCAATCCTCCCCCTTTTTTTTTTGTTTTGCTGAGGAAGACTGGCCCTGGGCTAACATCCGTGCCCATCTTCCTCCACTCTACATGGGATGCCACCACAGCATGGCTTGCCAAGCAGTGCGTTGGTGCGAGCCGGGGATCCGAACCGGCGAACCCCGGGCTGCCACAGCGGAGCGCGCGCACTTAACCGCTTGAGCCACTGGGCCGGCCCCTTATTCATTTTTTTAAAAAATTCTATGGCTTCCACTTGAGATGGTGGCATCTGCCTGTAGAAATGACCATACACTACCAAACTAGTATTTTGGACATCTTCAGTTGAATATTTTACCATCACTTTAAAGAATCGACCTAAAGATTAGATATACTGTCTATGCAAATATTTTACAAATTAATAGTAGTTAACTAAAAACTTAACTTTGAACTTTGTATAATTAAGTGTAATATACAACAATTTTTCACTTTCTAGACAACACCTTTTTTTAAAACAACCTTTTCTTTTCCTTTTCTTAAATGACTACTAATTACTGCCACTGACTTCTTACCTTTAACCTCGAGCAGAAGGTTGGTTCCACCCATGATTACAGTCCAACTGAATGCATCTACAATGGCTTGCATCGCAGGATGTCGATGCCTATTTCATTCTAAGCCATCAGAGAGCAAAGAAGTTGGATGGTGGACTTGCTCTAATGCTCACTGCTGCTTTGATCGGCCTCTCAGCTTTCTTGCAGGAAGCAAGGAGGGAGACAGGATGTTCCCTCCCAGTTGACACCTTTCTATACCCATCCACGTGAATTTCATTAAACTTTTACAGACTATTAAGAGCATTCTAAATATTTTGCTGATGCTGAATTACGGCCAGCCCTTGCTATACAAGTTCCTCTCCGACAACTGCAACCACCGATATCGCTCCTTTCCTAAAGGCCCGTGGGACTTAAAAGCCTGTGCACTCAATCTAACCCCCGAATACATACTTAGAGCATTTTATATTAGAGCTGGATAGGAACTGACAGATCCTCCACGCCAAACACCACCACTTTGACAAGCAAGACACCTGCAGTCCTGAGGGGAGAAAGGACCTCCTTGAGGTCCCAGAACTTCTTGGCGGAGCATCCACTCATCCTCCTAAAGAGTTCCCCTTCATCTCATATATCTTATATGTCAGGTCTGAGTCCAGCATCGTGAGAGCTGCAAAGCCTCCTTATCCACTGCATGCCCCCTCTGCATCTATTACAATGCCCGGAACAGGCAAGAAGCTCAGTGAACCGGGGATGGGCAGGAGAGAAAGTCTAGAGGCACTCAAGTCAAAACTTAAAGGTGAGGCAGAAGAGAGATGACGACTTTGGGAAAAGTACAAAGTGCCGTAGGGGTTCAGAAGGCAGTGGCCTGTGGAGGGGTTACGTGCCCAAGCTCTGACGGCACTCAGAGCCGGGCTTTTTCATCCAGGCGCTCAACCATCACTTATTGAGGGTCTACCTGGTGCAGGCACATGCTGGGTGCAGAGGAGAGAGAGGCGAGCAAGCCCAACAGGCCCTGATCACAAGGAGAGAATAAAACAAGCAAGTAAACACAGTTAATTTCAACTGGTGACAAATGGTATTAAAGAAAACACACAGGAGTAAGGTAACAAACCACATGTGAGTGAGGGGGGCAACTTTAGACAACACAGTGAAAGAAAAACATCTTTGAGGAAGCTGAGACTCAGATGGCCTTACTCTACAGAGGCCAGCTGTGTGACCTTGTGCAGGTTACTCAGCCTCTCTGAGCCTCAGCTTTCTCATCAGGATTAGGAAGGCAAAACCATGTACTTCACAAGGCTGGAAGAATGTAAAAGTAAATGGATCTAAATCACCTGCCCACACTTAGTAGATATAGTGGTTATTGTCATTCTTGAAGGTTAGAGACTTGTGACACGTGGGCAAGATAAGGAAGACAGCACGGAAATGCAAGGTCTGATTACTTGCCTATCTCTTAGATTGCGAGTTCTAGGGCAGGGGCTCTGAGAGAAGACAAGAGCTGAGTGTGAGGGCCTTGGGGGTCGGTGCCACCTGGCCACCTAGCAATCGCTCGCGCCCGTCCGCGCGGTGGCCTGTCCCCGCGGCAGCCATCTTGGGTGTCCTCCCCGCGGCGAGTTTCATCACGCGGCCACCGGGGACACCAAGGCCGGGCACGCGGGGGCGTGGATGGGCGACCCCCTCCCGTCGGGGCCGAGACTCACCCCACCGCGGGGGCTTAGGGAAGGCGGGGGGGGGGGGGGTCAGGCCGCCGCAGGTGGGGAGCTGTCAGGCAGCGGCACGGCAGGGGGCCCAGCGTGCAGGCACCCCCGGCCCGGGGCGGCCCGGGCGTGGCGATGGGGCTTCGGACCGCTGAGCCCCCGTGTCCCTGCAGCCCGCCCGCGGCGCGCTCCCGCCCGCGCCCTCCGCCAGGACCCCGCGCGTCTCCCGGGCCCGCCAGCCGCGACTCACCGCTCCCCCGGCCGCCGCCGCGCCGCTCGCAGCCCGCTCAGCGCCGCCCCCGCCGCCACCGGAAGCCCCTCTCCCGCCACGGCGGCCCCGCGCGCCGCCGCCCGGAGCGCGCCCTCGGAGCGCGCCCCCGTGCGCAGGGAGCCGCGCGGCGGGGCTGGGCGGGTGCGCGTCGCCGAGCTCCCGGCCCGGCCTCCCCTCGGTCCGGCGCGCCCCCGGGCCCGCGCTTTGGCTTGTGGCTCCTCGCCCGCTCCCCGTCTGCGTCGTGAACTCCCCAGTTCATGCTCACGGTGCGGGGCGCGGTGTGGGGCTCTGCCCAGGCCAAGGCCGCTGTGTTCCATTCTGGTTTCCCCGAGGGAACTACCCCTTCCTTCATCATTTCTTTCTTCCCAGGGGCTTGCATGCAGTCAGCATCCATTCACCCACTCACTCACTCACTCATTTATTCATTTAAACCAGAGTTTCCCAAAGTGTGGACTTTCGCACCACTGGTGCTACAAGACGATTTTAGGTGGTACAAGCGCCACGACCCGATTTATGTCTTAAAAAGAATCACTGGCTGCTGTGGGGAGAACAGGCTATAGGGGAGATGACGTGGAGGCGGAAAGAGGCGGGGAGCGAGGCTACCGTGGTTAACCAATCAGAGGAGAGACGATGGATGTCTGCACAGATTTGTAACAGTGGAGGGGGTGAGAACTATTGGCCTCTGGGCATATTGTGAAGGCAGATGAAATCTAATTAATGGTGAATTACATTATGTTCATGGATAGGAAGACTCCATTTTTAAAGTTGTAAATTCTCCCTAAATTAACCTATAAATTTAATGCAACTCCAAACAAAATTCTGACAAACTCTAGTGTGTATAAGACTGTGTGCATATAACTTGACAAGGTGACTGTAAAATGTATATGGAAAAATAAAGAGCCAGAAATAGCCAAAACAATTGTGAAGAAAAAGAGCAAAGTGGACTGACTCGCCCTATAAATATAAAACTTGTTATGAGAGGCAGTGCTTCGTACAGGGATCAACAAATAGCTTAGTAGAGCCAAAGAGAGACACCGGACAGGGCCCCTGCACACAGAAAAACCTGCTATGAGCTGGCATCCCAGGTCAGGGAGAAGGTTCACTATTCATTAAATGATCCTGCGGCCATTGAATCCCTGCCTTATACCACAAACTCAACTCCAGTTGGATTAAAGACCCAAATATGAAAAACAAAATTCCCAAATTTTTATCAGACAATACAGGAGGGTATGTTTACGGCCCTGAAATAAGGAGACATTTCTTTAATAAACACAAAAAGTACAAAATATAAAGGAAAGATTGAAAAGTTAAGCCTCAGTAAAACTCAAAAATTCCTGCTCATCAATGACATCATAATAGAAGTGAAAGAATTCACAGACTGGGAGGAAATGTTTTCAACACATGTATCTGGTAAAGAAAACATATCCAGACAATATAAAAAACATTTACAGAGCCAGCCCTGGTGGCCTATGGGTTTAAGTTCGGCGTGCTCTGCTTTGGCAGCCCGGGTTCAGTTCCTGGGTGTGGAACCACACCACCCATCTGTCAGTAGCCGTGCTGTGGCGGTGGCTCACGGAGAAGAACTAGGACTTACAACTAAAATATACAACTCTGTACTGGGCCTATGGGGAGAAATAAAAAAGTAAACTCCCTGAGAATAAGGACTTAGAAAAGAAATTTAAAAATTATAAGAAAGAGAAACAAACCAATAGAAAAAAATATGAATACAGGGAATTCACCGAGAAGGAAAAACAAATGGTCCCAGTACGTAAGAAAAGATATTGAACCTGACTAGTAATTTAGGCACTCAGCAGAGGTTTCACAGTTTTTTGCGGCACTCCTTGTGCTCAGACCTCCTGTGAATGTTAACCAGTTCCTGCTCTGTACCACACTCTGTGCAAAGTGTTGGCTTAAAAGGCTTTAAAAAAAGGTTCCTTTCTCAAAGAGCTTATTGGCAAGGAGATAGACATGTAAACAAATAATTACAATAAATGATTACAATTCAATATAAAAATCGCAACAGTATAATATGAGCTATATACTAAGTGTTATGAGAGCAGGGGTTAACAAGCTCTGCCTGCAGAATGGGGATGCAAGAAACATGTAGTAGATACACAGTGTATCAGTTATCTGTTGCCACAATAATGCTACAGCACAACCACAAAACCCCAGGAGTATACAATAATAAACACTTATTTTTGTTCCTGGGTCTATAGGTTGGCTGGCAGTTCTGCCGATCTGAGCTGGGCTCTGCAAGGCTTACTCACGTGTCTGTGGTCAGTTGTGGGCTATGGGTGGCTTTGTGGATCTTGGTAGAGCTCTCCAACGTGCCTGGGGCCTCAGCTGGGATAAATGGACCTACTTAGCTCTGTTTTGTGTCTCATTCCTCCAGCAGGTGAACCTGGGCATGTTCACATGGCAAAGGCAGGGGGGTGGGAGGGAGAGAGATGTGAGAGAGAGACACACACAGACAGAGAGAGACAGAAAGACTCAAGGTCTCTTGAGGCCAAGGCTTGTGTGGGAGATCAAGATTTGGCCACCCTGAAATCTATCTCTTTACCTTGGTTGTTTTCTCTGAGGACATTTGACCTCCCCCACTAACTGCCTAAAGAATTTGACATGGTAGCTCCTTCCTGGAACAGATCTATCATGATGGCTGTAAAGATAACGTAGGGTAAATGTTACAATAGGAAAGGCACCAACAAGCCCCTCTTATCAAAAGTTCTGTCTCTCTGGCCACATTCTCTGGATGACCCTGCGAAGAGTTGCCAGACAATCATTTACATTTATAAGGGAAATCTCCATTTGTAAAGGTATCTCCCTCTCTGTTTGGAAAAGAGAGGGGGATGAGCTCATTTCTAGTGACTTATCAATGTGGAAGGTGAGGCCTTGAGCTACATAATAAACCTTACTCTTGTTTACTATGCTTTAGTGGTAATCTCCTGTAACTGACTCCCCCCACCGCCAAAATCCTCCTTTGTCATTGGCTGAAAAAGATATTTAAGACGAAAATTTCTGCTATTGTGTTGAGAAACGCAGTGTCCCTGCTTTCTCCCATGTATACATGTTATTAAACTTGGTATTATTTTCTCCTGCTAACCTGTCTTGTTGATTATTTGGCCAGCCAGAAGAACCTTAAGGGAAAGGGCAGAGGGAGATTCTCCCTCTTCCCCCGACAGTTTTGGCGAGCCAGCCAGGAGCCACACTGGCTGGCAAGTTGCCTTCTCTGGCTGGAAGACCTGCCTTCTCCCTGGACTACTGCAGATGGTGAGATACGGGAACGCCTGACGAAAGCCGGCAAAAAGGTAAGACTTCTTACCACGTCAGCCTCCCGGAATCTCTATCTGCGGAGTCCGGCAGAAAAAAATGGTGAGAATTTTTTCTCTTTCTAAATTTAGATTGGCAGGAAAAAATATTTGGGAAACTAGTTTCTTGGGCTTTTAGTGACTCTTGGTTTAAATTTGGTAGAGTACTCTTGGTTATGATCTTGATCCCTTTTCCTCCCAGAAGTGGTCTCTGTTTTTCTCTTTTGTCTGTGTCTTTTGTCATAAGAAGGAAATACCATAGGGTAGGACGCAGGCATAGGCCCTATAAGCCTGCTGTCCGGGCCGGCCCCACAGACTGGTGAGTTTGCGGGTCTCACCAGACCGGCGTCTACAAACTTTGCTGTGGGTTATTATGCACATGAAGTGAAGGCCATTGCCGAGGGCATCTTGGAAGCCAAAAAGGCCGCAAATTTGGTGCGCGCGGGTCGAGCAGTTAAGAGCCATTAGGGCGCTCGCCACTTTCAGAAGACTCCCGTGTCAGGATAATTTGGGTCACGGAACGGGGTAGATGACACAGGTCCCCCGCCAACTGCAAGAAAATGTCCGTGCAACGGACGAGGTACTCTATAAAGCACACAGTCCCCGACCCCGCGACACCTCCCCCGCTAGGTATTATTCTGGCTCCAAGAGACCTAAGGCGTGGCTAAAGCTGTCATTGTGCACAGAAAAAAAAAAAAAAAAAAAAAACCGGATGAGGTTTTTCCTTCTGTCTTGTTCTGTGTCCTGAGAAAACTTGGCTTTGTGACCAGTGAGAATATTCTCCTTGGTCTCCACCATACGGAAGGTGCATTTACCGGGGTGCACGTTGGTGGCCAGTCGAGTAGACTGGGATTCCGAACTGTCTCTTTGTCCGGCTGTGCCAAGCTCTCAGGAGAGTTTGTCATAAAAGGCCCAGTCCATAAGGGCTTTTGTCGTCTTTACCTTCGTTGCTTGTTAGTGCTGGAAAACTCCCATTCCAGTAGTGCCTGCCCGGTGTCACAGATTAGCGGGTCTGTGACTGGAGGCGTCCCACACTATTGTGGGAGACCGGAGACACCGTTTTCACTACACCATCCTTACCGCCTGTGCAACGAAGGTCTTTACTTTCTCTGAATATCTTTGGGAGTAAATTCTGTGGATCATGGGGGCTACATCATCTGCGCCCTCACCAGGGACGCCTCATGCGTCCATGGGTAGATTTATTCTAAGCATGGAAAGTTACCTCCGGGTCTTTCCTTAAAAAGACTTATTGGTTCGAGTCACTATTAGAATAAATATACAAATGAAGATCCTACTCGTCAATGACCAGACGACGGATCCTTTGAATTGGAAAAACTTCTAAATTGGGGGAAAAAAAAAATGTTTTGAGAGCTCTCACATAATTATTTATTTGGTACCTAAGAAAAGGCCAAAAAAAAAGAAAGAAAAAAATTTGACTAGCCTTAAGACCTCGACTCAGGTTACAATTAAATTGAAAACATGTAAAAGTGTAAGTGTTGATAAGATTATAAAGGTTGGAATGTTTGAGCTAATTTTATATAAAGAGGTTACGTCAACCTTGCCTGAGTATGTTTTAAAATGTCTGACTCGGAATGCTCCCCTGGTCCAAAATTATAAGACCAAGACCTATTGATAAAAATCTTAATGATAACTATGTTTAAAGGTATAAGAAGTGATGAAAATTGCATGAAATTTTGTAAGAAAAAACTGATGTTATTTCTATTACAGAACTGGTTAACAAAAATAGTAATTTAAATGATGGCTAATTTTATCTGAAGTCTTATGAAGTCTTATAGGCAATCTAAATAATTATTGGGAACAAGTAAATAGTTGTAAAAAAGATAAATGTTGGATGAACTTTAAACAATAATTATGTGTTATGGTAGTTACTGCTTCCAAACTCTTTTTGGTGACTTAAAGCTTTAGAGTTTTGCTAAATTTTATAAAAAAAAATTCACTGAGTATCATCATTTCCAAATAACATAAGATATTAGACATTGATTGCTAAATGTACGTTTGTCTACTTTTGGCTTTTCATTACAGGAAAACTAAAAGGTGTTTTGGGTCTATTGGTAAACATGTGTTTTATTAAAAGATTATACTATAAAGTAACATGTTTCTAGAAGTTATGAAGTGTTTATAAATTTTCCAAGCCACAAGATACTAATGTAAAAGAAAGTTTATAATTGTTTAGTTTTTACTTACAAATTGAGGTTTCTAAAGGTTAAAATTTCTAATTAATATATGTGATTAAAAATTAAGAAAAATTAAGAAAAATATGTCTGTACAAGGAAAGTAAGATATATAAAGAAAGAACAAAAAATGGAAATATTTTGTTTGGTTGATTAAGAAAGATAAATTTGTCCTCAAGTACTAGAAGGAAAAAGAAAGACATGGGACAAATTCTGAATGTAAAAAGAAAGTTAGAAAAGGTTTGTAGAAGAGGAATTCTGGAAAAGGAGTTTTTGCATGGTCAAGTTGGCTAAGATTGAAATGAATTTAATTAAGTAAATGAGTTTTAATAGCAGAAGTAAGCTGGTACAAAATTGAAATTTCTCATAAAAAGATAATTTGCTTAAACTTGATAAAGAGTAAAAGATTTTTCTTTACCTTTGAGTAAGTCTACCAAAGAAAAAAAAAAACCTGTTAAAATAATTTCCTGTGTTCAAAAGACTGAGGTCTCTCTATTAAGGCTTTTTGGACTGTTAACGCTATGTTTGCTTTGACTTTTTATATTTTTGACAAGCTCCCCAAAATTCATATCTTAAATAAAGTGTTTTTTTTTCTTTGAGAATTTTCAAAGGGCCCTGGAACTTCTCAAAGAAATTTGCTCTCTTCCTATAAGGAAGAAGATACTAAACTTATTAGGCTGATTCAGTATGTTAAATTACATAAAAAACATTGTCAGACAAGTGATGATAAGCCTGCTTAGGTGATATTATGTGGACAAATGTTATTGACATAGGTGTTTTAAAATTGTATAGCATTACTGAAATTCTGATCTGTCCTGATTATCAGTCATAATTCTGGTTATTATTTTAAAATGTTGTACGTCACAAAATTAACCAAATTTCTCTGTCAGTTGCCATTTTGAGGTCTTGTTGTTTACAGACTCATTTCTTTGCTCTAATGCTTTTACAAAATATGTTTCAACTTCAGAAAAATTCTTAGAAAAAACTCTGATATTTACACTAGAATACAGGTTTCTGACAAACTTTCTGATCATAAAACTGAACTTGGTAAGAAATTACAGAAATCTGATGGAGAAACTGACTTCATGAAGCTGCTAACAAAGACTGGGATCGAAAATGGATTACACAGGACTGAATGAACTGATAAGGATGATTATAATTTTTATGATTTTTCATTTAAAGTATTGCTGAATTTTTAATGTTTTGTTTTTTCAAATTTAAGAAAACCTTTTTCTCTTTTCTCCTGAGCTAGCTATGACTTATAACAATTTAGTAAATGATATTTTTATAAGTAAAATTGAAATATTTATCTTTTTCTCTCTATCTGATCCCTCGAATTTAGAAACTCTTAGTAAGTGAATATTGTTGTTTTCATGGCAATATAGTTATTTGCATAAGTTCAATAAGAATCTGTTCTCCTTATAACAGGACACAACTGGAAACACTGGTTATATTACCAAGGCTGTGACTGGAACATCATATTTGCGATATAACCATACAACTTTTGAAAAACGAAGATTGGACTTTATAGAATAAAGCCACGTGAAAATATTGGCCTGGTACCTTATGTTCCAAGCAACACTTACCAGGATAAATAAAAAATGTCACTTATCTGGCAGGTACAAGGAACCTTGAAATATTTGGAGAGAACCTCGGAAGAGAGGAATTCACCCAAATCTGTAGGTATTGCAGGCAAAGTCTGATGACAAAATCCTTGGCTTGGCTTTCCTAGCCTCAAGAGGCCTTTGAAGTTCAATCTGAGATTCCTTATAAAAAGTTTCAACAAAGCTGATTTAAAAGAGCTTATAGGATTAATTGCTATTCTTGCTGTACTTATATAAATAATTGTGCCAACTCTATTGGAACTAGACTTATTTTGCAAACTAGTTAGTTTTAATTTGGCTATCTTAATAAAAATGAGGGTGATTTTAGAGAGAAAAATTATTTCAATAAAAACTATAATATACATTTGTGGATATTAGATCCTAGTTTTGTTGTCTTTTGAGGTTTTTGTTTTATATCTGTTGACTAGACTGGATCCTGATTTCTTGTAGTCTCCTGAAATATCTGGCTACAGATATCCAAACTAATGTTTTTGATTTTTCCCATCATTTTCATTTAAAATCACTAAAAACTGAACCTGCCCTTTTTCCTGAAGCCTTACAAACTAAAGCTGATAGACTTGATATAAACTTGAGATGACCTGACGACACCATCTGAGACATTTTAAACTGCAAAAGATGCTTTGACGCTGACATCTAAAATTCTTCTTCACTAGCTGTCCTCTGAACTCAAAAACTGGTTTACAACTTGCTTCAACCATTAACCTTGTTTTTCTTTTATAGAAATGCTTCTATTAAATACTTGATTGCTTGCTTCCACAATATAGGCGTAACCTTGAGAGCCCACCTGCATCACCACCTTCCAAAAAGAATTTAATTAAACTGATCTATTATCAGGACTAAAAAATGGGTTCAGTGAGATGAAACAATCTACCAACTCAGCTTCTGGACTATGAAACTTCTTTAAGTTTCAAAAAGACTGTGAAACTTTTAGTTTCAAAGGCGGGACTGTGGGAGATCAAGATTTGGCCACCCTGAAATCTATCTCTTTACCTTGGTTGTTTTCTCTGAGGACGTTTGACCTCCCCCACTAACTGCCTAAAGAATTTGACATGGTAGCCTTCCTGGAACAGCTCTATCATGATGGCTGTAAAGATAATGTAGGGTAAATGTTACAATAGGAAAGGCACCAACAAGCCCCTCTTATCAAAAGTTCTGTCTCTCTGGCCACATTCTCTGGATGACCCTGCGAAGAGTTGCCAGACAATCATTTACATTTATAAGGGAAATCTCCATTTGTAAAGGTATCTCCCTCTCTGTTTGGAAAAGAGAAGGATATGAGCTCATTTCTAGTGACTTATCAATGTGGAAGGTGAGGCCTTGAGCTACATAATAAACCTTACTCTTGTTTACTATGCTTTAGTGGTAATCTCCTGTAACTGACTCCCCCCACCGCCAAAATCCTCCTTTGTCATTGGCTGAAAAAGATATTTAAGACGAAAATTTCTGCTATTGTGTTGAGAAACGCAGTGTCCCTGCTTTCTCCCATGTATACATGTTATTAAACTTGGTATTATTTTCTCCTGCTAACCTGTCTTGTTGATTATTTGGCCAGCCAGAAGAACCTTAAGGGAAAGGGCGGAGGGAGATTCTCCCTCTTCCCCCGACACTTGGAACTGGCATACTTGCACTTCTACTCCATCCTATTGGTCAAATCAAGTCACAAGACCAGCCCAGATTCAGGGAAAAATAGACTTTATCTCTTGATGGGAGGAGCTACATAGTGACATTGTAAATAGGTGTAGATATACAGACAGGTCAAGAATTGGGGACATCATTTTTCAAAAATTCTGTCACCTATGTTTTTTTTGCCAAGCATTCCAATTTCTTTAGGAGTGCTCCCCTCCCTTACAGCATTTGATGCTGGTCAGATGGTCTGTCATGGCCCTTGATCTTCTCATGCCTGCCACAGGGGTGGGTCTGTGGGTCTGTGACCCAAGCTGGGCCAAACAGAATCCAGCCCTGAATTTATATGTAGACACTGAGAAAGAGAAGTCATTCCCTCCCCTACCCCCATTGGGATTGCTAAACTGGGAGAAGGTAGATCAGGGGCTGCCAGGCTGCTCTTTTCCCCAGTCTGCAGAAGTGAAACAAAGCTGAAAGATGCAAGAGAGACAGAGTTAGGATGACATCATTTCAGGCCCTGGGCTCAGCCAGTCCTGAAGCGAGATCTGCCCCTGGGCTTCCAGTTATGGGAGCCAATAAATCCACCCACATACACTTTTTTTTTTTTAAGTATAAGCTCTTGCGAGTTAGATTTCTACCCCTGACCGGCTGTGGAGGTTCACAGAGGTGGTGACTTCTGAGTTGAGTACAGCTAAATTTGAAAAAGTAGGAAGAAGAGGCAGATAAAGGAAGAAGAAAGGAGCTGAGGATTGAAGAATGAAAAGCAAGTGTCTGCATGTGTTCCCACCACTGGTTTAAACAAACATCTTTCAGTATTTTATTTCAGATAAGAAAACTGAGTGCTTGGGAATTCTTGCTAGGCTTGCACTGACAAAGGTTGCAAAACCCTTGCATTTTAATATGGACTTTGAACCCTTCAGGGCACAGCAAAAACAAACCAATGCTTAAGTCAGCAAAGATGGGGAACATTTCTGAGCACAGTCCAAGTTCAGTGAGCTGAAGAAAGATCTTGCTGAATATATCATAAGATGAAGGTTTCCTCGTGGTAGAACTGGGCATTCAGTGAGAATCAATTTTTTTAAATGAACCTTTTAGTGAAATCGTTAAATTTCAGATTATATTCACAAAGTTATTTTTAGTGGTAAAAAAAATACATAATCATGTGAATTTGAAAAGTACAGAAAAGTTCATGTTCACACTCCACGCCACTCCACAGCAACATTCCTGTTGGATTTTTAGCATGCTTCCTTCCAGTATGTCCTCTTCTTTTCTAACCCATCAAAACTTTGTTTGTCCTGTGGTGAGTTGCAGCTGCAGCTCTCGGTAAGGAAGACCTGGCAGCATGGGGCCCAGTGCTTAGAGCACGGGCTCTGGAGGGACCAACCTGGCTCTGACCCCACCTCTGCCCTGATTTGCTGTAAGGCTCTAAACAATGAGTCCCTTAACCTCTCTGTGCCTGGGTTCTCTCTCTCTCAAGTAGGGAAAAGGCTACCGCCTGCCCCCGGGGCTGTTTTGAAGATGACCTAGATGAGATATTTGCCAGGACAGGCAGGGCGCCTGGCCCACGGCGAGCCTTGATGATTGAGCTGTTGTCATTAGGGTTCCAGCTGTGGCGGCTCCCACAGCGCTTCATAAATCTCTGCGGGCACTTCCCTCATGGCATTTAACCATAGTTTTACTGACCTGTCTTTTCTCTATACCGTGAACCCTTTAAAATAAGAAACTTGATCTTATTCAACTTTCTATCCCCAGTGTCCAGCACGATGCAGGACATGTGGTGGAGTTAGGATATTTTTTTGCTGAATATGTGGTTAGAATCATGATGCACATATTTTTATGATCTGCTTTCTTCAGTTGAAGTTATATTTCATAAACATTTTCTCGGGTTGCATTATAATCTTCATTATTCATTCATTCATGCTTTTATTCAATAAATGCTTATTGGACCCCAATTATACATTGGTAATTGTTGCAGGTGCTGGGGATTCTACACTGAAAGGAACAAATTTAACCCCTGCCCTCGTGCAACTGACATTCTAGGAGGGGGAGACAGACAATAAACAGTGAATGAGGACTGCACATGGTGGTGGTAAACCCTATCCATAAACAAAGCAGGGCGAGTGGCGGGGAGCGTGGTGGGGGCAGACCACGGGGGGAGGGTCCTTTGTCATTTGAATGACTGTAGAACTTTCCGTTGAGTGGCCGTATCATCGTCCACTCAACCTGGTGAGGGGACTCTTTTCCCACTATCCACTCAGGTGCATTTGATTTGTGTTTTTCTCAGGAGAGGGGAAGATCTGGAGATTCTGGGTCCAGCAACTCAGCAGAACCTTATAGAAGGAAGGTAGGGGAATAGTAATAATTGAGTGCCCACTGTGAACTGGGCACAGAGTAGTCACTCTCACAAACATCTTCTCTAGTCCTCACAGAAACCCTGAGGGGTTAGCTACTTATATCCATCAGGGTTCACTAAAGAAACAGAACCAATAGAATATGTCTTTGTCTCTATCCCTATTTGTCTATCTATCCATCTATCTATCTTTAATCTATCTATCTATCTATCTATCTATCTATCTATCTATCTATCATCTATCTTTCTCTCTATCCATCTCTGTCTCTCTCTCTATCCTCTCTCTCTCTCTATCCACCCACCCACCCATCCATCAATCCGTCCACCCACCTATCTATCTATCTATCTATCTATCTATCTATCTATCTATCTACCTATCTATCATCTATCTATCTATTGAGAGATTTCTGGTAAGGAATTGGCTCACATGATTGTGGGGCCTGGCAAGCCTGAAATTTGTAGGGCAGGCCAGCAGGCTGGAAACTCAGACAGGAGTTAAGGCTGCAGTCTCGAGAGGCTGAATTCTTCAGGAAAATCAGTTTTTGCTCTTAAGGCCTTCAACTGATTGGATGAGGCCCACCTACATTATCAAGGACAGTCTTCTTTATGTAAAATCAACTGATTGTAGATGTTAACCACGTCAACAAAACACCTTCACAGCAGCACCTAGCGTTTGATTGAATAACTGGGCCTCTAGCCTAGCCCAGTTGACACATAAGACCAAATATCACACTGCTCCTACTTGACTTTACATCTCCACTGTCACTCTTGTCTCTAACAATCCATCCCCGATCTTTTGAAGGTGTGAATCAGATCATGTCATCCCTGCTTTAAAATCCTCAATGGCTCCTGTTCCGCCACCAGCCCAGCTGGGCGAGCAGTGCACGGATCAGCCTGCTGAGAGGCGAAGAAAAGACCCAGAGACAGTGAACGAGACTTATGGCTTTACTGGGAGTTCCTTACAGGGAAGGTCCAGTGGCGGCCAGCTGGATGGGAGAAGTGCACCCGCAACTGTCCCCTGAGAGAAGCTTGCTTAAGTAGGCAGAGGAACAAAGGCTGCATGTTTGCCGAGGGGGACTGTCCCTGTATAACCTGCACCCCAAGGACCAGAGCCCCCTGGAGGCCCCCTGTGTTCCCTCAGACCACGAGGTTCTCTGTGTAACTCTCCCACGAGGGAACACCTGGCTTAGCCAAGCCCAGGACTGTTTATCACCATGAGTGCTGGAGTGTAGCCCAGAAAGGAGCCTCAAAGGACACGTGGCTTAAAGGGGCACCACCGGCTAGTGCCCCTACAGCTCCCAGTTTTACTTAGAATAAAGTTTGAACTCTTCCTCATGGCCTATGCACCCTCATAACCTGTCCTGTACTGTTTCTCCAGTTTCACCATATGCTGCTCTCCCCCTTGTTTGTGTTAATATCACCAAACTTTCTGACTCCTGAATAGGCCAACTTATTCCTACCTCAGGGCCTTTGCATATGCTGTTTCCTGTACCTGGAATCCTTTCAGGTCAAATGTCACCTCCTCAGAGAAGCCTTCCTTGACCACCTGTTTGGAGTAGCCCCTCCCACTCATATTGGAGCTTATCATTCATCACTCTTGTACTGCACTGTCACTATCCAAAGTTACCTGGTTTATTTATTTGTTGAATTGTTTTTTCTCTCTCTCTTCAGCTATAAGGGCAAGGATCCTGTCTGACTTATCTTCCACTGAATTCTCAGCTCCTTGAACAGTGCCTGCCACAGTTACCCCTGCTGAGAGACAGAAGAAAAGACCCGGAGACAGTGAACGAGACATATGGGTTTACTGGGAGTTCTTTACAAGGAAGGTCTAGCAGTGCTATGGCCTGTTATGGGTCATAGCACTGCTGTGGTGAGGACCCTGCGGCCTCCACCCCTGACCATCAGACACTGCGGCTTGCCCAGGAGTCACTCCTGCTCTGGAACTGCTGGCTGCAGCTGCCACCAGAATGGATTCCCCACTCTCCGGGAAGGCGCGTCTGATTGGCTGAGCCGAGGTCACGTGCCAGGGCGACATCTGGCCTTTTCTGTAGAGGGCATGAGCTCTGCCCCCCGCACATACAGATAATGGAGAACCAAGTCACCCCAGAAAGTTCCCGAATGCCCTTTCTCAGTCGATACACTCCCACTCCAAACGCTACCCTGATTTCTATCACCTGCTTTCTATGATTTCTCTCACGAATTAGTTTTGTCTGTTCTGGAGCTTCCTCTAAATGGAATCCTGCAGGAGACACTTTTGCATGTGTGTCTGGCTTCTTTCAGCATGTTTTTGAGATTTATCTATGTTGTTGGATTTAGTTGTAGTTGGATTTCTTCGTTGTGTAGAATTCTGCTTTATATGAATAGACCTCAACTTTTCGTGTTCATTTCCCAGTTGATGGACATTTGGTGTTTCCAGTCTTCCGTTTTTATGAGTAAAGCTGCTATGAACATTCATATACAAACTCTCTATGGATAGAAGAGCAGTTATTTCTTTGCACTTAGTTCTCAGTGTTTGGTGGATGTGCTCTGCCCTATAAGCTCTGCCCCAGAGTGATCTTTCCAGACAGGAAGCTCAGTCCCTCCCACCTGAGACCCGCTTCTTGCCCTCCCGATAAAGTGCAGCCTCCCTGGGATGGCATTCAAGGCTCTTTGGTATGGATCTCAACCTCCACTCAGTTTCCCCTCCTGCCCTACACCCCGCTGCAGGCGCATTTGCCGCTCACTGCTTCCAGAGTGTGTCACACTGTTTGCTCCTCTTTTGCGTTTGCACAAACTTTGCCTAGAATGCCTTTCCCCAGAGAGTCTTGATTCCTGGACAAACTGCTACACATCCTTCAAAGCCTGGCTCAAAAGACACCTCCTCCAGGAAGCTGTCCTTCCATTTCCCGGGCACTTTCTTGTACCTTCCATTGGGTGCACATTTTGGTATTAATCATGCTTTGGTATTAATGTTGTTAAAGCACTGATTTCACCACATATATTTCTGCGATCTTGGTCTGTCTCCTCTTCTTGTCTGGGAGCTGCTGGAAGGCAGGGAAGGAGGCTCAGAGTTGTGAAGTAATGCGCCTAATGCCACACAGCTGCTGTGACTCCAGGTCTGCCTGACTCCGAGTTGAACGCTCTGAACACCACAGGGCATGGTGGAGTGTGTGTTCATTGCCATGCACAAGGTTAGTGACCCCGGGGTTGGCGCTCAGAGGCCATCAAGGGTCAGCCAGGCCGTGGTGGTGGGAGCAGCAGAGAGTGTGGGGCTGGGCCAAGTGGAGAGGGCGCACCCACCAGAGGGGGCAGGGTCTGCCCAGCCCAGCGAATTGTTGCCATGGAACTATGGGCTTCTGTGACCACATCTTCTGATTTGTTTCGAGAGAAGCCAGAAATTTGTAAAATATGTAGAACTTCCTAATTTTTGCCTGCTGATAACTAAGTTATTACTTTAAACACAAGGTAAGACAATCAAAAGATGTCTGTGGTCTGGATTCAGGCCATTGTTCCTTAATTTGCTCCTTGCACATAAAGCTTTGTCATGCAAAACCTGCATTCTGATATTTTTGACTTTGGAAGGTTAAAAATGAAAATGATAAATTACTGCTTATAGCCGGAACACGGATTCACCTGTAATGCAAGGCAAACCTCCAGACCTCCCTGCTCTCCCATCTGTTTTTTTGCTCACTCAGCGGGTCCTCTGGTGCTGTGTGGGGTGGGGGCCCTTGAGGGTCCCTCGGGCCCTGAGGCGAGTTAGACACAGTCCTGCCAGCAGGACACTCAGGGTCCCGTGAGGCAGAGGGCACAACGTGGGCAGGGGCCGGGAGGGCTAAGCAGCAGTCATGGAGCCCAGAGGAAGGACCGATGGGCTCCTTCTGGGTCTGTGTCAGAGAAGAGCTCTCGGCAGAGGTGATAGATGGACCAGGGCTCAAGGGACAAGGAGGAGAAAGTGAGATGCGGAGGCTGGAAATGACATTCTTTGCAGAGGAAACAGTATGTGCAACAGTATGTGGTCGGTCACACCTGATCAGTTGGGTGTGAGTGGAGAAGCTGGGGCCCGTGTGGGGAGCGATGGGCAGGGGGTTGGCCTGGCAGTAGATCTTAGGGGGTGGGGATGGGCGGAGAAGGGGCAGGTGCAGCCCTCTCCCACCCAGACGGCGTGGGGGTGTAAAGCTAGAGGGCATGCAGGAATTCTGCCTGGGAGAGGGGTGGGTGGAGGGAGCATCCTCACAGCTCCTTCACTAAAGAGGTTGGAACGGGGCCAGGGCCCAGGGCCAGCAAAGCAGAGAGGCTGAAGTGGCAAAGTGGACAAAGAGGGACACCAAGGGCCCTTCTGCAGGCAGAGTGCAGGTGCCCGTGCGATTTCCTGCTGCTCTGCCCAAGTCCTATGAGGGACCTTGTAAAACAGCGACTCACAACCCAGGCTGCAGCTTATGTCACCTGGGGAGCTTTGAAAAGCTCCCATTTTTTTCCAATTTCCCAGGCCACATCGCAGACAAATTATACGAGAAACTTAAAAGGTGGGACCTGGAATCTGGATTTTTAAAGCTTCACTGTGCAGCCAGGGATGGAACCACTGCAATAAAGGGCTGGACTGAACACCAAGGAAACGACAGAATCGCCTGCAGTTGACTCAGAGCCGCCCCTCCCGGCCTCAGGCGCAGGGGTTTCCCGCAGGATCTCAGTGGTGACTGCGGAGTTGCCAGCCCTCCGCCCCTTAGTGGCGGTCAGCGTGTAGACGGCCCTGGGCTCCTGTTCCTCTGATATGCAGACAATGATCCTAAAAGCATCCTTGTTTGGGAGCAAAAGCCCAGTGTGTCTCATGCACAAGGCATCTGAAAAACACATCGTGAATTGGCTGTTTGTTTAAAAATAAAGCAACTGCTAAATATCACTTGGAAGCCAATTATGTCTTAAATGGGTCCTGGAGGCTAAATACAGTGTTGATTATTCCAAGAAAGCTGAGTCACTCCATTATGGGTTTTAAGGAACTGGTTCATTAGTCAAATTAATCTTAACACAATAGGGCAGAAATGAGGAAGGAATAATACTTCACATTTCTTTTTGCTCTGGTTAAGCACTTGCTGTTCCCTGTCTTGAACTCTTCCGAGAAGAACACAATGCCCTGCTTGCTCCTCAGGTCCGATCATTCATCCATCCAGCATGAATTTACGGAAGACCCACTCTGTGCCCGCACTGGACGGATATCAGGGCGAGAGACTGAGTCCTCCCCTCATGGGGCTTACGTTCCAAGAGTGGAGACGGACAACAAACCAAGACGTACAAGGTCTCAGGGAGTGAGAAGTGGAATGACGAAAGCTGGGTAAGAGGACAGAGCAAGGCAATGATGGCGGGCTATTTTAGAGGGGGTGTTCAGGGAAGCCCTCTCCACGGAGGTGACGTTGGAGCAGAGACCTGAATGAAGGGAGGCAAGGAGCCATGCAGAGGTTTGGGGAAGAGCATTCCAGGTAGAGGGGAAGGCAGACAAAACAGCCTCAGGATTCTTCTAAAAGCTGAGGCTGCAGAGGAACCTTTGAGTTGGTATGTGAGTTTCTGGTAAGAATGTTGATCAGACTGAGACTCAGGGCTCCAGCTGGCATGTACAGTGCCTTTGTAGGGATTACAAAAGGTCACCCTCTCTGCTAGACGAGTCACAAAGAGACCGACCCAGCTTGTAAGCAGAGCCCCCGCTGGATTCTAGCTCCCTCTCACTTCCTTGGCCAGGGGCATTTTTGTGCAGTGCACAGACTGTACAACTGTATGTAGCATCCCTCACTGAGGTTCATTTAAAACAGACTCATCTAATTCCCAGGAAACTGGCACGATGGAATAGACTTTCTTTTTTTTGGTTGTTTTTTGTAGGTTTGAAAACTCTCACCAAAAAGCCTGAAACAGTTGTGGTAGGATAATATTCTGAGAGATTAGCTGTTTAGCTGGTTAACTGATCTCCTCTCCCAACTCTTTTGCTGGTCCCCTCCTTCCCCTTCAAGTGACCAAGCTGTTCTGGGCCAGTTTCCTCAGTGGAAATTTGCTACAGGACAGAGGGAGGTTTCTAGACTCTGGTCTTCAGCAAATCTGAGTCCTTAGGGCGATGAGAGACGTTGAGTGGAGATAATATGTTTGAAAGAAATATCCCGTTATATTTATTTATTCACTTTATGCTCATTCTCCATTTGTTTTCCTCCCCTCCTTAGGCAACAGCTCTCACATGTTACTCTGTATCTTTGCAGAACATGTGATGTGGTTTGAGTGCATGGTTTTTAAATTACAGAAATGATGTTCTGCTGTTTGGTTTCTGATTTGGTTTCTTACTTTTTCACTCACCAATAGAATATTGGGATCTGCTTGTATTGTTTTGTACATATCTAGTTTGTTCTTTCTAACCGCTGAAAAATTCCTTGGAGTAGAGCCGCCGTATTTTCCTTGTCCACCACCCAGGATGACACCCGGGATGCCTTCCACTTCTCAATGCCATAAACAACTCTGCGATGAACACCTTCCTATACCTCAGTTATGGTCCTGTTAATAAAGACTCTGGGGAGAGACCGAGGGGTGAGATTTCTGCACACACGAGCACACTTAATTTAGATAACACTGCCAGAGGACTCTGCAGAATGGTGGCAATGTCTACATACTCACCAGCAGTGTGCAAAAAACGTTCCTGTTCCTCCACATCTCACCAAGAATTGGTGCTATTCTTCTCTCTGGTCTTTGCCAATCTGATGGGAATAAAGTGCCACCTTTTTGTTTTAATTTCTGTTTATTTGTTTATTAATGAATCGGAGAATCTTCTCATCTATTTATTAGCACTTGCTGGATCATATTCATTGCTTGTTTTTTTAAAAAAATTGGGTTTCCTGTCTTTGTTACTTTGTGAGTATTCCATGTCTGTTGTAAACATTGCAAATATCTTCTTCTAACCTGTTATCTTTCTGTTAACTTTGTCTACAGTGTGTTTTGCTGAACAGAAATCTTTATTGTTGCTGTAATTAAAGCCATCAACTTGTTGCCTTATCTTTTGAGCTTTTGTTTCGGAAGGTCTGTCTTGTTTCAGAAGGTCTATCTTGTTTCAGAAGGTCTGCCCCAATGCTAGATTGTAAAGACATTCTCCAATATTTAATTCTTTAGTTGTGTAGTTTATGCTTCATATTTAGGTATTTAATTCATCTAGAATCTACTTTTGTATATGGTGTGAGATAGGGATTCAACTTAATTTTTCTCCGAAGAGTGAGCCAGTTTTCACTACACTATCTACTGAACTGTGGGTCAGGGGTTTAAGGGTGTAGGGATTTTCTCCTTCCTCAGACTGGGAATGATTTCATCAGGCTGAAGGAAGAGGAGAGAAGGGAGAAAGTGTTCAAAATCCAGATATTAATATGTTCCAGGAAGAGAGAGCCTTTCTCCTGCTTCCCTGGCAGACTCTATAATGAGTCTAGAGAGATGGGGTCTTAGCTTCATTGAGGTTCTCAGGCTCTCAAGTATGGGTTATGGAAACAGAGCTGGTAGACCCAACACGTCCTGGCAGATAGGAATGGGGGATATGTGAACATTGATATTTACATAGGGATATGTGAATGTGTAAATAGCAACCTCTTTGAATTAATGAAGGATCAGTGGGCCCTCCCACCATGGCTCGGAACTTAGATGCAACCCCAAGAAAATGGAAAAGTAGGTGAACTTTTAACTAACCAAGATAAACTTTCAACCACCTCAGTGAAATAGGAGCTTGAGATAGAGGCTTAGTTCAGTTATGGAAGTTGCTCACGTTATTGGCTGAGTGAAGTTCAAACGTACTTCTTTGTGATTTCACTTTTGTGTTACCCTATATATTGTGTCAGAACTAAACTTGATCAATTGCAATCATAGTTTGGCTAAGAATACAAGAGTTCGGTGAAAATCAATGAAGCATCTTATGAGAATCAGTTGCCTATAGGAAACTGATAATAAAGAGTGTTGTATAATTTATTGTTGTTTGTAAATTTTGTTCTACACATCCTTTGTATCAGTATATTTATAATAAACTTATCATATATATATATATATTTTTTTTTTTTCAGACCACTAGTTGTTAAACATTTAACCCACACCTCTGGCTCAAGTCTCAATTTTATTTAACTATCTACTCTCCCCACACATCACCCAGGAATAGGTTTTGACTACTCCAAGCCAATATTTGCTGTTTCAGTTTGTTTCCTTGTCAATGGTTGGTTTCATATGGCCATGTAACCCTGTTCTGGCCAATGAGATATGAGAGGAAATCTGCTGGGAGGCTTCTGTGAAAAGTTTTCTTGTTCTAAAAAGAGATTTTTCGCAGAGTACTTTTTTCTATGTCTGGATTTGTAATGGCTGTGTAATGTCTGGAATTGTGGCAGCCATCTTGTTGTCATGAGGAGAACTAGCTGACGATAAAGCTGTTCTAAAGATGGCAGAGAGGAAAGATTGAAAGAACCTTTGTTCTTGATGGCAATATTGAACAGTTGAATTAAACAACCCTAGAGCTGTTCTTCCTGGGAATTTCTTTTTTGGTGGGTAAGAAAATTTTCTCATTGTTTAACCAAGCAACTTAATTAGCTTAATTAAGTTGGAACTTTCTATTGCTTTCAGCCAAAGTGTCCCCACTGATACCCTGATCATGTGAATGGTTTGCGTGCTAGTTATTGAGTAATTGTCTCTCTGCACTAAACCCAATTTTCCACACTCTATGATTCTAGGCCTCTGTAAACCACATCTCTGCATTGCCAGCTGGCTCTAACATAGGCTCTGCCAGTGGAGGCTTAGGGGGAGGTGGGAGACTGAAGGAGGAAGGAGGGACATGTCCCTTCCAGTTTGCTTCCTATTCTTTACGGCATCACCCCAGCCTTGCTTCTTCATCCCAAGAGCCAAGTTTTTCCACACTCCCAGACTCAGCCTCACTGCACCCTTCAGAGACACCAGTACTGGCAGACGGGGTACTCCTCCTCAGAGTTCTGGGTCCGAGACCCATGAGCCCTCTCCCTGAGACTCTCACACCTGCCAAGGAGCACTCTCTTCCCCAAGTCTCTACGACTTAATGAACCAGCCACTTCCCTCATTCCCCAGGCGTCAGGGGTGGTAGCTAGTTCCTGCAGTCACTACACCTGGATGGCTTAGTGTCCCCTTTTGTCATTCCAGTGTTCTAATACCTGTTTGAACAATTCCTTAGATTAAATACTCTCTGTTAAAATAACGTGTGTAGTTTCTGTTTTCCTGATTGAGATCCTGACTGACAGAATGCATTCAGTGGACGTTTCTCAATAGCTTCTCAACATCCATTATGCCCCTTCCTCTGCAGAGAGCACTCTGACTTGAAGCAGTTACCTCTACCCAATCTTGTAGCAGTCATTTGGTTCAGGAGGGGTTGAGCCAGATTTCATCTCCAGGTTTAGGCTTGGCCTAAACCTAGCGGCATGTCGCATCCCCCCCGCTGCGGTTCTCGGCTGGGGGATAGGCGTGTGTCCCAGTTTGGGGCAGAGAGAGTGCGTCTGGGAGGATGGATGTGAGACCGTGAGCTGTAGGGCTCTGGAGGCACAACGGGAGTGACCGGAGTGCTGGGGGATGGACCGCGTGGAGACAGAGGAGGGGGCTGATGCGGCAGAGCAGACGGAAGGAGGGAAGTCTAGGGCTTGGTATGGACCCCACGCCTCTGGGTCCAGCCTTCCCTAAAGCCATTGCAAGCTCCGTCCTCTTCAGCTATCCAGCCAACGAACTCCCCTTTGCTTAAATAAGTTGAGCCAGATTGTCTGTTATTTGCAATCAGAAGAATCCTAGCTGATGGAATGGGGAAAGAAAACCAATATATTGAGCACACATCATATGCCCAGCTCTGGGCTAGGCATGTTCATGTAAGCTGTGCTGTATAACCCTATCTGTAACACTGTTTCCGTGTCACACACGTGGAAACTGAGTCTCAGAGAAGTGAAGCGTTGTGCTTAATGTCACACAGAAAGTAAATGGCAGAGCCTACATATTTTTTCAGAAAAAGATTAACCCAACATTTTGTGGTAAGGATAGCTATAATTCAGATTTCGTTGGCAGCAGAACTATCTATACCCTCAGAGAGGTGAAGGGGCATGTATTTGGGAGGAACAAATAAAAAAGAAGTGTTCACAAAGAATGTCCCAGTCATCCTGATAGGGATTTTGGGTTGACTTGATTGAGGAATAATTTATAAAAAATAAAATACACAGCTCACGGGAAGTTGTGTCGCTCATTGACCTTTGACAAATGTGTACACCTGTGTATCTACCACCACAATCAAGATATAGAAAGTTTCCGTTGCCCTTAAAATTTTCCTTTGCACCCATTTGCAGGAAGCCCTCACCCCTGACAACACTAACCTACTTTCTGTAACTATAAATTAGTTTAGCCTCTTCTAGAATGTCAAATAAATGGGGTCATATATATTAGTCTTTTGTGTCTGGCTTCTTTGGCTCAACACAATGCATGTGAGCTCCACCCACGTGCTACACGTATGAGTCTTTCATCCTTATTATTGCTGAGTAGCCTTCCATTGTGCTAATATGCTACAGTTTTTCATCAAATGAGCAGATAGGATTTTGAGACCAGCTTCTGGGGAGGCAGGAAATGTTACTGCTGTAGCCCCACTGGAGTGGGACTTTTCATCACGAGGCCTCAGGGGTAGCACTTTTGTTCCCGGGATGTCCTCAGGACGCCCTGGGGGTGGTGTGGTCCTACAGGTGTGCTGGGCCTGGTTCTGCTCGGATGGCTGCTGCAGGAAGGCGTGGCCTCTGAACCTCCTCTTGGCCTCAATTTGGTGGCCTTCCAGACTGTCTCGTCTTAGCTTCCTCCTTTGTCAGTTTTTCAGTGGGGTCCTGACAATGACCCTGCGAGCGGGTGTTGGAGAGGAGGCCATAGAGGCTCAGGGATGGGTGGCAGCCCGGGTTCTCCCACTCAGCGTGTCTTGCCCTCTTGTTGCTTTATCACTGTTCCACACAGCATCTGCACCTGCACAGGAAGAAGTCCTCGCTGTGACGGGCTCGGCTCGCAGGTCCGTCCTTGATGCTCCCGGCTGCTACATAGGTTGGAAAATCACTTAAGGAAAATTACCTGGGATTTGCTTTTGGTGGACAGGTAGGGAGGAGAAGATCATACATGTTCTCTGATTTACATCAAAGACTGAAAAGGGATGTTTGTTAAAGGGTCTTGAATAAAAAATATCTTGTGTGCAGCTTTTCTGTATTGTAGCTAAGTCACTCAAAATAATAGCAAAGTATTATTTTGCTTTGTTAAGAGATGTTGAAGTTAATTTCCACAGAGCTGGAAAAATATCCTGGCTCTGTCAAGGCAATTTCTAGCAGATCTGAAAGTATTTAGACTCTTAACCAAGACACTGCCTGCCAGGTGTGTATTTGATTTTTTAGATATGTTTATCTGCTGCAAAGGCCAAAATGTATTTAATTCATTTGGGAGAAATACCACACTGAAGTGTGCCAGGGCTTGGAAAATGTGTTTGGATCTAAGTTCCATTTCCCTGCTGAGTGGGGCCTCTGTGCCCTTATAGCCTACTGTGCCCTCCAGCACCACCTCACTGGAGATTCTCAGTTGCCGTCGACAGAGGCCCCTCTTCCTCGTTAAACAGAAGGGGATTTGTTAAGGGATATTAGATAGTTTGCAAACCTCCAGGGGGTTTGGAGATCCAGACTTGGGAAAAGAAAAAACACAGTTGGGAGAAACAATCAGTCAGATCAAGGATTGTTCTAGAAAAAACACTGTGGTGCTGGGGACCGGAAGCCTCTGCCACATAGCCCTCCCTCATCCATCAGCAGCCCACCTCCCTCTGAACACTGCCACCTCCAAGTCGAGACGTATCAGACAGGCTGAACCAGGTCACACACTTGTGCCCCAGCTGCAAAGGACTCTGGGAAATGCAGTTGTTAGCTCTTCATCCACTACAGCACAGAGAGGAAGCTAGGAGCATGCTGAGTGAGCCACGAGTACTTGTCTGCCCCAAGTACTAACCTGAACCTGACGGAGACCACGCCATCAGAGGATGGGAGCCAGAGTCTACATTGTCTCATTCAAAGCAAAGTTTCAAAGTATCATTTTTGAGCCTCTGTTTCCTAGTTTGTAAGATATGGCTAAAAATCCTACCTTACAGGGCACGGTGCACTGCTTGGGCCTCCCTTCAAGAATTTGCTGTTTCACTGCAGGGAGTGAATGTGGCTGGCAGCCCTGAGCTGTTAGAGCCTCAGGATCTGCCTTCACTTGCGAACAGAGGCCTCGCTCTTTCTAGGTAGCCCTCAGCCAAGGACCAAGCACGGTGGGAATACTTGGGCCAGTCTGTTTCTGTCCAGGGCAGGACTCTTATGACGGGGAATCTTCACTGTGGAGCTGCCCATCGGGCTGGGCTGGATTGGCTGAACACTGTCATATCTGTATCCAAGTCCTTTCCCTGTCAATCCTGCTTCCCTCCCTTTTTATCTTTCACAGGCATCAGCCCCCAATAAACCTCTTGTATGCCTAATTCCATCTCAGGTCTGCTGCCCAGGGGACCCGATGGACCCACAGGACTTATCGTGGAGATGAAATGGGGCAATAACCGGGGAAAGCATTGGACGGAGTGCTTGATACACAATTTCAATGATTTCCTCTTTGATGCCTCTCTTTCCATTTTAATCTATGTCTAACCCAATAGGATATTTACACGTCATTTCCATCTTCAAAAATGTATCTTGAATTTATCTGCTTTTTTTACCATCCCAATGCCATCACCCCAGTCCAAGTCACCCTTGTCTCTGGCCTCGTATTAATTTTCTGGGGCTGCTGTAACAAAGAACCACAAACTGGGTGGCTTAAGCAACAGAAATGTAGTCTCGCAGTCTGGAGGCTAGAAGTCTGAGATCAAGGTGTTGGCAGGGTTGGTGCCCTCTGAGGGCTGTACGGGAGGATCTGTTCATGCCTGTCCCCTTGCTCAGGGTGGTTTTCTGACAGTCTTTGGCATGCCTTCACTTGTAGAAGCATCAGCCCAACGTCTACCTTCTTCAGATGGCATTCTCCCTGTGTGCATGTCTGTGTCCAAATTTCCCCTTTGAAGGACATCAGTCTTGTTGGATTAGGGCCCACCCTGCTCCAGTGTGACGTCATCTAAACTTAACTAATTACATCTGCCATGACCCTATTTCTATACAGTCACATTCTGAGGTCCTGGGGGTTAGGACTTCAACATATGAATTTTGGGGGCACACACTGCAGCCCCTAACAGGCTCGGACAATGCGACAGCTTCTTATTTGTCTCCCTGCTTCCTTTCCTGCTTTCCTACACAGAATTCAGGGCAATCTTTTAAACACTTGAATCTGATCACTTCATCCCACTGCTGGGAATCCTTCAGTGCCTCCTATCACTCGTGGAACCAGATCCAACCTCCTCACTTGGCTCCCGACTCACTTTTGCTCAGGCCCAGACACCTCCCCAGCTTCATCTCCCACCACTCTCGGCGGCTCCAGACACCAGGCCTTGTTTCTTCAAAAGTGCCAAGTTCTTTCCCCCTCAGGGCATGTGCGCTGGCTGTTTCGCCCTTTCTGGAAAGCTCTCCTCTCCTTCTGTTTACCTAGCAGGATTCTTCAATCAGGTCTAGCTCAAATGTCACTTCCTCAAAGCAGTCTTCACTGGCCACCCTCTGTTAAGAAGGTATGTCAATCAGGATAGGTTGTGTCATGCTGCACTAATGAATGATGCCCAGATCTCAGGGACTAAAACTGTGTGTGTGTGTGTGTGTGTGTGTGTGTGTGTGTGTGTGTGTGTGATGGAGGCCTGGCCCATGGCAAGTTTTTGATGAATCACTATTGAATGAATGAATACATAAACATGAAGAAACATGAAGAGACGCCAAGCCTTTCCATCAGATAGAACTGGGTGTGAGTCCCAACCTGCCTCTTATTAGTATGAGATCTCAGACAACTTAACAAATAATGCTGAGCTTCAGTTTCTTCATGTTTAAAATAAGGCTGATAAAACTTTCACCAGAGTTGGCCCATAGGTGGCACTAAAAAACATTAGTTTCTTTCCCACTTTGTTGCTTTACTAGCTGTCATTCTTTCCGTGTGTGTTTCATTTTAGCACATGGGATCATGAACACGACCTTTATCGTCCTGCAGCAAATGTGAAACAACGTTTTTATGCTGGCTCTGATTCAGAAAACTCATTCATTTGGCATTGGCTGTGTTTTGCGATAATTTAACCCAAGTGGACTTCTGTGATCTCTGGCTTTGCCACTGTGTCTCAGATTCTTTAATTAACCTGTTAAATCCGGCTTTAAAAAAAAGACATCTCTTGATATATTGACTGCTTTGTTTCAACGTGTGAATTTGCTTTTCAAGCCTTTAAGTAGCTAAAGAAATCTAATTTTTATAATGGTAATGAGTCCTAGCCCCAAATCAACGAGTGTGATTGGAGAGTTATCCCTGGCTCTTCTGTGTGTTTGAGGCAATACCTACCTCTGACACACACAATGTCAGCCATCCTCCGTCCAACGCCTGGAGATTGTGGTCTTTGGAGTCAGAAAGGCCTTGCAAGACTCTGGCTCTTTCGTCTTACTCATTCTGTGGCTTTGGCCACATATCTCTGAGCCTCCGTTTCTCCTGAGTAAAATGGAGATGATGTGTGAACACTCTCCGCATCCAGGCAGGGCGGGTGCTCACTATTGTGTCGTGTGCAGGAATCTGGACCCATGCAGGCTGGTGGCTTTTTCTGGCCCTTGGGCTGTGGCACACGTCACCTAGGGGGGTCAAGGAGGGAAAGAATACTGGAGAGACACCAAGACAAAAGCCTGAGTGTGCTGTCAAAGAGATCTTCAGCCAGAAGAGCCTGGACATACGAGGTGACCCTGGGATGGAGTGTCAGGCACAGTGAAAACAAAGTGCATAACTGAGGCTCAGCAAATAGCAGATGTTCTTTGTTACATAGAATAAATTAGGGATGCTACCTGGTAGGCAAAGAGCTGCAGCTGCTTTTTCTAGAATGTCAGCATTTCAGGTAATATTCTTTGGTCAAAAAAAACTGACCCCGGATGACTTAGGCCAGCAGCAGACTTGATTGTAAGGATAATGGGGAGTCCACAGACTGAAAAGGAGAGCTGGTCCACCTTCCCATGGAAGGTCAGGGAAGCACTGGGTCTTCAACAGCAGGGACTCCCAGACCACCCTCTGGAGGCTGCCATCTGATGGCTCAGCTCTGACCTCCTTTTCTTTTTATTGTGGTAAAATATACATAGTATAAAATTTACCATCTTAACCATTTCTAAGTATACAGTTCAGCAGCATTAAGCACATTCACGTTGTTGTGCAACCATCACCACCTTCCATCTCCAGAACTTTTTTCCTCTCTCTCACCCGAAACCCTGTACCCATTAAACAATAACTCTCCATTCCCCTCCTCCTACCCCCAGCCCCCGGAAACCACCATTCTCCTTTCTGTCTCTATGAATTTGACTATTCTAGGTACCTCATATAAGTGGAATCATACAATATTTGTCTTTTTGTGACTGGCTTATTTCACTTAGCATAATGTCCTCACGGTTCATCCATGTTGTATCACGTGTCAAAATTTCCTTCCTTTTTAAGGCGGTATAATATTCCGTTGTATGTATATACTACATTTTGTTTATCCATTCATGTGTTGATGGACACTTGAGTTGCTTCCATCTTTTAGCTATTGTGAATAATGTTACTATGAACAGGGGTGTAGAAATATCTGTTCAAGTCCATGTTTTCAATTTCATTGGGTATATACCCGGAAGTGAAATTGTTGGGTCATATGGTAATTCTGTATTTAATTTTTTGAGGAACTGCCATACTATTTTCCATGTTGGTGGCATCATTTTACATTCCCACCAGCAATGGACAAGTGATCCAATTTTTCAATGTCCTTGCTAACACTTGTTATTTTTTGTTTTTTGATACTAGCCATCCTAATGGGTGTGAAGTGGTATCTCATTGTGGGTTTTGATTTGCATTTCCCTAAAGACTAGTGATGAACATCTCTTCATGTGCTTATTGGCCATTTGTATATCTTCTTTAGAGAAATGTCCAATCATGTCCTTTGCCTATTTTTTAATCTTTTTTTTGAGTTATATTCTGGATATTGATCCCTTATCAGATATGATTTGCAAATATTTCCTTTCATTCTGTGGGTTGCCTTTATACTCTGTTGATAGTGTCCTTTGATGCACTCAAGTTTTTACTTTTGATGTAGTCAAATTTATCTATTTTTTCTTTTGTTGACTGTGCTTTTGGTGCCACATCCAAAAAATCATTGCTAATCCCATGTCGTGAAGATTTCTCTCTCTATTTTCTTCTAAGAGTTTTATAATTTTAGCTCTTCTTTTCAGATCTTTGATCCATCTTGGGATAATTTTTATATATGGTGTTAGGTGAGGTTCCAACTTTATTCTTTTGCATGGAGATATCTAGATTTCCCAAAAACATTTGTTGAAAATACAGCTTTGACCTCTTTTTGTCCCTCTGTGTCTCCACTCAAATTCCAGATGCCTGAAAGAGAGTCTGAACAAGGCAGTGTGGATCCCATGCTTGTCCTTTGTGATCAGAGGAGTTGAGTTCCATGACAGAGGGGAGGGAGATGCCAGGTGAACAAAATAGAGATGTCACTACAGCCAGGGACAGAACCCTAATTATAAGCAATCATTGTGAAGATAAAGACTCTACCAGATTCATCCATTTATTTACCTTTGTAATGAAGAGAGAAGAGACAGGTTGAATTCTGAGTCTCTTCTTTCTGGCAAAGAAAAATGGCAGTTCATAAAACTTCCAGCAATGATAGATGTCAATCTGAACAGTGGCCCCTATGATGGCCAATCACTATGAAAGGCCTTGAGAGATTAAAAGTACATTCCACAGGAAAGACCCTGAGCCCACGTATCTCCAAAAAGACTTTTATGGACAGTTGAGGCCCCTCGTGTAGCTTCTAAACAGAGAACTGAGTTTTATTTTGGTAAATGTTTCCTGCCTCCAACTTTATCTAAACTTTTTTTCCCAAAAGCTCTACTGTTTAGGATTTCATTCCAAGTGCAGCCACACCAGCTTTTTTTGTTCCTTTACCTGTAATTAGGAGGGTTTCCTTTGCAAGGTTGCAGATAGAATTCCTTTTGCTAGAATTAAATCTAATAAAATGATGCCTAAATAAATCTAAGACCTAATGAAAAAAGGAAGTAATAGATTTTAAAGAAAGGGACAAGTGATGTATAAGTGACTACCATATCCAGAAGCCTCAGGTAAGAACACGGAGGGAGGAATTAAAGGTTCTGCTCATCCCTGCTAATTCCACTTTACAAGGTGTTTCTGAAGATTCGAAACACATAACCCATGACTTAACAACTTGTTAAGGCAAATGCTGGGATGATGATTGGGAGGCTGGTTGCAGTAACTGTGTGAGAGATGTTCAGACCCGGGTTAGAATAGCAGTGGTGGAAATAAACAAAAGGGGAAGATGTCTCCATAAAGCTCAGAAGAAGAATGAGCAAGAGTATATGACTTTGAACATGGTGGGAGGAAAGACATCAGGCAATGTGTAGGCTTCCATTGTGGTGCCCAGGGGAGCAGAGGTGTCTGTCATCAAGAGAGGAATCTCAAGAGAAGCAGCAAGTTTTGGAGGAAGATGATGAGTTTAATAAAGGACACAGTTATGATGATCTTGTGGAGATGTTGAGTAGGCAGTTGGTGACACAAGAGTTCCAGAAAGGTGGGCCCCTGGAGACTGGGGCCACACAACATATGGGTGGTACAGAAAGGAAACCTTTTTTACAAGGCTTCCAGGATTCTGTCTGCAAGGTTGTTGGCCATTCTCTGGGTCCTTCTCTATGTTCCCTGTCTCTTCCAAATTGGAGCCACTGAGATACAAGAGGGCTTCTGCCTCTAATTTCTCTGCCCCATGAACACAAGGCCTGTTGGATATCCTCGAGACCCCCATAAGCCTCTGAATAAAAGCATACTGACCTTAAAAATGATTGCATTTCCAAAGCAGGGTCAGGCCCTTTTCTTTATATTTTTTCCAATCTTCCAACCTTACCTCTCATTATTTCCCCTTCCCCTCCCACCACCATCACATCCTCCAGGTCTTTGCATATACTGTTCCTTCTGCCAAACATACCTTTCCCTCCTTCTTCATCTGGATATTTCCTTCCTCTCTTCTAATGTCAGATTAGGTGTTGTCTCATCTAGGAAGTCTCCCTTGGTCCTCCTATCTACCCTCTTGAAGCTGGGATGGGTGCTTCCACTCTTTGGAGAAGCAGCCAGTCAGATAAATCCCAGTGTTCAAAATATGGGGATTAAGAGCCTGTTGGCTCAAAGGATTCCAGGTGGAGGTGGCTGGTGCAACTCTAGGGATCATGGGCAGGGGGTTTCCCATGGGAATCAGGTAGTATACTGCTTTTAATCAGGTAGTATACTGTTCATTTAATCTGTTGAATGTTTGTTATAGGGAAGGAAGGTTGTAAATGAGATAAGTCATCAGGAGGACTCACCACCATATAAATCATATAGGCTCTTCTGTTAGTTGGGAAAAACTTGGGACTCCCTGTGTTTAATTTTTCTCCTTGCTGGCCAGGCAAGTAAAAATGACGACTCCAGTTGATATGAATCCAAATAAAAGATGCAATATGTTTTTTTTGTTTTGCTGATCTGATAGAGCTCTCTGATTTTAGCAACAGAAATTCACTATGGCTAACCTAAACAAAAGGAAATTCCCTGGAAAGATAACACTGAAGGGAGGGGAGGCTGTAGAACCAGGTTTGGGAATGGACAGGGAACCAAGCACCGAGGGTCCTAGAATCAGGAGTTACGTGTACAGCCTTACAGCAGAAGCAGTCTGGTCAGGGTGATTCTGACGGATGAATGACTGCCAAGCGTTGTTTGTCTCTCTCTCCTGCTCAAGAGTCAAGTCTCAGGGAGGAAGCATCCTCAGGTCACATGTCCAGCCCCTGAGTGACAGAGGGGCAGGCTACCTTATCAGACCACCAGAATGTAGACGATAAAGGACAGGTCATTCCCCCCAAAAATGTGGGACTTTTTACCAGAGAAGGTGAAATGGATGCTGGGCTGGCAAAACCTAACAAATGGCATTTGACAAACAGCCTTAATCAAGTGACAGCATGCAAAGCGAGATAACATTCCCTCATCTCTGTCTGTCTACCTGGTATTTCATGGACAGGATCGCCTCTAATCTTCTCAACAACCACGCATGGTATGTAGTAGTGTCTGCATTATCAGGGGTGGAAATAGGAGGTCAGACAGGTGAAGAAACTTGACTAGGTTTCCACAGCTAGACATTAGCAGAGGCAAGATTCAAACCCGGGTCTGTCTGACTCATTGTCCCTCCACTACAGAGCTGGGACACCTGGAGCTAGGGGGTTCGATTGACCAGTGACTATGTTGTCAGGAGGGGAAGAATCTTAACCAACGGCAGAGGTAGGCTGCGGGGAAAAGCCTTGGCTCCTGAACCCTTCTGTGAACTGAAGAATACTCTCTGGGGTCCTCCAGTCATATATTGCCTCATGGGCCCAACAGACAAATTAGCAGCTTTTGTTCCTCCACAGACATTGATTTACAGCCTCAAGAGCCTGCTTCTGCATTTCTCTGCAAAACCTCTCCCCTGGGCTTTGTGTTTTCTGTAAATGGCCTAAAGAAGACTCTCTAAGGTGACTTAAATAGATTTTATATTTACACAGTATAAACAATTTTTGTAAATTAGCCTGTCTTTCATCTTAGCTTAGGTTATGATTTTGCTAGTAAGAACATTAATTTTTTTCCAACAAAATTGAAACTCATGGCAATTCCATATTGTGTTGTATAAGATATTTATCACTTAGCACTGGAATATAAATGCTCTGAGGACAGGGATGTCTGTTTTGTTCAGTGCTATATTCCCAGCACCTAGAAAAGTGCCTGGCCAATAATAGGCACTCAGGAAATATTTATGGAATGTATGATGGCATTTGTAACCATTCTGTCTCTTCTCAGAGAATTGACTCTACCCACAACCCCAACCAGGCGGGACAAACTGGCTCAATATCTCTCTCAAGACTGAGGGATTTAGATGGGGGAGAGGGGAGAATACCGGAGCCATAATAACAGGTGAGGCAGGGCTAGATTTGGTGCTGATGGAGCCCAGAGCCATGGGCCAGTAGAAGTTTGGGGGTGCAAAAAACCAGAAGAAAATCAGTGTTGCTGAACCAGTCTTCATTTCCAATCCCAATTTCCCTTGCCTACCTAGATTCCTTTGCCCTTTTAGATTTAAAATCTAAAAGGTTGAGATTTCTCTTTCCAGAAAAGATGGAGTAACAGGGACTAGATTGATCCTCCCACCTGAAACAACTAATAAAATGGGCAGAATATATGAACCAATGGTTTTCAAGATAACGGACATCAGGCAACAAAGGGCAGTGATCCCCAGGAGATGGGAACCAAATGAGGTGAGTCTCATAACCACCCCAGCTTACTGACTCAAGAGAACTTGCAGGTCATGGTGGAGGGAACACAGGTGGAGTCCAGTGCAATCCTCAAGTTGAGGAGACAGAATTAAGAGTCTAGGGACATCCAGGCAGCCAGACTTCAGAGAACAGAGTACTGGAGAGGAGAGGTCTGCACAGAGATCCAGAGATCTTCAGAGTCTCTCTGAGTATTCAGCAGGGAATGAATCAGTGCATGGTGTGAGGAAACAGGAATGTGAAGATTATAGGAAACAGGATCTGGAACTCATACAGGGCTAGGAATAGTGCTTGTTGCCGTCAGCCAGACTGGAAAACTTCATAATTCCCAGGGCATTGGGTAGAACACGTAGAAAAATCCCACCTCAGTCATGGAAAATAATTAGCCTCAGATGAAACACTGCTCTGGCCCTACCTACCAAGTCTTAAAAGCAATATTTGAAAGGATCAAATTGTTTTTAAGTAATTTAAATGTGTTCTAGAGCAAAGCTCAACAATATTTGTAAGAATATAAAAAGATCCAGCCCCCAACAAGATAAAATTCACAATGTGTGGCATCCAATAAAAAATGGCCAGGCATGAAAAGAATTAGAAAATCACAGCCTGGGGCTGGCCCGGTGATGTAGTGGTTAAGTTCATGTGCTCCACTTCGGCGGCCCAGGGTTCGCTGGTTTGGATCCTGGGCGCGGACCTACGCACTGCTCATCAAGCCATGCTGAGGCAGCAGCATCCCATGTGGAGCGACTAGAAGGATGTACAACTATGACATACAATTATCTAGTGGGGCTTTGGGGAGAAAAAAAGGAAAAAAGGAGGAAGACTGGCAATGGACGTTAGCTCAGGGCCAATCTTCCTCAAAAAAAAAAAAACACAGCCCATAATGAGGAGAAAAAGTAATTGAACTGACACAGAGGTTGGAATTAGCAAAGAGGGACATTAAAATAGTTATTATATCTATATTTCATAAATTCAAAAAGTTAAATAGAGACATGGGACGTGAAAAAGATGCAAAATGAACCTCTAGAGATAAAGTACAAAATGTGAGATGAAAAATACAATGGATGGGATTAACAACAGGTTAGGCATTGAAGAAGAAAATATTAATGAACTTGAAGATATAGCAATAGAAACTGTTCAAAGTGAAACACAGAGAGAAAAGAGAGTAAATAAAAGATAACAGCATGAGTGAGTTATAGGCCAGCCTCAAGCAGTCTTATATACATGTAATTGAAGAAGCCAAAGGAGAGAAGAAAGAGGGAGAGAGAAAAAAATATTCGAAGAACTAATGGCCAAAAATTTTCCAAATTTGACAAAAACTGTAAACCTACAGATCTAAGAAACTGAATAGATCCCAAGCACTCCAAGGTTTGAAGAAAACTACACTAAGGTACATCTCGATTAAGCTGATCAAAATGAAGGATAAAGAAAAAAATATTAAAAGAAACCAGAGGAAAAAAGACCTATTAGGTGCAGAGGGACAAAGATAGAGATGACAGCAGATTTCTCAGCAGATTTTACCAATGCAAGTAAGGTGACAACAGACCAACCTCTTAAAGCACTGAAAGGAAAACTTTGTGAGTATAGAATGCTGTCCTTAGCAAAAATATCTTTCAAAAATGAAGGCAAATAAAGACTTTTCAGAAGTAAAAAAAGGTGAAAGAATCAATCAGCAGCAGATGTATAGTACCAGAAAAGTTAAAGGTCATCCTTCAAGCAGAAAGATGATACCAGATGGAAATATGGATCTACACAAAAGAATGAAGAGTGTCAGAAATGCTACCCAGGTCAGTAAATGGGTAAACATACAGTATTTCTTTCTTATTATTCAAATCTCTTTACAAGATAATTCATTATTTAAAGAAAAGTTATAACAATATATTGTGAGGTTTATATCATGTGTAGAAGTAAAACGAATGACAACAGCAGCATAAAGACCAGGAGGGAAGACACGGAAGAACACTATCGTAAGGTTCTTAACTCTAATGAAATGGTACAATATCACTCGAAGACAGGCTGTGAAAAGATGTATGAAATATGATCTAGATAGATCTATCGATATCTAGATCTAGATAGATAGATCTATCTATAGATATAGATCTGGATAGATAGATCTATCCAGATCTAGATCTATCTATATCTTATGCACTGCAGGGAGGGGGAAGTTAATATGACGCTTTTCAACAAATTTTTATTTGGAGTTTTTAAAAATAAATGAATACCGAAGTCATGCTACCACAGGAGGAGCTTAATCTCATAAAAGAATAAATAAAACAACTGAACCGTCAAGTATGACATATACATATATGATGTAAACCCTAAAGCAGCCATTAAAATAAATAACCAAGAATGATAGAAAGTAAGGCAACTAAGGAGATAAAATGGAATCTTCAAGACTACTCAGTTAAGCCTGTTGAAGGTGGAAAAAGAGAAAAAGGAAAAAGGGACTCAAGATCAGATGCAACAAGAGAAAACACATTATGTGTGCTGAACAGCCTCTCAACCACCAACCAAAGTGATATTGGTTGATTTTAAAATTTTTAATAGTGTTGATTTTTGAATTGTGTAATAACTATAAAAGAAAATATGACAAGGGATTAGGGATTTCAGAGAAGCAGTATTTATGGTCTAAAACAAGCATTCTAGTTACTTAGTCAAGGTCAGCTAAGCTTTATCTCTTTTCATGGACATTATAAGCAATCACTTTTGGTATAAAATCAGCTTTAATAATCCTAAAGCCTCCCAAATATATCATTTGTTGTACTTGACGGTTCAGTGGTTCTATTTATTCTTCTATGAGATTAACCTCCCTCTGTGATAGTGTGCCTTCTGTATTCATTTACTATTACTCCAAATAAATCTCCAAATAAAACTTGTTGAAAAAGCATCATTTTAACTTCCCCCTTCCTGCATTGCATAAATCGCAGTCGAGCTTAAAAGACAAGCCAATCTGGAAACAAAGGTGCTTTTGTGTTTGGGTTTACACTCCCAACATGATCTATGCTAATACCTGCTCACATTTATATTCCCATTCTTGATGTTTGTGGGGGAGATTTTTATAGAACAAAAACGGAAGGCTTTATTTCACCTTGCCTTCAAGAGAGAAAAAATGGAAAAAACCCCAAACCTCTAGCCAAACTGTACGTTCCTCTGAAATTCACACTCTGCGCAACACAAAAAAACCCTGAGATTTAAGCTCCATTTTACTCTTTCCCGTTCTCTCAGCAACGATGTTCAAAAATCAGTGGCTTGAGACTGGCAGAGAGGGATCTCAGGTGTCCGTCTTAGAGTCACGAGAAATTGTTCAACTCTTGTTTTCCTGGTGACAGGAAACAAAATTCTCTCCTAAGTATTCACAGGTTCTGCCCCTCCTTCCCTAGCTGGGGTCTGAGCCTTTTGTGTGTTATGGGTAAGAAGGAGACTTCAAGTTCTGATGTTGAAAATGGCAGAAATTTACCTGTGGATGAGAAATATGTCTCAACCACTACAAACTGGTAGATGCTGAGTGGATCACCCAGACCTGCCAGGGAATGACTTGAGAGAAAAAGACAGGTCAGTGTGGGCTAGTTTGGAAAAATTTAGGGGATTGTTCAAGCAAAGAAAGAAAAGATTTATTTTTGTGGGAGCTGCCAAGCTTGAGAGAAAGGCGGATATGAAGAAGTGTGTTATGACTATCACTTCCTTCCAGTAAGGTCTTGGTTAATATTTAAATTTCGTATCAAATATGTTTTGGCTGTTGGACTGGTGTTTCACTGAATGTGATGCCAGCTGAGACCAGACCAGTTGCGACTGGGCTTTCTACAGATGAGACCCCTGAGGCCTGGGTGTTCTGGTTGAGGCTGTTGTCCTTGTCTGACTTTAAGGAGCAGTGGGCACTGCCAGAGTTGTGGGCTCTGGGAGGGCCGGGGCAGTGGGGGCACTGCTCAGGGCAGTCACCAGATAGAAATTCTACCCTTTAAATTGGCCTCATCCTGGCCTCCAGCCCCTCTGACCTCAGTCTTGGTGATGTGTTCTTCTGGGGTTTCTTCCCACACGGAAAATCCCAGGGGAATCCTACCCCATCCAGTCCAATCCCATCTGCCCTTTGTCCTGGAGAAAGGGATCCTACTCCCTCCTGCCTTCCAGGGTTCATGCTGCATTTGTTTCCCTGTGTATTTCTGGGTAATTGCAGTGGAAACATTTCAGGTTGGGGTGGGTAGAAGGTGGGAGTTAAACATTCAGGCTCACATGACCATCTTGAACCAGAAGCATATCCTTTCATTTGTGTTTATTAGTAAAAGGGAAAAAAAGATGAAATAAAGTCGAGAAGCTTGGGGAGAGACTGCCTTAAGAAAAATGATCTGGAAGTGTTAGGTTAAGCATGGCTTAAGGCTCTACAAGAATGTGGTTCTTTGGGCATGTGGTAAAAACTATGGCTGTGACCAGGATCCATGACTTATGGTGTCACTGTGTGTGAAGGCAAGGCTGAGGGTGGGAGGACAGAGCCGGGAGCAGAGGCACAGGAGGGTCTGTGTCAGTATTGTGGTCCTTTCATTTGAGACCGAGGTGCAGTTTGTACTGGCTAATTGAATGGAATTATTATTTAGGTTCAGGGTTTTTACAGAGAAAATTGTAACTCTTTATGAGGTGCGTGGTTCTCATGGAGACAAGGCTATGGGTTTTCCAATGAGCCCATGCAGGGCTGACAGGTCCTAGGCACTCTGCCATGCCCTCTGCAAACATCATCTCATTTAATACTTACAACAATCCTTATGTCATCAAGAAAACTATGTCATCACCGTTTCACAGAGGAAGAAACTAAGCTCAGGGAGGAGAGAGGCACACGCAGCCAGCAGTGGCAGGGTGGGGACAGGAAGCCAGGCAGTCTGACATGGAAAAGCCTTGTTTATCCTCCTCACGTTTAGGAAGGCACGGTGATGTTGCCATTTAGGCACAATTAGTGCCAAGTCTGACTGGTGAGTCCTTGCATGGGGCAGCTGGGGAGGGGCTCAGGGGATCCTTCCCCCGCAGGCCTCTTGCCTCCAGCTTGCCCTTCCCTTTATTTTAGTCCCGTGCGTAATTGTTTAGCTTGTTGGCTCCTGCTCTAGACCCGGGGCTCCTGGTAGGCAGCGACGTGTAAGTGAAGGGAACACGCAGGTGAGAGCCAGGCAGCAGCACCCTCGTTAACCCTGTAACTTTGAGCACCTTTCTGAACCTGATTTTACACTCGAGTCAAGTGGAGATGAGCAGGCCTATGAGGAGGGATTGTTTTAAGGGGTGAACCACCTAGGCATGCGCCCGGGACACAGAAGCTGCTCAGTACATGCCCGTTCTCTCTGGTCTCTGAGAGTAAGGCTTACTCTTGCTTATCCTGTCGCCCCTGCTATTGGCACACAGTAAGCGCTCAGGAAAATATATTGGTTAAATGAATGCAATGCCAGCCAAAGAAATTTCTCACCCTTGTCAGGTTTTAGGGGTATTTTAATCAGAGGAATCCCCTTTCCCAGGTTCTGGCAGTCAAGGCAGAGCGCATCCGGGTGCGGGTCTCGCGTGGATGCTGGAGCCCAAGCGGGTGAGGTCTGTACCTGCGAGGGCGCAGCCGGGCCTCGGGAAGCCGCAGCTGCCGGCAGAGGGCGCCGCGGGCCCGCTGAGCGCGTGGCGCTGGGGTTGGGGCGCTCGGCCGGCGCGGGGCGCAGGCTGCAGTCCGGCGTGGACCGCAGCCCGGGACGCGCCCGCCACTCCGGCGGAGCGCGAGTGAGCGCCCGCGGGGCGCAGCGGGGCGCAGGGGCCTGGCGTGCAGCCGCGCCGAGCCCTCCCGCAAGCGGTGAGTACAGGCGCCGGCGGGGCACGTCTCACCCTGGTTGGGGGGCACTTGGAGGCAGCGCAGGTCGGACGGGGGCGGGCTGTTGTAGTGATCGGTGTGCGTGGGAGAGTGGGCAGGATCCCTGCTGGCGTTGGTCTTTGGGAAGGGCTTGGTGTTGACCCCAAGAGGCGTTGGATGTCGGGGGGCCGAGCTTTGCTTTCGGGAGACTCGGGCTTACTTGAGATTCCAACATCGGGATTTATCTCTCGGGCCCTGTCGCGTGCTGTCCAGGGATCCGAGGGCCCGGGGGTTGGTGGGGTAACCCAGGGTGGGCGAGCGCTCGCCTGAACGTCCTCCAACTCTTTCGCCCGCAGCACTATCCAGGGGAACCACGTGCGGCAGTCGCCCGCACCTCTGTCTGTCAAGCGAAGCCCGCCTCCAGGGCAGGGGAGGGGACGCGGGGGCGGGTGGGCTGTGCCCCGCGGGAACCGGCCTGTGCGCCCGCCGGTGCCAGCTCGGCTCTCTCTGCCTCGCGTTCCCACCGCTCCTGGGAGGTAGCGGGCAGTGCCGCGGGGAGGCGCAGGGCCCTGCCCAGAGGGGCCAGAGGCCGCCCGGGGGAAAGGAAGCAAAGAAGCTGCCTCAGTGACTAGTCCTGGAGGTGCCTCACCGGAGGAGGCGCCAGGCGCCCAGGATCCTCTTTTTCGGGTCTTGGCCGCTGTGAACCGTCTCTAGCCGTTCGAGGCAGTGGGGCAGCGCCGGCTGTCTGGGGGCCGGGCCCGGGATCCTTTCCCCAGCCCACCTCGGAGACTTTTGCGCATCGGGAGCCGAACCCGGGGTGCGCGCGCTGGGCAGGACTCAGGCGCGCCTCCTGGGCGTTGTGAAGCTGCGGCGCCTCGCGAAGCCCGCTTTCCGAGCTCCAGGGGCGTTGAGAGAGACAACCCCAAGGCAAGGTAGGTGGCTCAGACGGAGTTGGATTGGGCTTGACATGAGTAAAGATGTGATCTGCTCAAGTCTTGGCAAACGACCTTGCCTTTCTCTTTGCTTTTTAGGGCGCTGGGGAGCTGCTGCGGAGCCAGGGGCTTGGAGGAGCGAGAGATGTATTTTCAGCTGCGCCTCCAAAGGGGAGAATTCTCTGTCACCACCAGAGAGACAACAGCCCCGAAATGTGACTACAATTGAGTAGCTCAGCAGAGGCCTGGAGTCTCTGAATTGGTAGCTTAGAATATGCTAGAAAGCCAACGCTTTCCATGGGGAATTGAGGGGCCAGCTGGTCACTGTGACAGGGACCTGGAGCAAGGGAGTCAGAAGACAGCTGTAGAAAGCAAGCGAGATCTTCCAAGGGGCTGACCTGGATTGGCAAGGGCTGGCTCCTGCCACGCAATTGTTGCAGCTCTGATGGAACGCTGGTGAGGCCCCACCCAGGGGAGCAAGTGGGGCTGTGCAAGGGGCTGCCTGGTGAACCAGCACTCCTGTGGGTCTGACTGACCCGTAATCTCTGCTTAGGAACTTGAGGGGTGTCAGAGCCCCTTGTGTGCTCTCCCTCAGGAAGATGAGGACTCTGAACACCTCTACAATGGATGGGGCTGGGCTGGTGGTGAAGAGGGACTTCTCCTTCCGCATCCTCACAGCCTGTTTCCTGTCGCTGCTCATCCTGTCCACGCTCCTGGGGAACACGCTGGTCTGTGCCGCCGTCATCAGGTTCCGACACCTGCGGTCTAAAGTGACCAACTTCTTTGTTATCTCCCTGGCTGTATCAGATCTCTTGGTGGCTGTTCTGGTCATGCCCTGGAAAGCGGTCGCCGAGATAGCTGGCTTCTGGCCCTTTGGGTCCTTCTGTAACATCTGGGTGGCCTTTGACATCATGTGCTCCACTGCGTCCATCCTCAACCTCTGTGTGATCAGTGTGGACAGGTATTGGGCTATCTCCAGTCCCTTCAGGTATGAGAGGAAGATGACCCCCAAGGCAGCCTTCATTCTGATCAGTGTGGCATGGGCCTTGTCTATACTCATCTCCTTCATCCCAGTGCAGCTCAGCTGGCACAAGGCAAAACCTACAAGCCCCTCCGATGGGAATGCCACTTCCCTGGGCGAGACCATGGACAACTGTGATTCCAGCTTGAGCAGGACATATGCCATTTCATCCTCCCTTATAAGCTTTTACATCCCTGTGGCCATCATGATTGTCACCTACACCAGGATCTACAGGATCGCCCAGAAACAAATACGGCGCATCTCGGCGTTGGAGAGGGCAGCGGTCCATGCCAAGAACTGCCAGACCACCACAGGTAATGGAAACCCCGTGGAGTGTTCTCAGCCAGAAAGCTCCTTTAAGATGTCCTTCAAAAGAGAGACTAAAGTTCTGAAGACTCTGTCAGTGATCATGGGGGTGTTTGTGTGCTGCTGGCTTCCTTTCTTTGTCTTGAACTGCATGGTGCCCTTCTGTGGGTCTGGCGAGACCAAGCCCTTCTGCATTGATTCCATCACCTTTGACGTGTTTGTGTGGTTTGGCTGGGCTAATTCCTCCTTGAACCCCATCATTTATGCCTTTAATGCTGATTTTCGGAAGGCATTTTCAACCCTCTTAGGATGCTACAGACTTTGCCCTGTCACAAATAACGCCATAGAGACGGTTAGCATCAATAACAATGGGGCCGTGGTGTTTTCCAGCCATCATGAGCCACGAGGCTCCATCTCCAAGGACTGCAATCTGGTTTATCTGATCCCACATGCCGTGGGCTCCTCTGAGGACCTGAAGAAGGAGGAGGCAGGTGGAGGAGCCAAAGCCTTGGAGAAGCTGTCCCCGGCCCTATCTGTCATATTGGACTATGACACTGATGTCTCTCTGGAGAAGATCCAGCCCATCACACAAAATGGGCAGCAACCAACCTGAACTCCGAGATGAATCCTGCCAGCCATGCTCATCCCAAAAGCTAGAGGAGATTTCTCTGGGCCTTGCTGTTAAGAAACTAAGGTGTGGTGAGACTGAGATGTCAGGCGGGCCCTCCTCTGCTGCTTTCCCTCAGCGCACAACTGACTATGTTTTAAATGCATTCCAGTGTGTTTTCTGTTGTTCATAGTGAATCAAAGAGGGACACGTGAAGCGACTGTTCACAAGGGACGTGTCTTTGGCTCCAGAATTATTTTTAGAAACTGATTCTTATCTTAGGACTTTAAAAATAGGGCAAAGAGTCAACAATGAACAGCTTCACTTAAAAATTAAACCTTTCCAGGAAGGAAATGAGAAGGGTTGAGTTTGCTGTATACAAACAGGTGCTAACACTGGTCCAAGCAAAGTGTTCAGATTGTGAAGGTAGGTGCATGCCTTTATAAACTATTTCTAAAGCATAATCAAGCCTTACAGGAGGAAGGGGATTTTTTTGGTTTGTTTCAGAATTGAGAGATGCTTTGTTGATATTGATTTTATTTATTTATTGTATATATGGATATTTTTAATTTATTATAATAAATCTATATTTACCATATTTAATAGGATAAACTGAGTTATCGGAAACCTTACAATTACATTTTTGTCCATTTAACTAGCACTTTATAAGCCAATGAAACAAACACACAGACTCCCTGAGATTCTAAATGCTCATGTGTAACTTCCAGAAACACAGCAAAGACTGATAGGAAATGAAGTTGTGATGATTCCTTGAAATTCATTGGCGTAAATAAATATGAGGTGAGAATTGACAAATGCTGTGGATTTTTTTTTTTTCTAAAGAGATTTTGAAAAATTTTAAAAAGCATAGCTACTGTCGTGTTCCTGATTTTTGAAATGACGAAGACTTTCCCAGGAGAACGATTTGCAGTTCTGTAAATAAATAAAGGCCAGTTTAAGAAGAATCCAACTTTAAATTTATGATCTTAGGTGGTAATAAAAAGTATATGCCACTTTGTATTTATGTAAAATAATTGGCCCTCTTCGTCTTTTCTCATTTCCTGTGTCAGATAGCTTTTCTGAACCAAATGACCCTCCTGCTCAGCAGTGTGTAGTGAAGACAGTGGGTTTCCTTCCCTCTTGTGGCACAGCGGCTTCACCCGTAGACAGAGTTCAAGCCTGCATCTCCATTTACCAGGTCAAACCAAGCCACTCAGTGGGGCTCCTTTTTGTAGTGCTGTAATCTGAATTTAGAGTTGATTTTTAAAAAAAGTCTTTAAATGTTAATGGTATAGTAACTAATGAATCATGCCTCATTACAATCCTTGAGGAAGACACTTCTGTTGGAAGAAACAGGAGACCCCTTCTCTTTGGGTGTGAAGCACCCCAAAGCCATCAGTATCTCTTGACAAATGCTAGCCCTTCTCTGTGCTTTGCAATCACGTTCCTGTGTCATCACCTGGATGTAACAAGTATCATAAATCTCCTTTGCTAGATACTAATTCATGTGGGGCATTTCAAGAGAATTTCTTTGAAATGTTTACAAAGTATTCTTGTTGATAAGCAGTTTACTTAACATTTAGATGAAATGGGTAACAAGAAAGAAATCTACTCAACAATATCTCCTGCATCAGGTGTGTGTTATTTATGCATTGTGAATGTTTTCTTAATTTTATTGCCTGTATGCTTTCTTACATATAATAAAATTATTTTGTGAACTCAAATCAACCTTGAATGAGCTGTGTTGCATTTGTTAAATGTGTTTTAAAAACTAGGATATTTCAGATTGACAAGTAAGAAAACATGGGCATTTTGAAGTATATGTTACTTTTTTTTCTTTTCAATGGAAATTTCTCCTGTTATGTATGCTGCATGTTGCCTCTGAATATTTAAACAGGAAATGTTTTTGATTTGAGCTATATGCTCTTGTTTATCTTCTGTCTTAAAAACATTTTTTTTTTTAAAGAAACCCTTCTTCACTTGAGAAATTACTCTACTTTTCATTTCACAGATTTGAAATCTTTCTAAAATCTCTGCTTTTTCTTTCAAAGAGCCCAGGGATTTTAAATAATATAAAAATTACAGAAAAGATTGTGGCTGGCTATGGGTCACTGTGGACCCTCAGCTTATGGCAACCCCACTGTATGTGTAGTGTTTGTTCTAAGAGTAAAATATAATAGGAATTTTTTTCCTCGAGAAAATGCACAGGTTGTGATGCTGGGCTTATCAAAATGTCTCACAGGGCACATCCATCAATCCTGCTAAACCTGCTTAGTTCATGTGCTAAGCCCCCCCACCCCCTTTTTCTTCGTCTTGAAGGAGGAGAATGACTGAACAGCAGGTGATGTAGAAATCAAGGGTTAAGTTTATAATTTGGAGCATCACACAACAGATGGTGTCTTTCTAAATTCCACATTTGCCTTCCCCAGGCTTTGGCATATAATGAACATGTCTAGAATGAACACCCAAGAAGTGTGATCCTTTCCTTTCTGCTTCATAACTCTCTGGATATCTTTATTCTCTGCAGCTTAATTTTGTTCTTCAGCTTAAAGTCCAGCAACACCAGCTACAATGTTCAGGGTTGTCATCGTCCAACCAATGACACGTGGCACAAAAGCCGTCACCATTTATTTCATTGGCAAAGAGTGAAAAATAAAGGATATGTCTAGAAATTATATTAAATAATTATGAAAGTCACTACACTGTGGACGAGACTATACTTTGGGTTCCTGGCATGATGGATTGATAAAGGATATCTTATGAAGTATTGATTTTACTGACAGAATCTTTCAGTGAATCTAATTTACAACCATAAAGGCAAAATTACAGTATGACTTTTCATTTTCAACTATAGCAGTGAGACTTCATAATGCCAAATATATGTGAAACACTTTAGCAAGACAAAGACAATTTAAAAGAGGTGTTCTTTTTCTCTTTCCATCTAAGAAGATGCTGTTCCTGGTCAAATAGATGCAGGACTTTTATTGGTGATGGAGTAACAAGAAGTTTCATGGAGGGGAGGCTGAGCACTTGGCTTCATGGTAGATTTGGGGTTTATGCGGGAAAGCCACTGGTTTCTCTTGGGATCTAAGCAAGTCATGGTCTCTGATCCATTAAACGAGAGGAACAAAACCTCTGCATTAAATTCATCAGTGGGAGGGGGATCACTGCAAAAAGCAAATCAATATGTAGTCCAACTTCAGGGACTTCTGGAATTCTCCACTCCCCGGGGGGCTCCATCATGATTCCCCCCCCAGGCCTGCGCCAGAAGCATTTTAGCTTGACCCGCCCCCCCACAGGAGCCAGTGCACACGTGGGGGCCTGGAGTGCAGACAGCACAGGCTTTGCTTCAGACGGACATAGGTTTCCATTGCAGCTACCACTTTGAATCTGTGTGAGAGGGAACAAATGTGTGTGTCTCTCTGTGCTTGTTTGCCCAGGTGTGAAATGGCGATAAACATGCAGGTTCTTGCGAGAGTTTAAACGAAGCTAATGTCTATAAGGACACTGTGCAGGGAGAGGTTGGACTCACTAATCCTTTGCAGGGTCTCTGCTTTGAAGGGGTTGATGACTTAATATTTATTGGATTAGTAATAATGGAGCTGCTGTGGATTTGACTTCTTGCCTGTTTGCTTGAAGCAGGTGGAAATGACTTTTAGAGTACATGTGGTTTGGGATTCTCCCAGAGGCCGTTCTCTTTTGCTGTGGTTATCTTGTATTCCAGAAGCAAGTGGCTTTTTATATTTGTGTAGTTAAGACAATTGCTTCAATTTACCACCAGGCACTGACTAAATAAATCTGTCCACAATGTGTTAGTCTATGAAACCTACTTACCTTGCAGAATTTGTTTCAGGAATAATGAATTGATGGCTGGATGGCTCTGGGCTGTTAAAACTAGGATCTGCTACTCTGCACGATGGTCACTGAGGTCATTTGAAGGAACTGACCCGGTGGGTCGTGAGATTGTAGCATTATATAGATTAGATGCACCTCTGTGGATTTCTTTGCGATTTCCTGGATAGAAACATGACATCAATCTGTTTATTTTTGTAGAGGATTGAGGGGATGGGAGAATTACAGCACAGAGAGCCCCTCTAAGATTTTGTTACCAGGCCAATCTAGTCGTGTTGCCTTCTGTCATGTTAAGTAACTTCCATGTGATGTACAGATTTCAAAAAGCAGCATTTGGACTGAGTCTGTTACATCATTCAAGATTTGGGAGTTGTAATTTAAATAGTATTAGAAGCTCAGGAATAATCTCTGATTTAAAAGGGTTTGACTTTTTAATCACTATGAGGAAATAGGGATACAACACGCCCCCCACACACAAAAAAAACCAAAACCAGTTAAAATTTTTCTCGTGTTCGTAGTATAGATATTCTACCAGCTCTCAAAATTGGTAAATGTTTCCAGCCATTGAAGAGGATCTTCCCTGAGTTATATCCACGGGAGTGAGCCCACCTAGCAGAAAGCCAGCCAAGTGGCAGGTGGTAGTGGGACCCAGGAGGACTGACTTGTAGGGCAGAGTTTTTTATTTACTTTAAAATTTTTTTTAAAAGATAAATAGTTTGGATAAACTACTTTACATTCTTTGAAAATAAATTTTTTAATCTACTACAATAAGGGGGTTAGAAGAGATTATTTCTGAGCTATTTTTTGGCTTGACAATACTAGATATGGGATCCATTATAGCAAAATATGAGTCTGATAGATTTCCCCTGGTAGGTTTCCCAAGTTTCCATTCTCTTTGCTATTAGAAAGCTAACAAAGTGATATTTATAAAATGTAAATATGACTGTATTGTGACCTTGCTTGACATTTTTGATGACTCCCAATTACTTTCAGGAAAAAAAAAATCAAGCTCATTCAAGGCCCTTCATGATCAGGCACCCAGTAGCCTCTGCAGCCTCATCTATTGCCATTACCCTACTAGCACTGTCCCTACAGACACTCTCATCTTCGTACAGTTTGTGGAGTATGCAAAGTCCTTTTTTGTCTTTATGCTTTTACACATGCTGTTCCCTCTGCGTGGAACACCCTTCCCTGTTGCCTTCATTTGCCTGTGCCTACCCATCTGTTGAGATTCAGTGGGGCATAATTGCAGAAGGCCTTCCTTGGCACTTTCTTCCTGACTCTACTCTTATTTCGTTCCAAGGGTTTACCATGCTGTAATAAAATAATCTCCTTACTTCCTTGTCTTTCTCCCTAGATTATGAGCATATGGAGAATAAAGCTGTCATATTTTGTTTCCCTTTCTTTATATATTCCTAAGTATCCAGCACATGGCCTGGCTGAAAGGAGTTACTTATTAAACCTTTGTTGAATGAATGAAAGAATGAACAAGTCAAAACAGGCGATGTTGAAGCCACACTTTTAGTGAAGATTGTTCCTGGGTGCTTGCTGTATTTGTGTAGGTCTGCTAGGCCCTCTAATGTCTTTGGGTACACGCTCCACGTGGTCTCTGAGGCCTGCAGTTTCCTGGGGTCTGACATGGTTGTACAGAGGTCATAGCCTGCACGCATGCACACACACACACACACTTATGTGTGTTTATGTACACAGTTGATGCAATTTGCAATCAGTAAACTTTTGTGAGCACTTTCTATGACTCAGGCCCTGTGCTGGAGGCTGGCAGTGAATCAGACACTATCCCGATCTTTGAGGAGCTTAAAGTAGAGACACATACGCAAATAAACCATCAGCAAAGAATGCTCCAAAAGTAAAATGTATGGAGAATGAAAATGTTTTCTTTCAGGTAATGCCAATAGCTCCACTCTGTTGAGGCCCAGTGACCATCTACCCGGCAGCGTAGCAAGCACAGTCCATTCATTATCTCATCTGTTCTCACACCATCCTATGAGATGGGCACGATTATCATCATCTTCATTTTACAGATCAAATAATAAATATCCAGAGAGGTCATGCAATGTGTCCAAGGTCACACAGCTAGTAAATGATGAGGCAGGTTTGAATCTAGGGCTCTAGGACTTTAAAGCTTATTCTTTGGATCATGAACCTATTCTGTTTACCAGGAGCTAGTCCTAACTAAACGAGTAACTCATTAAGGGGGGTTCTAAATCACCTCAAATGTTTGTGGATTAAAAAATACTTTTTTATTATTAACGTTTTCAATTATATACAAAAAGTAGAGAAAATTGTGTAAGAAACCCCCGTGTCCCCATCCCATTACCCAAGTTCAAACATTAGCAAGACTAAGGTTGATGGTCTTTTTGAGCAATGACAACAGGAGGTACATGTGTTTGGATAGAATGCAAGGTTGAAGCCAAGAAGACATTTAAGACAGTTTCAAAAACATGACACTGTGGAGTTCACGTTTGCTCCATTTTCAGGGATCAATTTAATCAGGGCACACTTACTCAGTTTAATTCAGCAAACATTTATCTAGCTCTGCCTGGTGCCCAGCACTACTTTGGGAGGGGGACGGGGAGGGGGGATGAGAGGACAGGGTAGGATTGGGGAGGATGCTTAGCAAGGGGGACAATGCTGCTGGAGGGCTGTGGGAACTGGGCACGGGGCTGGGAAGGAAGTGGCATTGGAGCTGGGCTTGAGGGAAGCACAGGACTTTGGCAGAAACAGACAGGGAGTGAGCACAGTTGAGGTTGGAACTCCAGTATCTGCAAACGTGGGGCTGGGGAACGGGCACTGGGTCAATTTTCTGGATACAGGACATGGAGTAGAGATGAATTTAAACTCACTAGAAAGTTTGGTCCAAATGGGGTCCCACAGGCTGTCAAATTAATTGCTCTGGGGTGGTCTCCACCCTCCACATGGCCCGTTTCAGTGCATTGGATGATTAACCAGATGGGTAGGTGAGAATGGGTGGGCATGAACACGAGCCCCTCCCTTCCTCACACCCTTCCCTGCAGCCATATTCACCTATTTATTGCTCTCAAATAGACTCTGTGACATCCGCTTGCTCTCCTTCCAGTTTGGGCACCCTTCCTCTTGTCGTATTTGTCTGTTTGAGCCTCATCTCCGGTGTCAGCCTCCTGGGAACCCTTCCCAGCCCTTCCTTCCCTAGGCTGGTGGCCCGCTGCGGGGTATGCATCCTGTCGTGTCTCCTGTTTCTCAGGAGAGCTCCTGGAGACACAGAGTGTGTCCTTTTCAATTCTCTATTCCCAGTGCCCAGCAAAGCCTGGCACACAGGAGGTACCCAAGTTAATATATTTTTTAAATGAATGGGTGAATTAATAACTGTATGAAAAGATTTAAATAGCTGCTTATACACATACCTTAATTTTCACTGTGAGTTGACTCTGCTGAGGTTATACAGGCTGATCTTCGCTGCTAAGTTAGCTGTCTCCATCACTGACATGGTCGCAGGAAAATAATTGGAGCAGTATTTAAATGGCAAACCAGGGCTCTCTTGCATATCGATGTGCATGGAGAGCGAGTGATCAAGCCTTTTGCATGGGAGAGAGAGGAAATGTCAACCAAATGTCACCAATGTGTTCGAGATTATCTAGCCACATGCATGCTGCTTTGAGACTGAGTTTTTAGGTCAGATGTATTTAGCATTATAAACATGTTGACTGTAATTAAGATAATGTCCAACCCCATTTGTAAGATGTTGCTCTAAAACACTCTGCTGCTGCTGTTAAGCTGGGGGAAGGAGGGAGCTCCATGCTAGTTCTATCAGAACAGCTGTGGGTTTTTCCTAGCTTGATGGTGGGGTCTCTGTAAAACAGCGTGTTCCTAACTGTTCCAGGGGAGGATTAAAGAGGATTGGCTCTGAGAGGGAACCGGGGGCAATAAGGTGATGGTTTGTTTAAAAAGTCTGGTCATAATACTTTCATGGCAAAAGCAAATTTTAATGTCATTTTTAGAAATCATCCACTGCACCCATATTGAAATTAAAACTTATTTGCTTGCTTATGAGACCATGCAATTTAGAATGTCTCCCCTGGATGAGCCTATATCGTCCAGTAGAGAAGCAGAACCTCTGGGCTGAGGATGGCAAGCAGACACTTTCCCTTGCTGCTCACAGGAGTGTAAACTGATCTGGCTAATTGGAAGGGAAATTTGGTAGGAACAACACAACTTTAAACACGCACATGATTTGACCCAGCAATTCCACGTCTAGGAGTCTGACTTACATCTAGCCTCACCTGTGTGCTCAGAGGTGCCTGTGTAAAGAATGTAGATTTGCTTGCAAAAGCCAGCTGGAGACAACCTAAGTGTCCAGTAATAGGGGAATGAAAAATTAAAATGTAGGATGTCTATGGTATGTGCTAGTTTAAAAGAAAGGTAGATCCATATGCCCTGTTATGGAAGGATTTTCAGGAAATGAGAAAGCAAGTTACAAAGCAACATGGATGATATGATCCCTTTCATTTAAAACAGTGTAAGAAGTATTTATTTCTTACGTAAATACATAGAAAAAGACGTGGGAAAATGCGTGCCTCCCTGAGAACAGTGGTATCTCTGGGGAGAGGCGTGAGCTTTGGGGACAGCCAAGGGGCTTTCACTTTTTACTTTGTATATTTCTTGGTTTTTACAAGAAGCTTGTGTTTATGTGTATCACACATGTGATTAAAATATATTTATTTAAAGAAGCATGCTGAACTGGGTGTGAGGCAATAGAGCTCTGGTTGTGGTTGGCAGGGGGTAGGGGTGGGGTCTTCGGCGTGTCCTTGGAGGAAAGAACCGGTAATTGAACACCTTACGTGCTCACTGTGAACATCTCCGGCGTGAGGGTCAGAGGCTGATGTGGTCCAGGATGGGCTCGCAGACGCTCAGGGGGCCAGTACAGAGCAGGGACGCCTGGCCAGCTGGCTCCAGAGCCCAGGACGCGGCCCTCCTCCACTACACGGGGCCGTACTTTCCTCCCCAAAAGATCTTGTTTTACCGAGCTTCCACAGAGCCCGTATTTAGAATAATTTTGTTGATCGGATACATCTCATTTAAAAAATAATAGGCTGTGTAGCCTTTTACTAGAGTAAAGCCTTTCTCTGTTCCCCTTTTGGGAAATGCTGAGAAGCACTCGTGGTGGGGTCCTCGGGAAGCCCGGGTTGGGGTCAGCAGTGAGAGCCGGTCTAAAGTCCTTGGAGCCGACCAAAAGCAACTCTTCAGAGGCCGGGACTGTTTTAAGACCTTCGTAGACCCTACAACATTCCTACTAGTGGTGTCCCAATGCACGTCATAGCAAACTTGTTAAAATGCTCCCACATCCCTCTTACATATAATTTTATTGCTGCAAAAAAGGATTTTTTAAATGTTGTTTTGAAATTATTCATAATTTCAGTTTGGCAGTTCCTTTGTCATATTTTGGAAACAGTGTGTCTTCCCCTCTGGTCTCAGACATTTTTGGGTGCTTTTGTAAAGCTCAGGACCCTAGGGACCTCTGGTCCTTTGACCCTGAACAAACTGCAGCCAGAATTTTCCCCACGTTTTGAGAGCAGAAATGCCGTGTGCTGTTAGGCATCGCAAGAGAGGCCACTGTCGTTTCCCTGCTGAAGTCTCTCTTACTCTGTAGCTGGGCTGTGATTGCACAAATGTATATGGGCCTCTTTTAAATTGCACTCTACAACCACCATGCAAACCACTTTGGATTATTTCAAAACTGAAAAACACCCTAGCATTTGTTCTTAGGATTAACCTTTTGGGAGGTTTTCAAATTCTATTTTTCTCATCATTGACATAGATATTAAATGTTTTAGTGATATTTTTATGTTAAATGCTCCCACAGGCTCATTTTAGACGTTTCCAGAGAATAGATATGAAGGCTTCAGGTGGTAAATGTAAAGTGTGAAGATAAAAGCATTTGGGGCAGGGGTGGAGGAAAAGGCAGCCTTCCTTACTTGATCTTGAATTCTAAGAGGAGGAAGACTGAAGTGTGAAGCCTCAGAGTCTACGACCTGTGAGAGACCAGAACAGTGAGTCTAATGCATAGGGGATGCAAGGCCAGATGTTGACCAGGGAGAGTGGCTAATCACCACAGGCAGACAGAGGCACTAAGTTATTTCGGCCACAGGGGGACTTTGGGGACCTGGTCAGAGCATCAGTTCACATCAATGGCCGATTGCTTTAGGGAGATGGAGGTTAATCGTCACCAGACCTTTGCTCAGACTCCCTCTGGCTTCACGGGGAGGAGCAATGGGGAGTAGGTGGTCGGCTTTATTTCTCTAGCTTTGCACCCCGACGGTTATTAACCGACAGAGGTTCATTTGACAGAGATTCCAAATTCAGCAGAGAAGGAGGTAGGGGTGGGGGGAGCGTAGAGGAGGAGGGGAGAGGTGGCAGAGGAGAGAGCTTGTGGTTTGTCAAGAGAAATGTACTGGCATCTCATTTTTTTAAAATAAAAATTTTGTTTTAGAAGAGTTTTAGATTTATAGAGAAATTTCAAAGATAGTTCAGAGAGTTCCCATGTACCCCACCCACAGCGTTTCCCCTATTGTTAACCTCTTGTATTAGCATAGTCACAATTAATGAACCAATATTGATATATTCTTATTTACTAAAATCCATAGTTTATTCAGATTTCTTTAGTTTTTACCTAATGGCCATTTTCTCTTCCAGGATCCCATCCAGGCCACCATGTTACATTGAGTCGTCACATCTCCTTAGGCACCTCTAGGCTGTGAAGTCTCTCACACTTTCCTTGTTTTTGATGACCTGACAGTTAGGAGTACTGGTTGGTATTTTGTAGGCCATCCCTCAGTTGGGATTTGTCTGTTTTCCTCCACTTATTTCCAAAGTTACTTAGATCAGCCCTATCTTCCTCCACCTGCTTCCATGAGGTTATTTCATACATTTTTTAAAAAAATGATTCCACTGTGTTACCACTTTTTTTTTTTTTGGAAGATTGGCCCTGAGCTAACATCTGTTGCCAATCTTCCTCTTTTTTTTTCTTTCTTTTCTCCCCAAAGCCCCAGTACATAGTTGTATATCCCAGTTGTAGGTCCTTCTAGTTCTTCTATATGGGACACCACCTCAGCCTGGCTTGATGAGTGATGAGTAGGTCCGTGGCCAGGATCCGAACTGGCCAACCCTGGGCTGCTGAAGCAGAATGCATGAACTTAACTGCTGCGCCACCGGGCTGGCCCCCAATTTCATACATTTTTAATGCAGTTAGATTCTTTGTCACAGTCTGCATTCCATCCTGGGATCCTCTGACCTCCCAAATGATCTTTGAAATATTTTCTATACATCAAGTTGCACTCTTTGTGCTGTAAAGTTCAATGGGATTTGAGAAATGCATAACTTCTTGTGTCTGGCATTACAGGATCATACAGAATAGCTTCACTGCCCTAAAAACATCCCCTGGGCTTCGCCTATTCAACCCTCCCCCTGCAAGCTCCTGGCAACCACTGATCTGTTTACTTTCTCTCTAGTTTTGCCTTTTTCAGAATGTCATACAAATGGGATCACAGTAAGTAGCCATTTCAGACTGGCTTCCTTCATTTATTGAAAGGATTCCTGGTTGCTTCCAGTTTTTGGTGATTTTGAAGAAAGCTGCTGTAAATATTTGCATACCAGTTTTTGTGTACATGTAAGTTTTCAGATCAGTTGGGTAGATACCTAGGAGTGCAGTTGCTCATAGAACTCATAGAATGAGTTAGGAATTGTTTCCTCTGCTTCTATTTTCTGGAAGAGATTATAGGCAATTGGTATTATTTCTTCCTGAATTGTTTGATAGAATTCACTAGTGAAACCATCTGGGCCTAGTGCTTTCTTTCCTGGAAGGATTTTAATTATTGATTTGATTTCTTTAGTAGATATAGGGATATTCATGTTATCTCTTTTTCCTTGTGTGAGGTTGGTAGTTTGTGTCTTTCAAGAAACTGGTCCATTTCGTCTAGGTTATCAAATGCGAGGCAGAGAATTGTTCCTAGTATCCTTTTATTATCCTTGGAATCAATAGTGATGACCTTTGTTTCATTTCTGATATTACAGTTTGTGTCTTCTCTTCTCTTTTCTTGATTTATCAGTTTTTTAAATCAGTTTTATTTATCCTTTCAAAGAATCAGCTTTTGGCTTTGTTGATTTTCTTTAATGTTTTTCTGTTTTCAATTTCCTTGACATTGATTTCTGCTCTTTATTTTTTTCTTTTCTTTTGTTTGCTTTAGGCTTAAGTTACTCTTGGTTCTCTAGTTTCCTAAGGTGGAAGCTAAGGTTATTATTTTAGATCTTTCTTTTTTTCTAATACATGCATTTCATGTTATAAATTTCCGTTGAAGAACTGTTTTTGCCATGTCCCACACATTTTGATAATTGTATTTCTATTTTCACTGGGTTCAAAATACTTTTCAACTTCTCCTGAGACTTCTTCTTTGACACATGTATTATTTATAAATGTGTTATTTAATTTACAAATATGTGGGAGTTATTTTTCTGTTATTGATTTCTAGTTTAATTCCACTGTGGTCTGAGAACATTCTTTGTATTTTTCTATTCTTTCAAGCTTTTTAAGACGTGTTCTATGACCCAGCCTGTGGTCCATCTTGGTGGATGCTCCATGTGGGCTTGAGAAAAATGTGTATTTTGCTCTTGTCTGATGGAGTATAGTGTATCTTCTATACATAAAAATAGGCTAAGCGACACAAACAGACTCAGGACCAAGTCGTCCGTCTAGGTACATTAAGTTCAGTTACATTGCCCTATACATCAGGCTTTGCCCTGGAGACTCCTCTTAGGTTATGTGCAAATTTCAGCCTTATAAGTAAAGGTACTCCAGATCAGCAAGTTGAGGCTTACAAAAGTAAAATCACTTGCCTGAGATCTTTCTGCTCTTAAGTGCCATGTCCTAGGACTGACAGCAACATTAATGCTCTTTCTACCAAATACCATCACACCAAGTTGCTCTGGTTCTAGGATGATTGATTAATTGGAGTTTTATGGAGAACGAGCTAGTCCTCTTTCTCCATCTAGCTGAATTAATCAGTGTAGGAGGCAGCAAGACTTACACAGGTGAAAAGAAAAGTCATCTTTAACATGAACAAAAGGAATGTAGGAGGAACTAGGCAAAAGTGGATTAGTAATAGGGTATGGGCTAAGAAATGTGACATTTGAAGTCAAGGGCAATTAGAAAAGAAGTTTGAGTTTCAAAGAAAATTAAGTAGTTTGAGGAAGGGGAAGAGAGCTGAAGTTTGTTGGTGCTTCTATGTGTCAGGCGCTGTGCTGGCCACATTTGCATCCGTTTCCTCCTTTAATGCCCAGAACGAGCCTATGAGATGTCCTCATAGCCTGCAGAGTCTCGTTTCCACCTCTGGCCCACTGCATAATGATGCTTCCCAGGGAAGAAGAGGAGCATCCCAGAAAATAAAGTGGTGGAAAATTTGGAAAGGAATATAGGATGGTGACTGGGTATCCTAGGCTGAGGGAAATTTGCCATCATCAGTCTTCAGGAAGACACGGGGCAAGAGAATGGGCATTCCAACTGCCAATCATCATAGGTGGGCCCTGGGACTGGGGGAAGGAGAGACTTCCTCTAGACAAGACACAGGTGTGTGTGGAGGCCAAGCCGGGGGTCTGGTGGTGGGATGAGCCCCTTGGCCTTGTGAGGCACCACTGGGCGCAATGCTCTGACCCACCTACCTCTTTGTATAAACTCCCCAAGAATTTAGGGGAGGACTAGTTCTAGGCAGAGCACATGGCTAGATATCTGAATAACACAGACTCCCTGGATCATGGATAATGCAGGGAAGTGTGCATGTGTGTGGCATCTCAATGTGTATTGAGAGAATTGAGTCCCCAGGAAGCTTCAATCGGGAAGGCAGAGGTTTGGTGCAGCAACCATAGCTGCATAAAACACTCAGGAAGAGAGGATTCTTCATCCCCCAATCTCCCTTGCCCTCCTTATTCTGCATCTGGATAAAACAGTAAAGGGCCAGTAACGAGGACATACGTCCCAGGTAGAGTTGGCCTTGATGTATCAGAGATACAGTCGTGTGGCCCCATCAGCACAAAAGCTAGACAACCCAAGTCACCAGGCCAGCTATTGAGCTATTGAGTTAAGCAGGGATTTTTGTTTTCTAACTTTTGATGATGGCTACCAGACCTGCCTCCTGAGACTGAATTGACGTCCTGCAGGTACATGGGATCACCATGAGAAAGAAGAAAGACATTCCCTGATATATAGGATGGGAGTTGGAGTTGTTTCACTTGAATACTAAGAAAAAAATATATCTCGAGCTTGTGAGATCGAATGTGTCAGTTATATAAATAACTGGTCAGTTTGCCTTGGATATGGATTGAGAAATGTCTCATGAGTAATCCTTTTGCTATTGGGGGGGTGGGGTGGGCCTAGCGAGTAAATGGTAAATGTATCCTGGATTCCAAAGATAAAGAATGTACATTTGTGTTAAGACTCGTCAGATAATTGTTTATGTCCCTCTAGCACCTACTACAGAATTCAGTCTGCAATTCAACAGGGTACTATTTTAAAGATTTTGGCAGCTTCACTAGGAAGAGGCAAAGAGAATGACCTCTGTAAATATTTGCTAATGGGTGGGTGAATGGGTGAATATATGGATGGGTGGGTGAACGGGTGAGTGAGGGGATAGATGGATGGATGAGTGGGTGGATGGTGGATGGGTGAGTGAGTGGCTAGAATGATGGCTGGAACAGTGCCATTAGAATTTCTGAGACTCAATGTCAGTAGCAGAATTGAACATGACCAGGCTATTGTGTGTCTGGTTGTCAGCAGCCTGTCAATACTGTCCTACGGTGATGCCACTTCTGAATTTCTACTTGTGGGGCATTATTCAACTGGACTATGAGTCTTGAAGGCAAGTGTGGACACAGAGCTCATCAACTGGAAGTGAGGGAGTGCAGTGGAGAGACCACAAGCCTGCTGTCCAACAGACCTGGGCTACATTCAGCCCTTCTGGCCACTTCCCCAGCCACAGTCACTTTCCTACTCTGGGCCTCAGTTTCCTTGTTTCCCAGGAGAGGATGAGAACCCATAACTCATAAGATGGATGTGAGGATTAAATAAGATAGTAGTAATAATTATGGTTGATACTTATAGAGAGATCTCACTGTGTGCCAGGAACTGTTTTAAGTGGTCTACATTTACCAACTCACAGCAATCCACTGAGGTAGGTACTATTGCAGTCCTCATCTTACAGAGGAGAAACTGAGGCACAGATTGTTAAGAGACTTGACCGAGGCCTCCAGCTAGTAAGGCAGATCTGGGCTTCAAACCCAGACAAACTGGTTCTGGAGCACGTGCATGTAGCCATTTTGCACGCGTCCTCGTGGATGCATAAGTGCTGAGCACAGCCCCTGGCACACGGTGGGTCTAGTGAAGGGGTAATGCCTTTTCTCCTGGTTCATTAGTTGTTCTGAGACAGCCATGGTGGCCTGTCCCCTGTGGCCAGAGCTGACAGGAGACTGGAGAGAAGCTGGTGGATTCAGTCTTGGCCAGCCATGCAAAGCCCCTCAACAATGACTTTTCTTTTTATGCTTTTAGTTTGATTCTTAAAAAGTAAAAGACATAGATTTCAAGCTTCTTTGGAATAAAATTGATGTTCCTTACCTCAGTCCAGGCCTTGTTAAGAAACAAGAAACACATCTACTTCCAAATGCATTTTAAGACAGTTCTATGAACTACTTTGCAATTTTGGTGCACAGGCACTTTAGAACAAATTAATAAGAAAATTGCTTTTTAAAAGCATGGCAAGGGCTATGTTCACTATTAATATTGATATTAGTATTGTTTGCTGTGTGTGTTTGGGCGAGGCACGTAGGGCAGTGGTCAGCTTTAGATTCTTTTCTGCTATAATTTAGGTCGATGTATTATCATGAGCAGATTGCTCGGCCACTCAGAATCGGAGGCAGAAGATGCGTATCAACGCGGGCAGGAGTGCAGCTCCCACGGACGACGCAGGCAGCGTGTCTCAATGATTAAGACCGTTGTCTGGGGAGGCTGGATGCAAGCCTTGCTTCTATTCCCTGCTGTGTGACCCTAGATCAGTCATTGTTCCTCTCCAAGACTCAGCTCCTTCACCTTAAACAGGGCAATGGTTTTGCAGAGGGTTGCTGTGGTGATCACACTAGATAACATTATGTTACTGTAAATCTGAAGTGCTGGGTAAATGGAAGGGAGGATGGTGCTCGTTTTTGGAAGGTCTTGGGGCCTTGAGTCAGGCAGCCTGGTTTGAGTCGCTGCCCAGGCACTCTCTTGCCGAGCCTTGGTTTTCTCATCTTCAAAAGTGGGATAGTAATTCGTAACAGGATTTTTTTCTTTTTAGGATTCAATGAAATGAATGTGCGTAAAATGTTTGGCACAGTGCCTGATACACAGTAGGTGCTCGATAAGTGGTAGCAATTATAATTCAGTTACGACTCCTGGCTCAGAAGTGATGCCACAAAGACTGACATGAGAAGAAATAAAATGGTTCAAACTATTGATTGGTTGCTCCATTGAGTGTTTTTTTAATTTCCTTTTGTGTGTGTGTTTATACATTTTTGTGTGCGTATGTGTGTTTATGTGTGTGCTTTTGCAGGGTTAATGACAAATTTCCATGGTGAGAACGGATGTCACAGAATCAATAGTCTTTATAACAATTGAAAACACCACGAAATGTGTTCCCCTTCTGGAGGCCATGACCCGCTCACCTGACTCTGGCTGGATTCTCTGCTATCCAGTTATCATAAGTGCTCGCCGGGCAGTGCAGCAGGTCTCCTAGAGAGTGGAGTGCATTCTTGGTTGGAGGGCATGGCTCCATGACTTAGCAATGTAGGACGTGCTGCCAACACCTGCAGTTCCCACTGGGCTGCATGTCCTGTGCAGAATGTGGGCTTGCAGGGGAATGTGGTGGAAGCACTTCATGCTCCTCTTTCTTCCACTCAAGGGACAGTCACTTGAATGTCTCTCCGCATCTCACCTGGACTGCTGCACGCCTTCCCCACAGGTCTGCTTGACTCCATCTCATCCTGGTCAGTCGTCGCCACATCAGAGTCACACCCACAGTTCACATACCCTTGTCTGTTCATGTCACTCCTCTGCCCAAAACCTGTCGCTGGCTCCCTGTCACCCTCTGGGGAAAGTCCTTTCTGCTTTGCACAACTAACAGACTTTTCCTGAGTTGGTCGCAACTTGCCTCCTCAGCCCCTGCTCCCATGTGCCCTTTCATAATTATCTGTCCACACACCTGCATGTCCCACTAGCCTGTATGCAACTCATGAGTAAAAACTGTCTGATTCCTCTTTGTACCCCTGGTAAGTGGCATAGAGGTGGTGCTGAATAAATGTTTTTTAGGAGGTGTTTCAGCCTAGTGTTTAAGAATTTGATTTTGAAGTCAGGGAGATCTGAGTTTGATTCTTGGACTCACCAGTTTATTGATATGTAACGTAGGTTACAGACTAAGACAGACTAGGAGGAAGGACCTGGCCACCCACTTCCAAAAAAATTGGTTGTGAAACCCTCTGAACGGCAGCAGAGCACTGTCTGATACAGCGCCGGAAGGTGAGAGGATGGTGCGGAAAGACCAGGCGGGGTTCTGCTCTGCTGCACACAGGGTCGCTAGGAGCTGGAATCGACTTGACGGAACTAATGAAAGAGGTAGGTCAAGTAGCTAAGAAGACTAAGTCTTCGCTTCCCCCTCTGTGCAGTGGAGGCAATGGTGCTTACCTTGTAGGGAGGTTTTGAGGATTAGATGAAGGAATGCAGCAAAAGCCTTGTTGCAAGGCCTGGCGTGCAGTAAGAACTTAACAGATGTTAACTTTTATTATTATTAGATCATTGTTGAACACACATCATAGCACGGTCTATGGAAAAAATGAACCATAGAAGGGATACTGAGTAATAGTCTTTTGATTCTGAAACCACTAAGAACACATGATAGAAGATGGTGTTCATCTGAGAATGATGGTGATGGAAATTGTCGGGAAGTGTTGACGTTTGATAGTGTGGTAGGGTGCATGCAGTTGCAGGTTACCAAAAATCCAACCTGAATGGGCTTAACCAATTTAAAAAAAAGGTTAATTGTTTATGCAACCAGGCAGTAACGAGGTTGGGTGGACTTCAGTGTTGGTTTGATTCAGCTGCTCAGTGATATCATCAAGGATCCAGGGTCTTTTACTCTCTGTGTTTCCTCTCTGCTATGCCAGTCTCTTAACATCCTAAGGCTGTTTTCTTTCTTGTTGTAGCTATAAGAGGGCTGCAAAAATCTCCTGGGATTTGATGACCATGTCCAGGGAGAGGGACAAAGTTGCTTCTAAAAACTCTCTCAGAAGGGGCCGGCCCGGTGGCGCAAGCGGTTAAGTGCGCGCGCTCCGCTGCGGCGGCCCGGGGTTCGCTGGTTCGGATCCCGGGCGCGCACCGAAGTACTGCTTGGTAAGCCATGCTGTGGCGGCGTCCCATATAAAGTGGAGGAAGATGGGCACCGATGTTAGCCCAGGGCCGTCTTCCTCAGCAAAAAAAGAGGAGGATTGGCGGATGTTAGCTCAGGGCTGATCTCCTCACAAAAAAAAAAAAAAAAACTCTCTCAGAAGAGTGAAACCTTGCTTTCCTGAAGCCACTGGCAAACATCTTCCACAATCTTGTTGGCCCTGAATGCATATATATCCGTCAATGAACCAAGGACAGTGTTTAGCGAAGGAGGTTGTGCTAACTGGCTTGGCTTAAGTCACCTGACTTATCCCCAGAGCCAAGGCAGGTGGTCTGCAGTGGTGGGGTAAGAAAACCCAAGTACTGAAAAGGGAGACAGGGGCTAGGAAGGAAACTGTTTTCTGAGCTTCTGAAAGAATCTGCAACTCTCATGGCTCCTATATAAGTTTCAGATAATGGGAGGTATATCTCTAGACTTTTATTGCCTCATCTCCTAGGTACTTTTAAAAGTGCTTTCCTACATCTTTCGTTTCCTAACCACCATCAACAGCACAACAAAGAAGGTATAATAATGGCAGTTCTCATTTTTTAGTGTGCCTACTATTTGTGCTACTATCTTTTAGCTTCAATTCTCTGAAGATGTTCTTTCCAATAAATAACTCTCAGAGGTAAGTGTTACTAGATTCTCTTTACAGATGAGGAAACAGACTGAAGCTCAGAGAGGTTGATGTAAGTTTTTCAAATTCACACAGAAAATTAATGGCAGGGCCGAGATTTGATCCAGGTCTGTCTGCTTCCAAAGTGTATGTTCTTTCCAAGACTCCATGCTACCATCTTATTCTAGAAGCAAGGCAAAGACTTCCGTTTGAAAATGGATATGCAAACTTGATATTCTCCCCATCTCCTCCTGGAAACCATCCGAAGTAATAAGGAGAACAGAAAAAAAACCTCCAAACTCCTTTTTCAGTGAAGCTGGGAGACAGACTGAAAAATATTTTGTAAGGGCTGTTAAGAGCACACTGTAGCTGTGTGAGAGGAAATAGCCAAAAGCAGAAGAGAGAGCTCAGTAAAGTATTAGACAAAAAAAAAAAAATTTTCTTGAAGCTTGGAACCATTCTAAGGGAGAAAAATCTATGTCATTTTATTGAAAAAGAGAGTGAGGAAATAGGGTAAGCTGAGAGGTAGAAGAAGTCCCCCAAACTTGGTTAGGTTCAGAGAAGTGAGAAAGCTGGAAGTATTGGTCAGTTTTTGCTATGTAACAGACAAGTCCAAACTCAATAAACATTTATTTCTTGTTCATATGTCTTCAGTATTCAGGGTGGCTAGGGTTGATATATCCAGTCTGGTCTATGCTGGGTTTGACTCCAGTCTGAGGGCTGGGTGTTGGTCTGCTCCATGTGTATCTCAACCTTCTTAATCCAGTGGCTACCTGAGGCATATTCTTCTTATGATAAAAAGCAAGTGTCAAGAAGGTAAACCCAAGTACACAAGCAAGTTTCATGCTTTGTCCATGGCATACCCAGTAATAGCCCATTAGCCAGAGGTGGTTGCAGGGTCAAATATGAAGCCAAGGGGTCAGGAAGTACAATCCATCACCATGAGGCCATGGTAAGGGTGTAGATGTATATTACTGTGGCGGATGAAGAGGTAAGAATAGAAATTTAATCCTCCACATCACGTTACATGTAGAAGCATGTAGATAACCTATTTTTATGAGAATCTGTCTGACTTTGTGAAAAGTAAGGAGAAGAGAGCTTCTGAGTTATGACAGCCAACTTGATTATAATTCTACTCCAGCCTCTCTCCACTTACAGAAACCTTTGTCCAATATTTGGCCCAGAAGAATTCTAAGGCAGTCAATAATAAGCAATAAAAACAAACCAATGCTGTATTTTGACAAAGATACTATACAAAAATTTTTTTCTTTTTAGAAGTAAAGGAGCAGCAAAATTTATAAACAAAGAACACTTACTAGTAAAATGGCCTTGGAACAGATTGAAATTGTGAACAAAACTTTTACCATGAACAAAATAACATAAAGAAGAAATCATCTCTGAGAATAACCATCATGCAATAACTCAGGGATGAGATTACAAGTCAGCAGCAGAAGATGAGATGCGATCTGGCAAAACTCAGAAAAGAAATAGAAGAAAAAGTAAAACCATTATCAAAATGAAGACAAAATCTGAAAGAGCACAAGGGTTAATAAATACCACAAAAACACAAGAAAGGGCATAGAAAATAGAAATGAGAAGAGTGAACACAGTGAAACATAGATATAGAAAGAGTTAAAGAGGGCTGGATAGTGATTGATGTGAATGACAGGGAAGGAGATCAAATGTATGCATAATTGGAGTTCCCAAAGATGAAAACCAAAATAATGAAACAGAACAAATATTGAAGGTATAAATCAAGAAAACTTTCCTAAAAATCCCCACTTGAATCTATATATTGCAAAGGACACATTATGTGCCTGAGGAAGAGGAGTTCTATGGTCAACACTGAGACTTCTTCTCATGAAGTTAGTGGATTTCAAATACAAAGATTTCTAATTTTACCCCTTATATGGGACTTTATTTCCTCTCTTCTCCAGCTGGCTTCAGATTTCTCTACATTCAATCCCAGATGACAATAGAGCAACATGTAAACAATATTTAATGAAAAAGAGTATGAATCAATGATTTTATTCCTTTATATTCTTTAAATATAAAAGGTAGAGAAATACAATTTTAAAAACACATGAGCTCAGAGAATGTGTTGCCATGAGCCCTCCTTGAGGAAAACAAAAATGACAAACTTTAGCCAACCAGGACATTTTTTGGGAAACTATATACAAGGACTGACAGTGAGCATTGTACATACTTGACAGTAAAATCAAGACTAATATTAATGTGGGTATTAAAGTGGTAGAGTAGAATATAAATGTTATATATCATAAAACATCATAGATATGATAAAACTTACAAAAACTGGGGGATGAAAAGGTAAAGAAAATATAAGGAAAAGAAAGTATGTTGATCATTTCATGTAATGGCTGGGAGAAAAAGACTATCATTAAAAGTTGACAAATAAAGTAGTAGAAATATAAACATAAGCCAGCTTTTCCTATATAATAACCAACCTCAAAATGTCAGTGGTTTACAAGAACATCAGCAAGAACATTTATTTTCACACTCACCTGCTATCAGTTTGACTGAGGTTTCAGCTGATCCCATTTGGAATTGTTCGGTGGCCCTGCTTCAGGCTGGGGGTCATCTGGGTTTGGCTCTAAGCTGTAGGTTGGGTTCAGATAGCCACATGTATCTGTTCTAGACCAGGCTAAAGGGGCAGCAGCTACCTAGAGGGAGGTCTTCTCGTAGCACACCACAAGAATAGAAGAGGCCAAGCCAACCAATGAAGCATGTTTCAGACCTCTGCTCATGTTGTATCTGCTAACATTCCATTGGCCAAAGCAGGTCACATGTCCGAGCCCATCATCAGTAGGGGTGGGGACAATATATTGCCCCAGAACGAGGAACTGAAGACAATAAGCCAATCTATAATGGCATGTTCAAGAGTATGAATATAAACACTAAAAAAAATAATATTAACTAAAATATGATGATAGGGAACTAATAGACAAGTAAAAAAATTAGAAGACTAAAAGTATCATATAAAATTATAATTTTAAAGCTAATGACCAGAATAAGCACAAACCTTTCTAAATATCAAAAGAGCTACCTACAGGAGATGAAACAAAGAAAACTGATCACAAAGCAAAGAAAGCACAATAGTATATCAGAACATAGACCAACATATTGGTCATCCTATCAAATGTAAAAGGGCTGAACTCACTGTGGGAGGAGGAATAATGGCCCCCAAAGATGTTCACTTCTCAATCCCTGGAACCTGTGAATTAGTCATGTTACATGGCCAGGGTTGCAGATGGAATTGAGGTTTCAGGTCAGCTGACTTTAAGGAGATTATTTTAATTAATCTGGATTATCTGGGGGGTCCAGATGTAATCACAAGGGTTCTTTAAAGAGGCAGAGGGAGGGCCGCCCTGTGGCTTAGTGGTTAAGTTCTCACGCTAAGCTACTGGCGGCCTGGGTTGGGATCCCTGGCGCTCACCCATGAACCGCTTCTCCAGCCACGCTGAGGCCGCATCCCACATATAGCAACTAGAAGGATGTGCAACTATGACATACAACTATCTACTGGGGCTTTGGGGAGAAAAACGGAGGAGGATTGGCGATAGATGTTAGCTCAGAGCCGGTCTTCCTCAGCAAAAAAGAGGAGGATTAGCACGGATGTTAGCTCAGGGCTGATCTTCCTCACACACACACACACACACACACACACACACACACACACACAAAAAGAGGCAGAGGGAGATTTGACTATAGAAGAGAAGGCTAGAGTGATCCAGTCTGAGGAAGACTCAACCCACCATTGCTGGCTTTGAAGATGGAGGAAGGGGCCACAAGCCAAGGAGTGCAGGCAGCCTCTGGAAACTGGAAAAAGCAAGGAAATCAATTCTCCCCTAAAACCTCCAGAAGGAATGCAGTCAGGGCAGCACCTTGATTTTAGCCCAGTAAGACCCATTTCAAACTTCTGATCTCCAGAACTGTAACATAATAAATTTGTGCTGTTTTAGGCCACTAAATTTGTAATAATTTGTTACAGCAGCAATAGGAAACTAAAATGCACATCTATTAATGGAAAAATAGATTCAGATTGGGTCACAAATGAGAACCAATATTATGATGTTTACAAGACACATCTCTAAAACTGAGGGATGATTCAACAAGCCAAGAAACAAAAAAATGGGCAGAGCGTGGTTCTCAGTGATGCACTAAATAAAAGCATTAGCATTGATTAAAGTGAAAATCACAGAATTACTTGGGGAAAAAACCAGATACATAACAGAAAGACAGTAATAATAAGGAACCTTAATTTAATTCTATTAGTCAATGACATACCAAGTAGGCCTAAATAGTATAGTTAACTGGTAATGTAGACATAATTAGCATATAGGAAATTTTGTACCTTAAAAACAATGAATAGAATTTTTTTACATGTGCCTATGGAAGACGTGTAACATTTGTCCACAAAGAAAATCCCAATTAATTTCCAAAAGTACATACAGTACAGGCAATAGTCCCTAATTATAATGCACTAAAAATGAGAATTAAAAACAAAATCAGGAGAAAAAACTCTTATATCTTGCAAGTAAAAAATAGTCTCTTATGTCAGGGCAGAAAACAAATTTCAATCAAAATTAGATACTATGAAGAAAATAATAAATAAAACTCTGTGTATGAGAATTATGAATAATGTTCAGAGGAAAATCCATAGCTTAAAAGACTTATATTAATAAATAAGAAGAGATAAAAATAAACTAAGCAACCACCATAAGAAGTTACGAAAGAAATGAGAAAATGTCAAAAGAAAACAAAAGTAGCAAACATGAAAACATAAAAGAGGGGATATTACTACAGACTCCACAGAGATTAAAAAGATAATAAAGAATACTGTGAACAACTCTATGTACATATATTTGGCAATTTCGATGAAACAAACCAATTTCCTGAAAGTCATAAACTACCAAAAGTTACCCCAGAGAAAAATTGATAACCTGAATTGTCCTATATCTGTTTTAAAAATTGAATCCCTCCAAGAAAGAAATCTCTGGGACCAGTGAGTCCTATAAAACATCTAAAGAAGAAACAACATTTCTATGCAATCTTTCCTAGAAAATGGAGGAGGAGGAAACACTTTGCAACTAATTTCATGAAGTATACATTAGGTGATTCAAAATCATGTTAAGATAATACAGGAAAACGAAAGTACAGACCAATGAATATAGATGTAAAAATTCTTAAGAAAATGTAAACAAATCAAACCCAGCAATATATGAAATGAATAATATACCATGACTAAGTAGAGTTTATCACTGTGATGAATTGGCTGGTTCAATCGTTGAGACGCAATCAATGTAATCCACCATATTAACAGAGTAGAGAAGAAAAGCTACATGATCATTTTAATAGATGCAGAAAAAGTGTTTGACAAGATTCACTGTCCAGTCATAATAAAAAAAACTCTTAGCAAGACAGGAATAGAAGGGAACTTCCTTATCCTAATAAAAAGCATCCAAGAAATACCTACAGCAGGGCCAGCCCCGTGGCTTAGGGGTTAAGTGTGAGAGTTCTGCTACTGGTGGCCCGAGTTCGGATCCCGGGCGCGCACCAACACACGGCTTCTCCGGCCATGCTGAGGTCGCGTCCCACATACAGCAACTAGAAGGATGTGCAACTATGACATACAACTATCTACTGGGGCTTTGGGGAAAAAAGGAGGAGGATTGGCAATAGATGTTAGCTCAGAGCCGGTCTTCCTCAGCAAAAAGAGGAGGATTAGCACGGATGTTAGCTCAGGGCTGATCTTCCTCACACACACACACACAAAAACCTAAAACCTAAACGAAATAAATAATTTTCTAGGAAAATGTAATTTATCAAGTCTGATCTTATAGGAGATTAAACTCTAAATAAACCAATTATAAAGAAAGTTGTGGAGGAGCTATCATCCCCACCATGAAAAAAATGCTATAAAGTTTCTAGGGGAATTCTAACAACTATTTAAGAACACATATTCCTCACAGTGGATAATCTGGCAGACTCCACATTAATCAAATGGTGAAAGTTAACATCAGTTGTAACGGGACCAACATACATGTGTCTCCTGATACAATACACTAAGGAGGACATAACCTCACTTCTGGGGCATTTCTGACCAAAAATGTGTAACTTGAATCTAGTCATGAGGAAACATCAGACAAACTCCAGTTGAGGGATATTACACAAAATAAATAGCCTACATTCTTTAAATAGATATTTAAAAATATCTATTAAAGACAAAGACTGAGGATTGCTCCAGATTAAAAGAGACGGAGAGATGTGACAACTAAATAACATGTGATACTGGATTGGATCCTAACTGGAAAAAAAAAATTTATGAAAGACATTATTGGGAAAACTGATATAATTTGGTAAAGGCCTGTGGATTAGATGATAGTACTGTGTTGATGTTAATTTCCTGATTTTGACAATTGTATTGTGGTTATGTAAGAATGTGTCCTTGTGTTTAGGAAATACACACAGAAGGATCTGGGGTTGAAGGGATATATCTCAAACTTACTCTCAAGCGATTCAGAAAAAATGACATACATATATAGGGAATCTGTGTGTATGAAAAATTTGTACTTTTTTCCCTACAACTTTTATGTAAATCTGTAATTCTTCAAAACAAAATGTTAGATGACTGATAATTCCAATTTTATTTAAACTAATCCAGAGCAAAGAAAAAGGAAAAGTAACATATTTTTCTTTTTTTACATAGTAATGATAACATTAGTAAAATCTGATACATTTTGAGACAAAAAGAAAACTACAGACCAATGTCACTTATGACTATTAAGACAACATTTTAAATAACATAATAGAAACCAGAGTGCAGCATCTCATTAAAAGTGAAAGACACAAAAACTCTCACAAATGAAAGAAAGTATAACATAAACAATACGATAGGACCAAGTAGGGCTTATTTCATGAATTCAAGGAAGATTTCATGTTAGGAAATTGATTAAATTAATGATGTAAAGAGAAAAATCACGATTACCTCTATGATTGTTGAAAAGGCATTTGACACAATTCAATACTTATTAATAAAACAGGAATCAATCAAGTCTTCCTTAACATGATAAAATATATTTATTTCAGCTCAAAGCTAGCATTATAACAGCATTCCACTAATGTGAGAGGGAAGGCTACTCACTGTGGGTTTATTACACATTAGATGCTTTCCATGAAGATTTAATTTGTCTCCATATAATTTAATTAATTTCTGCTCTTTATCATTTCCTTTCTTCTGCTTGACTTGGATGTAATTTGCTCCTCTTTTTCTAACTTCTTGTGATGGAATCTTAGATTACTGATTTTCAAACTTTTGTCTCTTTAAATACATGCATTTAAAGTTACACATTTCCTTCTAAGCACAGGTTTAGCTGTGGCCCATGACCATGTAATATTTTCATTAGCATTTAACTGAAGACGATTTCTTCTTTCTATTTTAGATTTCCTCATTGCCCAATGGGTTAGTTAGAAGCATGCTGCTCAATTTCCAAACGTTTTATGGTCAAAAAGATCTTTTTGTTATTGATAACCAGCTTAATCCCATCATAGTCAGAGAACGTACTCAGCATAACTTCAGTTCTTTGGAATTTGTGGATATTTGCTTTACGGCCCAGCAATACGGCTGGTTTTGGTAAATGATCCACGTGCACTTAAAAAGGCTGTATTTTTCCATGGTTGCTGTAGTGTTCTACATAGGTCAATTGGATCAAACTTGTCAATTGCGTTGTTTAGATAGTCTGCATCTTTACCACATCTGTTGTGCGTTGCTTATTCTATCGGTCACTGAGAAAGAGGTGTTCAAATTTCCTTCCTTATTCAGAGCAATAGGGAGTGGTAATTGGTCACTTAAAACAAGAAATCAAAACTTATACAAAGATATCTCAGGCATTTTATTTTACTTTATAGCACATTGATATACGTTCAGTTGCTAATCCTTGGATGTGGGGCCAAGGTCTTTGCAGGACAGGCAATCAATAGGCCCCTCCTATGCTGCCATCCTCCCCTGTGCAGGGATGCATGTTTATTAGTCTAAGCCAGGTGGTTGGTTCTCAAACTTCAGGATGCATCTGAATCACCTGGAGGGCTCATTAAAACACAGACTGCTGGGCCTCCTGAGTTTCTGATTCAGTTGGCCTGGGCTGGGGCTGGTAATTTGCATTTCTAACCAGCTCCCAGGTGATGCTGTTGTTGCTGATCCAAGGACCACACTCTGAGAATCACCAGTTTGGCCAATGATGCTAATTCCATTCTTCTCGCCTGGGGTTGCCCTGGACAAAGATGTATGATAAACCCCTTACCTCTGAGAAGTGTGCTAGGGGTTGGGGGGTTGGGGTGGGATTCTGGGAATGTTTTTCTCAGTCTTAAAAAGTTTTACACAACAGCAAATAACACCTTTTCTGCCTTTGGATGTTTCTGTAACTGTGGCAGCCCCTAGGGACCGTGGAGGGGAGACGTGGCCCACATGCTGAGGGTGGCAGGGGGAAAGATGGAAGGCGCCATGATGACGATGTTCAGCGTTGAATGAACTGACCCTGAGACGACCTACCTCTGAACCTCTTATTCCTGAGATAACACTCCTGGTGGTTTAAATTTTTGCTGGGTCTTCCTTGGCTTGCATGCTTATGGGAGATTATAGGATCCAGAAAGCAAACCCTGGCCATCTGCCTGGGTCTCTTGGACCTTAAAACATGGGTGGATCATCCCACGCTCCCAGGTACATTGGCCAGGAAACGCACCGCCTTGAGTTTTCTATTCCTGGGCTCACCTGCTTGGGGTCTGCCTGCTACTCCCTCCTGCATTCACCTTCCCTTGCCCTCTTTGCTGGTGCAAATCTCAGCCCCTTCACTTCTTCCCACAAGGAATACGCTCATGTGGAACATTTCGGGTGTGTTCATTGAATTGCTTGAAGATTCACACGTTAAGGAGAGGTCTCAACGTGTTCCAGGTAGCCTTCCCATCTTGCTGGTTCTGCCCAGCCTCTCTTTTCCCCTGACCCCTTTCTTCAGAACAGTAAACGCTTTCCACACCTCTCTCCAGTAACACCTACAGCAAGTGTCTCGTCTTCTACCCAAAGCACTTCTTAAGGTGTTTCCCCCATACGATTACAATCCCCTTCCTAAGAGGAGTTCTTGTGCCAATTGTGAATATCCCTTTTTTTTTCTGGAAAAGATTTACCCTGAGCTAACATCTGTTGCCAATCTTCCTCTCCTTTTTTTTTTTTCCTCTCCAAAGCCCCAGTGCATAGTTGTATATTCTAGTTGTAAGTCCTTCTAGTTTTTCTATGTGAGCGGCCACCAGGGCATGGCTACTGACAGACGAGTGGTGTGGTTCCACACCCGAGAACTGAACCTGGGCCACTGAAGTGGAGCGCACTGAACCTGGACCTCTAGGCCATCAGGGCTGGCTAGTGAATATCCCTTTTTTTGTTACCTTGTGACTGCGGGTCATAAACCATGTGAAAATCTGGGGCAAAGTAATCCCAGAAGGTTCAGACGGTGGTGCACGTGCCCTGGAACATGGCTTGGCCGTGCTGCGTTCCAACACGGTCTTTCCCTGGAGACCTAGAGGTTCTGGCCACGACCCCAAAGGCCTTAGATAGACAGGACATAGGCTTACCTCTCCTAGAGTGGGACCATGCATTGTCAACGGGGCCAGAATTGCTCACAAGGTAACGAAAATTGGTTCTTATGGGGAGAAGGAAAAGCTTCACACTCTTTTTGTGTAGGAAGAAGAGATATACATCAGTGCACAAACAGATACAGAGTACAGCTGTGGTATTAGAATTTTATGGAGGGGAGGTGATGAAGAAAATAATGTCTAAAAAGGCTCCAGATGAGGGGTGATCATTTTTTTTTTAAAGATTGAGAGACACGGATTTCGATGACCCTCTTTTGGGGGTAGCCCCAGTAGGTGGCACTGCCCAGTTGCTCAGGCTAGAAATCTAGATGTCATCCTTGATGACTGTTTTCCTCCAAGAAGTCTCAAAGGCCCCAAAATATATCCCAAATTTAATCATCTCTCCCAGTTTCATGCTCAAACTCCAGCCCAATCCACCATCCCCTCTCGCCTCTATGCCCAGTGCTTTCACTCATCTCTGTCCTTGGGACGATTAGAGAACTTGCATTTATTTGCCTGTGGCCTCCTCTGCCTCTTGATCAGGGGTGGGAAGACGAGAGCCACTCTACAGTGTTAGTGGGACACAGCCTACCCACTTGTTTGCGTGTTGTCTCTGGGTTATTCTGTGCTGTAATGGCAGGAATGAGTAGTTCCATGTGGCCTGCAAAGTCTAAAGTCTAAAATATTCACTGTCTGGCCCCTTATTAAAACAGTTCCGGACTTCTGTTGTAGTTTATGAACTCCCTACGGCAAAGGACAGGTCTTGTTTAACAAGCCCAGCCAGGAGCCTTGTGAATAGTAGTCAGCGAGTGTTGGGAGATGAATAACTGAATGGATGAACAAATGAATGCAATGCAAGCTCATTTGGTATAAGGTGGGCCCACATGGTGGGAAAACCAGAAAGCCACTGACTTTTCTCCCAAAGTGCAGGCCACAGCTCAAGTTCAAATCCATCAAAACTCCCTTCCCCTCCTGTTCCTGCCTTCATTTCTGCTACACCGTATTTTGATAAGATGGAACCTTTTCTTGTGCAGCTCAGATGATTAAAAATAAATGATCTAAGTACTGCTCCTCTCTTGGAATCTGAGTGATATCAGAAAAAAAAATGCCTAGGTTAATGTTGAATCTCAGAAATGGAAGCTTTTGCTCCATAATAAAAATTCCACATGCTGCAGACACATCTGGGGCCTATCCTGCTGGCTTTAGTTATGATCTTGTTATGAAGAACTCATCACTGGGCTTTTTTAGACCTATAAAACTTTATAGCACCATGAATCATAGTAATAGCAGCCAACAGTTGAGCACTTGCTGTATTCTGGGACTTGGCTAGCGGCTGCCACGTGTTATGAAAATCCTGTGAGGTAGTTCTGATTAACCCCCATTTTACAGCTCGGGAAACTGAGGCTCTGAGAGGGAAGTGACTTGCTCAAGTTCACATAGCTGCCAAGTGGCAGAGCAGGGGTTTGACAAGGTCTATTGGACTGCAAATCCCATGTTCTTTCTACTCAATCAGGAGATAAATAATGATAATAGTAATAAGATTTACCTGTTTGTTGGAAGCCAAATTCCAAAGACCAGGCTCCTTTTGAATGAAAAAAGAGAATAAGGAAGGTTCCCTAAATTAGGAAATGTGATTCCAGGACTTGAATGCAGTTAAATGGAAATGAGTTGGCTTTTAGGGTGGAACCCATGCATGGGAGTGCTTTGCACGCACGGGTCTTACTGCCCCGTCCAGTTCACGTATCTCTTGGCTGTCCTGTTTGTTTCGCTCTCCGTTCTCCCTCCTTACCCAGCACAGCCTGGCCCTTACCCTGTCCCTCCCAGGCTCCTGGTTATCTCCCCCAACTCCCTTCCTTCTGTTCCCACTGCTACTGCCCACGCCCGAGCCTGGCCTCTCCACCTCCACCACTGCAAGCACTTTGAAAGCTGCGTGTCACAGAAAGCCATCAGTTCTTGGCTCTATCACCACTTTACTCTGATCACATGCTCTTCTGCCATCCAGCGACCATTCTCTCCTCTGGTGACAGCACCTTCCTGTCCCTTTGGAGAGCAGCACTTTTCCCATTCTTACCCACAGTGTTCAGGGGGCTCTGATCCTGTCCCAAACTCCAGGGGTGAGTCATGGCCCAGGCCTGTCTGACCATGCCCCTGACTACAGTGATTGGTTCAGAGATGGGCGCAGGACCCAAGAGAGACCAATGGGACTCAGTCCTGAGACTTTTGTCGGAGTTGTTGAAAAACTGCTCTTTTGTTCAATGGAGATTCTAGAAGTGTCAATGAGGTAAATCTGAATCTGAATAAAGCCAACCCAGAGGAAAACAGAGCTGAGAAGTGGAAAGAGCCCCTAGCAGCAGCTGTTCCCAAAGCTAATATACTCCCTGGACTTCCAAGTACCAGAGCCAATAAATTCCCTGAACTGAGTGTGAATGGAATTTCTATCCATTTATAAATTGTGACTAATAGGTAAATTGAATGGAACAACTTTCCTCTCTCTCTGTTTCAGTTTCTTCAGCAAGAACAAAAAATTATGATTCTTTGGCCAATGAACTGAGAGGCTGATTAAAACCAAAACAATAAGATTAAACTCAAAATAATTTTGCAAAATTACTTTATCAAAATTCATGTTCTATATACTCCTATATAACTGTCTACAGTGCCTATTCCTTTATGGGTTGACCCAGTCATATATGGATTTATAATACATATGTGTGTGTGTGTTAATGTAATTGATTTCCTTCCTCTTTCCTCCTTCTCTTCCTCCACTGGATGTCCGCCATGTGCCAAGAACTGTGTTCGGCCTTCCAGATGAGTAAGCATGACTCTGTCCACAAGGAGCCCTTCATCCAATGTGGAAATATAGACTCAAAAGTCAGCATTTACTACAGAGAGTGATGGCTGTGGTGATGGAGCAGGGCAGAGGGTGGGTGTCTGAACCAGACTAGGGTGTTGGTGGAGGAAGGGGATGGAAGGCTGTCTAGAGGAGAAGTTTTTTTTTTTTTGAGGATGAGGAAGAGAAATCCAGTTAGTAGGAACAGCATGTGCTAAAGCAAGGCATGACCAAAGAAAGGACAAATCCCTCAGTGTAGCCGGAGCCACCACCTCAGTCACAGCAGTAACCATATGGCCCCTCTGCCAACAGTATCTCCAGGCCCACTTCCTGAGCTGCAAAGAGACCAATGGATTTGCTTTAACAGTTTAGTATTATCAAAAGGATGAATTTCTTGCAACATCGGATTCTGAAATTGGCTACCTTCAGTGGCATAAATTCACCAAAACACGGCCTAGAAATCTATGCTTGACACAGGGATGCTTCACAAATATTTGTTGAGTGATGAAAGCTAATAATATGTTCAGAAAACTGTTCTAAAATTGAACTTCATTAAAATTCATACCTAGTAGTAATAACTCCTTGACAGTCTTCTTACCATTCTTTTTACCTGAAATGTACACATCCATGAGATGTTAAAGGGGTCACGGATAGTTATTCATGTCTTAAACTCCTCCCCTGAATGTCTTAGCTTTATGGCAAATGAAGAATGTTGGATAAAATAAGAAGGAAAATGAAAAATCTTATACTTATTGAGCATTTTTGTGTGCCAGTTGGGGGACAGTATTTTATTTAATTCCCATTACAGCCCTGGAGGTAGGGCATGTTCTCCTGGATTTGCAGACAGAAACAGAGGGGGCTCAGGGATGCATCTGGTAAGGGGCAGGTCTTGTATTTAAACTCTGACTCATCTGACTTGAAAGCTCTGTTCCCTAACCCTGGGGAATTAAAATTTCACCCCAAATCCTCCAAATAGGCACTTACAAATAGGATCAGCTTTCGACTCTGATCTTTTGATTTTTTTCACTGTTTCTTCTGTTTTTATTCATTCCCTAAAGTTGATGTGTGTCTTGGGATACAAACTTGAGCTTTCTCAGATGCCCTCCTCTGCTTTTTTCTTTCTCTCTTGTTGACACCTCACCTGCGTCATGTCACCTCTCCAGTTGTGAATTTGGATGTGACACCATGCCACAGGTTGTGGGATTTTGGGACCTGGCTTCCTGAGCAGCCACCAAGGGGCCAGACGATGCATCAGGAAGTGTGGGGCTTATCTCCTGTGGTGTCAACTCTGGCCAATGGGAAACTGGAGAAGGGGTGAGTCAGATGGATGACTAGCTCCTTCTCTCTCCTGGGTACTGCCTTGAGGCAGCCTCTCTTTTCTCAGCCGGTCTGTGTGCTGGGTGAACACAAGCCTTCTGAGCGATGTGCTAAGTCTCTTAGCTCACTGTGAAGTGCAACCTGCAGAGTAATACATTTTCCTCACTTCCCATTTTTCTTCATCATCAGAGCCCTGGGCTTGCACTCCCATGTAAGTTGTAGGCATCTAAATGCCTGCCTCTGGATCTGCTTTCTAGAAGACCTGGGAAAGTAAAGAAGGAAAGAAAAAGTCTCCAACTCATGTGGGACAATAATGTTGGGAAAACTTAACTTCCCTAGTCCAGGAGTGCTGGGAGAGGTGGATTTTCCCCCCATGATGTCGTATATTCTTGAATATAAGGTAAATCTTTTCCCCCTGTGATGGTTAGTTTTATGTGTCAACTTGGCTAGGCTGTGGTGCCCAGCTGTTGGGTGAAACACCAGTCTAGATGTTGCTGTGAAGGCGTTTTTTAGATGAGATTAACATTTGTCAGTAGACTTTGAGTGAAGCAGATTTGGCTCCATAATACATGTGGGCCTCACTCAATCAGTCGAAGACTTGAAGAGAAAAAGACTGAGGTTTTCTGAAGAAGAAGGAAATCTCCTCAAGACTGCAAGGGTTTCCAGACTGCCGTCCTGTGAAATTTGGACTCAACACTGCCACATCCACTCTTCCCTATGTCTCCAGACTGCCCACCTGCCCTATGGAGTTTGGATGTGCCAGCCCCGAGATCACATGAGCCAATTGCTTAAAATCTGTCTGTCTCTGTATCTATCTATCTATCTATCTATCTATCTATCTATCTATCTATCTATCATCTACCCTATTGGTTCTGTTTCTCTCGAGAACTCTAACTTATACACCCCCAAAAAATATCAGAGAAGATTTGAAACAAAATATTTAGTATGGAGTGCTCCCATAATTATTTTAAAAGACAACAATATACTATTTGGGAAAAATATATTGCCCTAAAGTAACCTCAATCAATGCTATTTTGGATGCCTATCAAGGTCATTGCCAGAATCTGTAAAAAAAGAAAGCAGATAAATTGTTCCCCAATCTCTCACATGATGTGAGAGATTCAAATAAGTTAATGAAGGGGTCAGATAGAAATATAATGATCTTCCTGGCTCACCTGCCATCTCTTTGGGTAGTATGATCAGTGGGAAGGGCATTTGCTGAACTCCTACTGTGTGCCAGGTGTGGTCCTAGGTGTTGGGTATATAGTGGTGCCAAAACGTAGGCCCCACCCCAGAGCACATGGGGCCCAGTGGGCCAGAGAGATCTCCATGAATAAACAAATGTGTTTAACCGATGTGTTGAACAAGCACAGCTCATGATGTATTAAAACTTGACTTTTAAAACAATTTCTGTTGTTCCCTTTAACATTTTCTTCAGTGGGAGTTATTTTCCCGCCTCTGCTTGAGCATTCTGGCAGGTCCATGGCTTTTCTGCTCTCTCTTAAGTACAAGACAATTCCACAGTTCCCTTAAATGGAACATATAGGCTCAATACAATAATTAGGAAGCTTAGTCCAAGATATTAGTTAAAGTTCTGAACTTGATTTGGCTTTAAATCTTCCTGCCTTGATGCCAGCTGGAAGCCTGCTGTGGGGAAGATGGGCTTAATCAGAAACTTCTCTCTCTTCCACTTTGCTCTTTTCTCCTCTCCAGCTCCCAGCTAACTGCCCTGTGTCTGCGCCCTCCAGGGTCCGGGGCCCGGGGGTGGGGGAGAGAGAGAGAGGGAGAGAGAAAGAGAGAAAGAGGGGAAGAGGATTGTCAAGGGGGAGGGAGGGTCCTTCTTGAACTGGTGCTGTCCTTGGTCCTGGCAGGTGCTTCTAGCTGGCTCTTTCCCTTGTGGGCTGCTTTTGTGTACTTTTCAGAAGTTTCCTGCTGGGCCCCCTCCCCTGTAGGTCCTTTGAGCCATCTTTATTTTGTGTGGTGACTTGTGCCTCCTTTTCCCAACCTCTAGGAGTCAGTCCAACTATTTGCTGCTGGGGTGCCTTGGTTCCTCTCAGCTGCCCTATTTGACAGGAACTCAGACAAACCTACTCAGGCTCTCTCCCCCATGCAACCTCATTTGGTCCCGGGGAGGCACTCAGGCATCCCCAGCCCTGGCGGCCCTGGAAGTGCAGTTGCCAGCCCATGGCTTCTTCGGTCGACTTCCCAGGCGGGAGTCAGACCCCAGCCCATCCTCTGGGCTCCGGAAGCAGGGGTCACGTCTGAGTAGCCCTGTGGAAGGAGCCTTCTCACCAGGAGGGAGAGGGGATGCGACTTCCAGCACAGCTCTCTCCAAAATGACCCTGCTCACAAAATTCTCCATCCTCCATCTTCTTGATCATTTTATATCATCCAAGTGGGTGAGGGGTCCGGGAAATGGTTCTCAAGAATTTCCTTTGAACATCTTTAGTGGTTCTTCACTTGGAAATGTCACATCTATTGTATATTGGTGTCCGGATGCAAAGTCAATTTTAACATCTTGTTACGTACATAAATAAAATTGTGCCATAGAACATATGTAATGTATTACGTGAATCGAATTCTGTCTCTATCAGTTACTATGAGGACTTCAGCTGCTACAAACTCTGGGCTTCAACTTGCTTCTCTGCAGATTGGAAGTAATGTTCTTGACCTCACCAGACTATTGTAAGGATTAGAGATGCTGCAGAGTTCCAGCACAGTGCCTAGCACATCCTTGGCCCTCAAGAATTTGAGCTGCAATTGTCCATTACACGGCAAGAGACAGTTAAGAAGAGTCCTCCCCTGGGAGGACTCATGCTCCACTGTGAGACAGACACTGACAACAAAAGAGGACCAAAGTGTTTGCACCTGCTTTCTTTTGCCTATAAAAAATCCCACAAACATAAAAATTGCTTTTCTATGTTGAAAATAAGACAATTCAATTATTAAAATTTTAAAAAATATGAAAAAAGAATGAAAAACATAATCCCGACATAATTCATGTTATTATTTTGGAGTTCTTCTTTGCATATTTTTACACAGTTGTAGTGACACTGCATATAAAATTTTGCACTCTGACTTTTTTCACTGAGATTCTATTATAGATATCTCTATTTTATTTATATCCTAATAACTGTAATTTTTAGTGACAGCATAATATTTCTTTGAGTGGATAAACTATACTTTGCTGTTTTCTAATTCTTTGACATTCACATGGTTTCTATTTTTTTTTCTACTTTTATAAGTCGAGTCAGTTAGGGTTCCTTGCTGGCAAGTAAGAGAAACCACCTCCAGATGGCTTAGGCAGGAAAGGGATGAGCTTGAAGGATATAGATGAGCTCATAAGTTCACAGGGAGATTGAAGAACCAGCTAAATAAGAAGGCCAGCAGTTGAGGAAGTTCCGGGGGCCTGGGGGGCAGGGGCGACTTGGCAGTCTGATTACAGCCCTGCTGTTAGAGCGCATTTGTGTCAGCTGTGCTTTGCCTCCTGTCAGTCCTCTGCAGAGAGAGAACGTGATGGGCCTAGCCCGGGGCGGCACCCAGACCTAGGCGAGGGGAAGGCTGAATGCCTGGATTCACAGCAGGACCAAGACTGTACACAGCGGGGGTGGGGTATGAGCCCCTCAAAGAAAATAAGGGCATTGGTATTGGGTGACCAAGAAACCAAGTTTCCAGTATATAAATACTCCATCTTTGCACATATAGCTCTAGATTTTTGAATCATTTTCTTAGATGAAATTTTCCAAAGTAGAATGATTGAATGAGAGGGTAGAACTTTTGCGGTTGTTAATGTGCATTGTGAGATATGTGTATGGGAGCACAGGAGGAATATTTTTAGAAGTAATTCGGAGTGGTGGTTAGTTAAAATGGGGAATCAAGGATTATACAAACACACTTAAGCATTTTATTTTACCTTTGTCTACCTCTCAATCTATCACATTGCTAATCTTCTGATGTAGAGCCAAGACCTTTGCGTACGTGTCCTCTTTTGAACTTTCGTGTTGTCTTTCTTGTATAAGCATCGCTCATGGTGCATTGTCCAAAATTTCCAGTTTAGGATTCTGCGAAAGAGAGCAAGAACTTGGCGATCTTTGTGAAACAATCTGAATGCGGCTTCCTTCCGGACTTTTAAGATTCCTGCCCCTCCAAACCTTTCAGTGTTGTCTCTCCCACATCTAATTTGACATCCATAATTTTGCATGTGTGATTTGCTTTTTATTTGAGGCTTTCCAAAGCCTTCAATTTAGTTTTCATTGAAAGAGCAACTCTCTTACTTGTCCCACTCATATTTAACTGGTTTTTATTATGTTTATTTTAATTAAGTAATCAGAAAATCAGTTCAAGTGGTCCCAAAAGGCTTGAGAACAAATACAACTCGCTCTTGGTAAACAGACAGCTCAACTGGTGGGAGCATTAGAAAGCAGAGTCTGGAGAGTAGCCCTGCAGTGGTGAGCAAGGGCGTCCCAGTGGGCATCGGTGGCATGCTTTATAGGGGGAATGCTGAATTGGCTAAGTAGAGCTGTTTGGGAGAAATTCTACTGTGCCAGTTTAAATGAACCCTCTCCATATCTTATACAATAATAATACAGTATTACCAGCATGAATTTGACATTGGTACAATGTGTGTGTTTAGTTCTGTGTCAAGTGCGGATGTGTGTAACCATGACTGCAATCAAGACCCAGAACTCTCCATCAGCACCAGTCTCTACCTAGTGCCAACCCTTTACGGTCACACCCCATCCTTCCCTCTAGTGTCCCTGACCCAGGGCAACAACCAATCCATTGCACATCTCTACCATTTTCTCATCTTGGGAATGTTATTTAAGTGGAATCATACAGCATTTGCCCTTATGAGATTGACTTTTTTCGCTCAGTGTAATGTCCTCCAAGTTGTTGAGTGTATCAATGATTGGCTTCTTTTTATTGCTGAGAAGTGTTTGCTGGTATGGGTGGACCACAGTTTGTGGAACCATTCACCTGTGGAAGGAAATTTTAGTTGTCTGCAGTTTTGGGCTATAACAAATAAAGCTGCTATGAACCATCACGTGCAGGCTTTTATGTGGACATGTGCCTTCACTTCTCTGGGATAAACGTGCAAGTCCTTGGGTTGTTTGGTAAGTATGTGCCAAGCTACTTTCCTGAGTGGCTGGACGTTTTACATTTTTACCGGTGATAAATGAGAGATCCGGTTTCTCTACATTCTAACCAGCATTTGGTATTGTCAATATTTTTAATTTTAGCTGTTCTAATAGGTATAAAGTGATATCTCATTGTGGTCTTCATTTGCATTTCCCTAATGCCTAGAGATATAGAACATCTTTTCATGTGTTGCTTCGTGTCAGAGGTTTGAGGGATTTGGGGCGGATCAAGGAAAAAGATCTGACCATGAGAGATGGTAGCACACAACAAGCTGTCTCGGGTGGTGCTTGGACTGGGTTGCATGTGACCGGAAGTCCCTCATTGCAGGAGTCTGTCCACAGGTAATGGCTTGAGGGGTTGCTACTCAAAAGGGGAGGAGGGCAAGGAAGAGGAGGAGGATCAGATATGAGCCTTGCATGTTTAGATGTTGTTCAGCAGCACGGCGAGGAGTCTGTGGGTCACAGAACTCTGAAGGACCATAGTAGCTTGGGGTCTTAGAACTGCGAGTCTCCAGCTTATCAATGGTCGGCAGATATGGGGTGAGGTTTTTCAGGGAAATGTAAAGCAGGCAAGCTCTAAATGGCTAAAAATCTGCTTGATTGTGCTATATTGAAAACAACTAGATATGTAAAAATTTGAGTTTGGAGCCAGCAGGCTTTTAAGCTAATGGGTCTCAGCCTGCAGTGAAGAAATAAGCAACCTAGGGGCCAACACATAAAGTCCATTTTGGCTCATTCATATAACAATTTGTCATCTGTTTATTCTCTTCTATGTAATGTCTGTCATGGTTTTTGCCCATTTTCTAATTGGATTGATTTTTAAAACGTCTTGAATTTGGGAGTTCTTTATATGTTCTAGATATGAGAACTTTGTGAGATAAGTGGTTTGCAAATATTTTCTCTCAGGCTATAGCTTGTCTTCTCATTGTCTTAACATGGTCTTTTAATTAAACATTAAGAACTTTTAATTTTGATTACATCCAATTTATTGATCTTTTTCTTTTCTGGATCATGTTTTTGGTGTCATATCCAAGAACTCTTCACCTAGCCCCAGGTTCCGGAGATTTTCTTTTTTTTTTCCCCCTAAAAGTTTTATGTTTAACATTTAAATCTATAGCCAATTTTGAGTTAATTTTTGTATAAGAGGTGAGACTTAGATTGAGGTTTATTTGTTTTTGTTAGGGATATTCAATTGTCCCGGCACCATTTTTTTTTTCTTTTGTGAGGAAGATCAGCCCTGAGCTAACATCCATGCTAATCCTCCTCTTTTTGCTGAGGAAGACCGGCTCTGAGCTAACATCTATTACCAATCCTCCTCCTTTTTTTTTCCCCCAAAGCCCCAGTAGATAGTTGTATGTCATAGTTGCACATCCTTCTAGTTGCTGTATGTGGGACGCGGCCTCAGCATGGCCAGAGAAGCGGTGCGTCGGTGTGCGCCCAGGATCTGAACCGGGGCTGCCAGTAACGGAGCGCGAGCACTTAACCGCTAAGCCACGGGGCCGGCCCCGGCACCATTTTTTGAAAAGACTATCCTTTCTCTACCGATTTGCTTTTCACCTTTGTCACAATCAGTCATCTGTACTTGTGTGGGTCTGTTTCTGGGTCCTCCATTCTGTTCCATTGATTTCTGTGTCTCTCCTTCCATCAGTATCACACTGTCTTGACTACTGTATAATAAGTCTGAAATCAGGTAGAATGATTCCTCCCACTTTACTCTTTTTCATAACTGTTTTAGTGTTTCTAGTCCTTTAAAAACTTCAGAATAATCTTGTCTTTATTTACAAAATTTTGGTAGTAATTGCATTAAATCTATATATCAATTTAATGAGAATTGACATCTCTACTATGGTGAGTATTCCAACCCATGAACAAGGCATGCCTATGCATTTATTGAGATCTTTGATGTTTTTTCATTAGTGTTTTGTAGTTTTCAAAATCCAAGTCCTATACATGTTTTGGAAGATTCACACCTAGGTATTTTATTTTTTTCACTGATTATAAATAGCATTGAATTTTCAAAATCTAAAGTTTTCTGTTTACATATTCATTGGTAGGATATAGAAAGAAAATTGATTTTTGTATTTTTATCTTGATCCTGCATCTTTGCTGAACTCACTTATTAGTTCCAGGGGTTTTGTGTAGGGGTGTGTGTGTGTGTGTGTATGTGTGTATTCCTTGTGGTTTTCTATGTAGACAGTCATCGATTATGTCATTTGCAAAGAAGGACAATTTTATTTCTTTTATTCATATTTGTATGCTTTTTATTTCCTTCTCTTGCTTTATTGTGCTGGCTAAAAGCTCCAGTACTATGTTGAATAGCAGTGGTGAGAGTGGACATCCTTGCCTTGTTTTTGATCTTAGGGGGAAAGTATTCAGTCTTTCCCCATTAGGTATGATGTTTAGCTGTAGGGTTTTTTTTTTTTTTTTTCAGTAGATGTTCTTTATCAAGTTGAGGTTAAAGGATCTGTATAGATAAATAGGATAGATAGATGAGGATCTATCTATTCCTAATTTTATGAAAGATTTTTTAAAATCATGAATGGATGTTAGATTTTGTCAAATGCTTTTTCTGCATCAGCTGATATAATCCTGTGATTTTCCTTCTTTAGCCTGTTAATGTGATGGACTACACTGACTGATTTTCAAATATTGAACCAGACTCGCATCCCTGGAATAAACCCCACTTGGTACTGGTGTGTAATTATTTTATATATTGATGAATTTTCTTTGCTAATATTTTGTTAAGAATTTTTGTATCTATGTTCATGGTCTGTAGATCTGTTTTCTTTCTTTGTACTGTCTTTGTCTTGTTTTGGAATTCAGGAGAATGCTGGCTTCGTAGAATAAGTTGGGAAGTATTCCCTCCTCTTCTATACTCTGGAAGAGAATGTATAGAATTTACATTAATTTTTCTTTAAACATCTAGGCCTGGAGATTTCTTTTTTTGGAAGATTTTTAATTGTGAATTCAATTTCCTTGATAGTTGTAGGACTGTTCAAATGATCTATTTCAGATTGGGTGAGTTAGGATAGATTGTACTTGTGGAGTAATTGGTCCATTTCATCTATGTTGTCAAATTTATGTGTGTAAAGTTGTTCCTAGTATTCCTTGTTATCTTTTTGATGCCTACAGGGTCTGTAGTGATATCCCCTGCTTTATTCCTGATATTAGTAATTTATGTCTTCTCTATTTTTTTCTTTATTAGTCTTCCTAGTGATTTGTCAATTTTATTGATTCTTTTAAAGAATCAGCCTTTTATTTCATTGATTTTCTCTACTGCTTTTCTGTTTTCAATTTCATTAGTTTCTGCTCTGATCTTTATTATTTCCTTCCTTCTGCTTGCTTTGGGTTTATTTTGCTCTTCTCTTTCTAATTTCCTTGGGTGGGAGCTTAGATTATTGATTTGAGACATAATCTTTGCTAATATATTCATTTAGTGCTATAGATTTCCCTCTCAACACTGCTTTAGCTCTGTCCTACAAATTTTGATCATATTTTCATTTTTATTCAGTTCAATGTATTTTTAAAAAATTTTCCTTGAGACTTCCTCTTTGACCCATGGATTATTTAGAAGTATGTTGTTTAGTTTCTGGTATTTGGAGATATCCTTTTCATCTTTTTGTTATTGCTTTCTAGTTTCATTCCATTGTGATCAGAGAACACACTCTGTATGATTTTAATTCTTTTATATCTGTTGAGGTTTGTTTTATGGCCCAGATAATGGTCTATCTTCATGCGTGTTCCATGGGTGCTTGAAAAGAATGTGCATTCTGCTGTTGGATCGAATGTCCTGTAAATGTTGATTAGATCCTGCTGGTTGGTGGTGGTGGTGAGTTTTTCTATATCTTTGCTGATTTTTTGTCCTATCAACTGTTGAGAGAAGAGTGCTAAGTCTGCAAGTATAGTTGTGGATTTCTCTCTCCAGTACTTTTGTTTGTCACTAACTTAATAGGTGAAAATTAGAACAACATTATGTTTGAATTTGCATTTTTGACTTTCAGAGAGAGTAAAATTGTTTGTTTACCAATTTTAGTTCCTCTTTTGTGAATTAGCTGTCACATCTTTTGCCCATTTATGTAAAGACATCTTCTGCATTTCTTTAAAAAAATTTTTGTTTCACCAATTAGTTCTAGCTCTGTGTATAATAAATATATTAATTCATTAATCTCCAGAGAGTGGGTTTATGGGTTAATTTAATTTTTTAATTTCTTCTGTTAATAAGGCACTTTTTTGAAAAATTAATGAATCAGACTAACCTACTTAAAAATTGACTAGGTCTTATTTTCTTAGAGATAGTCTCATCATTGGGGAAAAATGATTTTTCTTTCTACTTCTCAGTAGGGCTTTGTGTCTTTGAGGCCTGGGCTTCTTTTTTCTCTCTTGAGAGAGTTAACAGGTTCATGAAATCTTGGCCTGTGGAAGAGGTTAGGCTATACTGCCCAAGAAGGCGGGATTGGGGCTATGTGATTTGGCAGATGAAGGTGGAGAGTGGTCCAGTTCTGAAAGGGTCTTCTTACATACCGAGGAGAGCTGGCAGGTTTCTTGGCCAGATATAGATTAGTACTTCCATAGGAGTGTTCCCAGAAGTAGTAAGACCTTGTCATGGTTAATTTTATATCAACTTGACTGGGCTAAGGGATGCCCAGATAGCTGGTGAAACATCATTTCTGATGTGCCTGTGAGGGTTTCTGGAAGAGATTAGTATGTGATTCAGTAGGCCTAGTGAAGAGATCTGCCCTCACCAACGTGGGCAGGCATCATCCAAACCACTGGGAACCCGAATGGAACAAAAGGTAAAGGAAGCGTTTTTCTCTCTCTCTCTTCTTGAGCTGGGATGCCCATCTTCTGCCCTCGGACATGGGAGCTCCTGGTTCTCAGGCCTTGGGACTCTGGAACTTACACTAGCAGCCCCCTGGTTCTCAGGTGTTTGGACTCAAACTGAATTATACCACCAACTTTCTGGTTCTCCAGCTTGCAGACTGCAGACTGTGGGACTTCTTGGTCTCCAGGACCATGTGAGCCAATTCCTATAATAAATTCCTCTTTTATATATCTCTATATATCCTACTGGTTCTGTTTCTCCAGAGAACCCTGACTAATACAGATCTTATAGAACAATGATGGAACAGGGAGTTGAGACAACAGGATGCTGAGAATCTTTACTTTGGCAACCTCAGTGAAGGTCTCCATTTGCTGAACGGTGGTCTGTGGGGAGGACGGCTGTGAGAGGTCTTTGCTATGACTCACCCACAGCAGCAGTGCCCTACAGATGATGGAAGGTTAGTGTTCCACAGGGTCGTCTTTACAGCAGGGGGAGCAAGAGGAAGACGGGTAGCCATGATGAATTAGAGCCAGGTTCCGCCACTATTTTCTTGAGACTATAATCCTTGAGATGGCTGTAGGACTCAGTAGAGGGAGAGGGGCTTCTAATATGCTTCTTTTGAATTTCATACTGTCCTTGGTCAGGGAGAACTTAGAACGAGATTTAATTTAACTCAGAAAATTTAGGAAATGTCCTATGTGTTTCTCTTTTCTCTTTGTGGATAAATTATACCTATAACATACTTTTCTGTATTTTTCCAAGTTTTGTGCAATAAACATGGATTCATTTTAAAATTAGGAAACAAAAAATGTTCATGCAATATATTAACCCTTTGCATGCTAACTATGCTTAGATTGTTTTTTTACCAATCTGATTTTTAAGTTTTAGTTTTAGTTAAGCATATTTTTGATGAACAGAACTTTAGAAATGTTTATTTCATCAAATTTGCCCACATTATTCTGAAAACAAATCTTCTAAGTTTACAAAGCTAGGAGTTTTCTCTCTCCACCACTCAGGTAGCTGAATAATTCAGTTATATTCTCTTCTCATTTTTCTATAGAGATATACTAGGACATTAAAATAGGACTGTTGCCTCAATTTTGGTTGAAGTATGAAGACAATAGGTATCTTATTCCAGGTTGAGACCCTCATGCAGAAATTTCAAAGGAGATGGTCTAAAATTGTTAAATGACTTTTAAATCAAGGTTATAAAAAAAGTTGGAGACTAAAAAAGAATTTGGGAAAATATTTTTCTGCCTGGAAAAATCTGATGAATTTAGAGAGCAGCCTTTTGTAGCAGTTTGAAGGACTCTGGTTCAGAGAGAGGCTATCTTCTCAGAATTCCCTCAGTCAGAGAAAGTGTGAGCACTTCCTGTGGGCTGGATGCGGGCTAGCAGATGGGGTGGGGATCACATACTCTCTGAAGAATCCGAGGAGGGGCCATGAGATAAATTATCAGGTTTAATCGTCCCCCAGGGCCAGAGAGGATGATGTGGGCAACTGTGAGGGATCAGAGACTGTGGTTAGCAAACCTGTGGAGAAAGGGGAAGGTGGGGAAATAAAACAGGTGAATGCTCTTCTTCCTGATCTGTAGACTCGCTGCCAACCAAGTCCTGAGCTGAGGAAAGAGGGAGAACACTTATTTATAAATTGTGTGAAGGATTTTTTTTTATTAGAACATTAAGACACAGGACTAGATGTTTAAATAACTAAATTGAGAAACTGTTTTGAGACTTAAAGAGACCTGAGATTTGACGCACCCAAGGAGCTAATTTATAACTGAGCAGAAAAGTCACGGGACTCCCCTGTTATAGGGAGAGTGACACTGTCCCACACCACTGACAAGTTGAGTGCCGTTTTGAAAGCACCTCTTGCAGGAGACATAATTTAGAGAGCCAAGAGTTTACATTTTGTGGCTTGGCAAACCTTCAGCAAGAGGAATAATTAATCATTTTTGATTCAGGCATTTAACCTTCTTAACTGTCTCCAAATCCCACCTCGGTTGCTTGGTTGTTTATTTCTGTCCAATCTTCTAAACAGGAAATAGTAATCCCTTCTTATCCCTCTTGATTTTTGGAAACGGAGACAAGGTAATCCAGTCAGGAAAGGACGGTCTTTTCAGTAAATGGTGCTGGAACAACTGGATATCCGAATAATAGTAATAATAACCTTGACTCTCACATCCTACTATATACAAAGATTCACAGATTCAACGTCATCTCGCTGAACCATCATCATCAACTAGTTCAACATCATCCTTATTATTTAATCATGAAGCTGAAACAAGTTTTACCTCCTGTGGCACTATTGCCCCTCCTGTAATAACACAAAATTACTCTTTTGTCTATGACAGTGGAAGCACAGATGCTAATGAAAGACACAGCTAACGAATACTTCTGGGTCTTTGGTGGATGTGCCTCACTGCCCAGGAGACTCTTTTTGAAGTTGCTGCTTCCCCATAATCACTGAGTCTTCATGCCATAAAGTGTAAAGTGGGCAGTGGGGGTGGGCTGGGAGAAAGACAGCAAAAAAAAAAGAGTATATGTATAACCTGTACCTGTTAGGGGGCTACGGCAGAGTGACAGGCAAGAGAGGGATGAAGGGGGTTGGCCTGGTGGTGCAAGCAGTTAAGTGCATGTGATCCTCTTCAGCAGCCTGGGGTTTGCAGGTTTGGATCCCGAGGACGCACCGCTTGTCAGGCCGTGCTGTGGCGGCATCCCATATAAAGTAGAAGAAGATGGGCAGGGATGTTAGCCCAGGACCCATCTTCCTCTGCAAAAAAAGAGGAGGATTGGGATCCGATGTTAGCTCAGGGCTGATCTTCCTCACAAAAAAAAAAAAAAAAAAAAAGAGAAGGCTGAAGGTTGAGTGCTATTTTATGTGAGGTGTTCAGGGAAGACCTCTCTTATAAGCAAACATTTTTGTGTGTGGTGTTTCTCCAGTATTCATTTTTGTCATGCATTTATTTATTTTCAAAACCAACTTTATTGAGATAGAGTCTATATAAAATTGAATGCACCCATTTCAACTGTTCAATTCAATGAGTTTTGACAAATGTATGTAACGATGTAACCACTGCCATAATCAATATATAAAAATTTCCTTGGAATTTCCAAAAAGTTTCATTCCACCTCTTGCTAATCAATCCCCAGCCCCTACTCCTGGTTCTGGGCAACCACTGATCTGATTTCTGCCATTATAGATCAGATTTGTCTTTCCTGGAGTTTCATATAAATGAAATCACACAGTATGTACTCTTTTGTGTCTGACTTCTTTTGCTCAGCATGATTTTGAGATTTATCCATGTGCATGTATCAGTAGTTCATTCTGCTTTTTGCTCAGTAGTATTCCATTGTCTGGACATACCACAGTTTGTGCATATGTTTAAATTTATAAAAAAGTGCTAAGATTTTCGAAGGTGATTGTGCCATTTAAACATTACCACTAGCAGCTTATGAGAGTTCCAGTTGCTCTGCATCCTCATCAATAGTTGCTACTATCAATCTTCTCCACTTTCACTGTTCTAGGGTGGTTGAGGTCACTTCTCATGTGGTTTTAAATTGCATTTCCCTGACAACTAGTGATATTGATTATCTTTTCATGTGCTTATTGGGAATTCATGTATCTTTTCTTGTTAAATATTTGTTTAAAGCTTTTCCCCTTTTTAATTGAATTATTCATCTCCTTAATATTGAGTTATGTAGGTTGCTTATATATCCTGGATACCAGTCTCATATCAGATATACAGTAATAGTCTTTTGAAGAGCAAAAGTTTTTAATTTTACTGAAATTTAATTTCTCAGTTTTTTCCTCTATAGTTTGTGCTTTTTGTGTCCTAATCTGAGAAACATTTGCCTACCCACAAATCATGAAGATTTTCTCCCATATCTTCTGAAAGTTTTATAGTTACAGTGTTTAAGCTTGCATCTGTGATGTATTTCAAGTTAATTTTTATATATAGTATGATGTAAGATTCAAGATTGTTACTATTATTATTATTCAGATATCTAGTTGTTCAGCACCACTTACTGAAAAGACTATCCTTTTCTCATTGGATTACTTTGGCTCCGTGTCCAAAAATCAATTAACCATATATGTGTGGGTCTGTTTCTGGACTCCTTTGTGTTCCATTGATCTATATATCCATCCTTACGTCATTACCACACTGTTTTGATTATTGTAGATGAAGTTTGTAGTATATATAGTTCATATTATATAGTATATGTAGTATATATAGTTGAGATTTATAGTTGAACTATATATGTAGTACATATAGTTCAAATTACAGTTCATAGGCCTAACCTGGCCTATGGTTTGTTTTGTACAGCCATGAGCTAAAAATAGTTTTTACATCTTTAAAGGGTCATATACAGCCTGCAAAGCCAAAAATATTTCTATCTGGCCTTTTACAGAAAAGGTTTGCTGATTTTATGACAAGTCTTGAAATGAGGTAGTATAACTCCTTCAAGTTAGTTCTTCTGTGTCAAAATTGCTCTGGATATTCTAGGTCTATTGCATTAACATAAATTTTAGAATCATTTTGTCAATTTCTAAAAAAGACTGTTGAGATTTTGAATGGGATTGAGTTGAATCTCTAGATTGGGGATAATTGACAGCTTAAAAATATTGCGTCTTCCAGTGTATGAACATGCGATATCTCTCTGTTTACTTAGGTCTTTAATTACTCTCAGCAATGTTTTGTAGTTCTGTGTCCAGGTCTTACGCATATTTTATTAAGTTTATCCCTAAGTATTTTATATTTTTGTTCTTATTACAGATGGCATTTAAAAATTTGTTTCCAAACTGTTTGTTGCTATTAAATAGAATTACAGTTGGGTTTTGTATTTTACCCTTGTTTGCTATGGTTTTTTCCTAAATTTACTAATTAGTTCTGGTAGCTTTTTTGGTAGACTTGTTATGATTTTCTATGTACATGATAATATCATCTGAGAATAAAAAGAGTTTTTCTTCTTTCTTTCCACTCTGTATTTCTTTTCTTTTTATTATCTTGTTGATTGGCTGGGATCTCCAATAGGTTGTTGAACAGAAATGATGAGAGTGGATGGCCTCGCCTTATCCCGATCTGGGAGGAAAGCACTGAGTCTTTCATCACAAAGTATGGTGTTAACTGTAGGTTTTTTGTAGAGTCCCTTTATTAGGTTGAAGATAATTCTTTTTATTTCTAGTGTTCTGAGAGACGGATGTTGAATTCTCTCAAATACTTTCGCTGGTTCTATGAAATGATTATGTTTTTTATTTTTATTATCTGTTAATATAATGAATTATGTTGCCTGATTTTCTAATGATAAACCAACTTTGCATCCCTGGGATAAACCCTGCTTTTTTTTTTTTTTTTTTTGCTTTAAATATCTGTTCAAAGAACTAGCTTTGTGTTTATTGTTTTTATTTAAAGTTTCTATTGTTCGCCACTTTCTATTTCATTGATTTCCATTCTCATCTCTATTATTTTATCTCTACTCCTTACTTGGAGTTTAATTTGCTCTTTTTTTTTTCCTAGCTTCTTATGGTGAAATCTTAGACAATTGATTTTAGGCCTTTGTCTCTTTAAAAACCATAAATATTTACAGCTGTATGTTTCCCTCTAAGCACTGATTTAGCTGTATCCCACAAATTTTATGTTTTGTTTTCACTTCATTCTATTAAATATTTTCTAATGTCACTCGTGGTTTCTTCTTTGACCCATGGAATATTTGCATGTATGTTGTTTAATTTCTAAATATTTAGGGCTTTGCAGATATCTTTTTGTTACTGATATATCATTTAATTCCACTGTGGTCAGAGAACATATCCATGTGACTGAGGTCCTTTTAAATATACTAAGACTTGTTACGGCCCAGTGTATCATCCAACAGTGTTTTCCGAGTGCGTTTGAGCAGAAGGTGTCTTCTGCAGTTGTTTATTGTCCAGGGTCTCTACCGACTGCCCCTAGTCTTGAGTGAGTTCTCTCTGCTCCGGCTCGTAGGACCTCAAGTGTCCCCCAGCTGTGTGTGAGCACTGGGAATTGTCCAGCCTTAGCTCCCCAGCAGCTGTTCTTTGCATCTTTGTAGAGTTTTACCCCATACGTGCAGAAATTAGTATTCACCCAAAGACACAAAGGGGAGCCTTATACAGATTTTTGGAGGATTTTTCTTTGCTTAGCTCCCTCCTTCCTGGTATTCTTCTCTAAAAATTTCAGTCACCTCTGTCTTCTAGTGTTCTTGTCTTAGTCTTTTCAACTTAACACGATGGTCGTCTCTGTTTGGGATTCTTCTCTCTATTCTGAGTTCCAGAAATTAACTCCAGATGGAAAGCCAATGCATTTGTAAAGCCCATTGTATTTGCTTCCCTACTCTCAATATCTTTTCCTCTGGAATCACAGTACTTTTCTGCTTATTGTCCAATGTCTGAAAAAAGTTTCTTATATTTTGTCCAGTTTCGTAGGTGTTTATGGTACAGATATCAGACATGTCTTACAGGTGAGCTTTGGACAAAGACTTTAAGGATATGAGCAAGCAAGCCACGTACATAAAGTATTTTGAGAAGGAGCATTCCAGGCAGGAAGAACAGAGGGTCAGAGTCTCTGAGATCAAATCATGTGCCGCTTCGGTACCATTACCCCCACTTCATAGTGAAGAGACTAGGATCAGAGAGGTTAGCCACTTACCTAAGCCCTTACAGGTAGAAGATGGCAGGTTCAACCCACATTTGAAAACAGTATCTGAGCTCCTTCCTCTGGGTCTCGTCACCTCCCCTGAAGGCTGTTGCATTAGTGAAGAGGAGATTCATGGACTATGACTAACCGGCGGAACTTGTTATCCCAGGAGGTTTTATGAGCTGAAAATATAAACTGCTTAAACACGTGCTTCGACAAACTCAAGGCTGGTAGATTTGTAATGGCTTATGGGCACCGAGGGACTTTCCAGTGAAGGTTTGTTAGTTCTGGTAATGGCTCGACGTCAATACATTTCCCCTTTGCAGTGCTTTCGGCGTGCTCCCCTGGGTCGGGGGAGTGTGCTCTCTGCTTTGACACAGCCACATCACTTCTCTAACTCAGAGTAGCTGGGAGCCGTGAGGAGCCGTGTGCGCTAATAACAGTCACAATTCTTGAATGCCTAGTGTGCTCCACGTGCCTGACATATATTATCTTGAGTCCGCACAACCCTATGCGTAAATACGTATAATACCTATAATAAAAGGTGTTATTACACTATTTTATTGAGCAAGAAAGGAGAGCTCTGAGAAATACCTTGCCAAGTCCACACTATTTGCAAGTGGTGGCGCCAGGCTTTTCTATTTGCCTACACTGTCTCTGCTACATTTTGCTCTAGTGTTGGTTAAAATTTAGGACAGAAGGACCTAGTGTGGTTATTTTGTTGGTCACCTGATCAGATATGAGACTTGTTCCTTTCTTTCTTTTTCTTATTTTCCCGTGGCTTCTGTGAGAAAATTAAAGAAGAGAAAAATAGATGGCTAAGTCAAGGAGAGTTGCAGTGAGGTGCTTTCCCCCCCTTCTAAGACTGTGGTTCTCTTTTTTATTTATTTTGGGGGGAGGGGTTGTGAGCTGCAGGTTTCAGGATTTTGAATCTGAAAAAGCATAGAGCCAAGGATATGTTGGATGGGGGAAGATTAGGGTAGGTTCTTAGACGTGTGAAGTGGTGCAGGTACCAAGACCCAGGGAGAGAGAGGGGCAGACCCCAGCCAGCCACGTGAACACCCACTCCAGAGAGCTTGGGTGGCCAAAAGGAACCATTGGATTCTTCTGCCCCCAGGGAAAGGAGGAAGACTGTGGGGGTGACTCCCAGCGTCCATAGATGGTTTGACTATTGTGAAGGTTTTTATACTTCCTTCTGAAGCACAGTATTAGGACTACTTGCAAGGTGGAGTACAGAGAGGGTAAGGAGGAGGATGCTGCTTATTCCGGCTAATAAACATTTCTAGCCATACCATATGCAAGCAATGTGAGAAATCCCTAAGAGTAATAATCCCTCTATAGACCAAAGGAAGACATCAGGGTTATTATTTTTTCTCTTTCTTTTTTCCGTAGCATTTACCGGAATAAGGATCTTTCTCCCCCTTTATAGCCCTCAGCTCAAATTGAATATCTCTGGCTCCTTGGGGTATAAAGAAACTGTGAAGAAGATGTAAAGGTATCTAGATTTCAGAATCTTAAGAGAATTTATTGACATGATGCCTGTTAGAATTTTTCATTCATTCATTTAAAGATATTTATTGAATAACTTATTATGTACCAGGCTAAACATGTCCAAAGCTTAAGCTCAAAGAATTACTTTTCGATGTTCATATGTGTATATTGCAATCTTTACTATGTTACAAAATCCCCGCTGAGTTCAATACCCCTTGTATCACAATAACAACCACATCACATGCTAAGCAGCTGGGAAGTAATTGAAAATGATGAGAGGAAGAAGAAACTCACAAGACCAGGTGAAGCATATTCTTCAGCTCTGGTCTATGAGCACTGAGTAGTTCGCAGATGGATCTGGGCTCTGTCAACATCGTGGCACCCAAGGAGGGCTGCCATGGTCCTCCCTCATCAATAGATGAGATTAATATCAAGACGACATAAACCTTACACGTTAACTAGGGGAAAGATGAGGCGAGTTCTGTGATGGAGGGATCCTGATGTAGGTTAATTACTCAGCGGCTCTCTTTAGAAGACGAGAAAATGCAGATGAGAGAAGACTCTGCCATCACCTGGTCAATTGACCAAAGATGGTTTAACTCCAAACTCCTGTCATTTAAACACTATGGATTCTGATTGCACTCTCTTCTCAACATTACCACTTTAAAAAAAAAAAAGATATGAAGTGGCTTACAATAATATCAAAGATAAAATAAGATAAAACCCAGTAATAGAATAAAGGACCTAATGGGAGATACCAGAAAAATATATCGCAAAAGTACATCTCTATCTGGAAAGGCTGTAGCATTTGCATGCAAAACTTAGTTCTGAGCTTCCTGAGAACCTTTGTAAAGAAGGAAATGTTAAGGCTGATACAGCTCTTATAGTCTGGTGGAGAGAAAGATACAAATTCATCAGAATCACAGCCCTGAGCTGTGAGAGAATTTGTCCCAAACCCTCTACACTGGGGCATGTAACTCCGTATAATTTAGCAGAAGGATTTATGTGCAAAGATGTTCCATGCAGCTAGCGATCTCAATACTGGCATAAAATGAAAATACTGATGTTTCTGTATTTATTTCATTTAATACTAAATTATATTTTATTTTCATTTCATTGATCTAATTAATTTAATTATTTAATTTAATGACGAATTCAATAAAAGAAGTAAAAATGAACAAACAATAAAAATACAGTCACTGTAATTCAAATAAAAATTTATTCACATTTCAAAACATGAAGCTCAAAAATCTATAAAAATACATCCATTGTAATTCTAATATAAACGATTACGTGATACTTGATCTGCTGCTTTCTGGAATGTCAGTCCTCCTGCTCCTGGCACTGGTGCAGCTAGCCCTCTGGGCTTCTCTACTTTCCTGCAGGGTTTTGCTCCCATGAGTTGAGCTTTTTTAGGAAAACCACTCTTGATTGGGGATTCTAAGTGGTTGACAATTTTGATTTCTCTTCCTCCCCACCTGGAGCCATCGTCTTGCTCCAGGTTTTAAGCCTCCCCATTTGCAGCTTCAGAGAGTTCTCCCAAAGCCTCTTCAGGCCAGGTCTTTGCCAGCACTTTGTCTTGGGGCATGGGAAGTGGGGGGTGTTGAAGGGGAGTTGCAGGTACTGAATACTAAAGAGGGGCTTTAGGGGGCTCTAGTGAGGTTTTCAGGTGCAAGAGAAGGGTTGAAGGAGGGAGCATTATAGATAGGGCCAACAATGGCGAACAGAATTCAAACACATGGCCCAAAGATACTGCTATGTCTGTAAAAATATCAATGTTTAGTAGAGTAAAAAAATATCCAGATTGGCACTGCAGTCACTAATTACATCATTACCTTTGAAAGGAAATGATTTGTAACAATCTGAATGTTCAACTCTAAGGACTTGCTTAGATCAGTATGTATCCAAATGAGGGACTATCATACGACCATTGATGTGTAATGCCAAACAATTTTTTTTTTTGGTGAGGAAGATTGGCCTGAGCTAACATCTGTTGCCTATCTTCCTCTATTTTGTATGTGGGACGCTGCCACAGCATGGCTTGATGAGTGGTGTGTAGGTCCATGCCTGGGATCTGAACCTGTGAACCCCAGGACGCCAAAGTGGAGTGAGAGAACTTAACCACTACGCCACCGGGCCGGCCCCATAAACAATTTTTAATGACATGAAAAATATTACTATACAATGTTAAGTTAAAAAAAAGTCAGAATAAAAACTATTCATTGTGATCTATAAAAAAGACACTGGAAAAGATGGGAAAAAGTATACCAAATGTTACCATGGAGAGCAAAAAGGAAAAAATGGAGCTAAGCCCCAGTGTTGCCATCAGGGGCCAGGCGGGGTCCTTGCCCGAGCCCCAGCTTGATACCTGGGAGTAGACATGCTGGTCATGTTTCTGTAGCTTAGAGCAAGAAGTCAAGGCTTCTCTTAGTTTCTGTTTCTCCATCCCAAAGAAGACAAAAAGAGGGCTACATCTCCAACCTCTATGGGTGTCAAGCGCCATTTGTTCACGAACTCAGGGATAATCCAACTATTTTGCTTTTGACTCGTGTGGGTTGAGTCTGAAGGTGGAACTTATAATACATTCTTGTCCCTGACTCTCTTTGTTCTAAGAATGCAGCTTCCTAGAAAAATGAAATCATCTTAACAAAAACATGTTCAGTTAATTTTTGATCATTTAACACGACTACGTAGGCAGTTTTACATCCTTGACTCCTACTCAGACAAGTGTCACATGCACCTGGCCCCAGACATGCCCCAGAGATTTATTACATCATTGTGGTCTGGTCAAGAATTTCATTTCTCTGACTTTGACCCCTAAGAAAAATGCAATCCTGTGGGACATTGCTGAGACTTTAAAACAAGTTCTTGACTTTCTGGATCGTAAGCTCTCTAAGGGGTCTACATTTTATTCCTCTCTCTTTGCAAAAGAGCCTAGCATGGTGCTTGGTACCTATCAGATGCTCAGTGGAACCGGATATTTCTGTGGTTGCCGTGGAGGCTCAACAAAGCTCATACCCATTGCCTGCTCAGTTGCTCAGCTTAGCTGATCCAAAACAGAACTCCAGACTTGCACTTCCCTATCTCCATTCATCCAATAGCTTAAACCCAATCCAAGAGTCATTCTTGACCTCGACTCTTCTCTTTCTCTCTCCTCCACATCCAATCCAGCTGCAAATCCTGCTGGCTCTCCTTCTAAAATAGATCCTAAATCTGACCACTTCTCTTTGTGACACCGTTCTCTCTCAAATAGACTACGGCAACAGTCTCTGAACTGGATGTGTTAGTTTGTTAGGGCTGCAATAACAAAGTATCACACACTGGGTGGCTTAAACAACAGAAATCTATTTCCTCACAGTTCTGGAGGCTAGAAGTCTGAGATCAAGGTGTCGGCAGGGTTCGTTTCTTCTGAGGTCTCTCTCCTTGGCTTGTAGATGGCTGTCTTCTCTCTGTCTTCACACAGTCTTCTCTCTGTGTCTGTGTCCTAATCTCCTCTTCTTATAAGGGCACCAGTCATATTGGTTTAGGGCCCACCAAATGACCTCATTTCAACTTAATTACCTCTGTAAAGACCCTATTTTCAAATGCAGTCACATTCTGAGGTACTAGGGGTTAGGGTTTCAACATATGAGTTTTGGGGGACACAATTCAGCCCACTATACTGGTCTCCCTGTTTCAGTCTTGTCTCCTAAAGTCTGGTTTCCATGTTTAGTCAGAGTAATCTTTAAATATGGTCAATCAGACCTTGCCACTCATCGCTTCTTAAAACTCTCCCATGGCTTCCCATTGCACCTCTATTTACGTTCAAGACTCCCACTTTGGCCTCTGAGGTCACCCCTACACCTCTCCAACCTCATCTGTTACGGCTTTTGTTTGCTCAGCCCCTCTGGCCTTCTTTCTATCCAGCAAGCTGCCAAAATCCTTCCCACCTCAGTGACTTTGCACCTGTAGTTCCTTTTGAGAGAAACACACTTCCTCCAGCTCTTCCCCAAGGCTGGCTTCTTCTCATCACTCAGGTTCACTCCTAGAGTTGCTCTTGCCTTTCGTGGTGCTCCCCTCTCCTTCCTGGCCAGAAAATGTCAGCTCCAGCACCCAGGCCTTCCCTAGATCTCATCACCCAGGCTCTCCCTAGACCTTATCACCCAGGCCCTCCCTAGACCCTCATCACCCAGGCCCTCCCTAGACCCTCATCACCCAGGCCCTCCCTAGCCCTCATCACCCAGGCCCTCCCTAGACCTCATCACCCAGGCCCTCCCTAGACCTCATCACCCAGGCCCTCCCTAGACCCTCATCGCCCAGGCCCTCCCTAGACCCTCATCGCCCAGGCCCTCCCTAGACCCTCATCGCCCAGGCCCTCCCTAGACCCTCATCGCCCAGGCCCTCCCTAGACCCTCATCGCCCAGGCCCTCCCTAGCCCTCATCGCCCAGGCCCTCCCTAGACCCTCATCGCCCAGGCCCTCCCTAGACCCTCATCGCCCAGGCCCTCCCTAGCCCTCATCGCCCAGGCCCTCCCTAGACCCTCATCGCCCAGGCCCTCCCTAGCCCTCATCGCCCAGGCCCTCCCTAGCCCCTCATCGCCCAGGCCCTCCCTAGCCCCTCATCGCCCAGGCCCTCCCTAGCCCTCATCGCCCAGGCCCTCCCTAGCCCTCATCGCCCAGGCCCTCCCTAGACCCTCATCGCCCAGGCCCTCCCTAGCCCTCATCGCCCAGGCCCTCCCTAGCCCCTCATCGCCCAGGCCCTCCCTAGCCCCTCATCGCCCAGGCCCTCCCTAGACCCTCATCGCCCAGGCCCTCCCTAGACCCTCATCGCCCAGGCCCTCCCTAGCCCCTCATCGCCCAGGCCCTCCCTAGCCCTCATCGCCCAGGCCCTCCCTAGCCCCTCATCGCTCAGGCCCTCCCTAGCCCCTCATCGCCCAGGCCCTCCCTAGCCCTCATCGCCCAGGCCCTCCCTAGACCCTCATCGCCCAGGCCCTCCCTAGACCCTCATCGCCCAGGCCCTCCCTAGACCCTCATCGCCCAGGCCCTCCCTAGACCCTCATCGCCCAGGCCCTCCCTAGACCTCATCGCCCAGGCCCTCCCTAGCCCTCATCACCCAGGCCCTCCCTAGACCCTCATCACCCAGGCCCTCCCTAGCCCTCACCACCCAGGCCCTCCCTAGACCCTCATCCTGTTTGATGTCTTTCATAGCATAATCGCTGTCTGAATTTTTCTGCTTTTTAAATTTTTTAAAAAATTATCTATCTTTCCCACAGTAATGTAAACTATAATATAAATTAATAGCCCAGTAAATAATATTTATTTAATTACTGAAGGAAACCTTCAAAATATGGACACAGCACACTTCAACGCAGCTTTTCATTTGCCAGTAAACTGACATCTCTTTACCTACCCTGTTCACAAATGACATCACTGGTTCATTCATTTGACAAATATTGATCAGGTGCAGGCTAGTAGAGTAGAAAGAACACGGATTCTGCTGTAAGCAGATGGGGAATTAAATCCTGTGTCTATCATTTATTTTTATTTATTTTTTATTTATTTTTTTTTTTGAGGAAGATTGGCCCTGAGCTAACATCTGTTGCCAATCTTCCTCTTTTTCTTTTTTCTCCCCAAAGCTCCAGTACATAGTTGTGTAACATAGTTGTAGAGTTGTAGCTCTTCTATGTGGGATGGTGAACCCAGAGCCGCCAGAGCTGAATTTGCATACTTAACCGCTATGCCACTGGGCCAGCCCCTCTATCGTTTCTTTGCTCTATGTCCTTTTGCAAAATGTTTATCTTCTCTGAAACTTTGTGAATCTATAAAATAGGGATTAAAAATACATTTGTACTTACTTTAAAATGTGTCCAAAAACACGGTAGATTGATAGATGTATAGAAGGATGAACAGATGGAGAGATCTGTGATAATGCAAGTAGCATAAAACGTTACTTGTAGAATCCAGGTAGTGGGTAAATATTGGGCGTTCGCTGTAAAATTCTTTCAACTTTTCTGCATGTTTGAAGTTTTTCAAAATAAAATGTTGAGGGAAAAAATTAAGCCTTGCAAGTTTGTTTTCAGGATTAAAGGATATGGAGTTCATAAGGTACATCACAAAGGCCCTTGAAGCACTGCAGGGTTCCATAAGTGCAAACTGCTGCCGTCATTATTACGGAAATGTGCTAAATCATGTGGGAGGATCCAAGGGGAATAAGACCCCATTTCCTCTCCTGGTGGGGGAAACTGATGCAAACACTCCTCCTGCAATGAGGAATTGCTCTAATCCAGCCAGTGCACAGGCAGGAGGCTGCTGGATCACAGGGTGGGGAAGGACTGAGCCTGCGGAGAAATGGTGCAAAGAGTCATGGCAGCAGATTTTGAGGGGCCTCGAAGGAGGAGGAGCTGTTCCGAGGGGGCAAAAAAGGCACGAGGCTCTGTTTAGTGGTCAAATGAAAGACATCCCTTTCCAGCTTGCGATGATTAGGGCTGTCCTTCCCACAGACATTTCCTTGAGTTTTCAGCCACTGCTCCCCAACTTCTCTGTCAGACACACCATTTCATCTCCTCTTACAGCTGAACTTGAGCCCTATCTCGGGATGCAATGAACTTCTTTAATCTTACACTGAGAGTGGAAACTCAAGTGACTAGAGGATTTCTTTATCTTTCTTCCTCAGTTCAGTCCTGGAACAAATGCTGGTTCTTGCTAGGATTACATGGTGCCTTAGTGTGCAATCACGTAAAAAGATGTCCTGATGGGTTAGACCTTCTGGAAGACTAGTGTGGCCATCAGTGGGGTAGATTTTTTATATGCCTTTTGCCATCTAAACCGGAAGATATGATCTGATCGAATCACTAGAATTTTCTGTTTATTAGGGATGAGTGTTTTTCTCCAAGAGACTTGCAGATAAATTGAATATATTCACTTTTTTGTAACTGATCTTATTTCTTTCTGGGAAACCCAGGCAAAAGAAATGTCTAAATACAGCTTAAAATTCAAGGCAGCCACCCGTCAGCTTCTAACACAGAGAAGACAGGCGTCCAAGTCTTTCCAGGTGAGGTGGCTGTGGACACATCTCAGTGGCTCCTTCAGCAAGCTTGCACGGCCTTCTGTTCTGCGCCAGGCCTTGGGCCGGGAATCGGGGATGTGAAGATGATTTAGACACACGTCTGTCCCCCAGGAGTTCACAGGCAATGGACGCAGACAAATGTTAGCTGTTACGATCAGGGCCAGCAAAGACGGATGAACAGGGCTCTGAGATGTCTGGAAGAGGGTGGGACAGAATGAAATTATCTTGGACATATGTAAAAGCTATAAACTCCTTCATATGAGTCAAAAGCAGAACGCCTTTGCTTTGTTCTTTTCCTTAGAAAATTGTGAACAGGAAAGGCTTTGCACTTACTTTTAAGCAAACAGTGTCAAAAATGCCAAACACAGCTTTAAATCCTAAGGAACTTTGAAAGAGATTTCACTGAGGTTGTGTTGATAAAAGAGAGGAAGGGAGAATCGACGAATATGGAGCATTTGCTACAGGCTGGCACTTCCAGAAAGCATTTCATTAAGTCCTCCCAAGATCCCTGAGACACACCAGTGGGGAGGGCAATGACGCTCAGGGAGCTTGGGTGCTTTTCTCAAGCCACATGGAGCAGAGCTGGGATGAAAACCAAATCTTCCAGTCTTCAAAGCCCATGCTCATTCTGCCAGGCCCTTGCCTCCCATTTCAAACAGGACTTGTTTTATTTAGGGAGAGAGGCTGGGGCCTTGTGCAAAGAAGGGTGCAATCGACTTTCCACAGGGCAGCTCTGTGTCTTATGTGGCTGTTTGGGAGGTCAGGATCAAGGCTATTGACCTTGACCCTGAGCCATGGTAACCTCTGGAGACTGAGGGGAGGAGGTGAAGACACAGTCTAATGGCTATGTCTTTAGGTGAAAGCTCCTCCAAGCTACACTGGGATTTAGAGCTCTACTGTACCTGTTTATTATCTCTGGTATTTCTCTGAAGAGGCCCAAGCAAGTTGACAATTAAAGAACCACTGGGGGACTGGCCCCGTGGCTTAGCTGTTAAGTGCGCGCACTCCGCTACTGGTGGCCCGGGTTCAGATCCTGGGCGCACACCGACGCACCAATTGTCAGGCCATGCTGTGGCGGCATCCCATATACAGCAACTAGAAGGATGCTCAACTATGACATACAACTATCTACTGGGGCTTTGGGGAGAAAAAGGGCAAAAAAGCAGGATGATTGGCAATAGATGTTAGCTCAGGGCCTGTCTTCCTCACACACACACAAAAATAATAAATAAAGAACCCCTGGGTCAGTTGGGGTGTAGCCTTAGTCGCCTTTTGGAGAGTTTGGACACAAAGGTAGGCTAAAGTTGGTATGGGGTGGTATTATGAACAAGGACCCAGGAGTGCTCATATCCTGCTCTGCCAATCACCATCCACCCCCTGAGAAGGTACCTAAGGCAGCTTTATACCTGGTACAAGAGCAGAATTGGAATTAAAGTACCACTGTGTTAATATCTGGGCAAGTGTCTTAGCAGCTTCCTGGGAAAAGTTTCTCCAAACTACCTCCTTTTCCTTTAATCTAAATAAGGGACCAGCCCATGTGGGCCTGCTGGGAGAGATAGATGTGCAGGCCCTCTGGGAGGTCCACTTCTCCACTCAGCCCAACCGAGCGGAAGAGAGAAGAGGCCGGCTGACTTGTCTGAAAGAACCAGGCATGCCAGGAGACACAAGAGAGTGAAGAGAAAGCCTTTAAGGTACAGTCACTCTACCCAGGGGTAAAATGAGGCCAGACTTCATCTCACGCTCTGACCCAGGGCTGGCTGGTCTTCTTCCCTGTAGGGGAGCTGTGAAGGGGGCGGCAGAGACCTCTCTCTGTGGTCAGAGGGCAGTAAAGAGCAGTCTTCTCCTACACAAGCATCTCTTGTCTGGGCAGTGCACCCTGATCCATCAGGCCTTGGAGGGGGTCACTGGCAGCCGTGTTGGTTCTGTATGGGCCCGTCTTTCTGGTCATACTGACTGAGACAGGCCGGCCAGGGTTCTTGTCCTACAATGAGGAATCTGCGTTGCTGGGGAGGCAGTCTTGCTGCACAGCTAGGCTTCTAACACGTGAACTTTGGGACTCTAGGTGGCATCTTCTAAATACCCTGAGGACCAAGTAGCAGAGAGAATAAGTTTTTCCAGGAGAAAAATGAAGCAAATGCACAGAGAGAAGCAGGGGCACGATATGAAGGGAGCATCCTGATGGCTTTCCCTGGTTCTGTTCCAGATCTTTCTGAGACTCCTGCTACTTCCCTATCCTGGGACTGCATGAGATACATCTGTTCCCTGTTCATACATCTCTTGTTGCTTAAGTTAAGGACTTCTGTTCCTTATAACCAAAAGAAGGATGTCTAATACAGTTAGTAAATAGGCTTAAAAAAAACCCCAGCAGATTATTCCATGCCATGTAACTGTACAGGGTTCCTTCTCTAATACTATTTTATATATTCTTGAAAAACCTTGTACTCTTTAAAACCGGGAGCTAAAATGTAGCAGCACTGCATTCATCAGCAATCCCACTCCTAGTTATTTATCCTAGAGACACGAAGACTTACGTTCACACAGAAACCTGTACGCAGCTGTGTATAGCAGCTGTCTTCAAAACTGCCAGACACTGGAAATGACACAACTGTCTTTCAATGGGTGAATGGAGGAGCAAACTGTGGCACATCCATACAGTGGAATACTACTCAGCAATGAAAAATAACAGGCTACTGATAGCATGTACCACCCTGCATGAATCTCAAAGGCATTGTGCTTTGTGCATGAAGGAATCCATTTTCAAAAGGTCATGCTTTGTATGATTTCATTTAGGTGACATTCTCGAAAAGACAAAAACACAGTGACAGAGAACAGATGTGAGGTTGCCAGGGAGTGGGGGTGGGGAGAAGGTGATTATGATGGATAGAGGTGGGAGTTTTCCTGGGTGATGGATGGAACTGTTCAGTATCCTGATTGTGACAGTGGTTACACAAGTGGACGCATGTGTTAAAATTCAAAGAAATGTACACTAAAGGAAAAAGGTCGATTCTCCTGTATGTTAATTTAAAACTATGACAGGGCTGCATCTGGCTGTGTTGGCGTACTTCCTGTTTTCTGTCCAGCTGCTACCACTTGGTGGCGTAAGTCATGGATATGCTGGGAAAAATGAAACAGTGAGCTTCTTGCTTCGTATTGACGTCATTCCTCTCTTTACCAACTGCACGGGAGTCAGCTGGAGCTGCTGGAATACGCCTCGTGGAAGGACAGATGTGGTTGGTGAGAGGGGGTGAGGGTTGGTGTGCAGGGGGCGCCTGTCCTCATTACGGACAAAAGCCCAGCCATCTCCTCAGCCACCCCTGCAGTGTTGGAAGAAGCTCTCCACATCGCCATCTGGTCACATCGTCTCCTGCCACCTCTGCCTCTAAGCACTTCCCTCCCTCCATTTCCACTTGAGAAAGATCTGTATCATCTCCCTTTAAATCAATTATTTGCAATCTGGACTATACATCAGAATCACTGGGACGCTTTATAAAACCCCAATGCCTGGGCCAGGCCCCCGACCAGAGAACTCAGTCTCTCTGGGGAAGGGCTGAGGCATCAGCATTTTAAAGTCTCCCCTGGGTGATTCCAACCCGCAGCCAGGCCTGAGAGGCACGCGCACGTCTCGAGAAACAGTGCCGCCCCGACCAGGGGAGATGCTGGCTCCTGCCAGCGTTGTGTTTCAGCCTCGTTCTGGACAAGTCTCTCGCTTTGGGGGCTTCTTGCTCTTATTCGCTTCCTTTGTCTCCATCCTGTGAACTTTATGTCACCACAATCTTCCCTGCTGCTTAGCTCCTTGGGATGGATAACTGGAGTGATGGTCTGTCCAGATTTTAGATTCTGGCTTCCTCGGGACGCTGCCTCTTAGGAGCACGGCCTAGAGCTCTGGGAGGAGGGGATCAGGCGGGTAGGAGCTGGGTCCCTGTCTCAGCTGGCCGTGGGTTTGGAGGCAGACCTCTGCCCTTGCAGACAAGGGTCATTCTGCCTCTGAGTTCTCTCCATGCCTCGTCCACTCCTGTACGACACTGACACGCCCCAGTGCTGCCTGTCCCCAGGGCATCGCTCCAAACCTTCAGGAGGACCATGTGATTTATCCTGTCTCTTCAAGTCCCGCACAGGGCCAGGGACAGCGGGTGTTCACTGAAGTTTTTAGAAACAAATCTCGGCACAGGGCCTCGTCCTCGTCAGCCCTGTGCTGGGCCCTGGAGCCTGCTTCTCGCGCCCCCGGCCACCAGCTCACGTGTGATCGCAGTTGCTGTGTGCTGACTCTGGGAGTCCTGGCTGCTTCAGCTCCCCCTGGGCCTGCCTCCTCCTGGCTTTGGGTGCTGCTATCGGGTTATGGTCACTAAGTCCTTCCTCGATGGGCTTGCTCTCCGTTTCCTCCTCTTCCTCTTGCTCTTCCTCATGTTCCAGAATCCTGGGGACACAGCAAGACCAACAGAGGAATCCATTTCTCAAGTGTGACTTAACTGACTGTAAGAACTGCATCCTTCCCTCTCCTCTTAGCCACCTCTCCTATCCTCTGGGAGCTCACTGTCTGGTGTAGGCCAATGAACAAATTCCAGTGCAGCATGCAGTGTCACAAGAGAGGTCTGCATAAGAAGCTGTGGGAGATAACAGAGGGACATCTGCCTCGGTAGATGTGCTTATGGGGAGTTCATGCAGGACGGCATTCAAGCAGGGTTTTGAAGAATGAAGAGGAGTTCATCAGTAGATAATTGGGGGAAGGGCATGCCAGGAACAAGGGCACAGGTTAGGCAACAGCATACCTATTTAGAGGGGCACTAGGCAATTTTGTCCCTGTCTGATTTCTTTCTAGACTCTCTTTCACTCCAAATCATCTCTGCTCTTGGATTTTGTGGGGGGAAAACTACTGAGATAGATGATTTAAAATGAAAATCTTTTTTATCTCCCTTCTGGAGAGTCAGTGGCCAGACAATTGCAATTTAGGCAGAAGGCTTTACTTAAACCAATATTTGGTGACTTCTCAGAAGGGAACATCTGAGCAAAGTATAATTCACAGATTTTCCAAGTTAACTTCTGCTTAGTCTTTTTCTTAACCCTACTATCTAAGAAGACATTTTTTTGTCCCAAAAGGAAATAATCAGTGGCCTTGGAGTTGGCTTTTACAAGTGTGCAGCCTTTGAGGTGTGCAGCAACGGCACCACCCACTTGTTCTTTTATATTGTGGCAGCAGCAGACACAACCACAATGGCAGAAGCAGAAGTGGAACCCACATATTCCCCGGAGACGGAGGACGGCTCTGAGATGTGTGCACAGGGTTGAATGGACAGAACTTGGTGGATGACCACATGTGAGGGATAACGGGAAAGGAGGGGCTCAGGATGCCCCCCAGGCTGGCATGATGGGGAGTGGGCGAAGGGGTGGGGCCAGTCACCAGATTGGGGAAGCCATTCTCCAGAGCACATTGCTGGGAGGCTGGAGAGGGAGGCTTGGCAACAGGCAGAACCTAAGGATTTCTGAAAACTACAAAGCAGGCACCAACATAGTTTCTTGCAGCAAGAATCTTCTGGGCCGGGAGCTGTTGCTGGGAGATAAGGATGGTGGAATAGCATTCTTTGGTTGCAAACAGTAGCAGCAACTATATACCTACATTGGAAAGATAACAAATTTTGGTGTGAGATACCGAGGGTTAACTCATTAAACTCCAAAGCTTAGGCCCCAGAGGATGTATTGGATGGCTCTTGGGGGAATTCCATGTTGGCAGTTGGGTTGCCGGGAGAGTTGGTGTCCAGCCTGTGCTCTCCTCTCTTCTCTTTTCACACCTGGCTCCACCCAGTGCCACAAGGACCTTGCACGCTCCCATGAGAATACACCAGTCTCATGTCTAAGCTCTATTTACACTGCCCATAAACGGCCACTTCTTGGATACCCCATGGGCCAGAGGTGTGAATGCCAGAGGTACAGATTGCTCTTGGAAGCATGGCACTAGGAAAGAGACCCAGGCAGCCCTGGAAGTGGACTTGGTTGTCTGGGCAGGAAGTCCAGACCATGGTTTCAGATACCCAAAGCATGGTCTCAAAGTGGGGAAGATGTGTGGGCTGGGGGCAGTGGAAGGGGGGGCGGCCTGTGGACTCTTCAGCCCTCTGGGAGGGTTGTGGCCAGAAGAGAGCTGTATAGGGCCTCTAAAGTGCAGGGCCCAGGGTAGGGGCCCCTCTTGCCCAGGTCTAAGAGAATACTGCTTGGAATTGCACGGACCAATATTGTAGCCATTAGCCACATGTGGCTGGTACATTTAAATTAATTAAAATTAAATGACATTTAAATTCAGTTCCTCAGTTGCGTTAGCTACATTTCGAGAGCTCCACAGCCACATGTGGCTCGTGGTCTCCACACCGGATGTCACAGATGTGGGACATTTCCACCATCACGGGAAGTTCTATTGGATAGCACTGGTCCTGGAGGCTCAGGGGAGTTCAATGATTTGTCCAAGGTCATGCAGCCGTATCGATCTGGGGCTGAAATTTGAACTTAAGTCTGTCGGAGTCTAAACCCTCTGTTCATTTTCTCTCCCTGACCTTGAAAAAACTAACTTGACCTCTCCCAGCCTGTTCCTTAATCTGTAAAACAAAATAAAACCCTCAAATGGCTGTGATGAGGATTAAATGAGATCATGTCTATAAAATGCCCACAACAGAGTAGATTGTTGTTAGTTCTTGGTTAACTTGGTTTTCTTCTCCAGCCTCGGCAGGGGCTGGAAAGAGAAGCAGTGGAAGGATTAAGATGCTCTTTCTGCTTCAAATACTCAAGATGAGAGAAAAATGGCTTGAAAATGGATGAAAGACATTCCTTGGTAAACACTTCAATGCTTCCACACCTACACTGGAAAGACAACTAATTTTGATGTGAGATACCAGGAATTAGTTAATTAAACTCCAAAGCTAGCATTTTTGTTTGAAAGATAAAAATAATTTCACATGCAACTGGAACTTTTTAAAAAAGGTGTGGGGAGTGTATTCATTCTCTGATTATTTATAACCGAGAGACAGGGAAGAATCCATTAGACATTAAATCTCCACACTTAATAGCTGGATCCATTTTTTTATAAATGCTACTTTCAAGATTACGAAGGCCTGCTTCTGGAAATGTGTTATCCTCCAGTGCAAAGTTAAGTACCCTTGGCTAGCTGTGAGGATGCTGGTCAGAGCCTCCTCCTCCTGTTCTGTGACTTGAGAGGTCCCCTCTCCTCTCTGGGCTCGCCGTCCCCTCTGGGAAGACAGGGGTGGGTAAGGACGTTTTAGGGGCCTTTTGTCTCTGATGATAGGGAATTCTATAAAGAACAATCTTTAAAAACCATCACTTAAAAAAGATTAGAAGTAGCTTGACTTATCTTTCATACATCACCAGTGCTTAGGCATGTTTAAGAAATTTCCCATCAGTAGGGGAAGATTTTTGTGCCATTTGTTTGTAAAAATGGGAGATGGATATTTTTTTTTCTTTTTTCATTACATCGTGGATGAAGAAAAATTAGACTGACCATGCAATAAAATTGCTCTTCTAGATTAAAAGAGAAGGTATGAGTCCTTCATAGAGGGAAGTTTTCTAATACCCACGGTGCTGAAGATATTCATTCATCCATCCATTGATTCAACAAGTATTTATTTAGCCCTGATGATGTGAACCAGGCAGGGTACCAGGCACTGGGGAGGCAGCGATGAGCACAGTAGATGGAGCCCCTCCTCCTGGGGCTGACACTCCAGGTTGGGAAGACAGATCATCGATAAGAAAACAATGAAAGATGTAATGCGTCAGATGATAATAAACCCACCAACAAAGCGTAAATCAAGGTGAGTAGACAAAGCATGATGGGGCTGGGGGAGGCTGATAACTTAGCTCAGGGGTCAGGGGAGGCTTCTTTGAGGAGATGACCTTGGAGCAGATTTCTGTCTGAAATGAGGAAGCGAGTCTGGTGAAGATCTGGTGCGAGAATGTTCCAGGCAGAGGGAAGAGCAAAAGCAGAACCCTGAGATGAGAAAATGCTCCACAGACTTGAAGAACAGAAAGGCTGACGTGGCTCTAGCCAGAGCTGAAGTTGAGCAGGCCAGAGCAGGTTGAGGAGGAAGAGGGAGAGGCCAGAGAGATGACCAGGGACGAGATCAGAGATCAGCAAACTGTGGCTCCTGAGCCAAATCCAGCCTGATGGCTGAATGTTTAAATAAAGTTTTATTGGCACACAGCCTTGCGCATTTGCTTACTCTCTTCTGTGGCTGCTTTCACACTGCAATGGGAGGTAAGTGGATGTGACAGGGAACGTATGGCTTGTAAAGCCTAAAATATTTACTATCAGGTCCTTCACAGAGGAAATATCCTATCTCCAGCTTTAGATTATTATTTGACTAATATTTCTTTTATTATATCTTATTTTCAACCTTGCTGTGCCATTATAACATCCCACAAAACAGAAGGTAGCGGGATTTTTTTTTTTTCTTATACAACGTGAGCATCTCTGTGTTTTCAAAGACATATATTTGAATCTATTTCTACCGTATTATGCTTTCCATTTGATCTAGCCTCCATTCTCTCTGCTTATCTTTTTCTCGATTACTCAATTCTTTTGTAGTGATACATTTTTTTCTAACTTTTGGTTTGTGGATTTATTTGTAAAAGTGCACAAATAAAGCTGACATTGCAGAGAAATGTCTTGATAAGGCTCTGGATTAGAAATTTTATTTTCCATCGAGACAAAGTAAAATAATGGATTTAATGGAAAAGATAAGCGGCAAAATCTACCTCCCAATCTGAGAACTGGCTTTATAAGCTAAAGAATCTATAGAAAGCAAAAAATGCAAAACAATACCAAACCTAAGTAAGAATATAATAACTGAAGGCCTTATTGTCTACTAAATATCTGAAATTGGTATCAGTTAGCAATTATAATCTCCGCATTTATTTTCAAATTTTTTTATTGTGGTAAAAATATATGAACATAAAGTTTACCACCTCAACCATTTTTAAGTGTACAGTTTAGTGGTATTAAATACATTCATACCATGCCACCATCATCACCATCCACCTCCAGAACTCTTTTCATCTTGCAAAACTGCAACTCTGTCTCCATTAAACACTAACTCCCCATTAACTGCCCCCAGCCCCTGGCAACCACATTCTATTTTCTGAGTATTGACATTTTTTAAGATTCCCTTTTAATTCAAATGTAAATAAGATCTATATGTTGCAATGGGTTGACTTTGCAAACATTTTTCCTGGCTGAGTCACGTAATAAATTCCAGCAAAAACGTTTTTCCCTTAGAGTCAATTTGATGTTGTTGCTACTTGATCAGTTTTTCTGTATAGTTTTCACCACTTCAAGCCTGAACTCGGCAAGTTTTCTAAATCTCCTTCAAGGTGTTCGCTTGCATCAGTGAACCCAGTGAAACCCCTAGTCTATGGGTTTTGTTTTCCTGAATCCATGTCTGGGAGCTTCTGGCCTCGTCCACTCTGGACGGGCACCCCTGTGCCTGGTGCTCAACTTCCCTCCTGTCATCTCCATTCACCATGCTCCTGAAGATGTCCTCCTTGCCCTCCTGTTCCCTGCGCCCTGTCTTCCTCTGTCTCTGCTTACCAACTCCTCTTGAAACGGCACCCTCTCAAGCTGCTTCCTGACAGAGCGTGCACAGGAGTGCTGAGACCTTGCTTCTGAAAATATCCTTAATCTATATTCACTCCTGATTAGCAATTTGGCCAGGTCTAGATTCTCCATTGAAACTTATTTTTCTTTGAAATTTTGAAGGCATTCACCATTGTTTTCTAGTTTGCAGTTGAAAAGTCCACAGTGATTCTTAAACCTGATCTTTTGGATGTGACAATTTCCTTGCTGGAAGTTTGAGAGATTTTTTTTTCCAGTGTTCTGAAATTTCACAATTATGTCCCTTGGCATTAGTCTATTTTTCTCCACTGCGTTGGCCCCAGGGGGATGCTCTCAGTCTGGGCTCTCCTATTCACCTGGGAAGTTTTCTTGAATTATTTTGATGAAGATTTCCTCTATTTTCTCTCTGTTTTTTTTCTTTTCTGAAGTTCTTATTATTTGAACATTGGGCTTCCTGGACCTCTTTGTTTTTTAATTTCCACTTCTTTGTTCTATTATTTGGGGGGAGTGGGGGTAGATTTCCTCAACTCTATCTTCTAACCCTTCTATTGAGTTTTTAATTTCTATTTTTTCCAAAATTTTTTGTTCTCTGTTTCTTTTGATAGTATCCAATTTCCATATCTTTTCATTTGATTCTGAGGATATTAATGATAGCAAATGGCATGGAGACCTTCATCAGCAGGGATCTAGGTACGTGGTAAACAGGAAATACCTTGATGGGGGCGGTGGGTGAAGTGGAGGGCCAGTGAGGAAGGGAGCCTTTTGGGAGGGAGGGGCCAGAAGGAAAGAATGGAGAAGACGCAGTTGCTAGGAGTGATGGATTTTGGAGACAGTGATGGGTAAAGATTTTTAAGGAAATCTTGTTTGGTTTGGTGCCCTGCAATTTCCTCTTTGCCTGCTCCTTAAGAGATCTTGGAATACAGACCTGCCTTGCTTTTCAAGGCATTTGTAGCTGTACTTGCATTTCTTTTGGATGTGGCCAATGCCGGGGCTGCCTTGAGGGCAACCCATTTTCATTTGGATTGTACCAGATTCCCTGGGGGAATCTGATTCCAGCTGGGACCTCATTTAGGAAGTTACTTTTCTGCATGAAGGGGTGGAGTACAACCATCATTGTCAGGCTCAGAGCAGTGTTCCAAACTGGACGGAGGACTACAGGCCCAGCAGAATCGCTGTTTCTAGACCATCACGAAACAGCACAGGGCATTTTTCAGAGGGCCTGGAGGAAGCAGAGCTGCCTAGGAAGGCACTGACGGCGGTTGTACTTTAAGGAATTCTGGGCATGGATGATAGCAGGGGAAACTGAGGGACGCAGCGGGAGAAAGAATTGTCTCGAGATAGATGGGATGTATGCAGGCAGAGCCTTGCAGCAAACCCAGAAATCCAAGAAGAAAAAGACACGCACTGGGCCTGAACAGACCTGAACAGAAAGAGTCTCCTAGCCTCACCTGCCTGTGAGATTTCACCAATCACTTAGCAAGAAGAAAACGGAAGTTCAGATCAGAACTCTGCTGTGAAGGGTTAGTAGCTACTATTTAGGATTATTCCCTAGCATGACCTCTTTCTTAGAAAGCTTGCACAGATGGCTGGCCACTGGTCAAGAAAGGAATCAGGAATTCTGGATCCCGAGTTGCTCACCTGCTTCCCTTGGGCACATGCTTCTCCGTTTACGCTCGGTTCAGGGTGTGAGTGTGCTGCTTCTCCCTAATTTGTTGTCTTCATTGTCTCCCATGAAATAGCTCACCGGCAAAACAGTGTGTACAGTATGGTTCTATTTTTGAAATTTTTTTCTATATTTACCCAGATATATTTGCATAGAAAAAAAGATAAGAAGATACAACATAAAAATATGCACAGTGTCATTTTGACCAGCGAGGCTATTCATGGTTTGAAACTTTTCTGTTAGCATGTCTATATTTTTTAAGTGTTTTAATATGAAGATGATTACTTTTGTAATAAGATAAAAAGTTACTATTTCAATAATAATAATGGCTGTGGTCACACTAGCTGTCACTGGCACACGCCCCCCTGTGCCAGGCACTGTGCACATCTCACGGGCCTTTTCCAGTGTCTTCCTCTCAGCTCAATGATGTGGGGACTTCCCTTATGCTCTTTCTGCTGAGGAGAAGCCCTGCACGTGGAGTCACACGCCCCGGCTCACACAGCTGGTGAGAGGTAGAACTGGGGTCTTTCTGACTCCAAAGCTCATGTTTTTTTAATTTTTATTTTTCCCTCCCGAAAAGTTTCCTAAGGAAATGCTATGAAATGGAAAATGTTCAATGCAGACTGTTTTCCCCCAAAGATGTTATGTCTTCTAAAATGACAACTTTATAAGAAAGGTGCCTGCACATGGCACAGTGTGGAAGGAATTTGCATGTGCAAATGATCCTTTTAGGTTGAGCAGATTATAAAGCATATACTTTATTTTCTTTTGATTTTCCCTATGTCCTTTGAAGTGATAGATGTTTTACCCCTAGAATAAGAAATGCAGTTTAAAAAAAGATCTCTCTGAAAAGCCAGTGTTTCCTTGGCATGTCAGCAAGATGCAAAATCCCTAACATTTTAAAACAAAAGTACAACAGACGACTGTTCTGGCAGCCCTCAAAGCCCAGAGCCAGGTTTTCAAAAATCTCAGGTTTTCAAAAATGAGCAAGGAAAATGCCATTCAGACCTTTGAGTCTCTGATGAAATGATCTTTGCTGTATCCCCAGGACTCTGACAGCCGTGTGTTGTTACAGCTCCCCAGAGCCCTCCCCATGTCTGCAGCAGGCTCAGCCCGGCTTTGCTGTGGAATTGCCACACTGTCTTCATTTCTGTCTGGACCACTATCACTTCTGAGCCTCAAGTATAGGCTTTGGGAAAATGAAGCTGGTCTTTCTTAGGAATCATTTTCTTAGACTATCTAAATTATTTCTCCAGGGGGATTATTTTGGGTCTTTCTGACCATGTCATGTTTCAACCAAGAAAGTGAAACTGGCAAACAGTTAGCCATTGATGATTTTAGCTAGAACTAAAGTTTTTTTCCTTTTTGCAATTACTGATTGTAGCTTTTAGTTGTTCCCCCACCCATTGTTAACCGTGGTTAGGCCATATGCTATCCGACTCCCACTAGGTTCCTATAGATAACATCTCCCTGGAGCCCGGGTCACCATGGTAATGGGTATTTGACCTCTTTTTCAGGAATTAGAGCCCTTGTCCACTTCAGGCCAGTTGAGACCACCAACCCATCAACTGGGCCCACACAGATGTCCGATGTGACCTTTTGATGTCAACAGGCTAAAAACTCCACCCTCGGGTCATGCCAACACTGCCATTTTGTGAACATGAGTCCTATGAAGAGGCACGAAGCCTGACTACACTTGTGCAGATCATCAATCACCTCACCTCTCCTCATCTCCAATCATCTATCTCCACATTTCAGACCACCTTGGGCCCCACACCACAAATATCCCTGAGTCCCTATTTTCGGGGAGGTGGATTTGAGAGTTGTTCTCTCGTTTTCCTCACTTGGCTGCCTTGTGATTAAAACCTCTCTCTCTGCAATCTCGTTGTCTTGGTGATTGGCTTTCTGGGCAGCGGGCAAAGTGAACCTGGTTCAGTAACAAAAGGGATGCACATGAACTTAAGAAGAATACTTCTGTTCAACTGTTAGGAGGCATGAGAAGTTGTGTGACATCTCCCCACCCTTAGTGCCCTCATAGCTTGTCATTTGTTCCCTTTACCAATCCATTCTTTACATGCCCCAGAGGGAATTTCCTAGGACACAAAACTCCTCATCAGATAGATATATCCTGTGTTTTACATAATTCAATGGCTCCCCAGTCCTTCTAGGACCAAGTCTAGCCCAGTCAGCATGGCATTCAAGCCCTTCTGCTCCAGCCGTCCTTGCCAGCCTCACCTGCAGCAAATGTTTGTCCCCATTCACCTGCATTCCATCCATTGAAAACTGCTTGTTTTCCCTTGAATATGTCATGCACTCTGAAGCTCTATCTTTGCTCAGGTTGTGCCCAGTGCCTAAAATGCTAGCCTGACCCCTTGTCCACCGGGAAAACTCACCAGGATTCCATAAAGTTGAGCTCAGATGCAACTATGTCTAGAAAGCTCCTCTTCCTACTCGCTCCCTCCCTCCATTCTCCATTTCACCTCTCCCATTGAATTACTTCCTCCTGTCCTCTGTACCTCAGTGTACCCCGTCCATCCCTCTCATGCAACACTTGGCCCACAGCTTCATGATTATGAAAGAGACGTGGTTCACAGCAGGGATTTTGAAGTCAGACGGACCTGGGTCAGGATTCCAGATTCCCCACCTCTTGGCTGTGTGACCCTGGGAAGGTCATTGCATCTCTCAGAGTTAGTTAGGACTAGATCCCTAGTCCTACGAGTTAGGACATAAGAGAACCTCCTTGCAAGGTTGTGAAGATCAAATAAGATTGTGGGAGATCAGAATTGGCCACCTCAAAATATGTCTCTTTATCTTGATTATTTTCTTCGAAGGACATTTAACCTTCCCCTCCCAAACTGCCTAAAGAATTTGATGTAGAAGGCCTGTTTCAGGAAGGAGCCACTACCATGTGATGGCTGTAGTATAATGTAAAACAGGCGTGATAAGAAAGGCACCAACAAGCCCATCTTATCAAAAATTCTGTCTCTCCAGCCACATTCTCTATAGGTAGCCCTGTAAAGAGTTGTCTGACAAACATTTGCATTTCCATCTCCATGTGAATTGTTTTCCTTCCCTCTGAAATCCCACACCACTACCCCCCAACACCCTCCTTGCCTTTAGCTGAAAATACTTAAGTGAGCAGCTTAGGCAGAATGATGAATTGCTCAGTTTCTATTTTCTGAGTTTCTCCCATATACACATGTTATTAAACTTTGTTTGATTTTCTCCTGCTATTCGATCTCATGTCAATTTAATTTGTAGCTGAGCCAGAAAGGACAAAGAGTGGGTAGAGGATAGTCTTCCTCCCCCTACAAGATCATGCAGGTAGAGTTCAGGCATGGTACCTGGAATACAGACGCTCTCAATGAGCAGCAGCTGCTGCTCTTATTTCTATCACTGATGGGCTCTGTGTCTGTAATCACGAGATCTTTAAGAGTAGGCTTGTGCCTGGTTCATAAAGTAAATGCTCAGCTCAGGGCCCGGCCAAGAAAACTTTCTGGATTGCTGAATGCAAAGCCCATGTGCCATCCTTATTGAATAATGAAAAATCAATGTTCCAATCACAATGTGAACTGGTCCAGGTACCCAGAACTACCCCAACCACAGGGCTTGGACTCAGATGGAGCAGGAGCCCACATTTGCAATGCCGGCTCCACTTCCTCACTACTCCCTTAGGCTCCTTTGCAAATTTTATGCTGGGAAGATGAGAGAGTAATGCTTACATTTTAGCCCAAATTTTGCATTTTACTTTCAAATGCTCTTTGATTCATCCAGTTCCTAAAAGTAGCCATTATTCTCCCAGAATTCCCTCATATTTAGGAAATTGGGCAGAAGCCAAAACATAGAAAAAAAAATTAATTTTCTGGTTCAGCTGAAGTCTTCTGTAAACAGCATGACTTGGGGACTTTTGGAGAGAATCTCTTCCCGGAGTTGTGGATCCTGGGCAGGAAAGCCAGTCTGGGTGGCCCAGATCCGCCTTCGCTGGCTGTGAGGTCCTGGTCCAGCCACCGATAGCCTCTTGAGCCTCGTTCTGTGACATATGTGTGGAGCTGTGCATCCCCAGCATTGAGCCACCTGTCTGGCACTCAGTAGGTGCTCAATTAGTGAATATTATTAATGGTAATGTTTGATAGGATTATCCTGATGGGAACTCAGTGGGAGCCCAGTTCACCCTCTGGCTGCTCAGATGAAATGGTGGGAATTGCCTGATTGCAACACGTCTGTCAGGAGGCTGGGAGTATCTGCAGAGAACTGACTCCAAGGGAGGAGGGTACCAGGGGTGGCCGAAGTGGATGTCCAGTAACCAAGTCTTACTCATTAGGGGGAAGAGAGGCTCTTCAGTAGACTGTGCAGCAAGATATCTACTATTCCATATGCCCCCAGACCAGCCGCCTTGGAGCATGTCTGGATTCTAGCAAGAGAATGCATGCGCTGCAGTGAAATAGGGAGAGAGAGCTGTTGCAGTTGGCGATGTAACACGTTGGGGTCCGAGCAGCTCTACATGGGGTCCCTTTCTCATTGAAGGGGAAAGAGCCATTCTTCCACCCTACTTTGCCATGCATTCCTGTGACCCTTGACCCAGAGTGAGTTTGGGGTATCTCTAGTGGGCTGCAGACTGCTCTGGCCAGTGAGGAATGGCCCTGCCTCCCAGAACAGTGGGATACCGTAGAGAGCTATGGTGACAGAGCCAGCAGCTGGCCTGGGCCTAAGGCGGTGTCTAGAAGAGCCATAGTAACGCCCATTATTCCTGCTGTAGTCACTCCAGCGAGGTGCTTTCCTAGAGAGGCGGCAGGAGGGAGGAAAATGGCACCCACGGGGCAAACAGATGTGGCAGTCCTAGTGGGAACCTCTGGGTCCAACCAACAGCCTTTATGGCTGGTATGTGCTGGCAAACCAGGGAGGACCACAGGGTGGGCAGTGGGGGGATTTCTGTTTCCAGGGGGTGGACGTGGAACAGAATGGTACCAATGGAGACACGAGCTTAAGGCTTAAGAAGATGTTTCTGCAGTGTGGATTGGGGGAGCCTGTGGAAGAGCAGGGAGCCTGCAGAGTTGGCAGGAACAGAGCCAGGACATGAACACACAAGAGGGGCTTCTGGGGCCTTCTGGAACTGCTTGGGTTGGGACTTTGCTGGCTGCTGGTTTGTCATGTGCCTGCCACGGTGACGATGAGCCAGAGCAGCTGGAGTCATTACTGTTCTCATTGACCTCATTTACACGCACAGCACAGTAGGGCTTCAGGAAATTTGGGTGCTTGCAAGCATAAGGTATTGTTGGCAACAATAAAAACAAGAAGGAGATTTACCCTACACAATGTCTGGGGTGCTTTCTTGCATTTAGATGTGATGAATCTAAGAAGAGCTTCCCTCAGAATATTAGTAGAGCTTCATATTCAAAAACGTCTTCAATTTCTCTCATAATTAATTATAATTGTTCTCTCCCTGTTGTCATGCTCTACAAACTATGACATGATGAGATTAGATTGCAATTTGCATATATTAGACTTGAAATAAAGCTTTCTTCCATTGTGCTAGCCTTCCATGTAGCTCGGCAATAGGAGATTCCCTCCTCCCTACCCCCGACCTCCTGACCCAGTTGGGGGGTGAGCACTGGAGGAGGGATGGAAAGAGTCATAGACAAGGTGACTTGAGCTGGGGTTTGGAAGTTTGATGTTCAAGAGGGCTGGCATCAGGTGGAAGAGATGGAAGGGGTTCTGGACGGAAGAATCAACATAGGCAGGCACGGAGACTTACAGAACGGCCCAGGCTTGCAGCACAGTGTATAGGTGTCCCTTATATTTACAGGGGAGTAAAGAAGGAGGGATGTGAGCAGAAGGAGACGGGAGCGGCGAGATGGGCTGGGACCGGGTTGTGAAAACACTGGGACAACCTGTACCCACCTCAGCGCTCCTCTGCGCCTTGCCTGCTGTAACGCGCTGTGTAACATTTGGCTGTCCTTGGATCCCTTCTTTCTGCTGCTGCAAGCTTAGGGCACCCCAACGCTCTGCCTCCAACATCAGCTCTGCTCCTTTTCTTATCTTCACTTGAAGCTCAACCTGCAAGCTTCGTGGCTTAATCCCTCTGGGCTGTATGCTCTATGGGGGCATAGTCCGTGTCTATTTTATTTACCATTGTTTATCCAGCATGAAACTCAGAGCCTGGCACAGAGTAGCAAATATATGTTGATTGCATACAGCTGGTCGAATGCACAGACTGTGGAGTCAGACAGAACTGAGTCCAAGTCTTGGCTTGACCAGTTTTGGGCAATTGTTTTACACCTCTGAGTCTCAGAGAGGTTGCCTGTTGGAGGATCAAACAAAATAATATATGTAAAGTGATTCTCCACAGAAGAAAGTTTCCTTTCCTTCCTTCCCTACATACTGAAGCCCACATTTTTAGCCAGGCCCTTTGCAACCTTGCTTCACCTTGTCTTTCTAGGCTTCTCCCTTCCAACTCCCTTTCCCCTCTCCTGCCTTACATTCCAACGACGCAAGGTTAAATATTATGCAGTAAAGGAACTTTGCCCAAAGACAGGTCGGCCTGCCCTGGGGTCCTGGGAGGTGATCTCTAAGTCTTTGGAATGTCCAGCCTGATGAGAGTGTCGTTGTTTCCCTGGGGTTGTTTGACCACACCAGATAGTCTATATTAATAACGTGATTCATGGTGGGGGCTTTGGGCTCACAATATCAGCTCCCCCTCTGTTTGGGCTGGAGACAAAGGTCAGTCGCATGAATGGTCAACCCTGTCTATGTGGCCAAGCCCCAGTAAAAACTCTAAACACGAAGGCCAGTTGAGCTTCCCTGGTTGGCAGTACTTCGTGTGTATTATCACACATCATTTCCAGGAGAAGTAAGCACCCTCCACATGACTCTGCTGGACGAGGAGACTGGAAGCTGACCCTTGGAACTCTCCTGACTTTGCCCTATGTGCCTCTTCCCATGGCTGATTTTAATCTGTATCCTTTCACTGCCCATAAATACAACCATGAATATAATAGCTTTCAGTGAGTTCTGTGAGTCTTTCTAGGAAATTAGCAAATCTGAGGGTGGTCTTGAGGACCACCTAACTTGTAGTTGGTGTCAGAAACGAGGGTACTCTTGGGGATTCCCGATCCTCACATTCATAGTTGTCCAAACTCGCCGCGTTATTTCAGAGCTCAACCTGGTTGTCCCTGCTGTTCCCTCTTCCTGGAATGCCCTCGCCCTCTTGTTCATCCATCAGAACTACTCGGCCATCATTCTCCATCTCTCTCAGGCCTTCACAAACTTTCCACACACAGGGCAGAGTGGCTCTTTGCTGCTCCTGTGGATGCTGTTGCATTTCCCATGTGGAGACAGAGGAATTATTTATGAATTTGCCATTTTCCCCTCCTAGTCTTCCCAAGTGGGGCCCAGGCCTGCTTCCCTTCAAGCATGAATCTATTTGAAGGTTCTGCTATCTCATACGGTGTCTTTACAAAAACAGGAAAAAGCACCCTCGGGGCTTGCACAGCCTGGCTTGGTCAGTGGAGTGTAGGCTGTTTTCCAGTCCTCACTTTCTCCCTCAGCGGGGTGCCTCATGCAGTGCGCCTCCTACGCAGCTGCTCTGCATGCACGCGTGCATTTATTCACATTCATCCATGTAATTGTACATTCCTGCACTCAATAATCCTGCAGCAACATAAATTGAGCACCCCTCTAAAGACACAATGATGCATAAGACATATCTCTCATCTATGAACCCTGGAACTTGGTACAGTGCCTTGTGCCTAGCAAGTGTTTCAGAAATACATGAATAAATGAATGATTAAATAGATTATTCAAGTTAGGGAGACTATGGCAAATACCGTATGTTCACCAAGAATATAAATTTATACTTTTCCCCGGGAGAAGTGATTCTCAACCTTATCTTAGTCATGGACCTCTTTGGAAATCTGATGAAATCTGTGGTCAATCTCCCACTGGAAAAATGCACATTGACATACTGTATAAGTCAGGATAGGATAGGGTCTTCTGAGGTAACAAACAGCTCCAAATTCTTCTTGGCTTAGCACCACAGAGGTCTGTTTTTTGCTCAAGATGCATGCCCCGTAGAGGATGTCAGGGACCCTGCTCCATATAGACATTCAGGGTCCCAGAGTCATGGAGGCTTCACCATCTTAGAACACAGGGTCTACTCAGTTGCTGTGAAGGGCTGTGAAAGAGTCAGAGGCTCATTCAACAGCTCTTCTAAGGTTTGGTCTGGAAGTGGCACACATCACCTGTTCTTACAGCTTACCAGCCAGACCTAATCACATGGCCCCAACTAACTTCAAGGACACCATTGCCTCTGACATGCACACACACATAAATTTTTATTCAGGGTGATCCATGGATCTTTTAGGGGACTCCACGTTTAGATTATATGTAAACGGTTGGGGTCCAGCCATGAAGTGTCTTGAGGGCCATGCTAAGGAGTTAGGCCTTTTGTATTACAAGCCAAGATTCATGAGCTGAAGTCATGCAGTGCCGGGTAGGTGACAGAGGCGGCCATAAGGCAGGGCGTCTGTGCATTCAGGGTGTGAGCGGCAAGGCCTGGGGGTACAGAGTCATCTAAGTGGGGGCTGCCTCCTGTCTGCTCAGAGGATTGTTTTGCTCTGTGGGAAGTGGGTTAAACGTTTTCATATCTTCCAAATTCTCAAGACAAATCAGAAATCAGATTTTAATTAAAGTTTCCCAATACAAGTAATATTGGGTCCATTAAAACGCAAACACCCTGCTGGCCCACAGAAGCCCATTCGGGGGCTAGCCGTGGCCCAGGGTCCCCCGCAGTTCTGACCTCTGCTGACAGGGAACCTTTTCCTTCCTCTCCAGCCCCAGTGTTCACATGAACCCCTCCACAGTCCTCCCTATGTCCTGGGGGGCCAAGCCATCCTATTAAGCTGGTGCTGAAAAAAATGCACATTGATTACTTCTCTCCAGAGCTCTGGGAATTAGACTCTGCCTCTTTAGAGTCTGTAGGGAAGTCCTTTTAGCCCTAAGCTCATTGGGTCTGCCTGGGGGCCAGTGGGCTGTAAAGACAGCTTGATTTCATTAGCTCCTTGGAGAAATACACTCTAAGGACCCAATCCTTTCTCTTGTCATTTCCGTGTCTCCCTCGGGCCTGTTGACCAACCAAGGTTGATTTATGTGGGGCCAATACGAAGCTGAACTTAGAAATAAAATGAGATGACCAAGCCTTGTGCGGTGCCTCTGGAGAGAGAAAACGCCAGGTGGTTCTCTGTCCCAGTTTCCGTGTTTGGGCGTGTTTTAAGGGGCAGAGCTGGTAGTGGTGGTGGTGGTGGGTCCTGCCTGCTGGACACAGGTACATACCATGCTCATTGCCTTCGGTACATTCGTTTACCACTTTACGCAGCCTTCCAGGTGTTGGACATTGATCGTCTCATGTAGTTCTCGCAGCCTAGGCAGCAGCTGTTATCACTCCTTCCCCAGGTGAGGTCACAGAGGTTCAGAAAGACACTGATGTGTCCCACTCCAGTTCCTAGGATGCGACATGTCCAAGTGAAGCCCCTGCTTAGGACTGTTTCCCAAAATGATAGGATTTTACATGATCTCCACAATTTAGGCTCTTTCCATGAGCCATGCATACTACCCCACACTAATTTTCTTTAGATAGACTTCAAACAACTCCTATTTTTTCTTAGCCTTGCCTTATGCAATAATATTTGCAGTCATGGGTGTGACATGCTGTTCACAAACTTTTCTAACTTTTCTAAGATAAATAGAATAAAAGCTCTTTTATCCAATGTCACTGGTTCTTATAGCTGAATGGTGACTAGAAAAAATTCAGGTTAAAGGAAGGTATTAAAAATGATACGTACATATCATAAACAGTTTCTTCTAACTTCAAATATGTACACCGTTTGATGCAAACAACGGAATTCCCTTGAGTGTGGTGTAGTATTAGTCTCCAAGAGCTGCTGTAACCAAGAACCGCAAACTGAGTGGCTTAAACAACAGAAATGTAGTCTCCCAGTTCGGAGGCTAGAGGTCCAAGGTCAGGGTGTCCGCAGGCTTGGTTCCTTCTGAGGGCTGTGAGGGAGCCTCTGTTCCAGGCCCCTCCCTGAGCTGCTGGTGGCGCGCTGACAGGCTGTGGTGCCTTGGCTTGTAGGTGCATCACTCTGATCTCCACTTTCATCTCCACACAACATTCTCCCTGTGTGCAGGTCTGGGTCCAATTTCCCCTTTTTATAAGGACACCAGTCATATTGGGTTAGGGGCCCATCTTACTCCAGTGTGACCTCATCTTAGCTTAATTAATTATATTTGGGATGACCCTATTTCCAAATAAAGTCACCCTACTAGGGGTTAGGACTACAACATATCTTTTTTGGAGGACACAAGTCAACCCATAACAGGTGTATTAACTAGGATTCTGTGACATCTAGCATAAACAGCACCCACAATGCATTGCCCACTGATTCCAAATTCAGATTCTTAAAAATGGGGTGAGAATCCAGACCCTTGGCTATAAATCTGAGTGTGAAACTCTTCTAGGATTTATTACTTTCCCTACTCTTTTCACAGCTGTCTTCCTGTCCACCTAACTCAATAGCAGAATTTATTGTGTTGTTTTACAGTAATTCACCTTTATCAAATCTCTCTAAAGTATTCAACTTGATTTTCATGTAATGTGGGCTTTTCTTTCTTTTCCTCCTCATATTTCACTGATTTACATGATACTTCATTGAATCACACACTTACAATAAGAAAACCAATTGGCATAACCTGGTTTGGAAACAAACCCAAGTGCCTCTTGGCGAGCATGCAACGACCCTGCTGGCAGCAGAAGCCCAGGAGGATGAGAGAGTGAGCATTCATAGGGGTGCGGGCATCAGTCAATTTGATTGAGGAAATGGTGAGTTGAGTAAAGTGGATATTGGGTAAGAGAACTCCTACTATATGTGATTATTGAAAAAGTGTGTGTACCCCCTACTCAGCTCACTGTCAGTGGGGTATGTACCATACGTTGGAAAACACTGTCATTTAGTCATTGGTTTGCTTTTTTAAAAAAGTTTATAAGTGCTTACACCAAGCCAGGCCTGTGCTAAGTGCTGGTGGCTGAGACAAATGATTAACAGTCAGCCTTGTCATCTCAGTCTGGTGGAGGAGAAAGCAGCAATGGGTAGACATTTAATTCAGTGCATTTCCCAGAGCCACAGAAGTTTTTTGAAATAGATTTGGAGAGAATGTGGTTGTATTAGTCAGGTTTCTCCAGAGAAACAGAACTAATAGGATTTAGGATATATATTTAAAGAAATTGGCTGTGGCCTTTTGGAGGCTGGCAACTCCAAAATCTGCATGGCGAGCCAGCAGGCTGGAGACTCAGGGAATAACAACATTGCAGTTCAAGTTTGAAGGCCATTTGCTGGCAGAATTCCTTCTTGCGCAGAGGAGGTCAGTGTTTGTTCGATTCAGGCCTTCAGCTGATTGGACAAGGCCCACCCACATTATGGAGGACAATCTGCTTTACTCAAAGTCCAACAATTTGAATCTTAAGCTCATCCAAAAAACGCCATCACAGAAACATGCAGAATAATGTTTGGCTGAATATCTGGGCACTATGGCCCAGCCAAGTTGACACATAAAACACCTGGCAGTGTTGTGGAGTGAAAAAGGCACGGACTTTGCAGGCAGAGATTTGTATAATGGACATAGAATAGGCACCACAAGGTGGAAGGAAAGGAAGCTAACATTTCTACATCGGTTCCCCGAGAATTTAACACCCTTCATCTCATTTACTCCTCACAGTCCCAGAAGATAGACATTCTTATTCCCACTTTAGAGATGAGGAAACTGAGGCTCAGAAAGCTGAAGGACACGCTCCAGATCACAAGCCCGGGTATGCCTGACTCCAGTCCTTCCTCTGCTCTTCTTCCCTCCTGGGGACACTAGAAGTCTAACAGACCCAGGCTCACAACCGGCTTCTCAGTTTACCAGGGCTGCCCTGACTCAATAGCACACACCGGCTACCTTAAACAACAGAAATGTAGTTGTTCAAAGTTCGGAGGCTACAAGTCCAACACCCAGGCGTCCGCGGGTATGCTTTCCGCCAGGGCCTCTCGCTGGCTTGTAGACGCCACCGGCCCACATGTACTCTCATGACCTTTCCTCCGTGCACACGCACCCTGGTGTCCGTGTGTGTGCAAGTTCCTCTTATAAGGACACCAGTCAGATTGGATTAGGGCCCCCGCAACGGCCTCCTTCTAACTTAATCACCTCCTTAAAGAGCCTATCTCCAAATACAGTCACATTCTGAGGTACTGAGGGTTAGGGCATCAACATATGAATTTTGGGAGAGACAGTTCAGCCCAGAACACCCAGGATGTGTTTGCACCATGCAAGGGCCCCTTCACTCTACCTTGTGTAGAGTTTAAGCACTTTGGATTCCAAACCAAATGCCCAATCAGGCCAACCCGCCCTGAGGCAGGTCAGACAACTGAGATGTGTCAGAGCTTTCACAGCTAAGAGGGTACATGAGCAGGAAGATGCAGGAGGTGTAGTTTTTGCCATGGGGGTACAGCAGCTTGGACAAGGCCTGTGGATTTCTCCTGCTGTGAGGACAGCCCTGCCCCCAGCCTTGCTCACAGCTCCAGCTTCTTCTGCAGGCACCGTTAGAAGGTCTGTTCCTGCACAGGTGTGCCTTTCTTCTTGCTCTTCTCTAGAAAACAGACGGTCTGGGCTGGCCCTTTATTGGTTGCATTTTAGGGTCTTAGCAAGAAATTCCATCCCTGGCTCCATCCGATACTGCCTGCCCCCAGACCTGAGTCATCTCGAGTAGATGGGCTTGTGCCTGACTACCTCTCCATCCGCATCGCTGCCTCTCCATCCCCTGCAAGCTTCCATCTTCCGGGATGGCCAATACATTTAGCCCCCTCATGTCTATGTGCCTTTGCACATGCTGTTCCCTCTGTCTAGGATGTCCTTCCTATTGATCTTCAGATTGGATCAGGAATCTACTTGTCTGAGAAACTTCTTGATCTACCCAAGGAGGTTAAGTGCCCCTATTAGCTAGGATGCAAGTTCTCCTGTGGACAAGAGACTCAAATCCCAGTGCTCTAAAGCCCATGGTTTGCTTTCTTCCCTAATAAAAGTCAGAGCCAGAGAGGTGGTTCTGTTCCGTGATCTCACTCGGGGCCTGGGCCCCTGCTTTTTTGTTGCTTTATCATCCCTAGGCTATTTATTTTCCTTGTTGGCTTGGTCACCTTCGCATCCACGCTCCAGCCCCTCGGAAGTGGGAGAAGGAAAAGGGAGACAAAACTCTTTTTTCTTAAAGAAACAACTGGAAATTGTACACATTCTTTAAGTGCATCTCACAATGGTCAGAATTAGTCACACGGCCACTGCTAACTCCAAGAGAGGCTTGGGGATTCCACCTAATGGTTCTGATCACCAGTGTGTGGGTGTTTTCCCCACGAGAAAGCAATTCTTGAACACCAGCTGGGTTTTCTACAATTGAACTCAGTTCTGACACTATCTGTCTACCTAGAGATAGCGTCGGATCCCACAGGTTAAGGGCTCAGTCCTACAAGACTGCCCCCACTTCAGACACCATTGCAAGTCTAGGTTGTTATCTGTGCTTCTGACCGACAGGCTATAAATCAGAGCTTCCCAAGACTCCTTCCTTTGGTTCTATTATTTTGCTAGAGTGGCTCACAGAACTCAGGAAATCATTTTACTTACAAACATACCAGTTTATTAGAAAAGGATATAATTTAGAAACAGATAAGAAGAGGTGCATAGGGCAAGGGATAGGGAAAGGGCACGGAGCTTCAAGCCACTCTTTCCAAACCTCCACGTGTTCACCAACCCAGAAACTCTCTGAACTCTCTCTTTTTTGTTTTTTATGAAGGCTTCATTACTAAGCGTGATTGATTAAATCATTGGCCACTGGCAAATGAACTCAATCTCCAGCCCCTCTCGCTTATCCAGAGGTCAGGGAGGGGTGGGAGTGAAAGTTCCAACCCTCTAATCACATGGCTCAGTCCTTTGGTGACTAGCCCCCATCATTAGGTGCTTTCCAAAAGTCACCTCATTAACATAATAAAAGACACCTTTATCACTTTCATAGTTTAGGAAATTCCAAGGGTTTTAGGAGCTCTGTTCCAGGAAGACAGACGAATATATATTATTATAAATCACAGTATCACACCATTTCTATTCTGGGTGGCTCTGTGCCTGGCTTACAATCGAATACTCTGGACAAAAGGGAGAACAGATGCTGGGAAATCTTGTGGTCTATCCGTGGTCCCCCTCTTCCTTGTTCCCATAGACCCAGGCTTCTCGCTGTTCCCGTGATTCTGACATGTTATAACAGTCTACTTACACATCTGTCTCTCTGCAGGACTATGAGCTCCTGGTCTCTGCCATGGCTTTCATCTGTATTCTCAGCTCCTAGGGCAGAGTTTGTGGAACAAGGGATCCTACTATAACACAACAATCCATTCATATGTCTGATTCCCCCAGAGACCATGCATTTCTTTGGTCTCTCTTGGCTTTCCTCGTCTTTATACCTGTTTCAATAGGGTCTTATTTACTAGGGACAGTCCTGTTTGTATGATAAATTCTATGGCCACCTTATATGTTAGTCAGTTGCTCTCTTCTCCAGGATAGACCTAGTTTTTAAACTTCTTTCAAAATAAGCAATGAAGCAAAATTCCAGAAATCCAAAAGTTCCAGAAAGACCTGTCAGAGGGTTATATTTTCATCCCTTGGTTCTCCACTTAACCCAGTGTACACATTACCCAGATGGGATCACCTTGGCTTTAGCTGTGTGCCTTCTACTTGGGGCTGTCTGAGTGGGTCTGGACCATTTGACCACTTTTTCCAGCAGGTGGACCCAGAGGCGTTGGCCTGCCCTGGGAGCCTGCGCAGGAGGAGGGAGAGTATCTGGCGTTTTCCCAACCTTTCCTGGGCAGCCCTGAGTGGTGAAGACGCCATCCGCTCATGACTCCCTTTCCCCCTTTGGGACAGGCCAGGCCAGGCTCTCTATCTGATCTTCAATAGGACCGTCAAGCTACAAATGGAGCAAAGACTTCTCACAGGAAACTGTAAGTGTTTTGTTCTATTTGCTGCAAGCAGGTGGACTATGTCTTTTGAGAAAAGTGTACACTTATCCCAATGGGTCTTACTTGAGAAAAAGAGTTAATAGTTATAATTTGTCCTTTTTATCTTTTTTTTTCCCAAAGAGAGGAGGAAACTCATAAAGTGTATGATGCATATTAAGGGAACATCGTGATTATAAGGGCAAACTTGTGTGTAGACCTCCAGTAACGTAGCCCACTGCCTCATGAGGGCCTGACACAGGGGGGCACCTGGAAAGCCAGTCCATCTCCTTCCCTGTAGTCATGATCCTCAAATGAGGGAAAGGATATTTAGTAGGCAGCTTGAAACACAGACCCAGAGATCAATATGATGGTCTGGGATATATAATCTTTTTGGTTTCCACATTTATTAGATGAAAAACCCAAAGTCTACAGAAAAAAAGAAACAAAAAAGTTGATATGTATTGTGGTTCTTTCCAATGCAAGTACAGAAACTCAGTGTGGATTAGCTTAAGTAAAAAAATAGCTTTTACTGTCTCATGTAAATGAAAAGTTCAGGGATGTATTAGTTTCAGGCATGGCTGGTTCCAGGAGCTCAAACAAAATCATCAGAACTCAGTGTCTCTCTTTTCCCATCTCGTGACTCTGCATTGGCTTCCCTTCAGGTAGGCTCTCCCCACATGGTGGCTGCCAGCAGTTCCTGTCTTGCTTCATCTTCAGAGTTAGCAACTCCAGTGGAGAAAGAGCTTCTGTTCCTAATAGGTCCAACAAGAGCCCTGGAATTGAGTCTCACTGAACCAGTCTGGCTCTTGAGCCCTTTGCTAAACCAGTCTCCCTAGAGAAACCACAGGGCTTGAGAATCAGTAAGAAGTTTCTCAAAGAAAAGTCAAGATGCTTTTACTAGTGAAGGGTGGGGTCGCTGCTGGGCAGGCGAAACCCCCAGATTCCCTTTGTAGCCTCCACCTGGGGGATTCTCATGGTGGGGGCAGGTAACTCAGACCCTCCTGTCTTTGAGGCCACAGCTGTCAGACGGCTCCCTCTACAAGCCCCACCTTCAGGGGTACTGAAGCCCAGGCTCTGTTCTGAGCAAGGTGGCCTTACATCAGTCTGTGGAAGTGCAGCCCAGGAAGGAGGCCAGCCCATTTTCATGTCTCCTTAAAGGAAAGAATACCAAGACCCTGTGGTCCGTGGGAGAGATGGCCTTTGGAACACCTCGAGCAGGGATTCTCTCCAGCCCTGGCCAATGTGGAGTGGAGTGACCACTAGAAGGAGAGCATTTGCCATGTGTGGGTTTCACAGAAATTTTGTGAGGTTGGTACAATTATCATTTCCATTTAAGGGATGAGGACATTGAGGCGCAGTGGTGAAGTCACCTGTCACACAGGTAGCAGGTGATGGAGCCTGGGATAGGCTCCTGCATCTGCTTGACCCCCAAGCCCACACTCTGTCCCCCATCACATTACCCTCCTAATGTCTCAAACTGTAATTGTGAAGTGTGTTGATAAATGAGCAAGATCAGAATTATGATAGAAATTTCCCCCTTCACAGGGCACAGGGCACAGCTTGAATTGCATTAAAACCTTCCCCGAATCTCAGCAAGCAGAGGCTGTGGTGCACAGAGAGGGTGATCTGTGAGCATCTTGTGTGTGGTGAGTTCATGCGGGAGCCCAGAGAAGGCAGCTGTCCATGCACTCATTGAACAAATATCTATTGAGCACAGACCTTGTGCCCCACACTGCTGGAGGTGCTGGAGGAAGATCAGGGAACAAGACAGACACTCAGTCCCTAGTCTCCGGGAAACAGCGTTCCAGTGGGAAAGAAATAAGCAAGCGAATAAATAAAATTCATGCGATGATAACTGCAATGGAGAAAAAGAACGCAGCTTAAGGAGAATTTGCTTTTTGAGCCCCCTTAAGTGTCAAGCCCCATGTGGAGTCTGGTCACCAAATAAGTAACCTGGGGACTGTGCCCACGGAGCTCACAGCTGCGGGGGTGGGGGGGGGTGGGGGTGAGGAGACAGACTTTAGGAGAATAAATAAGCCCACAAATCAGTATGTAACTGCGGATTGTGATAAGTGAGGGGGGAAAAATGATGCAGCTCTGTTAGAGGGAAGAAAGGGGGAGCCCGAATCGAGCCGGTGTCTCAGTCAGTTCTGGTTACTAGATGGTGACAGCATACCATCGACTGGGTGGCTGAAACAACAAACACTTATTTCTCAGTTCTGGAGGCTGGAAGCCTGAGATCAGGGTACCAGCACTGCTGGGTTCTGGTGAGGACCTTCTTCCTTGTTCGCAGATGGACGCCTTCTTGCTGTGTCCTCATAGCTCTCTTGTGTCTCTTCTTATTGGGGCACTAATCCCACCATGCAGGCTCCGCCCTCATGACCCACTCATCTCCCACAGGCCCCACCTCCTAATACGATCACAGTGGGGGTTAGAACTTCAACGTGTAAACGTATTCAACACAGGAATTTTGGGGGACACAAATATGCAGCCCATAACAGCTGGGATGGCCAAGGGGAGCCCTCTCGAGGTGACATTGGAGCCGAAACCTGAGGGATAAGAATTTGATAGGGAGAGGGAAGAAATCGGGGACACGTCAGGGAAGGTTGAAAGAGAAGGTGACCCGGGAGTTGGGCGTTGAAGAATAAGTACGTGGAGGAAAAGGCGGAGAGGCAGTCCTAGCAAGGAGGGTGGTGGGGGTGGAGGTACGAGAATGGGCGCACGTTTGAGGAGTGGGGCTCTCAGTCCGGCTGGGGGTGGGGGAGGGGGGCAGGAAGTGATGAGAGAAGACGACCAAGGCCGGAGATGCCTTAGTTCTCGCTCAGCTACATGCCTAAGAGCTGAGTTGACTTTTTGAGTTCATCCTGGGACTTTATGAAGCTGGTGCTGTTGATTTTGATGGAAATGGGCATAAATTATTCACAGGTTACAGCTGAGACTTCTTCAGTGCTACACAAGGAGTAAAGAAAAATAATGTTCACTGAGCACTGACCACAGGCTAAGAAGTGGAAACAAGTTGTTCACTCTTTAGGAGAAAGCTCTGCAGCTACATAGCTTTGTGTCAGGTTCTGGAACATTCTGGCTGCTTCCCTGCCTCACAACCTAGGCACCAGCTCTTCCTTGGCCGAGCGGGAAGCTCTTCCTCATCACCTGCCAGGTTTAATTTCCGTTTACCCTTTAGGTCTAGGGGGAACTTCCACTTCTCTAGAGGCTTCCCTGGGCACCCAGTCTAAATCAGCGTACCCACCCCTGCCACACTGACTTTCTTTCATATCACCTATTTTTTAAAACCGTCTTTGCACTTCTCACAACTTGTGATTGTGTTTTTATTTGTGTATGTGTTTCATGCTCACTCTCACTCTTCCTCTAAACAACAGACTTCATACAGTCAGGGGCCGTTTCTGTCTCACTCACTCCCAAGTCCCCAGGTCTGACTGAGTGCCTGGCACATAGTAGGTGCTGAATGGATATTTGTTGAAATGAAATGAAATGAAACAAGTTAGAGGCCATGCTAAGAACTTCCACAAGCAATTGGTCATTTAATCTTCACAGCAATCTGATGAGAAAGAGAGTGTCATTGCTATTGTATAGATGTGGAAACTGAGGCCCAAGGTTGCAGTCTGTAGGAGCTGAGTTCAAGTCCAGGAGTCTTCTTTTGATTGACAAACAGGCTCTGAAGACAGCACCACACACCTCTAACAGGCTGTGTGTACACACCACAAAGGATGCTCGCGCGCACAAACACACACAGCTCTATTTTTTTCAAAGCAGCTCCTTTGTCCCAAGGACTGCATTCAGTCTTGCCCCCTCCTTTGTTTTAAATGCTGGTTTCCACATGGACGTCACATTCATCGTCTGTGAATCGCATGGAGCCTTACAGGCATCACTCCCGTAATCCTCTTCTCAAATCAAATGATAGTTTGTTCAATGTGGGAAGAGGCTCAGTTGATTCAGAGATGCAAGACCATGAAATATGGACGATTACACTGTGTACATCTCAGAATGTATTACGTGTTAACTGCTGAAAACTCTGTGACCACAATGCACGTATCAAATGATTTTTTTCTGGGGGTTGCAGGGCAGAGCTGGTGTATCAGTCAATTTTCCCTAAAATATAAATCACTGGCATAGCAGCTGAAACCCCTAGAGCCCGCAGGAGGTGCCATGGAGGTCCATGGCTCTTTTGAACATCTTTGGAGACATGATGGTAATTGAACATTTCCTTGCAATCTGGCCGCTAGTCCCCATGGTCCTCTGCTCTGGGCTGTGATGATAATGTTCTCTGTGGCATCTTTTATAACTCCTTTTCTCTCTGGAACCAGGTTTTTGGGAAAGATTTTCCTTTACCAAATCAGCTGTGGGTAGTGTTGAAAAATACATTTGTTTTCTGGGTGTCTGCTAATCTTAAACACTGTGAAGAGCTTGCCAGAGCTTTTGATTGGAGGGAATGATGAGATAGTAATGATGGTTCTGGGTCACAGTCCTTTCTACGGAATTCCCAGATCCTCAAAGGTCTGGAAACAGAAAGTGGTTGCATAACACAATAAGCCATAGGTCAGCAGCCTCACTGTTGTCACAGAGCCTATGTCCTCAAAGCCTAGCATATTTCCTATCTGCCCCTTTACAGAGAAGTTTCCTAACTTGTACTTCAAGTGGCAAAACCTGAACTTCAGTGAGGCGATTTGTTTATTCCACCCAGCGTGATACTCATGTTTTGCTGTAGACATGTGACTGTGTTTAATTATGGAATGTGGTCCAGAGCCCTCTGCTACTGTTCCTTAGCGTATGGCATATGCAGCACATTATTTTCTTAATGTCCAAGCTTCTGTAACACATCTGGCGTCAGGGTTTCAGACAGAGAAACGTGGACCTGCAACAGCTAACACTTTGTGCTGTCTCTGTGCCAACACTGCTTTAAGTAGTATCCATGTAGTAATCCTCATGCAACTCTCCCGGGTAAGTTATATTATAACGCCTCTTTGACAAACGAGGATACGGCAGCCAGAGAAGTTAGCATGCGTGAGGCTGCACTGCTAATAAGTGTCAGTGTGAAATCCTAGCCCCACACCCAGCCTTCAGAGCCTCTGGTCTATCCCTCCACCAGACAGCCTCTCCCAAATGGCCACTTCTGATGTGGTGATGCAGACGCTGTGGCATTGGGGAGGAAATGTGGGCTTTGAGGTCAGGCGACCTGGCCTTGCCACTTGCCAGGTGTGTGACCTCAGGCAAATATGTCATGTCTGCAGCCTCCTTATATGCAGCATGGTGACAATAAAAAGCCACGTCCTGGGGTTGTTCTGGGGCTTCCTGATATTGTTAATCCCGGTAGTTCACACTTCCATAGAATTACTACGTGCCCAGCACTACTGAAGCTGTTTCTATACATTAACTCAGTCATCATAACATTTAGGAGATAGCTACTACTATTATCCCCATTTTACAGATGAGGAAACTGAGGCACAGAGAGATAAGTGATCTGTCTGTTGTTACTCGCTGATAAATAATGAAGCCACAATATGAACCCAGATGACTGCTCCAGACTCCATGCCCATAAAAACCACTCTCTGGTCACAGACTGACTGTCTGGTATGTACCCGAGCCTCAATTTCCCCATTCCTGAAATAGGGACCATTGGTTATGCCTTCTAAGATTGCATGAGGCACTCTGTGTAAAAGAGCCTAATATATGGCAGATATGCAGTACAAGTTAGTAAAATAAATGACCAATGTCATCAGGAGATAATCTTACCTTTGCTGAAAGCATTCAGACGATTGCAACGAACCCGTTTCTCTCAACATTCATCATCAGAGCAGAGTCTGGGCTTCTGCAGGGTTGAGAACCAGATAGTTGCTTCCTGTGCTCCACCCACAGCTTCCTCCACCTTGTGATCTATGTAGATGATGCTCAGGACTCTCAGATTGCTTTTTCTTTCTCCTCGTGTCCCATCTCTTGCCACGGCCCATCACAGAAACTCCCTTTTGCCCTCTACCTGGTTAATGCCTATTCCTGATAAGGCATAAGCATCGCTTCCTCTTGGAGGCACTACCACTTTGGCCTGGGATGAGCCCTGGGGAGTTCCTTCTCACAGCTGCCCTGACATGGCACATCCCCGTGAGCACAGTACTTGCTCCAGGTCAGCTGCTGGCATTGGACCCTAGGCTCTGGGAGGGCAGGGCTGTGCCTGATTATCTGGGAGGTTCCTCTGGAGCTCTAGTGTTCATAAAATCCACCGAGGAGCTTTTCAGACATGCAGACACGGGGCCCATCTCTGGAGATTCTGGTTCAGTAGTAGGCCCCAGAAATCAGCATTTTTAACAAATTAACTCCCCTCCCCCATCACTGGTAGAGGCTGAAAATCCTTAGGGGCAGGACGAGGTCCGCCTGGTCCCTGCCCTTAGCACAGCGTGTGTGTGAGGCAGACAATATGCATTTGTTGGATGACTGGGAACAAACAGCGCTACTTTCCATGTTAAACAGTGTCTCACTGTGTCCACAGGCCACCGGCATTAACAGCACCTTGGTGGTGGGGGGTGTTGGTTAAAATTTCAGAATCCTGGGCTCCAGCCCTATGGGGTCAGAATCTCTGGGGATCCAGGCTTTTTTTTTCTTTCTTTTAAACAACCTCTCCGGCTACGTTGTGTGTCCTCAAAAGCACTGTGGATCATGGCTGTCAGCTGGGAATGGACACTATAATCATTAAGGTACTATAGGTACCTTGATTTGACAGTCTCTTGAGGGCAGGATCTCTTGAATCTTTCTTCTAAATCTTTCCTAGTCCTGGGCAAAGGGCACAAATGAGCTGCATGCATCCATACTGAATTACTGGGAGGGAAGGGTCTGCCCCCAGAAGACCCTCAGGATCTGTTTGTGGTGGCTGAGACTTAAAATGTATATGGTGTTTCTAAATTCACTCTAATGGAATTTATCTCGTTTGAAGAGGCAGGAAAGGGAACCAGTATTTATTGCTTACCTGTGAACCAGGCAGAGGACAAAACACTGCATATATGTTGTGCCATTTAGTCTGCCTCACAACCCAATGGAATGAAGATAACAACTCCCCATTTTACAGATGTAGAAACTGAGGCTCAGACCTCCCAAAGCCTGACAGTGACTAGATGGGGAGCTGGGATGTGAATGCAAGACCATCTGCCTCCCAAGTCTCTGCCCTGTTTTCCCTTCATTTTGGCCACAGCATCTTTCCTCTGAGACCCCTGTGCTGAAAGTTGTACTTATGTTACTTCAGAGATGATGAAACTGAGGTTACAGAGGCTTCAAGGTGGCCCAGTGAGTGGGTGATGGAGCCAGAGCTCAAGCCTGAGACCCCCTGATGCTCAGTCCTACACGTTTGTCACCCTCACATGGAGGCGGCTCACATGAGGAGGCGGTGGTGGCATCGACCTGGCTGATGTCACTTGACTGTGTGTGTGGCAGAAATTCTCTTCTACAGTAGGCCTCCTGGGCTGACTGTAGGCACAGGCTTGTTGCGGTGGATGCAGCCACATGTTTCTGGATTCCTAGATGGACACTACAAGGATTCAGGGAAAGATGCCATGCGGTAGGCACAGGGGCTCTTGTTGCAGAAAGTATAGGAAGCCAAAAGAACCGGTAGAGTGTTTTAGGCAAGGGAACTAGCCCCTAGAGACATAGACCACCACACCTGGAGCCCAGGCTAATATCAGCCCAGCTAAACACAGCTCATCAGTGTGGCACTTTCTTCATCATTGGCTCTAACCGAATCATTGTTGCTCATGTTCAAGAGATCCTTTAAAGCAACTGGGGGAAAAAAAACCCTGAAACATCGAGATGCAGGGGTAACAGGATAAGGAAATAATATACACAGGGGGATTATTCATACAGTGGTCAAAGTACAAAATTAAACAAGGGGGTACTGTTTTATACCTATGAAATAAATAAAATAAATGGGATAAGCATAGCTCCCATTGCTGGTGAGGATGTGGTAAAACCGGCCCCCTTACGTCCTGAGACTAGCAGTGTGCATGGACACGGCACATTCTGAAAAGTAGTAGCAAGATAGAAGAGCCAAAAAATGTTGCTTCCTTTGACCTAGTAATTTTACTCTCCAAGGAAATAACTTAATGGAAAGAGGAAACTGTATGCACTAAGAGGTTCATTGCAACAGTACCTAAAAGGGCAAAAAAGAAAAAGAAAAAAGAAGGCCATGAATGCACCCCCTAGGAATTACGTACATGGACAAGAACGGGGCTGGCAGGAAGACCCTAGCGTGCAGGGCAGCTGGTGGCGGAAGGGCTGGCATCTGGTAGCCAGAGTGGCAGCAGCTATAGCGATGGAAAGAGGTAAGGATGGGTTGACTGTGGGAGCCTGGGGAATGGCAGTAGAAGATAACGTTCACTGAGCACTTACCGTGTGTCTGCACTGTGCTAAACAACCCCACGGGGTGGGCACTTCCATTGTCCTCATTAGAAGTAGAGGCACAGAGAGGTTAAGTACCCCACGTCGACACAGTTGGTAAGGCCACGTCCTTCAGAGCACAGACTCTTAACTGCTGTCACGCTGCCCCTCAGGGGGCTAACATCTGCCGCTCTCATGCCTGCCATGTGCCAGCTGTGCTTGGTGCTTCACGCGCCTTCACGGGCTCATTTACTTTCTGCGCGAGCCCTGTGTGGCAGGATATTGCTTCCTATTAGGCCACTGGATAGCAGGGTTGAAGAATCATTAGATAGCTGATGGCTAAGAAGACAGGCTCGGGGAGGAGTAAATGACATAATAATTAATGATTATTAATTAATTTAAAAAACATCATTTTTGTTAGGTGTGATTGTTATTTTCCTCAGTTTGTAGATGAGGAAATGGACGTTAGGAGGGTTGAAGCAGGTTTCCCAAGACCACACAGCTAGTTAAACATTGAGCTGGGATTCCCAGCAGGTTTGCCTGCCCAGAGGCCATAATCTGATCACTTTCCCGCTTCTGTGGGACAGTGAAACAAGACACGGAGTCCCCATCTGGGTGGCAAAGAGGCCCACATCATTCCAGGCAGGAGGCCTTTGGGAGTCTCTGAGCCAAGCCCAGGAGTGAGCCCTGGGGCATGGCCAAGTCCTGGAGGTTGGCGGCCCAAGGTGCTGGTTGACTGGGCACGGCTAGGGGCTCAGCCAGGTGAGCTGGGCCAGGCTGGCCCCGCAGTTCGGCTTTCTCTTGTCTGCTCCCCTCCCAGGACCTGTGCAGGTGGCAGGAATTCATTGCCAACATTGCTTCTGTTGAGCTTGCAAAATAAAGATGAAAAGCAAAATGCCTGGGGTTACAGTGCTGGATTTGGAGTGGAGGCAAAGCAATTTTTTGGAGTTTGTAGCTCACTTGTTGCTGCCCACTCTCGTCTGGCAGGTTGGAGTTGGTGTGTGTGAGCGAGCCAAGAGGCTGCAGCAACGTTTCTGCCTCGGCAGGCGCAAAGGCTCGGGTTGATGCTTAGGAGAGGGGGCTGGCCACGGTGGCTGCTGATGGTCCCACCAACCAGCCCGAGGTCCACATCCCTGACATTGCCCGCTGTGAGGGTGAAGCAGATGCTTGATGCTGGTTTGGGGGCTCCAATCTTGTGTCCCGCTGAGGGGTGAGAGCACGGGATTGGAAGCGAGTCAGACCTCCGTTTCAACCTCAGCTGTGCCCTGGACAGTCACTTCTTCTCTCTGAGCTTCGCTTTCCTCATCCGTAAAATAAGGATAATAGAAATTTCCACCTTCTGGGGGTTAAATTAGACAATGCACGGAATGTGGGCCAATCTCGAGTACACAGAAGTGGGAACAAATTTTAACTCTGCTCCCCACCCTAGCTTCCTGGACTAGAAAGGCAATTGAATCAATTTAGTCAAGCCTGTCATTACCACTTGCCCCGGCCACACCACACATGTGTTTCTATCTCCTGCAGCCTCATTAGCAGGTCTGTGGTGCCTGGGCTGGGCCATGCCAAGATCTGTCAAGTGCAACAGGCCACAGTTCCCAAGGCCTTGGATTGGACCATTTCCCAGTTAATTTCCACCTGTCCATGGAGGCTAAGTGCTGGGGAAGCAGAAAAAATCACAGAATTCTACCAGAGATTAAAAGCAACTGAGAGCTTATCTAGGTCAACCAGCTCATTTAACAAATGGGGAAACCAAGGCCCAGAGAGGGGCCTATTGCTCTAACACTGGAAATTTGAGGAATTTATTTATTGTACAAGTATTTCCCCTTATAGGCTCCCAGAAGTTCCGGACTGATGATAAAGGAAGTTGCTAGAATAATGAAACCATGGAGCAGTCCGTAGTATTATTTCCATTCATTTAAGGAGGAAACTGAGACTCAGGGAAGCCGGAGCAAAAGGTCATTTGTTACCTTTCCCAAACGCTGCCACCAGGTCTTTTCCAAACTCAGGATCCCTCAATGATTCCTCTTAGATCTTTCACCTGAGGCCCAAATGATCCACTCCGGCCCTCTCCCTTTCTTGTTAAGCAGCCAGTGCTGTGGAATGCCTCTCTCTTCCACGGGTTCCTGGGAAGAGGTTTTGCAGTTTCACGGGCTCAGTCACTCTGTGCTCAGCTCCGAGCGGACACTGCATTGCTAGGGCCTGCTGGGCCCAGATGCCATGGCTTGGCTGAAGCCGTCTCAGCAAAAGGAGCTGAGGCATGAATAGCCTATGAGCACAGAGGCCTGAATTTCCAAAGAGGCTGCGTGAGGCTGGGTGGGTGGGAGGACCGAATAGGGAGAGCTGGCCTGCCCTCGCCCCATGAGATTCTAGATGCAGAAACTGAGGTCAGCTGGGGGTGGGTGTTGGCACCTTTGTCTGGGTTCCCAGGGCTGGTATCAAACAATTTTTAAAAGGCTGCATCAGCAGAGATTGCACCCAGATTTGGCTTAGTGGGGAAGGGTTATTTTGTATATTATCCAAGCTGAGCCCCACTGACGGCAATCCTAACCTGGGATCACGAGCCCACGCTTCCCCGGCTGATGTGAGGGTTGAAGGAGTGAGTGGATGTGCCTGACGCAGTGTCTGGGGAAATTCCAGGGGCTGAGTAAATGTGAGTAGAATCTGCTTCCTGCTCACTGCCTAGCAGGGGTGGACAGGCTCATAATAGTCAGAGGCTTTCAGTGTGAAATGTGTCATGAAAAGTTCTGCACGGAGTGCTGGGGAGCTCAGAGATGGGAGTCTGGGGTAAGTGAACGTGTTTTTTTTTTGGAGCAGGGCGGCACAGAGGCCTCACAGAAACACGAAAGTAAAGCTAGGCCATGGGAGCACTGGTCATCTGCTGTGCCTCCACCAGTTCTAGGCAATGTCCTGACACCTTATAAACACGGTCTCGTTTCCCTTGTTCACAAGCCCAGGAGTTGATATCATTATTTTCAGAGGTAAAGGTGACAGTAGGAGTAAAAGGACAGAGGTGGCCTCCAGCAGCTTCTTGAGTAGTCCTGGCATGTCTTCCCTTGTCTATCAATACTTCCTCCTCAGGTGGTGCAATCTGTCTCCAGGCTCTAAGCCACAGTTTCTCAACCTCGGCACTATTGTCATTTTAGGTGGGGTAATTCTTTGCTGTGGGGGCTGTCCTGTGCATTGCGGGATGTTTAGCAGCATCCTTGGCCTCTACCCACCAGATGCCAGTAGCATTTTGTTTGCGGCAGCCAAAAATGTCTCCAGACATTTTGTCATTTGGGAGCAAGATCCACTCCCCCACATAAGAACCACTACTCTAAATACAATCTATAGATGAATGAGGCTGAATGAACGTCCAGCCCAAACTGAGCTCCAGGTTTAGATAACCAGCTGCTTACTTCACACCTTTGCTTGGATGCCTCTCAGCACTCTCAAACTTAACTCACTCAAAATGGAACTCCTGGTCCCCCATCGGTCTGTTCTCCCTGCATTGATTTTGCCCAAGTCCATTAAAGACACCTCCATTCACTCAGTTGCTCAGATGAGAAACCTCAAGTGTATCTTCCTTTTTTCTCACCCTCACATGCAATATATCAACAAGATCTATTCAACCTCCAAAATATTTCCTGAATCCACACACTTTTCTCTCTCTCAAGCCCCTTCCTCATCCAGGCCAGCCTCATCTCTCACTTGGACAGCTCACACACCTCTTTAACCAGTCTCACTGCTTGACTCATTTCAGTCCATTCTCTAAACAACAGCAAATGTGGTCTTTTTAAAGCATAAATCTAATTATATCATTTCCCTGCCTAAACCATTTCAACCACTTCACATCTTTGTAAAACAAAATCCAAACTCTTACCCGTGGCCTTTAAGGCCTTTTTGTTCTGGTGTTCCTGGTCACCCTTTCTGGCCTCATCGCGTGACCTCCTCATCCTGCTGAAAGCCCTGAAGCCACATTGCTTTCTTTCTGCTGCTCAAACAGGGCAGCCTCGCTCTGGGTTCAGAGCTGTTGCACTTTCTGTTCCATTTTATGGAAGTACTTGGCCCCTAAAAGGTCAGTTTGTTCCTTTCCCCAGGCCTTTGCACTGTTTATCTGCACTGTGCCCCCTGCTCTTGCTGTGGCCAGCTCCTTTTAGTCCGGGTTCAATGTTAGCTTCTCATTGCCTTTCATTGGCCAACCAACCTTAAATCACTCCTCTAACTCTATTATCCTCTGCCTTAGGACTGTTTCTTTGATTTCACTTGAAAAATATGTATTTATACATTTAGTTGTTTACTTTTAAAATTTTTTTCCCCAGTAGAACATTGCCTAGCACACAATCTGGTTTGAAAAATGTTTTAATGAACTGTTTAATATGGTTGAGATTCAAGTTTCTACGATTTTTCCAAGGAGAATTGTTGAGAAATGGCCTCCAGCTACTCGCAGTTTCACTAAGAAGGCTCTATTATTGAAGTCAGCAGAGAACTGCAGGAGTTAGTTCCAGCTGGCTCAACTTGCTTTCATGACCAAAAATTCCTCAAAAGCTTTGGGAACCAGCCGCTAGCGGTCGCATCAGGGAGCTGTCCTTGGTGCTGGGACTGCCGAGCTAGCGAGGGAAGGATGGAAGACGCTGCAGGGGGACCTTCTCAGTCTCTGTACGTAGAAAAGATGAACGCTGACTGCCTGCAGCTCCGTGAGTTTCTGAAGAAGTTTGGGTAAAGTGTGGAAGGGATGCGATTGGCAGCAGGAGGGGACTCCAGAGAGGCAGTGCCTCCTGTTTGAAGTTTCCCTTCCTTACACTGTGATCCTTCTGCTGAAGGTCTCATATTTTGTCTCCATGATGGACATTTAAACGTCAGGATGATCTCTGGAGGGGAAAAAGACATTTCAGGGTCTTGACATTTGTTTCACTCTCAATGCACAGGTATTTACTAATGAGACAGTTATGATGCATTTACTTTAAAGACATCAAGGAGCTAACTAAGGAAGTTCCCCTGGAAGTATTTTACATGGTTCTTAATATTTGTTCGTTTATTGAACACACATTTCCTGAGCACTTTATCTGTGCCAGACCCTGCTCTGGACACTCACTTCATAGATGTTATCTCTTATAATTTCTACAAAGCCCTTAAAACAATTTTGTGTCCCCATTTTGTAGATGAGGAAACTGAGGCTCAAAAGATAACTTGTGTAGGATCTCACAACAGGAACAGAGACAAGATCTTTCCAACTCTAAATCCCATGCTCTTCATTTTCCTTTTAGAATTTATTTAAAATTATTTAACGTACATACCAAGGTATAAATAACAGTAAACTACCCAGCCTTAAGAAACAAAATATTACAAATAAAAATAAAGCCTTTTGGCTGGGCAAGGCACACCCTCCCTCCCGTTGCATGTTCTATCTCCCTTCTCCAAGAAACCATTATTATAAATTTTGTACTTGTTTTTCTCTTGCATATCTTCTTACTCCTACCACATATATGCATATTTCCAAAACATATACAATATTTTTGCATATTTAAAAACTTTACTATAAATGTTATTTGTTCCTTATATATTCTTCTGTAACATCTTTTCACTAATGTATGATTTTGAGATTCTCCCAAGTAGTTCATTTATAGATGAACATAAGTTAGTTTATTTTCCCCATGATCTTGCCATAAGACTTCACCTTCAAATGTGCTCAGTTTAGTGGGGACATAGAAAGATAACTTATAGAACCGTGAGATAAATGATAGTATGGCATAAAGAGTCAGTGAACCCCGAGAATCCTGACAGCCAACAACCTAGCCTAGGGAGATCACAGAGGGCTTCGTGGAGGAGGTGCCACTTGGAAAAGGTTGAGAAAAGAAGAGAAAAGACAATCCAGATGGCAGGAACAGCATATGTAAAGGCATGGCCGTGTAAGAGAAAGCATAGTTCAGTGTGGCTAAAACATAAGTTGTGAGAAGGAAAGTAGCAGCAGGAGCTGAGACTGGAGGGACAGCCGGGGGGTTGACAACAAAGGGCTCGTGGTGGCGTTTCCTTGCGTAGAGTACTCAATTATGAAGGATAGTCATGGTCATTCTGAAAGATGGGGAAAGCGAAGCTGAAAAAAGTTAAGTTGCTGCCCCAAAGTCACACAGCTCAAAGGTCGCACAAGTGGGAATCAAACTCGAGGCCCCCTGATGATTCCGTCTATGTCGTAGATATGAAAGTTACATTGGCGGATAGCAGAAGTAGAGAAATGGTTTTAGGGAAGCTGGATGAGGGGTAGGTGGTGAAAGTTGATAACATTTATATATACACAAAAAGAAAATCAGAATATCTGATTCCAACTTATGAAACAAACATAAATCTAGGTTTTTTATTATATTTTAAGCATTTATAATTAATTCAAACACTTCAGAAGCATGGTGGACCAGTTCAAACATGTTTGTGGGTCCCCACTACTGTGAGTGACTTTTGCAGACATGACCCAGCAGTGCCCTCGGGATAGGTTTGTTACAAATCTGTAGAAAGATAGATAGTTAGATAGATAGATAGATAGATAGATAGATAGATAGATAGATAGAGATAGATGATAGGTAGATAGATAGATATAGATACAGATAGATGATAGATAGATAGATAGATAGATAGATAGATAGATAGATGATAGTTAGATAGATAGATGATAGATAGATAGATAGATGATAGATAGATAGATAGAAATCATAGAGATAGTTATCACTCATTTTAAGGATGAGAAGCTGAGGCCCAGAGATGAGAAGTTTTACACAACTAGGATGGGAAGAGCAGGGACTTAACCCATGTATATGTCATTTTCATATACTTTCATCTCACTGCCTTTCCATGTGGGAGGCTGTTGTCATAGAGTGGAGTTTGTGTTTTTCTTCTTTTTCACCTAACATCTGAACCCTTTCCCTCTGTCTGAAGACTCCCACATCTTTGAGACAGAATCCACCTTTCACTATAAAAAAATGAAAAGGCCAGATCTTTTTCTAGGCTCTACATGGTACTGGATTTGTCCTTCAATTGGATCCACCCTAGACTTTGAATGGCAAGCTAGAGACACAAAAAAGGCAGGACCACACCAAATCTTTTGTGGTGATGGGTTGTAGCAATGGTGCCAGCTCTATCCAAGTTCCAGTTCTACTCTCAATACTCATAATATTGGAAGTGTAAGCTGCAGGGTCTGTCCCCAGCAGTGGCAGCTACGAATCGGTGTCTTTCCTGGGTTGATAATGTATAGTGATTTGGAGAAATTGTCCTTGGCTGCATAGCATCTGTAACCAGTTCCCCAGCCATCTTTGAGATGCAAGAGATATCCAATATTACTATAACAAATCATTTTTCTGCTTAAATTAGAGCCAGTGTCCAATACAGGTGCCTGATCCTGGAACCCTAGAAAACACACACGAGTTCACTGGGAATTTTTCATGGTGATTTTTCTTCTTTCAACATTTCACTTCACAAAGTTCCACTTAAAATTACTGACAACAGTTTTCTGATTGTCCATGGTAATGTATTCTGGCTATTTACAACTCCATCTGTAGGGAGAAAAAAATCCTCCTGAATTCCTTAAGTGATGGCCTTTGCATAATTTGCTTTGCCCTCTTGTTCTTATGACTGCTGGTCCTCTAAATAGCTATGTGGTGCTGATTGTCTTTCTTTCCAAATCAAAGGAACTGAAGTCTTCTCTTTGATGTCTCCTCATTTTCATAGAATGTGAATGGTTGCATAGTTTCAGCCTGCTTTTTCATTAGGTATTTGTATCTTCTTTGTTTTCCCGAAATCCTTGTTTGGGAACACTGTATTGACAAAAACAGGCTAGATTATGTGATGGCAACAAGCAATCCTGAAATCTCGCTTTTTTATAAGAATGAAGATTCATTACTATCTATTCTGAGTCAACCAGGTTCTACTCTGTCTTCACTCTGAGACCCAGTTGATGGAAAAACCTATCTGGAACATTAGCAGATGTATAGCGGAAGGAAAAAAGATATAGCAAATTATGTGCTGATTCTTAAAACTTTTCCCAGGAAATGACTCATTATTTTCTTCCCACTATCATGGGCCAAAAAGTCACATGGTTTGCTCCTAAGTTCAATAGAGTGTGAATGTATTATCCTCCCACAGGGAAGGGAAACAGAGAGGGAGAAAGTCTACTCTTCTAATAACCAGGTAATGAGTTCCTTTAGTCTATCTCAAGCAGAAATACTCAATACCTCTTTAAAGGAGACAACTCAAGTGTCCCCTCACTCCCAATCCAGTCACTACTTCAAACTCAAAGTTCAGGATCTCTGCAGGATGTGTGGTAATTTCTGCATGGTCTCTACCAGATATGGAACTCCTGGATCAGAGAGCAAGTGTCATAGTTGGGTTTTCCTAGAACGGGAACCTGAGATAGGGATTCCAGTGCAAATAATTTATCTGGGAAGTGAAGAAAACACTGATAAAGGATTTGGGACAAGGAAGAGAAGGTAACCAATAAAAGCCATGGGCAGTTGGAGCTAAATCCCATTGGAGAAATTATGGGAGCCAGTGAAGGCACACACCTCAAGAATATCCCACTTAAGGGCCAAGGAACCTTGGGTATTTATACATTGACTCTTCATCGGTCATTGGTTGAGGGCTGCTCCCAGGGGCAGTTGATTCCACAGCACTTCTGGACTACCACTGGGGCAGAGAAAGCCTTCAGGCAAAGAAATTCAGGCAATATAGTTGAAATTCAGTAGATGTGTACTGAAGAGTTAAGGGTGAGGAGACAGGGATGGGACACCAACAGCATCACACATCGATGAACTAAAAATACAAGTTATCTGTTTATTCCTACGCAAAATGCAGTGGTGGAATGGGGATGGGATAATCTGAATGAATACTCTCATTTGGAAAGAGAAAGATGGGAGGCACTCAGCAGTCATGGGTGCATAGCAATTCTGTAATCCTGTATGACAGATGCCATCAGATTTCTAGCTGGGAATGAGACAATCCTTGTCAATTGTTCTCCTCACCTTCTGGGATGTGCTTCCTTTTCCATTAGCTTTCTTAGATGCAGCTGAAGAGGGCTTTGGAGAATATGTCCTCATTGGAGGCTGAGTAGCTCTCCCACCTGCTTCTTCTTGTAGAAGGTTGAGGACACACAGGTCATTTTAGGTCTTGCACTGTCACAGTCTTTTTTTTTGTCAAGAGTGATGGTTCTTTTGACTTAAACGTCTCTCAAAAACTTAGCTAGTTTCTTTCAGTCAACAACATGTGCAGTACCACCCACAGTTCTTTTTGAGACATGACTTTCTCTCAAAATTTAATTGAGGATCTCTAGTTTATTGGTTTTCTGAGTGAGAGCCACACCCTTAGGATCTTTTCCTTGAGCCAGTTGGTCCACCTGAAAAGATTTATTAGATGCTATGTTATTTTTCTATTGCTGCCTAACAAATTACCAGAATCCCTTTGGCTTAAATCAACACACATAATTATCTCATAATTCTGTAGGTCGGAAGTCTGGGCATGGTATGGCTGAGTTCTCTGCCTAGGGTCACACAAGGCTGACATCAAGGTTTCAGCAGAGCTATATACATATCTGGAGCTCAGGGTCCTCTTCCAAGCTCACGTGGTTTTTGGAAGAATCCAGTTCCACATGGTTCTAGGAGTGAGGTTCCTGTGTTTTTGCTGGCTATTATTCAGGAATCACTTTCAACTCCTAGAGGCTGTCCTCAGGTCCTTACAAGGTAGCATACTTCTTCAAAGTCAGCAACAGAATTTCTCTTTTTCTTCAAATCTCTCAAACCTCCTTTAAGGGCTCACCTGATTATCAGGATCACCCAGGCAAATCTCCTTTTTCATGAACTCAAAGTCTTCTGATTAGGAACCTTAATTACATTTGTAAAATCTCTTTTGCCATATAATTTAAAGGAAATCATGGATGTGATATTCCATTATGTTCACAGTTTCTGCTCACACTCAAGGGGAGTACGGTGTGTGTACACACATACCAACTTAATTAGAAGACACAGATGCCAACTTAATTCAGAGGGCTTAACATGAGGTGTGATGGCTACGTTCTTGATTTGGCCCTTCACAGGAAGCTAGGTTTTAATCAGCCTTAGCTACTCGAAGTTGTATCTTTTCCTGTTTGTGTTTGAGAAGGAGTAGCTCTTCAAAATATACAAAGTCTTGAGTTTCTGGACTCTGTGTCATGTTTTAAGCTTGACAAAAAATTGGCCAGTTCTTTCTGATCTCATCTTTTTCATGTACTATTTTGTCACATGCCACAAATAGCAATCAACGCACACTGCTGAAATTCTGTTTGACTCCCTTTTAACCTGAAGTCACAAGCTTATAAGGGGATTATCTGTTTTTTAAGCTATGGCAGGTAAAAGTTTTACCAAATGTTTCACCACTGCATTACATGGATTGCCATCTTTCCAGTTTCAAATGCTGCATATTTTAGAGTTTGTTGAAGAAATCCCAGTTTTGGAACTAATTTCTTTATTAGTAGAAATAGCTGGATATGATGCAGTATAAAAGATGACTTAAAAATCTCAGTGGCTCTCCACTGGAAAGTTGTGTTACCTGCCCCTGCAACATGTTCATCCTGGGTCAGCTGCATCTTCATTCTGATACCCAGGGGATGGAGCAGTCTCTATATGGGACAGTGCCAGTTTTATGGCAGAGGGGAAAAGAGATATGGGTAACCATGCTAGGCTCTTAAAACTTCTGCCTAAGTGACAACCATCACTTCTGCCCACATTTCATTGTCAAAAGCAAGTAAAATGGACACTCCTATATTCAACAGGATGGAGATATATGTGTGGATGGAGATGTGTAATCCTACTGCAGGGGTGGGAGAGAAATTAGAGTGTTGAGTGAACGGTAATACAATCTATTACTTCCACTGCTCTATGAAAAGGCATTTTCATCTCTCTTCAGGACTGGGGTTCTAGCCTTCTGCTTGGTCTCTTTTCCTCTGGTGTCTCTTGTTGAGAAGTATGCTTTTGGAATTTGGGAAGTAGGATTGAGATCCCTCTTAAAGGAGTTGGTAGAATTGTCTGTTTTGACTAGCATTTCTCAACCTTTTCCCCACCAGGATTTGAGGACTGTTAAACCCTCTAACTTCTATGTCCATGTGACAGAGCACTCCCAGTGATGACCTGCACTCCTATTGCCTTAAATATTTATCTTTGTCTCTGGTTTATGTGTAGGACTTATGTAATTTTTGCATTAATTTGACCTACCATTTTTGGATAAGAAGAAGGACCAGGGTGCCAAAATTTCAGAGGTCTTGGTTGCTTTTGGAGCATCTTCAGCCTAATTGGCAGTTCTGTTGGTCAACTTTCTAAAGGCTCATAGAGAAATATCAGGGCTCTAACTGTTTTCTGGATTGTTATGATGATGGACCTTAGTCAAAGTCTAGTCAGGAAAAGAGAAACCACACTAGTGTGATATGTGCTCTTATAATGGGAAGCACAGCTAATTGTGGGAGGACTAAACAGAGGTGCCTAGTGGTGGGTAGGAAAACTCCATTGACGCTGTGATGTTTGAACTAAGCCTCAAAGGGTGGGAAGGAGTCTCCCGGATGGAAGAGGTAAGAGTTAGGGTTGTGAGACTGGGAATTCCAAGCAGAGAACAATAGGTATGAAGACTTGAGAAGCAGTTTAGTGTGGTGGTTAAGAGTTTAGGCTTTTGAGTTAGACTGGTTTGGCTATGAATATAAGATCTGATACTAGCTGGTGGTAATTGGAGATATTCCAATCTCAAAGGGGTGTTGAGGAAAATTAATCATGCCCCAGAGTTGGAGGATACAGGTGACAGATGAAGCTAAACATGTAAGTTGTGAAGTGTCAAGTGTCTTTTGAGATAACGGTTTTGGTTTTACATAAAAGCAAAAAAGAATGATGGAAATAAGTAACAAAAGACATAACGTGGTCAAGTTTGGGCATAGAAAACTCATGCTGTAGCAGTGTGGAGGATAAACTGGAAGGAGGAACCAGTTAGGAAACTGGCATCATGGCCCAGGTAACAGATAAAGTGGCTTGATCTAGGCAAGGTCATGGCTGTGGGGATGCTGACACACTAGAGATTCAGAGTAATTTGTTGTGAAATCAAAGACTGATGAGAAGAAAACCCATCTGTTTCCTGTTAAGGGGCCCCAAGTCTTTGAGGGGCCCTAATCTTTACTAGTTAGGGATACGGGCAGCCCCAGGAATTAGATATTCTTATCCTCATTCTTGAGAAGTAAAAACTGAGGCTTTGAAGAATGACAACTCACTCATATTAGTCAAAGTGAACTCTAACTGTTGTAATAAATACACCCCAAACATCAGTGGCTTATCATAGCTGTGTTTACTAATTATCACCATGGTTACGATGGTCAGTTTTATGTGTCAAATTGCCTAGGCTACAGTCCCCAGTTATTCAATCAAACACTAATCCAGGTGTTGCTGTGAAGGTATTTTTTAGATGTAATTAAGGTCCGTAATCAGTTGACTTTAAGCAAGGGAGATTATCCTAGATATTCTGAATGAGACTGATTTGATCAGTTGAAAGACCTTAAGAGCAGAGCTGAAAATTCCCTGTAGAAGATGTAGCCCCATCTGTGGATTGAAGCTTCAGCTTGTGCTGGAGAGTTCCATCCTGCCCTTCAGACTTGTGTAGCCAGGCTGCACAATCACGTAAGCCCATTTGTTACAATTCATGTCTTAATATATATCTCCTACTGATTCTTTTTCTCTGGTTGAAAACTGAATGACAAATAAGGGTCCATTAAGGGTCGGGGATGGGGTCGGGGCTTGGCTCCATGCAGTCCTTCAGGGATCCAGGTGCTTTCTATCACACATTTCCACAATTTCCTAGGGCCTCAGAATTTTCCACTGGAATTTTTTCAGTTGGTGGATGAGAAAAGAGAGATAAATCATAGAGAAGGCACACTCACCCTTAACTCTCTGTTCTAGAGGTAACAATAGCACTTCTGGAAGTCAGTATTCCATTGGTGAGAACCAGTGTCATGACTAGCAAGGAGTTTGGGAAATGTAGTCTAGCACCATGCTCAGGAAGAAAGGGTGTGCTTACTAGCAATCTTGACCCCCAAGAGAGTGAAAGTGCACTGGCCCCTTCCCTTCCCTTAGTGCAATTCAGCTACAAGTCAGTTTGATCATTTGAGGCCATGGATGGTATTCCCTCTACCAGTTGTCTGTCAGATACCCAAATCCTGCAGAACTGAATTCTAAGTGATGCATCCATTTCAGGGTGTCAAGAAAGATGACTGAGATTGAATATGAGGAAACTAGATCCAAATTCAAAGGGCGTCAGAGAACCAAGAAATATCCCTAGCTCTGTGTATTGGTTTTATATGCTGCATAACAAATTACCACACACTTAGCAGCTTTGAACAACACACATTTACCATCTAAGAGTTTTCACTGGTCAGAAGTCCAAGCATGGCTTAGCTTGGTCTTCTAGTCAGGATATCATAAGGCTGTAATCAAGATGTTGGTTGGGTTGCATTCTCATCTGGAGACTTGACTGGGGAAAAATCTACTTCCAAACTCCTGTAGATTGTTGGCAGAATCAATGTCCTTATGGCTAAGGACTGAGGTCCATGTTTTCTTGTTGACTGTTGGCCAGGGGTGCCCTCAGCTTCTAGAGGCCACCACAGTTCCTTGAGGCTGTGCTCAGATTGCTGCCACATGGATCACTTTCACAACACAGCAGCTTACTTCTTCAATAGGGAGCATCTCTCTCACTCCAGTTGGCTAAGATGAATATAATCACAGGAGAGACATTCCATCACATTTGCCATGTCCTATTGGTTAGAAGCAAGTCACAGGTTCTTCTGTACTTGAGGAGAGAGGATTATACAAGGATGTGACTCAATAGCAGTGGTCACCTCAGGATGTATCCACCATACTTTGTCACAGAGATAGGACGTAGTGGGTGCACAATAAATGTTTATTGAAGAAATGAATGAAAAGGAATGAATCTGATGAAAGGAATTCTGGGAAAACCCCAGACAGGACTTTTGTTTTCATGTCTTTGCACCATTCATTCACATGGGCATGTGAATTTGTTTAAAAGAGAGATAATAGGAGCCAGCCCTGATGGCCTAGTGGTTAAAGTTCGGCCCTCACAGCTTTGGCAGCCCAAGTTTGCTTCCTGGTGACTGAACCGCACCACCTGCCCGTCAGTTGCCATGCTGTGGTGGCAGTTCACATAGAAGAACTAGAACAACTTACAACTAGGATATACAACCATGCGCTAGGGCTTTGGGAGAAAAAAACAAAGGGGAAGATTGGTAACAGATGTTAGCTCAGGGCGAGTCTTTCCCTGCAAATAAATAAATAAACAAAAACAAATAAATAAATAAATAAAATAAAAGAGAGATAACAGAATGGAGTCTTATATTCTTGGATCCTAATTCTCATCTTGCTTTTCCCCCTGGATATAGGATGGTCCTGCACAGAATTGGGCAGCCAGACCTTAGGGTGGGGATAAGGGGTGCAGATCACCTTGCAAAGTGAGTGATGTTGTTCTACCCAGGTAAGTGCCGAGGTAAACGGGGAAAGTCTCCTAATATCATGGTGCTTGCTGTGTGAAGTCAGCCCTGCTACTGTAATGAAGAGGATGATTGGACTGCATTTCCACAATTACCACATCAGCTCTGCCTATTGAGATATGCGAGCCCAAATGCCAAGGGTGACCCAATTCCTTCTGTTGCTGAATTTTCCTCTTCTCTACTCAAAATTAATTTTTCTTTTTTCTGGCCTTTCCTGGGAAAGTCAGTTACTATAATCTGAAATGCCATCTGTCTTTCTGGCTTTAAGCCAAACAACTCCATTAAACATTGGGGGAGACTTTCCTGCGCTGTTCTCAGCTTGTGCCGTAGCAGAAAGAAAGGAGTTGGCAAGGAGAGTGTCTTAGAAGCAGAACCTGAGACGAGGATTTGAGTACACATAGTTTCTGGGAGATGATCCCAGGAAGCACCAGTAGAGGAGTGGGGAAGTGAGACAGGGAAGGGAAAGAAGCTCATATGGGGTGCATTTATGAGCTGGTCACTGCCATCTGCTACTGAGGCACAATCCCACTGGAACCCTGGAGGACTGTGAAACATGCCTCAGAGTCATCTCAATCAAAGGGCAAGAAAGCAGGGGATCTATCACCAGTTCTTGTCCATGAATGCTTGAGGAAATCCCTCTAGAGCATTATTTTCCATGATTCTGCAGCCCATGTAGGACAAGCAGGAGACTGCAGTTACAGGCGCTTATAGTAAGAAGCCCAAGGATGTGTACAGGGAAAGTGAGTGCCATGGGGCTATGATAGGACATCAACAGCATCTGTTAACAGGTGCCTCAGGTGGTCAGTATTGAGAGTCCTGCTAGGTCCATAGGCAGGAAGGAAGCACCAATCTACAGAACATACCTTTTATTTGTTGCTGGATTCAGTTTGCTAATATTTTATTAAGATTTTTTTGTATCCGCACTCATGACAGACATTCAACTGTAGTTTTCCTTTCTTGTGTTGTCTTTGTGTTGCTTTGGTATGAAGGTAACACCAGGCTCATTAAATGAATTGGAAAGTGTTCCTTTCTTGCCTGTTTTCAGAAAGAGTTTGTGTAGTATTTTCTTCCTTAAATGTTTGATAGAATTCAACAGTGAAGCTATCTGGGCCTGGGCTTTTCTATGTGGGAAGATTTTAAATTACTAATTGAATTTATTTCCTTGATATATTTCTATTCAGATTTTCTACTCCTTCTTGAGTCACTTTTGGTAATTCGTGTCTATCTAGGAATTTGTCCATTTCATCTAAGTCTAATTCATTGGCATAAAGTTGTTTATAACGTTCTATTACAATCTTTTTAGTTTCTGTAGGTTGGTAGTGTTTTCCCTTTCTTCATTCCTGACTTTGGTAATTGTGTCTCTCTCTCTTCCTTCCTTCCTTCCTTGCTTCCTTCCTTGCTTCCTTCCTTCCTTTCTTTTTTTCTTTGCCATTCTAGCTAAAGGTACGTTAATTTTGTCGATCTTTACAAAGAACTGATGTTTGGTTTCACTGATTTCCTCTACTTATTTTTCTGTTTTCCTAGTTTATTGATTTCTGCTTTTATAGTTACTTTTTATTTTCTGTTTGCCCTGTTTTTGATTCGTTCTTCCTTTTCTAGATTCTTGAGATGGAATCTTAGGTTATTGATATATTTTTCTTTTTCTGTAAGTATTTAAAACTATAAATTTCCCTCTAACTATTGCTTTAGCTGCATCCTACAGATTTTGATATGTTGTGTTTTTATTTTATTTTCCCTTGTAACTTCTTAGCCTCATCGGTTATTTGGAAATGTGTTGTTTAATTAGAAAATATTTGAGAATTTTCTAGATTCTTTCTGTTGTTGATTTTAACTTAATTTCTTGATGGTCAGAAAATATACTTTGTATAAGTTCAGATATTAAATTTTATTGACATTTGTTTTATGGCCCAGCATGTAGTCTGTCCTGGAGAATATTCCCTGTGAAATTGAAAAGACTATACTCGCTTGTCATTGGTGGAATGTTCTAGATGTGTCAGTTAGGTCATGTTGGTCTCATTGTTCTGTCAGTTACTGAGAGAGAAATACTGAAAATTCCAACCAAAATTATTGAATTATCTATTTTCCTTTTTAATTATATCAATTTTGGCTTTTCTATTTCATGTCTTTGTTTTTGGTGCATATACATTTATAATTGTTATATCTGTCTGATGAAAAGACCCTTTTGTCATTATGAAATATCTCTTTGTCTCTAGTAATATTCCTGGTCTTAAGGTCTATTTTGCCTGATATTAATATAGCCATTTCAGCTCTCTTAGGGTTACTTTTCTTTTTTTACAAAACAAAACCTCTGTTGTACAGCAGAAGAAACCCTTAATTGAAGGGTTAGACAAACTTGGATTTGAACCTTGGCTCTGCCATTCATTATCTAAGTAGCTCTGAGGAAGTGCTTTCTCTTCCTTAGATTTAGTTGTTTATTTTTTAATTTATTGTGGTAAAAAAATGAATAACAAAATTTAACATCTTAACCATTTCTAAGTGTACAGTTCAGTAGTGTTAAGTATATTCACGTGGTTGTGCAACAGATCTCCAGAACTTTCTCATCTTGCAGAAATGAAACTCTGTACTCATTTAACAATAACTCACCATTTCTCTCTCCCTCAGCCTTGGGACAACCAGCACTCTACTTTTGATTTCTGAGTATGATTACTTTAGAGACCTCATATAAGTGGAATCATACAGTATTTGTCTTTTTGTGACTGGCTTATTTCACTAAGTACAACGTCCTCAAGCTTCATTCATGTTACAGCATGTAACAGGATTTTCTACTTTCTTAAGATGGAATAATAATTGTCCATCATCTGTATATACTACATCTTGTTTATCCATTCATTCAGCGTTGGACACTAAGGTTGTTTCCACTTCTTGGCTATTGTGAATAGTACTGCTATGAACGTGGGTGTGCAAATATCTCTTCAAGATCCTACTTTCAATTCTTTTGTGTATACACTAAGAAATGGAATTGATAGATCACATAGTAATTCTATTTTTAATTTTTGAGAAACTGACATACTGTTTTCTACAGTAGTTGTATCGTTTTACATTCCCACCAACAGTGCACAAGGGTTCCAATTTCTCCATATCCTTATCAGCACTTGTTATTTTCTGTTTTTTTGATAGCAGTCATCCTAATGGATATGAGATGATATCTCATTGTGGTTTTGATTTGCATTTCCCTGATGATTAGTAATGACGAGCATCTTTTCTTATACACGTTGGCCATTTGTATATCATCTTTGGAGAAATGTCTATTCAAGTTCTTTGCTCATTTTTGAATCTGGTTATTCTTTTGTTGTTGTTGAGTTGTAGGAGTTATTTATATAGTCTGAATATTAACCCGTTATCAGCTTTATGATTTGCAAACATTTTCTCTCATTCCATAGGTTGCCATTTCACTCTGTAGATTGTGTCCTTTGATGCACAGAAGTTTTTAATTTTGATGTGGTCCAATTTGTCTATTTCTACTTTTGTTGTCTGTGCTTTTGTTGTCCTTTCCAGGAAATCCTTGCCAAATCCGATGTTATGAAGATTTTCCTTATGTTTTCTTTTAAGAATTTCACAGTATTAGGTTTTATGCTTAGTCTTTAATCCATTTTGAGTTAATATTTGTATACGGTGTTAGGTGAAGGTCCAACCTCACTCTTTGTAATGTAAGTGCTGGACAATAAGATTTTTTGATTGTAAGTGCCTGACATTAAGCTTTTGATTGCTGAGGCATCCGTTTCAAAGACATCCATCTCAAATAAACATATTGCCAGCTACACAACTAGATAAAGAGTCAGGCTGCCCCACCCATGAAGCTCTCCTTTTAGAAAGCCCTTGGTAACCTAGATAGCTGACTGCTAAGTAATCCTGCTCTTCCCTTCCAACACTTTAATTTTAGCTGTTACAGATTTTAAATTCACCAATAAAGAGTGAAACCACAAAACCCTAGGTACCCTACCCCTGACCCTAATAAAGGCAGAACCCCAGGTCTGCATTCTCTCCCTCTCTCTCTTTCTCTCTCTCTCTCCCCTCATGACCTTGCTGTGTGGCCCCAGGCATGCTCTCCTCTAGGACTTGTGAGTAATAAACCTTGTTTTTTCTAAGTTCCCTGATGGTTGTTGCTGAGTTGAATCTTGCAATCATAGTAAGAACCACAAGGACTGGTCCACCTGCAACATTTGCTCTGGTGAGAGAAATGTCTGTGGGGTCTCGCCACAAGTAGTATGGGCCCAAACGAGTGATCCTAAGCATTCCTAGCCTAGAGTACCACAATTGATAGACTGAGACTGACAGAAAACACTCTTGCATATGGATATCTGGTTTTCCCAGCATCATTTGTTGAAGAGACTGTCCTTTCCCCATTGAGTGGTCTTGGCACCCTTCTAAAAAATCATTTGACCATATCTGCAAGAGTTTATTTCTGGCTTCTGTATTCTATTCTGTTGGCCTATATGTTTCTCCTTTTCCCAATACCACATTGTTTTGATTACCATAAATTTGTAATAAGTTTTGATGTCAGGAAATATAAGACCTCCAACTTTGTTCTTCTTTTTCAACATTGTTTTGGCTATCTAGGATCTCTTGAGATTGTATATTAATTTTAGGATGTATTTCTCTTATTCTCAAAAGAATGCAATTGGGATTTTGATATTAATTGTGTTAAATCTGTAGATTACTTTGAATAGTATTGACATTTTAATAATATTAAGTCTTCCAATTCATAAACACTCGATGTCTTCCCATTTATTTATGTCTTCTTCAATTTCTTTCAGCAAGATTTTATAATTTTCAGTGTACAAGTCTTTTGCCTCTTTGGTTAGGTTTATTCATAAGTATTTTATCCTTTTTTTAAAAAATTTTTTATTATTTTTTTTTAAATTTTTTGTTTATTGCAGTAACATTGGTTTACAACATTGTAAAAATTTCAGGTGTACATCACTACACCTCCACTTCTGCACAGATTACATCATGTTCACCACCAAAACACCAACTACAACTCATCACCACACACATGTACCTAACCATCCCCTTCACCCTCCTCCCTCCTCCCCTCCCCCCCGGCAACCACCAATCCAATCTCTGTCCCTATGTGTTTGTTTATTGTTGTTATTATCTACTACTTAATGAAGGAAATCATACGGTATTTGACCTTCTCCCTCTGACTTATTTCACTTTGCATTATACCCTCAATGTCCATCCATGTTGTCACAAATGGCTGGATTTCATCGTTTCTTATGGCTGAGTAGTATTCCATTGTGTATATATACCACAGCTTCTTTATCCATTCGTCCCTTGATGGGCACTTAGGTTGCTTCCAAGTCTTGGCTATTGTGAATAACGCTGCAATGAACACAGGGGTGCATGTACCTTTACAAATTGGTGTTTTCAAGTTCTTTGGATAAATACCCAACAGTGGAATAGCTGGATCATATGGTAGTTCTAACCTTGATTTTTTGAGGAATCTCCATACAGTTTTCCATAGAGGCTGCACCAGTTTGCACTCCCACCAGCAGTGTATGAGAGTTCCCTTCTCTCCACATCCTCTCCAACACATGTTGTTTCCTGTCTTGTTAATTATAGTCATTCTGATGGGCGTGAGGTGATATCTCATTGTAGTTTTGATTTGCATTTCCCTGATAGTTAGTGATTTTGAACATCTTTTCATGTGTCTGTTGGCCATCTGTATATCTTCTTTGGAGAAATGTCTGTTCAGGTCTTTTGCCCATTTTTTAATTGGGTTGGTAGTTTTTTTGTTGTTGAGATGCATGAGTTCTTTATATATTTTGGAGATTAAGCCCTTATCAGATGTATGGTTTGCAAATATCTTCTCCCAATTGTTAGGTTGTCTTTTCGTTTTGTTGATGGTTTCTTTTGCTGTGCAGAAGCTTTTTAGTTTGATGTAGTCCCATTTGTTTATTTTTTCTATTGTTTCTCTTGCCCGGTGAGACATGGTGTTTGAAAAGATGTTGCTAAGACCGATGTCGAAGAGCGTACTGCCTATGTTTTCTTCTAGAAGTTTCACAGTTTCAGGTCTTACATTCAAGTCTTTAATCCATTTGGAGTTAATTTTTGTGTATGGTGTAAGGTAAGGGTCTACTTTCATTTTTTTGCATGTGGCTATCCAGTTTTCCCAACACCATTTGTTGAAGAGACTTTCTTTTCCCCATTGTATATTCTTGGATCCTTTGTCAAAGATTAACTGTCCATAGATGTGTGGGTTTATTTCTGGGCTTTCGATTCTATTTCGTTGATCTGTGTGTCTGTTTTTGTGGCAGTACTGTGCTGTTTTGGTTACTATAGCTTTGTAGTATATTTTGAAATCAGGGAGTGTGATACCTCCAGCTTTGTTCTTTTTTCTCAGGATTACTTTAGCTATTCGGGGTCTTTTGTTGTTCTATATAAATTTTAGGATTCTTTGTTCTATTTCTGTGAAAAATGTTGTTGGAACTTTGATAGGGATTGCATTGAATCTATAGATGGCTTTAGGAAGTATGGACATCTTAACTGTTAATTCTTCCAATCCAAGAGCATGGAATATCTTTCCATTTCTTTGTGTCTTCTTCAATTTCTTTCAGCAATGTTTTATAGTTTTCAGTGTACAGATCTTTCACCTCTTTGGTTAAGTTTATTCCTAGGTATTTTATTCTTTTTGTTGCAATTGTAAATGGGATGGTATTCTTAATTTCTCTTTCTGCTGCTTCGTTGTTAGTGTACAGAAATGCAACTGATTTTTGTATGTTGATTTTGTATCCTGCAACTTTACCATATTCGTTTATTACTTCTAAAAGTTTTCTGGTGGATTCTTTAGGGTTTTCTATATATAAAATCATGTCATCTGCAAATAGTGACAGTTTCACTTCTTCCTTTCCAATTTGGATCCCTTTTATTTCTTTCTCTTGCCTGATTGCTCTGGCTAGGACTTCCAGTACTATGTTAAATAGGAGTGGTGACAGTGGGCATCCTTGTCTGATTCCTGTTCTTAGAGGGATAGCTTTCAGTTTTTCACCATTGAGGATGGTATTAGCTGTGGGTTTCTCATATATGGTCTTTATTATGTTGAGGTACTTTCCTTCTATCCCCATTTTATTCAGAGTTTTTATCATAAATGGATGCTGTATCTTGTCAAATGCTTTCTCTGCATCTATTGAGATGATCATGTGATTTTTATTCTTCATTTGATTAATGTGGTGTATTACGTTGATTGATTTGCGAATGTTAAACCATCCCTGCATACCTGGAATAAATCCCACTTGATCATGGTGTATAATCTTTTTAACGTATTGTTGTATGCGATTTGCTAGTATTTTGTTGAGGATTTTCTCATCGATGTTCATCAGTGATATTGGCCTGTAATTTTATTTTTTTTGTGTTGTCCTTGTCTGGTTTTGGTATCAGGGTAATGTCAGCTTCGTAGAATGAGTTAGGGAGCTTCCTCCCCTCCTCAATTTTTTGGAAGAGTTTGAGAAGGATAGGTATTAAGTCTTCTTTGAATGTTTGGTAGAATTCATCAGGGAAGCCGTCTGGTCCTGGACTTTTATTTTTGGGGAGGTTTTTGATTACTGTTTCAATCTCCTTATTGGTGATTGGTCTATTCAAATTCTCTACTTCTTCTTGTTCCAGTTTTGGAAGGTTGTATGATTCTAAGAATTTATCCATTTCTTACAGATTGTCGAATTGGTTGGCATATAGCTTTTCATAGTATTCTCTTATAATCTTTTGTATTTCTGAGATGTCTGTTGTAACCTCTCCTCTTTCATTTCTGATTTTACTTATTTGAGTCTTCTCTCTTTTGTTCTTGGTGAGTCTAGCTAAAGGTTTGTCAATTTTGTTGATCTTTTCAAAGAACCAGCTCTTGGTTTTATTAATTTTTTCTATTGTTTTTTTGGTCTCTATTTCATTTATTTCTGCTCTGATTTTTATTATTTCCCTTCTTCTACTGATTTTGGGCTTGGTTTGTTCTTCTTTTTCCAGTTCCTTTAGGTGCATTGTTAGATTGTTTATTTGAGATTTTTCTTGTTTGTTGAGATAGGCCTGTATCGCTATAAACTTCCCTCTTAGAACCACTTTTGCTGTATCCCATAAATTCTGGCATGTCGTATTTTCATTTTCATTTGTCTCCAGGTGTTTTTTGATTTCTTCTTTGATTTCTTCGTTGACCCAGTCGTTGTTCAGTAGCATTTTGTTTAATCTCCACGTATTTGTGGTTTTTCTGATTTTCTTCCTATAGTTGATTTCTAGTTTCATACCGTTGTGGTCAGAAAAGATGGTTGGTATTATTTCAATCTTCTTAAATTTATGGAGACTTGTTTTGTGGCCTAATATGTGATCAATCCTGGAGAATGTTCCACGCGCATTTGAAAAGAACATGTATTCTTCGGTTTTTGGATGGAATGCTCTGTATATATCTACTAGGTCCATCTGTTCTAATGTGTCGTTTAGGCCAATGTTTCCTTATTGATCTTCTGTTTGGATGATCTATCCGTTGGTGTAAGTGGAGTGTTAAAGTCCCCTACTATTATTGTGTTACTGTCTATTTCTGTTTCTATGTCTGTTAATAATTGCTTTATATATTTAGGTGCACCTACATTGGGTGTGTAGATATTTACAAGTGTTATATCCTCTTGTTGGATTGTTCCCTTGATCATTATGTAATGCCCTTCTTTGTCTCTTTTTACAGTTTTTGTTTTAAAGCCTATTTTGTCTGATATGAGTACTGCTACCCCAGCTTTCTTTTCATTGCCATTTGCGTGGAGTATCTTTTTCCATCCCTTCACTTTCAGTTTGTGAGTGTCTTTAGGTCTGAAGTGTGTCTCTTGTATGCAGCATATATATGGGTCTTGTTTCTTTATCCAGTCAGCCACCCTATGCCTTTTAATTGGAGCATTTAGTCCATTGACGTTTAAAGTAGCTATTGATAAGTATCTACTTACTGCCATTTTTTAACTTTTTTTTTTTCTCAGTGTTTTAGTAGTCCTTCTCTGTTCCTTTCTTCTTCTATACAGAATTGATGGTCACTTTAGTTTGACCTCTGTCTGAAAGCTGTACTCTTTAACTCCCCTCCTCCCTCCTTTTATGTTTTGATATCATATCTAACCTCTTTTTTGTGCTTTTGTATCCATTACCCTCTTATCATGGAAATAGATAATTTTTCCTATTTGTGGTCTTCTCTTTTCCCCTTAAATCAGTCCCTTTAACATTTCTTGTAGCACTGGTTTCTTGGTGACAAACTCCTTTAATATTTGCTTGTCTGGGAAATTTTTGATCTCTCCTTCCATTTTGAATGATAACCTTGCTGGGTAGAGTATTCTTGGCTGTAAGTTTTTTCCTTTTAGCACTTTAAATATATCGTGCCATTCTCTTCTAGCCTGTAAGGTTTCTGCTGAGAAGTCAGCTGATAGCCTTATGGGGTTTCCTTTGTATGTAACTTGACATTCTCTTGTGGCTTTTAGGATTCTCTCTTCATCTTTAATTCTGGATATTTTGATTATGATGTGTCTTGGTGTGGGCCTCTTTGGGTTTATCTTGTTTGGGGCTCTCTGTGCTTCCTGTACCTGGATGTCTGTTTCCTTCCTTAGGTTAGGGAAGTTTTCATCTATTATTTCTTGAAATAGGTTCTCTGCCCCTTTGTCTCGCTCTTCTCCTTCCGGGACACCTATAACACGGATGTTAGTGCGCTTGATGTTGTCCCAGAGGTCCCTTAGACTGTCCTCACTCTTTTTAATTCTTTTCTCTTTTACCTGTTCACCTTGGGTAATTTCTTCTAGTCTTTCTTCCAGCTCACAGATCCGTTCTTCTGTATCCTCTACTCTGCTTTTGAGTCCCTCTAATGAATTTTTCATTTCCAGTATTGTGTTCTTCATTTCTGATTCGTTCTTTTTTATATCTTCCATTTCTTTGTTGACATTCTCACTGAGTTCATCTATTCTTCTCCCCAGATCAGTGAGCATCCTTAGCACTCTTAGTTTGAACTCTCTGTCAGGTAGGTTGCTCATTTCTGTTTCACTTAGTTCCTTTTCTGGGGTTTTGTCCTGTTCCCTTACTTGGAATGTACTCTTTTGCCTCCTCATTTTGCCTCTTTCCCTGTGCTTGTGTCTATGTATTAGGTAGGTCAGCTATGTCTCCTGTTCTTGGATAGGTGACCTTATGTAAGTGATGCCTTAGGAGGCTTCCCGTGTGCTTCCCTCAGTTCTCAATGTTCCAGGGGTGACCTCTATGTGGGCTATGTGTGTCCTTCTGTTGTGGCCTGTTTGCCCTCCCTGTAGGCACCCAGGGAGGCCGAGTTATGCTCCTGGCCAGCTGTTGTAGTGCTCAGCTGCTTGTAGTTGTTGTGGTCCCTTCAGTCTCTTTATCAGGTGTGGGGAGCCCCAGCAGAGTTGGCTGCAAGTTTTAATACCACTTTTGTGTTGCAGTATTTCTTTTAACTGAGTAGGCCCCCAGCGTGGCAGGTTGTTAGGCTCAGGGCCTTACAATTGCTGTAAGCCTCTAGCCTATTAGGTCTCTTGTCAGCTCTCTGAGGATTGCAGCTGGGTGGGGCTGGCCTCAGGCACAGGAGCACCCAATTGTTTCAGGCTTTGGAAGGTGGGGCAAACCCCCTATGTGGGTCTTTGAGAAGCACAAGTCTTCTGCAGCTGACAAGCCCTGCCGCCCACAGGTCCACACACACAGTCAACACAGTCCTGCCCCGTGTGAGCGCCCCGACCTCCACAAGCGGACCCAGTCTCTCCAAAGCGGGGGCCCCACACACTCGCCACCGCCCCACACTCTCCACCCGCTCCTTGCAGACACCCTGCCCTGCTAAAGTCGGCTCAGTTGCCAGGCTGCAGAGAATCCAGTCACCAATCTATGCAGGACCACACGTTGCCTGAGGGCTTGTTGTTGGGTGGGGCCAGTCTCTAGGGTGGGCTGCCTGCCCTGGCTGAGCTGGATTAAATCGGTGCTCTAGCGGGTGGGGCAGACCCTGAGCTAGCAGACCTCAGGGAGAACTCCAATGGCGTCTGTATCAGCACACCCACACCAGGCCACAACAATGGCCACCGCCAATGTCCCAGTCCCTGGAGAGGTCTCACCCCTCACCGAGATGCACTCAGGGCCTATTAGGTGAGACTCTTTTCACCACAGCACTGTGCACCTCTCTTTCTGGTGATTTTAGGTTGCTTTCTGAAATGGGTGAGTTTGCTCATGGGCCCTTTAAGAGTCGGTTTTCGTTTCTTTGTGAACCGGGTTTTCTGGGGGTACTCCCCAATGTTTTGGTAGCAGGCACAGTCAGATATTATGCCACTCGTCTCGATTGTGCTGGGTCCACAAAATGCCCACAGCGGGGGCACTCCCCGGCTCAGGGCCCCACGCCTCCAGGGAGGCTGCGTACCTGTGAGCTGCTCCTGGCGGCCGTGAAGCTGGCTGCTTGTGAAGGCGGCGTTTTTCCTCTCCAGAAGGGAGTCTCTGCCTCTTCTACCTCAGTTAGGGTTGTCCGTTGTTGCAGGAGTTCCTCTTATCCAGTTTTCAGTTCTGTCTCAGGGGTAATTTTTCCACGAGTAGTTGTAAATTGGCTGTGTCCGCGGGAGGAGGTGAGTTCAGAGTCTGCCTACGCCGCCATCTTGACTTCTCTCCAGTATTTTATCCTTTTGATTGATACTGTAAATGGAATTATTTTCTTAATTTTCTATTCAGATTGTTCATTGTTAGTGTATAGAATTGCAACCGATTTTTGGCTGTTGATTTTGTGTTCTGCAAATTTGCTCAATTTGTTTATTAGTTCTAACAGGTTTCATGTGGAATCTTTAGAGTTTTCTACATATAAGATCATGGCATCTACGAACTGAGATTATTTTACTTCTTCCTTTCCAATTTTCAAGACTTTTATTTTGTTTTCTTGCCTAATTGCTCTGGATAGGACTTCCAGTACTATTTTGAATAGAAGTGGCAGAAGTGGGCATACTTTTCTTGCTCTTGATGTTAGAGGAAAAACTTTTAGTCTTTCACCATTGAGTATGATGTTAGCTGTCGGTTGTTCATCTATTGCCTTTATTATGTTGAGGTAGGCCTTCTATCCCTGCTTTGTTGAGTGTTTTTATCATAAAAGAGTATTCAATTTTGTCAAATGCTTTTTCTGCATCTATAGAGATGATCATGTGGTATTTCCCCCTCATGCTGTTAATGTAGTATATTACATTGATTGATTTTTGTATGTTGAACTATCCTTGGATTCCAGGAATAGAATCCACTTGGTCATGGCGTACAATCCTTTTAATGTGCTGTTGAATGTTTGCTAGTGTTTTGTTGAGGATTTTTGCATCAATATTCATCAGGGGATATTGGTCTGTAGTTTTCCTTTCTTGTAGTGTCTGTCTGGGTTTTGTATCAGAGTAATGCTGGCCAATGAGAATGAATTTGGATGTATTCCCTTCTTTTCAATTTTTTTGAAGAGTTTGAGGACTGTTAATTCTTCTTTAAAGGTTTAGTAAAATTCACCAATGAAGCCATCTGGTCCTGGGCTTTTATTTGTTGGAATATATTTGATTACTTATTCTACTAGTTAGAGATCTAGTTATAAGACTGTTCAGATTTTCTATTTCTTCATGATTCAGTCTTGCTAGGTTTTGTCTTTCCAGGAATTTGTCCATTTCATCTAGGTTCCTGAATTTGTTGCTGTACAAGTCTTCATAGTATTCTCTTCTCATCTCTTTCATTTCTGTAAAGTCTTTTGTTATGTCCCTTCTTTCATTTCTGATTTTAGTTATTTGAGTCTTCTTTCTGTATCTTGGTCAATCTAGCCAAAGGTTTGTCAATTTTATCTTTTCAAAGAACCAACCTTTAGTTTCTTTGATTTTTCTCTATTATTTTTCTATACTCTGATTCATTTATCTTTGCTCCAACCTTTATTATTTCTTTCTTTCTGTTAGCTTTAGGGTTAGCTTGTTCTTTTCCTAATTCCTTAAGATATAAAGTTAAGTTGTAGACTTGGAATCTTTCTTCTCTTTTAATGTAAGTGTTTATAGCTATACATTTCCCTCTTAGCACTGCTTTGCTGCATCCCATATACTTGGGAATGTTGTGTTTTCATTTCAATTTGTCTCAAGATATTTTCTAATTTCCCTTGTGATTACTTCTTTGACTCATTGGTTGTTTCAAAGTTTAATTTCTGCATATTTATGGATTTTCCAGCCTTCCTTCTCCTATAAATTTCTAGTTTCATTCCGTTGTGATCAAACAAGACACTTTGTGTAATTTCAATCTTATTAAATTTATTAAGACTTGTTTTGTGGCCTACCATATGGCCTATGCTGGAAAATGTTCTGTGAACACTTGAGAAGACTGTGTTTTCTGCTGTAATTGGGTGGAGTGTTCTGTATACATCTATTAGGTCCAGTTGGTCTATAATGTTCTTCTAGTTCTCTATTTCCTTACTTATCATCTATGTAATTTCTCTATCCATTATTGAAAGTGGAGATTGAAGTCTCCTACTATTATTACAGATCTGTCTCCTTTTCCCTTTGATTATGCTAGTGTTTATTTTACATATTTAGGAACTCTGATGTTTGATGAATATATAATTATAATTGTTATATCTTCTTGGTGAATTGACTCTTCTATCATTATATTCTGTCCTTCTTTGTCTCTTGCAACACTTTTTGACTTAAAGTCTATTTTGTGTGATAGTATAGCCACTTCTGCTTTTTTTTTTTGGTTACTATTTAGTAATTACTGATTACTCATTTATTGCCATTTTGTTGTTTTCTGTATGTTTAGCAGCTTTTTTTGTCCCTCATTTCCTCTCTTACTGCCTTCCTTTGTGTTTAATTGAATTTTTTTGTAATAACGTGCTTTGATTCCCTTATCATTTCTTTTTTTTGTATATTATATAGATATTTTTTGTGGTTAACATGGGGATTATATAAAATATCTTGAAGTTATGACAACCTTTTAAAAAATGACAGCAACTTGGGCCGGCCCGGTGGCGCAAGCGGTTAAGTGCGCGCGCTCCGCTCCGCTGCGGCGGCCCGGGGTTCGCTGGTTCGGATCCCGGGCGCGCACCGACGCACTGCTTGGCAAGCCATGCTGTGGCGGCGTCCCATATAAAGTGGAGGAAGATGGGCACCGATGTTAGCCCAGGGCCGTCTTCCTCAGCAAAAAAAAAAAAAAAAAAAAAAAAAATGACAGCAACTTAATTGCAATCACATATAAAAATTTACTCTTCTACAACTTCACCGCTCTCACTTCATGTTACTGATGTTCAAATTACATCTTTATATATTGTATACCCACAAATTTATAGTTATTTTAATTTCATATGATCTGTCTTCTAGTTTGCTGACTCTTTCTTTTGCCTAAGTCTGATGTTGAACTCCCCTAGTGTACTTTTCAATTCAGTTATTGTATTTTTCAGCTCCAGAATTTGTTTTGTTCCTTTTTTATGGTTTCTAACTTCTTGTTGGTATTCTCGTTTTGTTTAAGCATTGTTTTCCTGATTTTGTTTTGTTGTTTGTGTTATCTTTTAGCTCCCTGAGCATCTTTAAAACAGTCATTTTAAATTCCTCGTCAAGTGTCTCAGAGGCTTACATTTCTTTAGGATCAGTTTCTGGATATTCGTTTTCTTCCTTTGAGTGGAACAAGTTTCCCTGTTTCTTTATACACTTTGTGATCTTTTGTTGAGATGTGGGCATTTGAAAATACGGCCACCTTTCTCAGTCTTTATGGACTGGTTTTGTGCAGGGGAAGATCTTTACTAATCAGCCCAGCATAAAGGATCTTCATCCTCTCAAACCTTTTCTGGGATGTGTCTTATGCATGGGCTTTTATTCCGGTTCCTGGTCTTGTGGCTGCTTTAAATTTCTTAATTTGCCTAAGAATCTTGCCCCTACTTATTCTTAGAAGACTAGGGTTTCTATTGTATTACTCTGCTCATAATCTCTTGCTCCCAGGTGCCCCCAGGACTGTAGACTCCCTGCAGCTCTAATGTACTGTGTTGTCCACCACTGCTGTCAGCAACATCCAACCTGATATCCAAACTGTGCCACCATTACTATCAGTGCTCCAAGTCAGGTGAGACAGAAACCAGACCCTTGGGGAGCCCCTAGACAAGCCAGAACATTGCAAACAAGTTCCAATCTTTCCCTTATATCCTAAGGGAGGAACCAAGAATTGGGCAGCTTTCTCCTGATCATATCACTCTGTTCTGGGTAGGGGGAAGGGCAAGGGTGAGCAAGATGCAATGAAATTTGCTATTGTTTTGGGTGCAGTTTTTTCTTGATTAGGGGTTTCCTTAATTGCTTCAGCTTCTTAACTGATTTCTAGAGTTCTCACAAAGCTATCTTTGTCTGTATATCATTGTTAATTTGGTGTCTCCATGGGAGAACTAGGATCTGGAGTTTCCTAGTCTGCTGTCTTTTGGGCACTACTCTATTAAGATTACTTTTTACATGATAAATATTTTTCTATCCTTTTACTTTCAAACCTAGTATTTAGCTTTTGCATCTAAAAGATATAGACAGCATATAGTGGGATCTTACTTTTTTTTTTTTTTTTGGTGAGGAAGATTAGCCCTGAGTTAACATCTGTTGCCAATCCTCCTCTTTTTGCTGAGGAAGATTGGCCCTGGGCTAACATCTGTGCCCATCTTTCCCTTACTTTACATGTGGGACACCTGCCACAGCATGGCTTGATAAGTGGTGCATATGTCTGCGCCCAGGATCCGAACCTGTGAACCCCAGGCTGCCGAAGCAGAGTGCGTGGATTTAACCACTACGCCACCAGGCCGGGACCTGGATCTTACTTTTTATTCAGTTTGATAATCTCTGCCTTTTGTTTGGACTTTTTAGTCCATTCACATTTAATAGAATTACTGAAGTAGTGATATAGACATATATCTGCCATTTTGCTATTTGTTTTTTTGTGTGACTCAGTTCTTTTTTTCCCCTTTTTTGCTCCTTTACTGTATTCTTTTCTGTTTATCAAAAAATTTTGTGTGTACCGTTTTAATTCCTCTCTTGTTTTAAACTATATTTAGTTATTTATATTTATATTTAGTTAATATATGTTATTATTTAGCAGTTTTTAAGAGTTCTTTTAAAGAGTTTTTAAGATGGATTTTAGGAATCCATCTCTCCTGCAATGAGCAGCCACTGATGTCTTTGCTCAGTTTTTTATTCTTGTTTTTATTTAATAGTCTTGCTTCCTAGGGACACCCCTGTGTCTGCATAGCTGAGTGGTCAGCCAATGATTTGAGTACAGGTTGTGCTCAAACACCCAGAACCCCTAAGCTCCCAAGACATGCTGATTAATATGGGTGTGAGTTGGGGAATGCACTCAAAGTTGTAGGCACTTCTCAAGTTGTCCTTGGCTTTTACTTTCTGCTGTGCTCTTTTGGTCTTTCTTGAACATATGTGTAGTTTTTCCAGTCAGCCAGTAATGTGTGTAGAACTTATCTCAATTCTTTTATAGCTTTCTCATTTCCAGGATTCTGCCTGGTCCAGAGCTCACCCCTTCTGGGATCACAGCCCCGAGTTAGCTAAACTAAATGTGTTCTCTTTTCATTCCAAACCAATTTCACCACTTTTACCTGGCAAGATCACAGGATTTTTAACACCACCCCCCCCGCCCAAATTCAGTCTTCCTTTTGGCAACAAAGCTGATGATTATCAAGGCCACCTGTGTGCTGGTAAAACTACTTTTTTACTGTCTAAGCTGGTAGGTGGAGGATGGGAGCAGTTCCAGGTAAGAAGGTCACAGACTCCTGCTGTTCTTACCTGAAAACTCTTGCAGTTTTTCAACAACATTCTCAGTTTGTTGTCTGCCCTTGGTCAATTTACAGTGCTCCCAAATTGTTGCTTTTGACTATTTTGTCCAATTTTATACTTTTTTTTCTCATGAAGAGGAATCATGGATCTTCACACCACCATAAAGGGAAGTTTCTCCTCTCCCACTGTTATGGACTGACTTCTGTCCCCCAACCCCCAAATTCATATGTTGAAGCCCTAACTTCTATTGTGTTTGGACATAAGGCCTTTAAAAATGTAATTTAGGTTAATGGGGTTATGAAGATGGGGCCCTAATCTGACAGGGCTCGTGTCCTTATAAGAAGAGGAAGAGATACCAGGAATGTGCACACACAAAGGAAAGGCCATGTGAGGACATAGCAAGAAGGCAGTGATCTGCAAGCCAAGGAGAGAGGCAACTGGAAAAACCAAACCTACCAGTACCTGATCTTGGACTTCTAGCCTCCAAAATTGTGAGAAAATAAATTTTCATTGTTTAAGCCACCCAGTCCGTGGCGTTTTGTTATGGCAGCCCTAGCAGGCTAATACACCCTTGTGTCTTGAAGCTACTTTAATCAGATTGTTTTTTAAAGAATTAATTAATTAATTAGTTAATTAATTATTTTTGCAGGAAAAGATTTGTGCTGAGCTAACATCTGCTCCAATCTTCCTCTTTTTCCTTCTGCCCAGAGCCCCAGTGCATGCTTGTATATCCTAAGTTGTAGGTCAGCCACAGCACAGCAACTGACAGACGGATGGTGTGGTTCTGCAACCAGGAAAGAAACCTGGGCCGCCGAAGTGGTGAGAGCACAAAACTTTAACCACTAGGCCATCAGGGCTGGCTCTTAATCAGATTTCTGCCCCATAATTGTAATAAAACTTATCTTGGTCTTGTCACTCAATTCTCAGTCTTCTAGTCTCTCAGTCCAGATCCCCAGATCCTCTTGATCTATTAGCAGGATTTGACATAGTTGATCACTTCCTCTGCTTTGAAATACTTTGTTTGCTTCTGATGTTGCACTCTGTACTGATTTTTCTCCATTGTCACCAGCCACTCCTCCCTAGTCTTCTTTGCCGATTCTTCTACATGTGTCCAGCTTCCTAATGTGGAATGCTCCAGGAGTCAGGCATTTGACCTCCTATCTTCTCTATCTCTGTCATTTCCTTGGTTATATCATTTAACATCATGGCTTTAAACACCATCAGAAGATGATGAAGCCTAAATTGCTATCTCCAGCCAGACCTCTTTCCTAAACTGCAAACTCCCATATCCATATGCATGCTGGACATCTCCATTTGTATATCTAACTTAAATTTAACATGTCCAAAATGGAACTCTTAGTTAGCAAATGAGGTGAGTTTCCACCTAAATTAATGACTATTTAATTATTTCATTTGCTCAAGCAAAAAATACTGAAGTCTTTTTGTCTCTAACATGTATCCTACTTTGGCTGCTGTTTTTCTCTACTCCACTTGGAAGCCAGAGTAATCCCGTTAAAACATGTCAGATATCTTCACTCCTCTGCTCACAACCTTCTATTGCTTTCCATCTCCTTCAGAGTAAAAGTCAATGTTCTTCCAAGTCCTTTTGAAGGCTATATACAGTCTGGGCCCCATTGCCCCTCTGACCTCATCTGATTCTCTCTCTCTTTTCCAACCTTCTGACCTCTTCATTCTTCCTCACATGTGACACACACACTCCTACATTTAGGCTTTGCATATGCCTTTCCCCCTCTTTGCAATACTTTCTTCCTTCCTTCAAGTCTTTGCCTAAATGTCAACTTTTTAGAGAGGCCCTCTCTGACTAACCTACTTAAAAGTACAACCGCCTCTCTGCTCCACACTTCTTATCTCTCATCTCTGCCTTATTTCCGAGGAGTATTATTATCTTGGAACATGCTATATTTTTTGCTTTTTTGTTTACTGCCTGTCTCCCTTCACTAGAATATAATTTCCATGAGGGCAGGGGTTCTTTTTTCTGTCTTGCTCATTGCTGTATCCATGGTGCCTGGAAGAATGCCTGACATGTAAGAGATATTCAGTAAATATTAGTTGAATAAATAGATCTCTGTTTCAAAACTGGATCCAGAAAGGAACTTGTTTTTTCATTTGTGTGTCCTCAACTCAAAGCACAGAACCTGTCCCAGAGGGGCCACACACGCACACACTAGCAATAGTGAGAGTCCAAACTACTCCCGTTCCTGAAGAAGCAACTGTGTGGAAGGGCTCTACAGGTGAGCTGTACCAAATATTCAACTAACAGACAATCCCTGTTTTGGACGATAACTTCTAGAATATAGTTATATAGGAAAAGCAGATCAATGCATTTTACGAACCTGGAATGACCTTGATGTCAAACTGAAAAAGGTAGCTTGAGAAAAGAAAACTACAGGCTGATCTCACTTCATAAACATAAATACAAATAATCTCAAACAAAAGATTAGTCAGTGAACTCTAATATTGTAAAATAAAATTTAAAAATCAGACTTTTTTTAAATATTTATTTTTTATTGTGGTAACAATGGTTTATAACATTGTATAAATTTCAGGTGTACATCCTTATACTTCTATTTCTGCAGAGATTACATCATGTTCACCACCCAAATACTAATTACAGTCCATCACCACACACATGTGCCTAAATCATCCCTTTTGGTCCCCTCCCTCCTTCTTTCTCCTCTGGTAACCACCAATCCAATCTGTCTCTATGTGTTTGTTTGTTGTTGTTTTTATCTTCTACTTATGAGTGAGATCATGTGGTATTTGACCTTCTCCCTCTGACTTATTTCACTTAACATAATATCCTCAAGGTCCGTCCATGTTGTCACAAATGGCTGGATTTCATCGTTTCTTATGACTGAGTAGTATTCCATTGTGTATATATACCACAGCTTCTTCATCCATTTGTCCCATGATGAGCACTTAGGTTGCTTCCAAGTCTTGGCTATTGTGAATAATGCTGCAATCAACACAGGGGTGCATGTATCTTTATTCATTGGTGTTTTCATGTTCTTTGGATAAATACCCAGCAGCGGAATAGCTGGATCATATGGTAGTTCTATCCTTGATTTTTTGAGGAATCTCCATACAGTTTTCCATAGTGGCTGCACCAGTGTGCACTCCCACCAGCAGTGTATGAGAGTTCCCTTCTCTCCACATCCTCTCCAACACATGTTGTTTCCTGTCCTGTTAATTATAGCCATTCTGATGGGCGTGAGGTGATATCTCATTGTAGTTTTGATTTGCATTTCCCTGATAGTTAGTGATGTCGAACATCTTTTCATGTGTCTGTTGGCCATCTGTATATCTTCTTTGGAGAAATGTCTGTTCAGGTCTTTTGCCCATTTTTTAATTGGGTTGTTAGTTTTTTGTTGTTGAGCTGTATGAGTTCTTTATGTATTTTGGAGATTAACCTCTTATTAGATATATGGTTTGTGAATATCTTCTCCCAATTGTTAGGTTGTCTTTTCATTTAAAGACAGGCCCAGGATCAACTCTTCTAGCTCTGCGGCTTGTAACTGTGTGGCCTTGGCAAACTCAACTTCTTAAAGCCTCAGTTTCCTTATTTTAGATATAGGATTGATAAATTCTATCTCATTCATCCATGATTTCATTCATTCTATTTTTATTAGAGTACTTGTTTTGTGCCCTACATTGACTGCCCTTGGTACTGTGGCCTCGGCACAGTTGCTGCCGTGGTGGTGTGTGAAGATTAAATAGGTGGAAATGTATTAACACAGCACAGGCCCTGGCACATAGTAGGTGCTTAAAAGGATGGATTCCTTTCTTACATCCAATCCTCTAGCCAAACTCTCAATAGTGTCACTACCTCATTTTCGTACTCATTCTCATGTCTCAAATGTCACCTCCCAAGCGAGCCCATCCCTGGCCATCCCATCTAAATAGCTCGCTGTCCCTTTGTATCATAATCACCCCGTCTGATTTTCTTCATAGCACTTTTCACTTTATAAACTTATCTTTCAAATGTTTTTTCCTTTTGCTATCTGTGTCCCTCTCTGAAAATATAAGCTTCATGAAAGCAGGGACCTGTTTGCTTTGTTCTCCGCTGTGTCCCCAGCACCTGGAAGCATGCCTGGCACAGGAAGTGCTCCACGAATAACGTGGGGGGTGAAATGACTGAGTGCCCGTGTCTTTTTCCTCTCTGTAGCTCTGGTGCCAGGCACAGGGCTTGGCCCAGAGCAGGGGCTCAGAAAGTGTGTGGAATGAAATTCTTGTCGTGTATCAGCCATGGGGTCTCCTTCTTACCTGGTTTCGGTGTAAGCTGCTTCTCCACAAAGCTCTGCGGCGTGAAAAGTCTTGGGTGTGACTTTGGCGTGGATGGTGCACCTGGAGTGGAGCCAACACTCTATCCTTCGAGGCATGCCTATAAATACCCATAGGACACAAGCCCTGCATTTCCAGCATTATGCATCTGAGTAAAACCCTGCTTCCCCCCCCCCCCCCGCCTGCTGCTCTGCCTCCCAGGGAGCTCGGTAAGTGCAGAAGAGCACGTGTTCAGAACACTACAATTTCCAAACTTTATTTCTCCTGCACAATGTCATTGGTTCCTCACACCAACCCTGGGAGGTAGAGGATGTTTTTGCTCATTGTGCTCAGCAGAGGACTGGTGACTTGCTCTTGTGACACAGCAAATAGATGGTGTAGCAGACCTCTGAGTCTAAGTCCCACTCTTCTCCACTCTAATTTGCATCTCTTGGCATGAGATGGGACTAGAAACTTGCTTAAGTAGGTGTTCGAGTTGGAAGGTAAGAACAAGAAAAAGAAAGAAAAAACAACACTTTCATTTCAAGGGTTTATTCAAGAGTGTAAGAGGGAGAATGGATGAAAAAGGTTGAAAACTGCCTCAAATTTACTCTTTTAGGTGGAAAAAATACCAGGTGCTCCATATTTGCATCAAAAACAGACATTAGATAGTGTTATCTGTCAAGAAAGAAATTAGAAAACTTTTAGTAAGTAATCGTAGAATGTTTTTACTTGCCTTTTTAGATAGAAGTAAAAACTTTGAAGAGGATGCAAAATATTCCAACTGATTTGGCAATGCTTGAAAGAAAAAGAACTGAGATTTTTTAAAAATTCAACACATTTTTGAATACAACATATTTATCAGGCAATTCTATAGTCTAGCACCTTGCCTCTGTAACTCATTCAATGCTCACAATAACTTTGCAAACTAAAAACTCCATTTTAGAGTTGAGCTCAGAGATGTGAAGTGATTTGTCTAAGGACACACAGCTAATAAGTGGCAGGGCCAAAGTTTGAAATGCCCCTTCACTAGGCTGTTTGTTTGGGTCAAAAATGTCAGGGGTCACATGGGACAAACCCAGCCCTTGGCTCTGGGTTCATAGTGGGTTTGGTGATTGCATTATCAGGATGAAAGGGCACGGAGGGGAGCTGCGCCTGGGGAACCTTCGTTCCCATGGACCTGTGCAATCACGTGCAAGGACAGAGGTAGGTAGATGTACGAACATCACAGAAGGAGCACACTATGTGTCAAGGCAGATGGAGTCTTGGAAGGACCTCTGAGGAATTAAAAACAGAGACACTGAGATCCCCATGCAATTAATAGATCAGCTCCACACAAGGAAGTGGTTGGTCTGGGTGGTTGGACATGAAACATGGCCCAGAGGGGGATGCAGAAGTGGCTCAGAGGATGTCAGATTCAGGCAAAGGAAAGAGATCAGAACTAGAGCTTGGCAGTACCCTGGGTCCTTCTGCGTTACGTGCTTTGCTTTACCAACACCCCATTGAGGAGGGTTTGCTTATATCTGAGCAGTACTTGTAATTTGGAGAGTGTATGCAGTGTGCATGTGCGTAGGAGTGGATACACGTGATCCCAAGCATGCACACTCACGTGCACACACACGGACAGACACTCATAATTAAACTGAATAAATTATTTCCTTTTCTTTCCATAGAGTGGTTTCAATTCTCATCAATTAATATTTTTGGGCAGGGAGGGAGACATCCTAACACAAGATTGTGTCGGATTTTTACATTTTGAACACTTTTTAAAGAAAATGGGAAGTATATGGAAAAAATGCTCAAATAGGTAGTACTTACAACTTCAAATTATAACAATTGCTTATGCTAAAGTCAGTCAATGAGGGTAGCAAGGCAGTTTCAGTGAATTCGCAATTTGAAACTGAGGCTTATGAGTGGCTACCACATGTTAGCCTCAGCATACTGTGTAGTCCTGTATTTTGTTTTATAGTTTAGTTGTTCGGTGTTGAGAAAGTTTTGATTCACACAGAGAATTAGCTACAAATAGCAGACTTTTTTTTTAACTACTATGTTTTTTCTTCTTTGTAGAGATGTGGCATATATGTTTTCTGGTCAGTAATGTTCTATCAAACATTGTACTAAAGCAAAGCCAGATAGATGGCCAGTAGAGCTGTACTGCCCCTGACTCACGCTGAGCTGGGCCAGTGGAACAGCATCTTGGTAGGAGAGATTTTGAAAAGAAGAAGGAAGTGAAGTCATCTTTTTTTAAATCAAACTCACACCCACCACCCCAACAGAAAACTTAACAAACTGAGTTATGCAGAGAGGATTTTAAACAAACCTTCACAAACACACATAACATGGGATAAGGAAAGGACACCTTCTAGTTTACATCCAGCACACAGCATCCATTTGTTAGTGCCCAGAAAACAGGAAAGCCAAGGTAGAAAACATTTTTGCCTCCACAGCACTAACAACAAAAAGCACACAGCATATAACACTTTGATCTTTAAGCGGATAATCAAAGAAATTCAAAAAGTAGATCCACTAGGTTAACCTGAATATTCATCTATAAAAATATTTTTTTTTCACAAAATAATGCTTAAAAGAGGCTTGTAGACACAGTGAGACTACTCCAGGAGGGCAGAAGACAAAGTGATAAAAGGACTGCCAATGTAACACTAGGAGGTGGTTTCACGGGTAGCTTTTAGTCGAGTACTTCTCTTTCCATTGATTCCCATCGCCAAGACCAGCTGTGACGATAGGAGCTTCAGAAATCCCACGGCCGGGGCAGCTGGTTCGAGTAACACCCTAGAGAAACACTCCCACACTGTCCTCACACAGCGGGGCCGTTGAATCTGAAGGACTGAAACTCTGACCCAAGTGAAAGAGCTGAGAGGACATAGAAAATCTGTGCCAAGCCTGCTGTGATATTTGGGACACAAAATGTTCGTGACGGTGGGTTATTCCACATTTCTGACACGCAGACATGTCTGCTGGGGGAAAGGGTCCCCGGGTGGAAAGCTCGACAATGGATTGTTTCCGAAGCAGAAGCAGCTGAGAGAGGTGTCTGCTCTGGGAGGAGTCCTGAACAGGAGGTGTTTCAGGGTCAGGTAATTTTCTTATTGACTCATCAATAATTAACATCAATGAAGAGCTGCAGGATAGGGTCAGTCTTTCCACAACGTGTCCTCCTGTTATCATTATCTGAAGTCTCTCCTGGCCTGTTGGGTCAGGGATGTTGAGAATAATCAATCCCGTTGTCTGGAGGTGGGAGTTGATGCCACACATTTTTCTGAGAAGCTGGCATGGAAGATGATTGGCACTACGAAGTCACCACTGAACCACTGTTGATGTCTAGTCCTTGGCCTTCTTCTTCTGCCCTGTAGTCCAGAAGCATGTCTTTAAAAGCTGAAACACAGTGAATACGCACCGCTTGTGGAGCACATCCCCAGCCACCTCCTCTTGACGTTGCTGGGACGGCCGCCATGTTGAATACGAGGATCTGCTCCAGTAGCTCTTTTATTTTTTTTGTGCGAGGAAGATCAGCCCTGAGCTAACATCTGTTGCCAATCCTCCTCTTTTTGCAGAGGAAGACTGGCCCTGGGCTAACATACAAGCCCATCTTCCTCCACTTTATATGGGATGCTGCCATAGCGCGGCTTGATAAGCGGTGCGTAGGTCGGCACTTGGAATCTGAACCCACGAACCCCAGGCCACGAAGCTGAGTGTATGAACTTAACCATTTTGCCACTGGACCAGCCCCCTGGTAGCTCTTTTTTAATACACTTTTTTACCAAAGAAATACATTCGTTAAAAGTAGACATGTAGACGAGTTGATTCTCTTCTGTGTTTTCAAACTCCTGGTAGTACTGGCCCACGAAATTTCTATGTAACAACTAGGACCTGGCATCCATGATAACGTCCTCTGAATATCCAACTACAGCTTCAGATTCTACTTCAGAAGTGACAGAGATGTGGCGTGAACCCATGGGCCTCCTGCTGTGCCTGCAGTCGGGCTCAAACTCTGCTGTGCTCGCAGAGCCCCAAGCTGCCTTCAGGGCATGTTAGTGGTCGGTGAGGAGGCCTCAACGCCTGGGCCGTGGCCTGTGCGGGCTCCAGCCAGGTCTGTGCCCCTCCGTGAGGCCCTGACCTCCCTCCACCCAGCTGAATCTACCACCACCGCCACCGCCTGCAGATGTTTGTTTTAACTTCTTTCTGAGGAATCGTAGGATATTTGACAAATTAAACTGATCAAGCAGCTTGAAAGGCTTGTGTAGATCATTGGGTCAACTTAGAATCCCCATTATTTAGTATTTTATAACATGATTTAATTGTTAAAGTAATAACTATCCTTGTGAGTTTCAAAGTTGCCCGACTTCTTGTGTTTTGGACCCCAACTTTGAGTGTCGGATTCATTGTGGACACTTCATCTGCAGTGAGAAGTGTGGTAACACTGTGACCTGTCCAACAGAACTTAATCACATTTGGAGGGGAAGCCCCCAAACCCTTCAGTCACCCTAAATGGACATGGGTGCATTGTGCTGTGTTCGTATTCACCTGGTGTTACACACCTGGCTTGACACCTTGATGAGCAGGTGATGACACCTTGATGAGACACCTTGATGACATTTGCACTGAGCAGGTCTATTCAGCATTTACTCGAGGATGCTAGGCACATATTTTGCCCTAATATACTCACTTGAACAATTTTATGAGGTAAACATGCCCAAGCCAAGCCTGCTTTTTTTAAAAAAAGGAGCACTTTTAATCATTATAATCAATCTAATCAGTGAGCCCATTTTCCAGATGTTCAGTGGTAAATACAGAGGTGGCAGAAGAATCCTTCCTTGGAGGGCCGCATTGACATGAGTTAACATAGGAGTGCACAGCAAAGCACTGGGAGGCTCCATGGTGCTATGGTTTGGTATCTGAGACAATTGAGTGTGTGCTTCTTTGTGTTATGGCTTTGCAAAATGTAGACATACATTTAAAGATGATATTTAAGTCAGACTTTTGCAGCACCTCAAACACCACCATAGATTAAAAACCACTGGTGTAGAGGAAAAGGGACTCTTGAACTGAATCCTGGCTGCTGCTTGTTAGCTATAGGAACATGATTCCACTTTAAAATCTCAGTTTTCTCATTTCTCAAAGGGGGCGGCCATTCCGTGGGGTGGATGTATTGATTCAATGAACAGTGTGTGTAATGTATATACCACCAAGGTCTTGCATGCAGAGGGCACCCAGCAAATACTAACTCGTCTCTCCCTAACTTTCTAAAATCCCAACTTCATAGAATACAGGTATTGCTAAGGACGTGAGACCTGAAGAAGAATAACCCCAAGTCACGTTTGCTATCAGCCTCCCATGAAGATCAGGCAAATGTGAATGGTGGCTGTCAGCCCTGACTGCGCATGAATCACATAGGGAGTTTTGAAAAAATGCTGAGGCCTGGACCCCACTCTTAGAGATTCTGATCTAACCAGTCTGGGATGCTGTCTAGGCATCGGCATTTTTTAGAGTTCTTCAGGTGATTTTGATGTGCGGTCAGCGTTGAGAACCACTGCTCTAGACAGAAGAGCCATCCGTCCTTAGCATTCTACCATGGTCTTGGTACAACACCCCAGTCTCATTTTGTCTCCTCCCCTAGCCCCTGCAGGAGGGTAATTTGTTCTCAAAGTTATTGCTGTGGCCATGGTAAGTGCTGCCATCCCTGGCAAGGCGCCACAGCCACCATATGCCGCACCATGTGCCTCCCCTTCCCTGCTCTGCTGCTGCCTCTACAGCTCCTCCCTGAGCTCCTGAAGCAAGATGCTCGGCAAATTCACTGAATGCCTTGAGGAAAATTCCAAGTGCTCCTTTAGGCTAAAGCAAAACCTGGCATCCTACAGTGCAGAGGGAACGTGCTTAACACAATTCTGCTGACTCTGCAGGGAGAAGTGACATAATTTGGAATGAAAGAGAAAAGGCTACTGGGTTTTACATAGCCTTAAAACAGGAAAAGACGGCAGACAAGTCATAGCTGGCCAAAGATCCCCCACCCCCACCCCACTGCCCCAGTCATTCATGAAATGTTTTCTGAGCTGAGCTCGAAGACAAGGGCATTTACTCCTCTGCCTCCAAGAGACAGAGGAGCCTTCATGGAAGAGGTGCTGTTCGATCTGGGTTTTGAGGAGGTGTTGGAGGTGGTTTGGATGTTGGAGGACACATGAATAAAGAGAAAGAGTGATCAGCATGAGGAAAAGTGTGGAGCTGAACTGTCACATTGTGCGTATAGAAATCATATCACGCGGGAAAGGGACTGGGAGGCCAATAGTGCATGGGTCAGAATGGGTTAGGTTATGGTGCAGTAACAAATAGCCTCCAAATCTTAGTGGCTTAACACAACACATGTCTATTTCTCACCTGTGCCAAAGATCAATCATGGGTCAATGGCGGGGGGAGGGGGAGTCTTCTCTAGGTTGTCCTGACTGAGAGAGATGGACCCTCTACAACCTGGATCATCATCCTTCACTGTGGCAAGGGGACAGGAAAATGATGAATGAACTGGATTTTATAGGCTTCCACCTAGAAGTGACAAATAGCACTTCCACTCACATTTCATTGGCCAAAGCCAGCCACACGGCCATGTGTAACCTAAAGACAGCAGGAAAGTACAATCCTCCCATAGGACCAAAAGGAGAGGAAGTGGAAGCGTTGGCGAATAGCTTTAAAGACTACCACAGGGAGGAAGGTCTTAATATCTCACTAGGGAGCGTGGATTTGACCTTGAAGGAATAGGGGAGCCAGCCAACGTTTGTATGTAGGAGAGCCATGGTTAGGACTGAGGTTACATGGAAGTGGGCTGGAGAAAAACACTTATTCCTTTGCCCTGCAGAGTCTTTTTCTCTCTTTTTGCTTTTTAGATCTGTCTGCCTGCGTAAGAGGCACAGTATTTATCTGCTCTCTGCTTTTTGGTGAACTTAGTAGGAAAGACTGCCCTCCCACCATTTACCCTGCAGTTTTGAGGGTCAGTACAATTCAGGGGATTATTGTCAGCCTCCTTGCCCGCAGGTCTAAGCCATGTCCTCCAGCCTAGCTTTTATCAAAAAGAACAAAACTGATGTGTTTATTGCCATCTGACTCCTGAGCCTATTTCTTAAGTAACTGGTGCCTAATTCACTGAGAAAGAAAGGGACTTTCTTTAGACACCTCCTCAAACCCCAGCATGGATTAGAAAGAGAGCTGAAGAGGAAGGTAGACCAGTAAGAAGGTGTGCACAGAGGCCAGACAGGGAAAATGATAAAAACAGTGTGGAGAAAAGGAAGAATTCAAGAGAGAGATTTCTGACTGAGTGGAATATGGGAGAGAAGAGCAGGGGCCCAGGAGCCAGGCTACCTGGGCTCCAATCCCAAACGGGTGGGAATAAGACCTTGGGCAAGTTACTATACCTTTCTCTGCTGCATTGCCCAACTCTGCAAAATGGGAGCAATATTAGGAGAACCCAAATTATAGCATTCTTGTGAGAAATAAATGAGTGAATCCTGCCCAGGGGTTTAGCATAGTCTCTGACATATTAAGTCCTCGATAAACAGTTGTGACAAATGTAGTTTTGCATATAGAAGTTACCACCGATTTAGGTTGAAAGTGTATGAAGATACTTGGGCTCCTGACTTCAGCTTGTCTCCTTGTCTTTTTCTTCTTGCCCCTAAAATCAAATTCCTGTTGATAAAGAGATTGGATGACTCAGTCCAGATGATTAGAGATAATGTATTTCTTGATATCTTTCTGCCCCTTGTCCCTTGTGTAGTTCAAATTCTATTTGTCCTTCGAACTTTATTAAACTTTTTCTTATTTTCATTCTCACTAGGCTGGTTTTCATTATCATTATAAATTCCAGTTCCCTCAACCTCCTCAGGTTGGCTTGGGTCATAATCTCTCCGTGGGTCTGCAGTTGATTCTGATGGCATTTACTAATGGTAGCGGCTCGGGGGGCCAAAGTATGATGACTTGCAGGGTATTCCATGCCCTAGACTGGAGGCTAACATGCATTTTATAATATTCTCTTAATGCAGCTGGAACCAGATTTATTTTTACATCAGAGTCTTCATTTTAATAATTGTATGGAAATTTACCTTTGTGGAGGGAAATTTTTCTTTAATTCATATATCTTGGTCATAGTTTGTGTTCGAGAATGCCCTTACAGACGCAAATCTGAGATTATGACTAACAGCTAGCATTCCATTTGTGAGGCTGGAATTAATTTTGTGGGGTACTTAGGTTGAGGTCCCTGGAGGAAGATTCTGAGATGGAGTTTGTGTGCCGGAGGTATATTGAGCAGTGCTCTCAGGAGCAAATTTGCAAGGAAGTGAGGGAAGCTGGATTGGGCTGAGAGGGAAGTGGGGCAGTTACAATAGAGGCTTTAGGTAATCCCACAGATTGGGAGCTGGGATGGCCTTGCAGAGATGTCCTGAATTGAAGCAAGGGGTCTTTGTACCCCCACATTAATCAGTAGTTAGGTATGGTCTGTGTTAGGGAAGAGGACAAGATATCAGGTGAGATAGTTCCTTTCAGTTGAGGGCAATTCCTGGGGAGGGGCACACATATGAGGCCTCACTAGCCACCATTGCCAGATAGGGGGCAATGAGTGCCTTGGTCCTGAAGGGAGGGCCTGGGTGGTGCACCCCAGTACACATTATGTGGGGTATGTCTTAATAATTATAACATCATTGGAACTGCTAAGAAGTGTTGGCTGAATTCTTTTTCTCTATGTGCAATTGTATTAGTTTCCTAAGGCTGCATAACAAAACACCACAAACTTGGTAGCTTAAAATAACAGGAATTTATTGTCTCACAGTTCCAGAGGTTAGAAGCCCAAAATCAAGGTGTCGGCAGGGCCACACTCTTTCTGAAGGCTCTAGAGGAGGATCCTTCCTTACCTCTCTCCTAGCTTCTGGTGATTGCTGGCAATCCTTGGTGTTCCTTGGCTTGTAGAGGCATCACTCCAATCTCTGCCTCTGTTGTCACATGGCATTTTCCCTGTGTGTCTCTGCGTCCAAATTTCGGTCTTCTTATAAGGACATCAGTCATTGGATTAAGTTGCATCCTAATCCAGTATGACCTCATTTTAGCTTGGTTAAATTTGCAAAGGCTCCACTTCCAAATAAAGTCAGAATCTATGTGCTGGGGGATAGGACTTCAACATATCTTTTTAGGGGACACAATTCAATCCATAACAGCTGCTCTTTGAGCAGATATATTAATTCGTCTGCGCATCACCCCATCTTGCTCACAGAGGCATCATTAAAGACGATATCTCCACTTCCACTGTCTTTTTCAGGTCTCACCATCTCTCTCCTGGACTACTATAACAGCCTCTCTGCTGTTCCCCCTCCAGTCCCTCTACCCTCCTCTTTACCCCAAGGGGCCCTCCTAAGATTCAGTTTTGTTTTTTTTTTTTTTGTGAGGAAGATTAGCTCCAAGCTAACATCTGTTGCCAATCCTCCGCTTTTTGCTGAGGAAGATCTGCCCTGGGCTAACGTCCGTGCCCATCCTCCTCTACTTTATATGGGATGCTGCCACAACATGACTTGATAAGCGGTGCATTGGTCTGTGCCCGGGATCCAAACCTGTGAACCCTGGGCCGTGGAAGTGAAGCACGTGAATTAAACTACTACGCCACTGGGCCGGTCCTAAGCTCAGTTTTGATTGTGTAACTTTGCTGCTCAAAACCCATCAGTGGTTTTCAGTTACTAACATTATGAAATCTACACTCTTTAGTTTGATATTCAAGGTCTTGTGTTACCTGACCCTGCTGACCTAAGCAGCCTCATTTCTGAGTCGTGTTTGCTTTGCACTTTACACTTAAAAATATTAAGTTGCTTGTGTGTGCCTAGCATGTGATACTCACTCAATAAATGACAGTTCTCTCTCCCACTCCACAGTTTACAAAGACTTTTCTCCTCCAATGATCTAATGGAATTCTCGCAATCACCTGGTGGTGTAGGTATTTTCACAGGTAATAGATGTGGTTGATGAGGATGCTGAAAGTCAGAGAGGAGAAATACCTAACCAGTTAATGCTGAAGCCAAGAGTCACACCTAGATTTCTGATTTCTAGTACAGGATCCTTTTTGGTATGTTGTTTCTGTGCAGTCCACACTTAGCAAACTTGACCTTCCATAAATTTAGACTTGTCACCTGTTTCTCATACTATCTGTGCAAGCTGCAAAGATTGAATTTAGGGGACAAATCTCTTCTATATTACACCAGAAACAGAAAAAGTTGTGGAGGAAGAAATAGATTTTCCCAAGTTGAGAATACAGTGAACATTTAGGATATAATAAAAATGGATTTGGGGTATGAGAGACTGCACTGCTCTCATAATCTCTCTGTTATAAAAAGATTGATGCATATCAGTAAATGTCCCCTTGCTATATATCAGAAAGGCCAGAAAGGCCCCAGGAATTGAATAAAAGCATCAGTTTATGTCTATGTTTCTTTAAGATACAGCTGTGTGAGGCAGAGATGCTATGCCAGGTGTTACAGAAGTTTCCATGGCAACTTCATCTTTATTTTCCTTCCTGAACAGCACTGTTAAATGGTGTCTTTGAGGCAACACCCATTTGAGATTCTCCATCTTAATGGTTCTGTTCCAGTGTAAGCTCCATTTACCCATGTCCAAGTAGTGAGGAGAACTGAACAATTTCTTGGGGAATTGGGAAAATATAGACCTTTCAGCTGATTTGGGCTAACTATCCACCTTGTCCTATTATAACTATTATTACCGGACTGATCTTCTGCTAACTTTAACTTTCAACTTGGTTTTTCTTTGGTAGAAGTAGCTGAAGACACTTTGGATCTGTAATCTCATGAAGGAGACATTTCTAGAAATTATTTCCAGAAAAACCAGAGAAGATTGTCAGGCAAATATGAGGTAGAAAGTATTGCAACATTTGAGCAGCTAGAAAACCGGAGTGAGACTGGATGTGAGTGTAGTTAGGTTTCATATTTCACAGGCCACTGGGAGGGGCTGGAATGGACTACGCTTGATAACTGATCTCAGAGTCTTGGCTGGTGCTGAAGTGCCCATACTTTGTGACAACACCATAGGAGAAAAACTTGGCAACGGACTTCTCGATGAGAAAGACCTTCCACAAAGTTCTGTTTGCAGGCAACTGCATGCTGTTCTTCCTTTCAATGCTTTCTTCTAAGACTGGCCCTGAAATTAGTCAGTGTCTTATAACTGAATTGCAGCCATCAGCCTTCGGGTGGGACAAAGACAGTGGACAGGGCCATGGATGAGGAACCAGGTGACCTGATTCTTGTTAGAACTCAGTCACTCATTAGCTGCGTGGCTTGGATAAGTCACTCAACTTTCTTCATTTATAAAATTGAATTGATATTTTTAGACTCTGACCTTTTAAAGTAGCAGCTGCTCTGAACATTAAGAGATTTCCATCCAAGGATATCTACTGGCATTTATCTTGAGGGCGGACAAACGATCATCTTATCAGAGGTATTCGTTCGTTCAGAGCAGTGGAGCAGTGATTTGTGCCTGCATAATCAAGTCCGGCAGACCTGGGTTTGACTCTACCTCGTTAAGCCTCAGCATTCTCATTTTTAAGTTGGGGTCAAGAATAGTACCTACCGTAAGGGGTATGGGGAAGGTTAAATAAGATAATACACATAAAGCAAGTAGCCCAGCGCCTGGCTCATCACAGGTGCTCAATAAATCTTTGTTGAATACATGCATGGAAATGTTTATGGAGTAGCTACTTCATTCAAGGCTCTTTTTGGGGCATTGGCGCTAGAGAGGGCTCAGACATAATCCAAGTCTTAGTGGATGAAGAAAACACAACACACTAATAAGTGGCCTAGTCATTGACCACAGCCTGCAGCATGGGCATTTAGCTTGTCTGCAAATGTTATTAATATAAACAGTGCTTCAGTGGACATCTTTCTATAAGCTCTGAGTCCATTTCAGATTACAGGTTGTTTAGCTAGATTCTTGCAGGTGGAATTGGTGGGTCAAAAAATGTGAGTCACACCATGCCAGAGGCAAGCCTGGGGATCATGGGAAAATTGAGAGGGCAAACGGCCCTTGACTCAAGAGGTGGAAAAGGACAGTGAGTGAAGGCTTCTGGATGAAACTTAAAGGATGAGAGAACAACAATACCAAGGACCAAGTGGGAGGTAGGCACTATTATTATTACTGCTGTCCTCTTACAGATGAGGAAACAGAGACAGAATAGGTCAAGAAATTTGCCCAAGATCCCATAGCTAGCATGCGGTGGAGCTGGGGTCCTAACTAACGCTGTGCGATTCTGCTCACTGTGTGTGTGGGGAGGAGAGTAGTGGGGAGAAGATGGAGAAAGGAGGAAAGGGGGGAGGGAATTTCAAGCAGAAGGAATGACATGTGCAACGATAAGAAGGTCTTAAAAGCCATGGTGTAGTTCTGGAAACATAGGAGACTTTTATTGTCCAAAATCTTTAAAAATCGGTTCTGAAAATCCCAGTTAAATCCACTTTGCTTACTTTGAAGGGCTGTTGTTCAGATCAACTGAGACAGTTACTTTGAAAAATGCAAGGTTCTACAAAAGTGTGAATATTTATTACTATTGCCCAAATGAGGACAACTTGGAAAGGATTCAATTTATACTCAATTTAATTAATTGACTTTGATTTGTCCATATGGTTCTCACACCAGCTGCTGGAACGCTCCTGGCTGGTGAATAATCATGTGGTAGATAGGGTATCTGCTTGCTTGCCAGGCCCACAGCTCAGTGCTTTATGAATAGTGTTTCTTATCTTTTAAGTACATTCCAAGGTATGTGTTTTCAACTCCACTTTACAGATAAGTAAATTGAGCTCAGACATGTTGGATGGTTTTTCCCATGGCTGCCCAGCAAGGCCTGGTGGGGTGAAACGTCTTGCATCGCACCCAGCAAGCCCACAATTGTCAATGGATAGCAGCTGTGATTACTGAGCTCAAGGATAATCCTGTGTCTACACAGAATTTTCACAAGCAATTTGTTTGGACATTTGAATGAAGGATTAAGTTGATCTGTTGGAGTGTTTTGATGTCATGACATCACATATATGACATTCAGCCTCCATTGCCTACCCCTCTCCCCCGCACACAGTGAGAAGAATCAGACTTAGTTAGGACCCCAGCTCTGCCTGGTGCTTTGGAACCTTGTGCAAATTTCTTGACCTCTTCTCTCTCTGTTTCCTCATCTGTGAAATGGCAATAATAATAATAATGGCAATAATAAAATGGTAATAATAATAATAGTGCCTGCCTCCCACTGTTCTTGGTATTGTTGTTATCTCATATTTACCAATTTTTCTTTTTCACCATGAGAGAATCATTTATGCATTAATTATCTATTTCTCCATTCACCCTTCAATTAAGCTAATTCATTTATTTATTTATTGACTCACTTCAACTATTCATTCAATAAAGAGTTAGGAGCTTGGTGCAAGATTGGGATCTGGGGAAGCAGAACTGACTTGGATGTGGGTTTTCTTGGATACTTCTCTCACCAGCAATGGGGAGATGCTAAGGGAACGGGTGAACTCACAGGCCCTGTGCAAGCTGCTGTGTCAGGAACTCTCTTATATGAATTTCAAGTACATTCCAGAATAACCCAGTGATATAGGCATCACTTTCACAGACTAGAAAAGAGAGACTCTGACAGGTAAGGTCAGTCCCCAAGGTCATGCAGCCAGTCAGTGATAGAGCTGAGATTTGGGGACAAACATGCCTAATCCAATGCCTAGGCTCTTTTTGACACTTCATGCAGCCTCTGAGCAGTGCCAGGCAGGTGGACTCATAACCAATCCATCTCATTAAGAAGGTCTTGAGGCATGAATGGGAGTTTGTAAGGTCTGGGGATGTAGTGCTCTTTAGCTCCATAGTAATTGGCATCACACCCAATGCTGCCCTTAGCCTGGTCTGTACAGTGGAACCTGTCTGATCCGCCTTGATGACATAAGCCATCTTCCTCTCCCCATACACTCTATACCTCCTCCTCTTTACAAGGTGCTCTATCTACCTCTTTTGGCTCCCTCCCCTTGTTCTTGGTCACCCATGTCCCCCTGCACTGTCCTGCCTCCAGCGCTTTGCTCATGCTGTTCCCTCCATTTAGACGGCCTCCTGTGTCCACTGTCTCCTGAAACACTACCAGGCAGAAGCAACCTGCCCTTCTCTGAACCTTTCTCTGTCCCTTTCTTAAGTTACGTTTCTGCTTGTTATTATTGACTATGCAGGCTTCTTAAATTGTCCATTTGACTGTCTATCCCTTGAAGGTAATAAATGTGTTCAATACCTTTCGCCAGGCTCTGTGATTTGCACACGGCAAGCTGCATGTGTTATCTAATGTTAGCATTTATCTAATCATTTTATCTTATCAATTTATCTTATCATTTATCTAATTTATCTAATGTTAGCATACATTAGATAAATATAAAATGCCACATTCTGTCTTTGTGGTTGAGCCTAATTACCTCCTTGCTCTGTGGTCCAAATTTGTCCTGTAAAATGGAAATATTGAGACACACCACATGGTTTCAAAATGGATCTAGCCAGATTGGTCTTTTGGACAGCAAACAATAACTGATGCTTGGTGCATCCAAAGCCCTATGCTAGACAGTGGAGATTCAGCAATGAGTAATACATTGTCTCTCCCCACAAGGAGCTCAGGGCGGCAGGGTGACGGGTGGAAATTGGCAGGGGGAACCTAGAAAATCCATGATTACTGTCCACTGTGAATTTGAGCGCACTGTGACAGGCCATCTCATCCAACCTGGGGTGGGAGGTGTCAGGGAAAGATTCCCAGGAGAGGCGGCCTATAGTTGAATTGTGAAGTAGCAGAACATGCTACAGAGTAGCGGGGTAGGGCCCATAATATTTGCAGCAGAGGGAACAGCATGTGAAGAGGCTCTGGAGAGTAAATCATCCCGATGCGTTTGGAGTATTTGTAGCTAAATTTAGCCTCGCTTTCCCGAACAGTAAAGTCAACGGTGGATCAGATAATGTCCAAAGATTGTTTAAAAAATTTGTGATTTAATGGATAGGACAATTCCTAAATATGACCCCTCAACAATAACTTAAATCTCAAGTGAAAAATAGATTGTAGAAAGAATTGGATATTTAATTTCCATCCTTTACAAATATTTTTGCAAAGTTTTCACGAGGCTAGCTCTAGACTTTGAGGTTGAAAACCTTATATGAAGGACTAGTCAGTTTAGCATCTTTAGAGGACTGTTCTAGTTAAGCATTCTGGGAAAAGTAAAATACTTCTCATCAAAATCAATGTTCTTATATCCTAGCTCATGTATTTAGACTGCTTTTTTAAAAAATGAGGTTATTCATTTTAACTCCAGGATCTCAGGGTAAGTAGAAGTGTTGAATGCTAATGCTTTCAAAATAACTCCAGAATCACACTTGCTTTAAGACAGAAAACCTATTTCCTATTTACTTACATAACATGAAAGATGCCCTTGGGTTCTGCCACTGGAGATGCCTGGTTAAAGCTGTTTATTTCCAGGCAATTATGGCGAGCAGAATATTGACCAAGCATCTGTTTCTTGCCAGTTACCTTCAACATATAGTGCTTTTAATCCTCATAACAGCCCTAAGATCTGTTCATTACCCCTGGCAGCTCAGCAGGGTCACTCTGGAAATGACAAATTTGGGATTTGAACCCAGGGCTGTGTGACACCAAGACCAGTGCTCCCGGTAGTGGACAATGTTTTTGTCTGCCTACAATCCATTCTCTTTTATTCTGCTAACAGCAACTTAATTTCCCTCTGGGGACCCATCTCTCCTTCATACTTAGGTCTGTTGATTTTGGTGTGGCTGATCCTAAAACTCAGCCCGAGAGCTCAGCACGTATTCCATGCCTGGTCAATTGGTGTCTCACATTTCACTCGGTCATGAGAATTGGTTCAGGGACTGTCCTATGATCCAAGCCAGGCCAGTGAGACACAATTCTGAGATTTCTATGGTACCATTGTGAAACAGAAATTCTTTTTCCACAAATGTTAGTTTGTAAGAATACTGTAAGCCTTGAGATGCCAGACCACACAGAGAGGATTTGGCTAAAGACGGAACTAGCACAGAGGGAAATAGAGCCAGGAGGTGGAGAGGAGGGTGACCAACTTGTCCTGGTTTGCCCAGCACCTGACTGAAAGTCTCCTGTCACAGGAAGCCCCTCATTCCCCCGCAAGCTAGAACTACTGGTCACCCTAGTGGAGAAAGACATCAAGTCTTGATATAATTTTTTAGTCCTGTGGATTGATCCATGTCTGATGTCTGACTACACATGGATTTTTCTGTTACTTAAGCCAATACATTTCCTTTTTTGCTTAAGCCACGCCGAATTGGTTTTTATCACTTGCAATTGAGAGGATCCTGATTAGTACATGACACCAAGTTCAAGGGTTGGAATCGTCTCACAGGAGCCTACAGGATAGGGTTTTGTAAGGAAACAAAGGAAGGCAAGGCATGGAAAGTTACTAGAGAGTAGTTCAAGATTGTTGCTGTCATGCAAGCATTGTGGGAATTCTAACGCGGAAAGTGTCAGGGAGGAGGCTAGGTTTTAATTGGATCTTGAATGGAGTTCAAGATTTGGATTGCGTCAGGAAGCAGGGAGGCAGAGACAAAAGAGCTCACTGAGCATCAAAAAAGTGTTCAGTCAAAAGTAACGCTTTTCCTTATACAATAACATAAATAAAAACTGTATAAATTAATCTTACTTTGGGGTTGTTAATTCAGGAAGGATCTTGGAAGGTAGTCACAAGGGTTTGTGAGCTATTTTTAAAATTAACATACATCAGGCACAGGTCTGAGCAGGTGATTAGAAGTGGTGTGCACCTCTGCTTCAGCGTGGAATTCTATCAGCCCTTTGCCTCTGCTTGACAGAGCCATAAGCCTTTGATTAACAACTGTTGCTCAATGGAGGCAGGTAATTGAGTAGATGCGATCTTTTAAAGAAGTCTGTTGGGATTGGAGAGGTCCCAAAGGAAATCTTAGTGCTGGAAGGATTAAAGGATTATGAATCACACATTCAGCTTGAGATACCTCATGAAATTTAGAGTCAGATAGATTTGGACTCAAAATTACATATTAACTGTGTGACCTTGGGTTAATCATTTAATTTGTCTGAGCTTGGTTTTCTTCCTGGTCACACAAATGAGAATATGTACATTATATTTTTCTATGAGATCCTGTATGCAAAGCTCTGTGCCTGGCCAGAGGAAGACTTTAGCCTGATGTTCCTGTCTCCTCCCTGGGTCATCAGCTTACAAAACAAAGAAGTTGATTTTACAATCTCTTTAAGCAGATAGGTTCTTCTTGTGTATCTCCAGGGGTGGAGAGCTCACTATTTTACACAGCCATTCAATCTGGGACGACTAAGATGGTTAGAAATTCTCTCCTTACTTTCAGCCAACATCTGTCTCCTTGTAACTTCTCATTGATCCAAGTTATACTCTCTGTGGTTATTTTAGTAAGTTTAACTCTTTATTCCTTGTGACAGTCCTTCAATATTTGACAACAGCGTTCACATCAACACCTTCTGGATGGTTGTGGTGAGGATGGTGTGTAATAATGATAATGTAAAGATCTCAGCACAGTGTCTGATGGGTGGTAAGACCTCAGTAGATGGTGGCTCATCAGACTTTGGGGCTAGAAAGTCCTGGGGTCAAATCCCAGCTCTGTTACTTCCTAGGTGTGAGACTTGGGGCAACTTACTTAGCTGCTTTTCACCTCAGTTTACTTCTCTATGAAGTGGGATAAAAACATCTACTACATAGATTTGCTTTGAATTAGTTATAAGTGAAAGGCATTATTATAATTAATATAAATTATGTCCCCTACACCCCTAAATTTTACATAGGATTCAAGAGAGAGATGAGAACCTCCAGACTTCCTATGGAACTCAGAACCAAAGGGAACAAACCCCAAACGAGGAACACGGGATTTAGAAAACAATGGGTCCAACCCAGGAAAGAAATTATGGGAAGTCCCAGAGTATCGTCTGTGTGCAGGGCTAAAAAGGGACCAGTCTAGAGAAGAACAGGAAGAGAAGGCCTCTAGAAGGGTGGGCTCCTTAAAAAGGGGGCCTTACTAGAATACCTAATGTGATGGAGCTTTTAAAAATTTCAGACTTACTGCTTACAACAAATTGCAAGCAGAAGATAATGATAATTAGAAACTATAGGGACAACATAAAGCTGTACAAGAAAGAAAATATAATCGTAGTACACTACTTGGCTCTGAAGCAAGCAAATTTAATACAGTTGTAATAACGTTATTTATTGACCAAAAGATAGTGATGCAAGTGTGCTTGGATGATGGGGGAAGGAAAAGTGGAGGTGGAAGTCTCAATGAGCTAATCCTTATCTGGTATAGTAATATCTATAACAAATAAATGAAGACATAGAAGTATAAGCATATCATTGAAATATGGAGGTAACTACCAAAAAAATAGCTAAAATAATTAAAAATTGTTGCCTCTGGGGAGTAGGACTGGGAATTGATTGGAGAGGGACATGAAACTTTCATTTATTCATTCAAAAGTATGTATTTACTTGCTATATACACAGCAATGTTCTAGGTGATACATCAACGACCAAGATAGAATCTCTGCCCCTATAGATCTTACCTTCTAGTGGAGGAAACAGACAAGCCAGTAGACAAGTAGATAATTTCAGATAGTGATAAGTGCAATGAAGAAACCAAGAATAAAGGAGGGCAGGGGGTACTATTTTAAATATGGTGGTCAGGGAGGACCTCTCTTTGAGACGGTAACACTTAAACCTGAAGAAATCAAGGGAATGAGTCTAAAGAAGATCTGGAAGAACACCTTCCCGACAGAGCAGCATAGACCTGAGATGGTGATGACTGAGGCATGTTTGCAGAAGAGCAAGGAGGCCAGCGTGGCAGACTGAAAGAGAGGGGGCCGTGCAAGAGATTAATTTGGAGAAGTAGCTATGGGCCATTTCCTGCAGGGCTTGCATGCTTTGGTATGACATTTGGATTTTGTTCTCTGTGAGTGGAAAAAACTGGCATAGTAACTCATCTGCTTTATGTTTTTTAACTGTCTCTGACTATTGTGTGCAGAATGATCTGCAGTGGAACAAGAGAGGATTCATGGAGACCAGCTGGGCAGGAGTATAACTTTTTCCAAGGAACAGGCGAGAGTGGCTTGGCCTGTTAAGGTAGCAGAGGAGGGGGAGGGAAGAGATCAGGTTCGGTATGTATTTGGAAGGTACAGCTAGCTGATGGCACTTGCTAACAAACTGCGTGTCAGGTGTGAGGGAAAAAGAGGAGTAGAAGATAACTCCAAGATTTTAAAAATCATTATTAAGGTGAGAAAGACCAAGGGAGTAGTATTTTTGGGGAGAAAATCAGGAGTTTAGTTTCAGACACATTAGGTTTGAAATGTCTTATTAAAGAGTTGTTTATTGGGATTTTGAAGTTATTTGATATTTTAACTATTAGTTTGCTGTAAATTTGAATTGTAGAAAAAACACATGAGAAAAATTTTCGAGAGGGAATACACACACACCCACATACACATATATATACACAACAACATTCCCTTTGAGTAGACAGTTGCCTAAACTATCCTCTCTGGTGCCATGGGGTCTCCTGATGGTGTTCACAGGAGGTCTTATCTCCAGGGAAGCACAGGTTACCCAGCCACTTGCTGAAGCTGCATATGAGCTCCCTGAGGTCTCGCTGCAGCCTCTGGGAATGTCCAGAGGAGAGGCAGGCCCCATGGAGAATTACATCTATTGCAAGTCTTGGTGGGGTTTTCCCAGAGAAGTGGCTGAAACGCTGAAAAGGTCTCACTCTTCTCCTTTTCAAGTCTAATCTCATTTTTCCCTTGCTTGAAGTCCTACAGAGATTTTCCATTGAAGTAGGAAATGGCAACTCTTAGCAAGTCATTTAAGAAGTAGTTCCTCACAAAAGACCCAGAATAGCCAAAGAAATCCTGAGAAAGAAGAACAAAGCAGGAGGCATCACACTTCCTGATTTTGAGCTATACTATAAAGCTATAGTCATCACAACAGTATGGTACTGGCATATAAACAGACAAATAGACCAATGGAACAAAATTGAGAGCCCAGAAATGAACCCAAGCACATACGGTCAACTAATATTTGACAAGGGAGCCAAGAACACTCAATGTTGAAAAGACAGTTTCTTCAATACCTGGTATTGTGGTAACTGGATATTCATATGTAAAAGAATGAAACTGGATCCATATCTTACACCACTCACAAAAATTAAATCAAAATGGATTAGAGACTTAAATGGAAGACATGAAATAATGAAACTCCTAGAACAAAACGTAGGAATAAAGCTCCTTGACATAGGTCTTAGTAACGAATTTTTGGATATGACACCTGAAACACAAGGAACAAAATAAAAAATAAACAAGTGGGACTACATCAAACTAAAAAGCTTCTGCACAGCAAAAGAAACAATCAACAAAGTGAAAAGATAACCTACAGAATGGGAAAAAATATTTATAAACCATATATCTGATAAGGGGTTAATATCCAAAATATATAAAGAACTCATACAACTTAATATCAAAAAAACAAGTAACCCAATTAAAAAATGGGCAAAGGACCTAAATAGACATTTCTCCAAAGAAGATATATAAAAAGTCAATAGGTACATGAAAAGACACTCAATGTTACTAGTCATTAGGTAAATACAAATTAAAACCACAATGAGATATCACCTCATGCTTATTAGAATGGCCGTCATCAATAAGACAAGAGATAGTTGCTGACATGGACGTGGGGAAAAGGGAACCCTTGTGTGCTCTTGGTGGGATTGTAAATTGGTGCAGCCACTATGGAAAATAGTAGGGAGGATCTTCAAGAAATTAAAAATAGAACTATCATATGATCCAGCAGTTCCACTTCTAGGAACATATCCAAAGGAAACAAAAATGTGAATTCAAAAAGATATCTGCACCCCTGTGTTCATAGCAGCATTATTTACAACAGCAAAGACATGGACACAACTTGTGGATGAATGGATAAAGAAATGGTATATATATATATATATATATATATATATATATAATGAAATATTATTTAGCCATAAAAAATGAGGAAATCCTACCATTTATGACAACATGGATTGGATCTTGAAGGCGTTATGCTAAGTGAAATAAGTCAGACAAAGAAAGACAAATACCATATGATGTCATTTACATGTGGAATCTAAACAACAGACAAACAAACTCACAGAAAATGAGATCAGACTTGTGGTTACCAGAGGCAGAGGGTGCGGGGAGGGGGAATTGGAGGGAGGTGGTCAAAAGGTACAAACTTCCAGTTATAAGACAAATAAGTACTAGGATGTAATGTACAACATGATGACTAGAGCTAACACTGCCATATGATATATAGGAAAACTGTTAAGAGAGTTAATCCTAACAGTTCTCATCACAAGGAGAAATTTTTTTACCTTTTTCTTTTTTTTTTTTTCCTCCTTTTTCTCCCCAAAGCCCCAGTAGATAGTTGTATGTTATAGCTGCACATCCTACTAGTTGCTGTATGTGGGATGCTACCTCAGCATGGCTGGACAAGCGGTGCGTAGGTGCGCGCCCGGGATCCGAACCCAGGCCGCCAGTAGCGGAGCGCACGCACTTAACCGCTAAGCCACGGGGCCGGCCCCATACCTTTTTCTTTCTTTTCTTTTTACTGCATCTACATGAGAAGATGGATGTTAGCTGAACCTATTGTGGTAATTATTTCACAACATATGTAAATCAAACCATCATGCTGTATGCCTTAAACTTAAACAGTGATGAATGTCAATTATTTCTTGATAAAACTGGGGAAAAAAGAGATTTTCCCATTGTGACACAGATAATAAAAGGCTGAGCCAGAATTGATACCCAGGGGGGAAAAAAATAAAAAGAAGTTGTTCCTGCCCGCTCATCTTCATGGTATTTTCCCTGGCTCTACTGAAACATCTCCTGCCTGGGTTTGTTTCCCGGTCAGGGAACCACACTACCCGTCTGTTGGTTGTCATGCTGTGGTGGCTGTGTGTTGCTGTGATGCTGAAAGCTCTGCCACCGGTATTTCAAATACCAGGAGGGTCACCCATGGTGGACAGGTTTCAGCACAGCTTCCAGACTAACACAGACTAGGAAGAAGGACCCGGCCATGAAAACCCTATGAATAGCAGTGGAGCATTGCCTGATACAGTGCTGGAAGGTGAGAGGATGGCGCAAAAAAGACCAGGCAGGGTTCCGCTCTGTTGGACACAAGGTCGCTAGGAGTTGGAATTGACTCAACGGCAATAACAACAACAACCTGAGACGGCATCTACTCTCCTTCCTCTGGCTACAGCTCTTGGTACCTATCCTCACCGGTAACCTGCCACTTATTTTTTTTCTAAATTTTTCAAGTGGTGAGCCAGCCCTGATGGCCTAGTGGTTAAAGCTCAGCACTCTCACCACTCCAGCAGCCCGGGTTTGCTTCCTGGTAGTGGAACCACACCACCTGTCTGTCAGTTGCCATGCTGTGGTGGCAGCTCACATAGAAGAACTAGAAGGACTTACAATAGCATATACAACCATGCACTGGGGCTTTGGGGAGGAAAAAAATAAAAAGAGGAAGATTGGTAACAGATGTTAGCTCAGGACGAATCTTTCCCTGCAAAAAAGAAAAAAAAATTAAAGTGGTAAAACGCACATAACATAAAAGTTACCACCTTAACCATCTTTAAGTGTACAGTTCAGTGGTATTAAGTACGTTCATAATGTTGTGTACCCATTACCGCCATCCCTCTCCAGAACTCTTCATCTTGCAAACTAAAACTCTATTCCCATTAAACAATAGTTGAATTCTCTCAACTATTATTGTAGAAATGCCTATATTCCACTTCAATTCTATTGATTTTTGCTTCACATATTTTGATGGTCTGTTATTAGGTGCATTAAGTACTTCTAATTGTCATATCTTATTGCTATATTAAACAGTCTATTAATATACAATGTCCTTCTTTATCTCTTATAACTTTTTTTCATTTAAAGCCTATTTTGTCTGATGTTAGTACAGCCCTTCTCCTCTTTTGGTTAATATTTGCATGAAATATTTTTTCTGTTTTTTCACCTTCAACCTGTCTGTACATGTCCTTAGATCTAAAGTGAGTCTCTTGTAGACAACATATAGTTGGATCCTTTTTTTTAATCCATTCAGCCAATCTATGTCTTTTGATTGAGGAGTTTAACCCATTTACATTTTAAAAATAATTACTGATAGAGAGGGACTTTGCCATTTTAATTGTCTTCTTTGTGTCTTGTAGCTTTTTTGTCCGTCATTTCCTCCCTCATTGCCTTCCTTTGTGTTTAGTTGATTTTTCAAAGTGAAATGTTTTAATTCCCTTCTCATTTCCTTTTGTGTATATTCTATAACTATTTTCTTTGTGGTTGCCATGGGGATTACATTTAATATCCTTAAGTTATAACATTCTAATTTGAATTTATGCTAGCTTAACTTAATAACATAAGCAAATTCTGATCATATATGGCTCTGTCATCAACCCCTCTTCAGTTTTAATGTACATCTTTGTACATTGTGTGTCCAAAAACATAAATCAATAATCATCTTTTTAAAATGCATTAGTTTCTTAAACAAGGTAGAAAGCAAAATGTGGAGTTACAATCCAAAGTTACAATAACATTAGCTTTTAGACTAATAATTAGTTTTTAAAAAGGCATCAGTCTCTTAAAACATGCAGGAAAAAAAGTGAAATTACAAACTATTGTTGAAATAATACTAGCCTTTATAATTGCCTCCATATTTACTTTTACTGGGATTTTTATTTCTTCATACAGTTTTGAGTTACTACTTTTCATTTCAACCTACAGGACTCCCTTTAGGATTTCTTGCAGGACAGATCTAGTGGTAATGAGCTCTCTCAGCTTTTGTTTATCTGGGAATGTCTTAATTTCTCCCGCACTTTTGAAGGACCATTTTCCCAGATATGGGATTCTTGTGTGACAGTTTTTTCTTTTAGCACTTTGAATATATTAGCTACTATCTTCTGAAAGATTTCTCCATAGTGTCTGATGAGAAATTTGCTGATAATCTTATTGAGGATCTCTTGTACCTGACGAGCCACTTCTCTCTTGCTGTTTTCAAGATTCTCTCTTTGTCTTTGTCTTTCCACCACTTGTGTAATGTGTTTCAGTGTGGATCTCTTTGAATTAATCCTACTTATAGTTTGTTGAGCTTCTTGGATGTTCATATTCGAGTCTTTCATCAAATTTGATAAGTGTTTGGTCATGTTTCTTCAAATATTCTCTCTGCCCCTTTCTCTCTCTTCTCCTTCTGGGACTCCTACAGTGTGTATGTTGGTCTACTTGATGTCTCTTGGGCTCTGTTCACTTTTCTTGAATCTTTTTTCTTTCTGTTCCTCAGACTCCATAGTTTCAATTGTCCTATATTCAAGTTCACTGATTCTTTCTTCTGCCTGCTCAAATCTGCCTTTGAATCCCTCTAGTGAATTTTTCATTTCAGAAATTGTACTTTTCAGCTCTAGAATTTCTTTTTGACTTCTTTTTAGGTTTTCTACGTATCGATATTTCCATTTTGTTCATATGTTGTTTTCTTGACTTTCTTCTTGTCTTCCTTTAGTTCTTTGAACATCTTTAAGATAGCTGTTTTAAAGTCTTTATCTGGTAGATTTACTATATGGTCTTTCTTAGGGACAGTTTCTGTTGATATATTTCTTTCCTTTTAATAGGTCATCCTTCCTTGTTTCTTTGTATACTTTGTTAATTTTTTGTTGAAAACTGTATATTTGAATCTAAGAATGTGGTAACTCCAGAAATCAAATTCTCCTTTTCCCCAGGGTTTGCATTTTTTTTTTTTTTTTGTAGGCTGTCTCCATGCTGGAGATCAGTCTGAGGTGTAAAAGTAAGGTCTTCTCAGGCTTTTTCCTGAGTCTGTGCCTTTCCCTGGGGATATGTGGTGACTTTCTAATTTCCTCATATATACAGTTGCTTTTTAATGTCCTTGTCTTTAATGTCTGGTTTCTAAATGGGAAAAAAGAGAAAAATAAGGGGGAGGGCGGGTACTTGCCTTTTAAATCTCCTAGAAGTGCTTCAGAAAAGGTGGAGGGGCTTCCAACAATGCAGAAAGGGGTACAACAATGGCTGTGTGCCTCTGTATGTGCAACTCCATGACCAGAAGCAGCAATCAGTGATCAAAACATAGAACCCCAATATTTGAAGGACAGGATCCTTATAAACCCACTCTGGCTTCTGCAAGCTGCATGTGGGCTGTTCTAAGCACATGTGCATAGCTGCCTGCCACAGGGCTAAGGGATGGAGGATGAGTAGCTGTTACTGAACTAAGGCCTGAATTTGACAAAAATTTACCGTAATTTACCACCCAAGTCTTCCCCTGGAAGTTGAAAGCCTTCAATAGACTCACGTTCCAAAATATTTACATCAGATGGATTCTGCCAGTGTAATTGTTGTCTAAGTGGTCTGACAAATTCCTGTTAATTCCTACTCTAGCATATTCTCAGAATTTTCCTAATTTTAACTTGTTTTCAGTAGAAAACCTTAGTAGAAAATTTTGGTGGAAAATTTCAAAAGTAGAAAAAGTAGTATAATGAACCTCTATGTACTCATTATCCAGTTTCAAAAATTATTAACTCATGGCCAATTTTATTTCATCTATACTCCAACCTAATTTGCACCCCCCCTCATATTATTATTAATCAAATTTATTAAGGTATAATTTACATAACATTAAATTAACCCTTTTAAGTGCACAATTTGATGAGTTTTCCAAATACATACTTTGTAAGTTTATCCTTGTGTAACTACCACAATCAAGATATAGAACATTTCCATCATCCCCAAAAGATACCTCATGTCCCTTTGCAGTAAATTCCCATGCCACTCAGGGCACGGGCAACCATTGATCTACTTTCCATCATTATGGAAGAGATTTGCCTTTTCTAGAATGCCATTAGAGTGAACTTATATAATACATACTCCTATGTGTCTGGTGTATTTTGCTCAGCACAATGATTTTGAGGTTGAACCATACTGTATGTATCACTAGTTTGTTCTTTGTTATTGAGGAGTACTATCCTGTTGTGTGAATATACACAGTTGCTTATTAGGAATAAGTCTTCTGTGAACATTCATGTGTAGACATAAGTTTTCATTCCTCTTGGGAAAATATCCAGGAGTGGAAAGGCTAGATCATATAGTAGGTATACGGGTAACTTTTAAAAACAATAAACTGTCAAGCTATTTTCCAAAGTAATTGTACCTCTACATCCTTGCCAACCCTTGGTGAGCTCAATATTTTACATTTTAGCCACTCTAATGAGTGTGCAGTCGTATCTCATTGTGATTTTAATTTTCATTTCCCTGATGACGAAATGTATCGAGCATCTTTTCACGTGTTTATTGCACATTTATATGTCTTCTTCTGTGAAATATCTATTTAAATCTTTTACCCATTTTTATTAGACTGTTTATTTTGTAATTACAAAGTATAGGAGTGCTTTATGTATATTAGATATAAAATATCTAGTGATCTATATCAGATATCTAGCTATCTCTCGCTCTATTTTTTCTATGTATCTATCTATCTATCTATCTATCTATCTATCTATCTATCTATCTATCTATCATCTATCTATCATCTATATATGTATGTATGTATGTATGTATGTATGTATGTATGTATCTACCTACCTATTTTCTTCCAGTCTTTGTGTTACTTTTTCATTTTCTTAACCGTGTCTTTTGAAGAGTAAAAGTTTTAAATTTTTATAAAGCTCAATTGTATTAATTTTTTCTTCTATGGTTTATGTTTTTTGTAGTCTATCTAAGAAATTTTGGCTACCTCAATGTCACAAAAGTTTTCTCCTATGTTTTCTCTCTGAAATTTTGTAATTTTATTGTTTTAGCTCTTATATTTAGCTCTATGATCCATTTTGACCTAATTTTTATGCATGGTGTGAGGGAAGGATCAAGGTTTTTCCTTCCCCCAAATGGATGTCCAGTAGTTTCAGTGTTATTTGTTGAAAGGTTATTCTCTCCCCATTGAATTAACTTTGCACTTGTGTCAAAAATCAGTTGCCATATAGATGTTAGTCTATTTCTGGACTTTCTTTTCTGTTCCATTGATCTGTGTACCCATCCTTATGCTGTAACCACACTATCATGTTCCCCATAGTGTTATATTGAGCCTTAAAATCAGATAGTGTAAGTCCTCCAACTTTGTTCTTCTTCTTCAAAATTGTTATGGCTGGTCATGGAGAGGAAGCATTAAATATGCATAGAGGTCAAGGAGCCTCCTAGGAGGAAAAGATTGGAAATCCCTTTTCTTTTTGAGCTTAATGCCAATGAAGATCCACAAGTAGGAAAGGACATCAGGAGCCTAGAGTGCAACTCACCAGGAAGGAAGGGAATTTCTAGGTGGGTAAGTGACTTGAGTTCAGCTCAAAGGGTCTGAGAATTGAGCTGCTTCTAGCACAGCTCATAGCTGTAGTTGGAAAGCCCCATCCAGCCTCATTGCTCTTGCCCAGTGGAAATAAGGGCTGTGGTTTTGAGTAAGAGCTAAGGGAGCTGTAATCATGGAGATCATCCATGTGGGCACCACTGTAGCACTGTTGGGGATCTTGGCCCCTCATATGCAGTAGTGGACACACGGACCCTAGACCAGTGCTTCTCAGACCGTAATGTGCCTATGAATCACTTGCGGATCTTGCTAAAGTGCCAATTCTTGTTTAGTAGGTCTAAGATGGGGCTGAGATTCTGCATTTCTAAGAGCCTGTCCAGGAATGTGGATGCTGCTAGTCTGTGGATCACACTCGACTGGTAAGTCTGTAGAATACCAGTCTTCAAGAGCAATACTGAGCAGCGGTAACAAAAGTTACAGCCTCGCTGTAACTGTAACAGCATCACAGTCCATCGCTGGACTGGTCAGACTCCTCAGTTCTCTCGGTTTTGGGATTTATTTATGTATTGCTCTCTCTGGCCTTTAAAAGGAGGGGGAGAAGGAGACCTAATAAGTTCTTAGGAATTTCAGGCTGTTTGGGAGAGGCAGGGAGACCTAAGACAGAGATACTGGACTATTTGCTAACAGAGGCATTACAGGAACAATTAATGGAAGCAATCATAGAAATGTGTCTCTTAGAGCAGCAAGCTGGTGAAATGGGTTGTAACCTGTTAAATTTTCAGTATTGCCTCATCGGACTTCATCGCTGTTGACTCCCAAACCTGAAATGAGGAATTGGGGATTTTAAATGGCCCTGGGTGGAGAGAGATGTGCTATGAGATCAGTGACTATTTTACCAAAATCACCCTCCAAATGTCAACCATTCTCTGTAATGCCATTTGAAAAATTGCTCATGGAGAAATTTAGGGACATTAGAATTTGGGAGAAGATTTTGTTTTCAAAAAATCTGTCACACATAGTAGACACTCATTAGGAGGAATGAATGGATGAGTGAATGAGTGAATGAATGAATGAATGCACACAGATGATGATGAGACAGTCCAAAACTGGTGAGATTTCTATTGCCTATGTTTTGAATATCTAGCAAAATGTGGTAGAGGGGATAATGATTTGCAATTTAATTTTAATCATTTCAGTTAAAACTGTTGAGCATCTTGAAAGAAGCTTTTTGGAATGCAGAGCATTCATCTCAGAATTAAATGGCAATACAACCCACTTACTCAAGATGTCCAGAGACAGACATTTAGCTCCAACCCTGCACCCTGAGAAAGGACTGTGGTTATTAAGACAAATACAACTTCGTACACATGAACTGATTTGTCCCACATGGTCTTGTTGGAGCCTAATGGTGAGGCAAATGTTATCTATTTTTATTAAAAACGCCTCTGAATCATGACCCCTCTGAGGAAACTTGGATCTTATGGTTCTGAGAGACAAATAGCCTCCTTCAGTGACCCTGGCAGTCTTGTCTTAAAAACAAGAAATTCCAGTGGGAGAATTTCTCTGCTCCTTTTCTTTTCCAATATCATTCAATGGTATTTACTGAGTGGCTACTTATTCTCAGAACCTGACAGCTGGGGACACAGAGAGGGGTGATTCATGGACAGTGACCTTGGGGGGCTCACAGTCTAGTGGGTGAGATGGAGACAGACACAAGAATCTACAACACGTACTAAGTGCAAAGACAGCATGTTCAGAATCTCTTGGGAACAGAGAGAGGAGCAACAAATGTTTGCATCAAGGAAGGCTTCACAGAGAAGATGAAATGGATCTTGAGGGGCGAATGGGGCTTTTGACGGAGAAGAGGAGGGAGAGGCATTTCAAACCCATAGAACGGTAAATGTAAAGGCATGGAAATGTGGAAGAGATTTAGAATTGTAGAAATCTTGGGGAGGCTTTGGGTGGTCTCAGGTCTCAAGGGCTGAGAGGCCTCTGCTGACATTTGGATGACCTGGGGTTAGGACTCCAGTGCTAAGTCCGAGGAAAAAATTTAAAACTTCAAGTTTCTCTGGTTTCAGATCCTTCCCCAAAATCGATCTAAACGTGAGCGGTGTGGGGCCTATTTCCCAGGCTGGTGACCAAGAGCAGGGCGCATAGTGAGGCTTTGTAAGGGAGGCTTGTCCTTGCCCTTCATTTTACCTGGGAAAAGGGGTCTTGAACACCCAGATGCCTGGCTAGAAGGGTGCTCGTGATGTTCACGCTCATCTTGAATATTTTAGGTTCAAGTGACAGAAAGGCTAATTCAGACAAGCTTTCGTTCCCAGGGTCACTGAGGGACATCTTAGAGGCCGCTCACAACGCCCACGAGCTAGATCCAAGGGAGAAGGCCCAGGTCCCATGCGGGGAAGACCCACGCAATTTTGGGGCCAGAAGCAGCACAAACACAGACCCCAGGAGGGGGTGACTGGGAGTCACCACAGCGCACTGCCCACAGCACCCTTCTTAGTCTAACAGAATCAAAATGAAGAGTTCCGGTTCCTCCTTTCAGGTCACATTCAAATACCTGCGTCCTCTGGGAAACCTTTCCAGGTTGTCCCTTCCTCCTCTAGGCAAATGGCTTGGCTCCCTTTCTGGGGACCCACAACCCTTGTACATCTCACCCCCTGGTGGTATGTGTCTTCCTGTGTTATAGCCGTCTGTGTAGATGTGTCTCCACCATCGGACTGTGAGCTTCCAGAGGGTGAGCACCGTGCCAGGCATGGGGCATAGTGGTGACAAAAGACAGACAAGGTCCTGTTCCACATGAAGTCCCAGTCCGATGGCAGAGGCAGTCATTAATGTGATAATTACATGAATGATTGATTATTTAAAATTGCGATAAATGCCATGAACCCAGAGTTCAGGTGCAATAAAACAGAGGGCTCCAGGGTGCTGCTCTGCTGGTGTAGTGGTTAAGTTTGAGGGCTCCACTTTGGCGGCCCAGGGTTCCTGGGTTCAGATCCTGGGCGTGGACTTATGCACCACTCAAGCCATGCTGTGGCAGGGGTCTCACATACAAAAAAGTAGAGGAAGATTGGCACAGATGTTAGCTCAGGGCCAATCTTCCTCACCAAAAACAAAACAAAACAAAACAAAACAAAACAAAATAAAAGTATACTTTAAAAAAACAAAGCAGAGGGCTCCAGTCTGGTCTATCTTTCATGTTTGTCTCTGTTTCACTAGCTTATCGCACTGAGCAGGGCCCAGAGGAGGCATTTAGCAAATGCTTGTTAAGTGAAGGAATGAAACAGAGCAAGAATCAGTTAAAAAATAAATTTATGTTTCGTTTTCCTGATCAGAATATACATTCCTGGAACATGGGTCCTGCTCCCTAACTCAATTTAGTCAATATAATTTGAGCTCAGTAAACAGTTGAGAGTTTGACTTAATATATAATTTATTGTCAATTATTATGATTATTATCTTTAATATGTTATTCAGGATTTTTTATTGTTGTAAATGGCAGAATTCCAGGTCAGACAAGTTTAAGCAAAAAAGGGAATTTATCGTTCTTATAACTGATAATTTATACATCGGGTGGCACTGGTTTTAGTCGTGGGGTTCTCATTGTCATCAGCACCTGACAGCTCTCCATCTCTTGAATCTGCTTGCTATGAGCCTCAGACGGGCTCTTTTGTAGGTGATGACAAAGGTGGCCACTAGCAGTTGTAGCCTTAGTAAGTGCAGCAGAGGGCGAGCCAGGGATGGACCAGCCTCCCCAGCCCCCGCACCAACCACACAGACAGAGAGGGTCAGAGGTGGTTTTGCCTGGAGATACCAGACTGTCAAAAATCTATATCCATGTTTACTTACATTCAAGGAGACACAAAAGAGTACAAATCTTTAGATTTCAAAATCAATAGCTCAAAATAAACTTTTACATAAACAGACAAAGAAAAGCTTCTCTACTATGATTGCAGAGTAGAGTTTCATGTTCTATAAAAGATCTAAAAATGAAGACTGAGTTAGATTGCTACATTTTATAAGCTGCCATTTCTAGACAATGGATAAGTACTAATTATTTCTCCCACAACTCCTTAAAAGGCAAATAGTGCTGTTCAAATAAATCTCTCACAGGTTAGGAAACAGAGAGGTTGTGATAACATCTACACCAGAGAATGAGACTGGTATTAACCTTTTTTTTAAGAGGTCTGGAATCATAAAACCTGAGCTTAAACACTCATTCCCTCTCTAATAGGCTGTGTGGCATAGATGAGTCATTTCATCTTTCTGGGCAATAATGATATCTTCCTCAGAGGCTCTAATGAGGGCCAAAATATATTCTTAAAATGTAAAATTGATGGGCAATTCATTTCTTCATTTCTTCAGCCAGCCAGCCAACATTTATTTGCTCTGGTCTAGACACTAGAGATAAGAGTCCTGTGCTTGAGATACATGAAGCAGAATCTGCCGTGGGAATAGAAGACTGCCATGAGCTGTGTAGTTCTTGTGATAGAGGCCTGTCCCGGGGGGCTCTGAGGAGGGAGGAGCTGATTCTCCTAGTGGGGTGTGGAGGCTGGTTCACGAAGCCATAAAATGAGGCTTTAAAAATGTGCGGGTGCTCACCAGGTGAACAGTGAGAGGGAGGTGACACAAACACCTGGACAGGTGCCTGCTCAGCAGACCTCACAGCCCCTCCTCTGTAGACGGGTCCTCTGCCACCATGTTTCACAGTACATGGCTCTGTCTCTGCCAGGCTGCAGCTGATTGGACCAAGGTGGACAGCTGACGCAGGAGATGCATTCTGTTGGCTGAATAGAGCCAATCAGATTCTCTTTCTTGGGAATTTGGAATTGGGAGCTTGGGTCAGAGAGCAATGAGTGCTGGACCCTCAAGGTCATATGGACACGGGGCTGAGGCTGCTGGGTGGTGACAGCCCTTTGGAACCTTCTGCATTGATGGGCAAACAGAGACTGCAGGTTTGTGGAGAAATCTAGAGAATGAAGAGAAAAGCAGAGAGAGACACATGCACAGAAAGGGAGTGGCTGCACCCAGTTGCAGTGCCTGTCTTACAATAACTCACCTTTAACTGAAGCTTCAGTGTTTTATTTGTTCACAACCCTTGACCTCAACAGCACTCCAGTTAGCAGGACGCTAGCACAGGCAAAGTCCCGGAGATGCAATCTCTTAATTTATACTATTCTTCTCCCCTCCTTTCATTACGCTTACCTTCAGTTGTCTCCTCTTCGCCTCTCATGGAGCCAATCTTTTCTGATCTTCTTTAATATTTTGGGGGGCTTTCCCTGAAAATGGCAAAGAATAGTTTTCCATTGCCTGCCTTACCATTACCACCAACATCATCATCTTAGTCCATAGTCAGGAATGAAAAAGTCACATGTGTTTATTTTATTTAAGCTAAATTCAGTCTGACTTGGAACTTCCACCCATCTGGTTGGTGGGAAATTTAACCGCAGGACTGCTGGGTCACATGTCAATCCAGGCTGCTATTTCCTTGGGAGGTCCTGCCCCCTCCTGGGGTGCTGCCAGCATCCTGCTCGGCCCATTGCAACTTGCTCAGTCTACACAGGATCCTTCCTCATCTCCCAAATTACCCTCAGAGATCTCCCCTCCCCCTGCAGAACCCCCTTAATGGGCACCTGGTCTGGAAAACAAAGACTCAGAAGGCAGCTCCTGGAGGAGAAATACAGGAACAAAAATGAACATCTCTATAAGTTATCATGCCACCCAGATACCATTGCTTGAATGGTTAGCTGAGCACTTACCACAGGTCCAGTGTTGTGCTGAGAGGTTTTTCCCACCAATTTTTAGCAAAATTGTGGTAAAATATACATAACATGTGCTAAGAGTTTTACATGCCTTATTTCATTTAACTTGGATATTGCATCAGCCCTGGATAATATATACTGTAATCATACTCTAATATACTGGATATACTGTAATATTATCTCCATTATGAATGAGGGCATTAAGGCTTAGGGAGGTTAATTAATATTCCCAAAGCCACCCACCCACTGTGTGGCAGTGCAGGCACCCACACAGAGTCATTCTGGTCCTGAAATCTTCATTCATGCCCACGCCCCTGGCCACTCAACTGAAGGATGTCATAGGAAGTGGTCTATCACCTCTGAAAACAAAAGGTGTGTAAGGCCTCTGAATAAGATGCTCCTAAAAGCTCTGTTTCCTGCATCCTGTTGGTGCAATTTATGGGGCTATTCAGAGGAATTTGAAATTAGGAGAGATGAAAGTTTTAGATCTTGAAAGGCTATGGTGTTTAGCTTGAGGCAATTCTTGCCAATCTGGAGAGTAATAGCAGAGGATGTTTTGTCAGTATCCCGTTCGGAAGGGTCACAGTCCCAAAGTGAAGCTAGAGAAAGCATCCCGACGGGAGGCTCGCCATGGGCTGCAGCCAATGTCCTGAGATGGCTGGCCAGGCTGACAGGCCTGCCATGGACCAGTGGTAAAAAGCAGTGATCTGCATTTTCCCCAATGAAATGCGGTAGATGAGATGAAGGGACTCCTGTAATGTGCCTGGAGGTGGCATCTCTGATCAGAAGTCACACCAGGATCTCAACTGCGGGCCATGGACGGGACAGCCTACAGGGCCAGGGTACCTCTGTGGACCGAAAGTTTGCATCCCCCAAATTCGTAGTTGAAGCCCAATGTGATGATATTTGGAGGTGGGGCCTTTGGGAGGTGACTGGGTCATGAGAGTGACCTGATCAGGAGGTAATTAGGTCATGAGGGCAAAGTCCTCAAGAATGGGATTGGTGCCCTTATGAGACACAAGGGAGATGAAGCGAGCCCTCATCTGAAACTGAATCAGCCAGTCATTTGATCCTGGACTTCTCGGCCTTCAGAACTGTGATGAATGCATTCCCGTGGTTAAGCTGCCCAGTCTACGGTGGTACTTTTGTTGTAGCAGCCCAAGCTGACTAAGACGGACACATTAGAGTTGACCCTGACACACGGGGCACTGGCCAGCAGCCTCCACAGTGCCTGTAATGACGGGTCAGTCTGGCAGAATTTAGGCAGCTCGTAGCACTGTACCGATTCCTTCCCTTCCTGTCTTAATTTAAAATTCCGAGATCTTCCTCCCTGAGAGATGCGTCATGCCCAGCCCCCGCCCTTGTGGAGCTCTCACGGGTTTGGGGCAGGACTGGGCTTGAGGAGGCTCCTCCTGTCCATGTGTCCACGTGGAATTCTTGTGTTAGTTCAACCCAACCTCAGTCACACCAGTCCTGGTGACACAGAGGTACATGATGGTCCTGAATCGCCAACGTGTGACGGCTGCAGTCAGTCCTGCTGCCTTGAGCTGTGGATCTGGTTTCCAGGTTGAGACCTTGACCTCTAGCTTCTAGTTGAGCACAGAGTAGGGGCCCAAGAAATGTGTTTTGAATTGAATTGGGATGGAAAGAGGACAGACAAATTCTCCTACTGACGGCTTCTTAGTAGTGCCATCTTTGTCAAGTTGAATAGTTGGGTCTATAAGGGCAACCCCCGAATCTAAATTCATTAAAATAAAAATGTTGGCAAAATCTCTACTTTTCTTTTTATGTTTACAGGAGGCCAAATAAATTCGATTTTTTAAAAATATTCTGCTTCGTTACTTACCATCTCAATATTAAGAGGACAAGTCACGTAGACTTGCCAGAAAATGGACGGCGGTCCAGGATTCACTGGGCCCAGTTCATAGCCACATATGAAGGCTGGAAAAAGCTGCTTGCAGCTTCCTCAGACTTGTGCGAGTGCACGTGAGGATCCATTCCACGACCTCCCTCCCTTCCCCTCTCTGTCGCTCAGCTCCCTTCTTTCCCTCCTCCCAGCATATATTGAGACGGTGCTCTAAGGTGGGCCCGGCCAGCGGCTCTGAATACAAACGCAAATACGACATGGTGCCTGTGTGCTAGGAATTCCTAAGGCAGAAAAGACACAGAAACAAACAGTTACCTTACAGCTCAGATACTGTAGGCTTATCAGGGTTTTAACCCCCAAAGAGTCTGTTGATAGAATTCAGGGGGTCCGTGAAGTTGGATGGGGAAAAATGCATCTTTCTTTTCACTACCTTCTCTCCGGAATTTAGTATTCCTTTCCATTACGAATATCACATACTTGTGACCATCATCAACAGAAATCACAGGTATTTTCTTATTGGTTCTTGTCGATGTCTCAAAATAAAATATATTCCCATCATGCTGTCTGAACTCCACAACCAGACGTGGGTCCTTCTGCAGGTGGAGAAAGGGGCGATGTTCCTAGGTGGTCCCCTGGGAGAGGCCTTCAGAAATGAGATCCCTGAGCAATGCTAGGCGTTGACTTTGAGAGGGAGGAAGCAAGTTGGGGAAGGACAGAGAGACAGAGACACAGGCCCAGCAGGGCAGGGGCATGCACAGCGACGGAGGTAACCTAAATAGGGCAGAGACTCACTAAAGAGACAGGAGACAACAGAGCCCTGAGAGATCCCCCAGAGTGACCGGCTAGTGACCCAGGGAGTGACCAGCAGGGAGCCAGGACTCCATTGCCTATTTGCCTTGTGGTTTTATGCGAGTTACTTTAACCTCCCAGAAAGTCAGTTTCTGTATTAGTTTGCTGGGGCTGCCATGACCAAGTGCCCTAAACTGGGTGGCTTAAATGACAGGAATTTACCGTCTTGTGGTCTGGATGCCAGAGGTCCTAGATCAGGTATCAGCAGATGGGTTCCTTCTGAGGGCCGTGAGGGAGGATCTGTTCCAGGCCTCTCTCCTTGGCCTGTAGATGGCCATCTTCTCCCTGTGTCTCCTCACATCGACTTCCCTCTGTGCGTGCCTGTGTCCAAATTTCCCCTTTTGGTAAGGACACCAGTCATATTGGACTAGGGCCCACCCTAGTGACCTCATCTTAACTTGTTTACTTCTGTAAAGACTCGAATAAGGTCACATTCTGAGGTACTGGGGGTTAGGACTCCAACATATCTTTTTTGGGGGGACACGATTCAGCCCCTAACAGTTCCCTTACACTACGTTGGGGGTGATGGTGCAAGTGCTGCCTCATCGCGTTCCTGTGAAGGTTACAGACTAACGTGCGTTGTGTGCTGGTGAGATGCCTGGCACCTGGGAAACTTCCATAACTAATGGGTGGCTCCTATCACTACTACCATTACTAAGAGGAACTGGAGGAGAGAGGGAAGGAGAGGAGAGGGAGAGGGAAGGAGAGGAGGCAGGGGAAGCGTGTCTGGGGCTTAGCCAAGCAGAGCAGCAGGTGGAGGCGTTAGACTTCCTGGAGGGCAGGAGCACGATGCTTCATAAGAACGGCACAGCGTGCAGGTCGTTCCCTCTGGGTGCTAACTCAGTGCGGGCAGGGGTGCCAAGGGCCTCCACGGGCCTGCAGGAACCAAACAGGCTTCTCCTGGCTGTGGCCACAGTGACAGTCCGTGCCCAGCACACCGACGTCAGAGGGGAACAAGGCAAGTGACAGCTCAGACCACGGAACTTAGGGATCTGTACCGCATGACAGGTGTGGCACCTGACATTCCTGGGGGAGTGATGTTAAGTAAGGAGGAGAGAGCCTGTTCTTGGCTGAGGCCTGGCCCTGGGACTGAAACGGAGCCTGTGACCCCCGGGAGGATCCTCGGAACCTCAAGAAATATGAAATTTGAATAACGAGAACTCACTGTGGCAGTGACCACAGGCTGAAGGACCAAGTAGGGTATGGACACAAAGAGGGCGGGTCCCCAGGTAGCCACTCAGCTGGGCACCGTGTGGGCAGCCCCAGGGCCAGCAGGAGGTCTGGGGTGTCCTGCTCACAGCTGCGTCCTTACTGCCTAGAACTTGGAGAAAGCTCCCAATAAATATCTGCTGAATAAACGCACTGTAAGTGCTCAGTGAGAATCTGAATATACAAACGGACAACCCCAGACCGTATATGACCGTGGAACTCTGACCCACGACCTCTGCAGCAATCTTCCCAGAACCATCAGGACTTGATCAATGACTGCCAGCTTCCCTATTTTTAGCTCCAGTTTCCAACTCAGGACCAAGCAGAGAAAGCCAAATACACTCCCCAAACCAATCACATTAGGTACTCTGCTTCCTGCCAGCCCGCCTCCAGCTTCCCCACGCCAACAGCTGCCAATTAGAGAATGGCTGAAGCCTTCCCTCTTTTCCAAGACAAAGCTCTCCCATTTCCCTGCCTGCCTTTGAATCTCTGCCAAACTCAAGTGATGGCGGCTGATCCCCTTGCTACAGCAAGCACGGAATAAATAGCCTCTGTTTGTTCTCATTTGGTGATCTGTGCTTATTTTCACATCAGGAATGGCATTTATCCATCACTCCGCCTCTCCCTCTGCTGGCAGCATGTTCCTAAACAGTTGTTACCCCTGCCTCTCACTGAATTCACACAGCAACCCTCAGAGAATATTATTTCCATTTTACAGTTGAAGAAACTGAGGCTCAGAGAGGTGAAATGACTTGCTAGGACTAAACTCCAGGGATGTTTGCCTCCGAGGCCCTGGGGTCTCCCTCAGCCTGAGCTAAGAGCCTCATCCCATATTGCTTTTTGCAGAGTCACAAGTGGTTTTCTTTCAGCTTTTCTCAGCTCCCTCTCATCTCCACAATGACGACACAGAGAGGCTTAAAATAACCACAGGATTTGTCTTTGGGGAGGCTTCCTGCCTTCACCCCGTCACCACGGCTGACTAATGTTCCCAGGTTGGGCGGACGCATCCGGCCCTTATCCTCTGCGCAGAGCCCTCTGTGAGGCGGCGCCACTCTGTGCTGTGAAATGTGTAGATATTTTAGGCAGCCATGTGTTACTTCTGGGAGCATTCTCGTGGGGCAAGCTATATTGAAATTGATTAATTTGATTCCTTCATTCATTGCTCAAAACGCTTACCGAGCACCAGTTGTATGGCCAGCTCTGTCCTGGGCCTGGGACGCTTGAGGTCTGCATAGTGTGCTCCATGGACCTCTTGCATCAGAATCCTGGGTCTTACTTCAGGCCTACTGAGTCAGAGCTTCTGCTGGGGAGGCCTGGGGATCTGCATTTCTAAAAAGCTCTCTGGGGATTGTTATGCTCTCTAAAGCTGGATAGCCCTTGGTTTCAGGGACGGGCGGCCCAGTGAGGGGCCCACGCTGAGTTACTTACCCAAGGTCATCCAACTAGCAAGTGGAGAGAGCTGACTCTGAATTAGGTTAGGTTGGCCTCAGTCCCTTCCTCTGCCTCACCCCCCGGATAGACCAGGCTCTCTTCACGGCTCCGTGGCTTTGCACATGAGCTTTCTGCCATGGGGGAGGGCCTTTCTCCCACTCTCCACTTGGTAAGTTCATATTTATCCTTCAGAATCCATCTCCTATATCACCTTCTCTAGAAAGCCACCCTGATTCCACCCCCATTCCTCCCCTGCCCCTAGCAGCAAATTCTCAGCGTATTTTAGATAACTATCTTTTCTTTTCATTTTATTTTTTGTGGGGATTAACCCTGAGCTAACATCCATGCCAATCCTCCTCTTTTTGCTGAGGAAGACTGGCCCTGGGCTAATATCTGTGCCCATCTTCCTCTACTTTATATGGGACGCCGCCACAGCATGGCTTGATAAGCTGTGTGTAGGTGCGCACCCGGGATCTGAACTTGTGAACCCTGGGCCTCCGAAGCGGAGCACGGACACTTAACCCTTACACCACCGGGCTGGCTCCTAGGTAACATTTAAAATGGACATGTTCTGGCCTCGTATCCTGCCAAGGCCTCAAGACGCGAGACATCATAGTCCAGAGCGAGGTGCAAACCACTCTGCAGGACTTGCAAAGGAGGGGGGTCAGAGCCCAGCTCTGCCTCTATTAACCCTTCACTCCCACCAAAGGTAGAACGCATGTAGGAGTTGACTAGGGTCTGGCTCATGCCTGAGTGACCGAAAGGGTGAGAGGCTGGCTGAAGCGCCTGGGGCAGTGGAATAAGGTCTCCACTCCCTGCTGAGCAGGTCAAAGGTGTGGGGTTGCCCAGACTCTGCCCTAGAGATTCAGCAGGAAGGGTGTGGTGAGCTAAGTCGAAGCTGGAGTGGACCGCTGTCTGGGATGAGGATGAGGATGAGACACAATGAGCAGCAGGGAAAGCCCCGTGTGTGCTGACTCAAGGGAATTACAGGAGACCAGCAATGGGCACCTCCAGAGAACCCACAAAGGTTGTCTTAAAAAAAATACAAATGGACTCAAGGCCAGACTGGGACCAGACAAGTAAAACCTTTGCTGCTCCCACCGCCATCCTTCTCTTCTCTCCCCAGATCCCAGCCCTACACGGGTTGGTTTAGTGAGCTAAGAGGGAAGAGTTGAGGAGGAACTAACAGTTACTGGGCCCACCAGGCCCACAGACCTTGCTGAGTTCTTCTCATACATTGTCTCTTGTTTCCTTGGTTTCACAGAAGAGGAAACCGAGGCACAGAGGGCTGAAGTCACTTGTCCCGAGGTTGAAACAGCACAGAGATGATTTTCCTGAAACTGTATGTCCTGAGTTTGTGGTTTCTACTCGGGGCCCAGCCAAGAGGCCTTGGTGCTTATGGGGAAGTGGTCACGAAACCAACCAAGCAAGATGCCAGAGCACACGCAGCCCACAGTGGTCCTCAGTATTTGGGGTCCCGAACCTTCTGGAGCTCCGATAAAAGCCATCAGTCTTTCCCCTGGAAAAGTGCTCCTACACACACACGATGTTGCACGTAAGAACTCCGGAGCTGGAATGCTGCACACAGATGGGCTCCGAAGTTATCCTCTCCTCCCTGAGCAGGATTCGGATCCACATTAACAGGTCGTGAGGCTAGGCCAACCACAGTCCCTTCCATTATCTTACTTAACCTTCACAAAGGTTTTAGTCCCATTTTATAGATAGGAAAATGGGGGTCCAGAGGGGTGAAATTAGTCACCCGTGTTCACACGGTGACTCAGCGGTGGAGCCTTGATGCTAACCCATCTGAGTGATTTTGAAGACCGCCTCCAGGTGTCTGGAAGTCAGAGCTGGTGATACACAGGCTAGGAGATCATTACAGAGGGGGTGAGCCAACTGCATGGTTCATCATTTTTATGGTCGGCTGCACCGACACCTAGTGCATCTAACAGCTCCTGGAACACCATGCTTCTTCACAACACTTGCCAGAGCAAGAGGCACTTGGCAAATTACTGCCGGAGGGTTTGTTCCTTTACTTTGTGAAAATCATTGAGCTTCCCCAAAAGCCCACCCTCCTGCTGGGAATGTCTGTGCCACCCTCCCAGGGGCAAAGAGAGCACCAGAACATCAAATAAACCTACTAAGGATGGGAGTCGGGTGGAGGTGGGAGGTAGGGGAGGGCAGGGCCTCGTTCCTTCTGGGCACTTCTCCCCGGCTTTCTCACTCTGAGTGGAGGCAGCCAAGGCGTCTCTCTCTCTTCCAATTCTGCTCATCCTTGCCCCATCTCTCTCTTCTTCTTGCCAAATCAGGACCACATAAATATTCATGGAGCGCCTCCTCGGGGGGTTGACACCCTAATTTAACTCTTGTAATGATGCTCATAGGCATCAATGATCATTACTACAGGCCGAGCACTGTTCCGGATACTCTACCCACATGATTTCTCTGAATTCTCAAACCCTAGGATCCGATCCCCTAGGAAGCGGGATCCATTATTATCCGCGCTTTACAGATGAAGCCAATGAGCACCAAGGAGAAATGATTACAATACCCCTTCCCATTTTACAGATAGGCAAACCGAGGCTCCGAGAAGTGAGGTGACATGCCCAGGTGGCAGAGCTGGGAACAGAAACCAGTGCTTTCAACAGCAAGTTCAGCATAGCTTCCTCTCTCATCCATGTCCTGTTTTTCATTTTTTTTTTTTTTTTTGAGGAGATCAGCCCTGAGCTAACATCCGCCAATCCTCCTCTTTTTTTTTGCTGAGGAAGACGGCCCTGGGCTAACATCTGTGCCCATCTTCCTCCACTTTATATGGGACGCTGCCACAGCATGGCTTACCAAGCAGTGCGTCGGTGCGCGCCTGGGATCCGAACCAGCGAACCCCGGGCTGCCGCAGTGGAGCGCGCGCACTTAACCGCTTGCGCCACCGGGCCGGCCCCGTCCTGTTTTTCTTTTTGATTTCCTACCTCACTCTTCTGTTTCATCACAGTGTTTTAAGTAGATGGTGATGGAAGTAGGACCGGGCTTAGTAACTGGGGCAGGACACTGGGCTTTAGGGATCAGCTTTTATAAGGAGGCACACTCTCGTCCAGGGAGGCTCCGAGCTTACTACCGCGTCATTTTGGGTGAGTCCCAGGCTGGCTGAGTCTCATTTCACTCATCGATGATGAGGGGATTCCTAGTGCCCTCCACCCAAGTTTCCTTGAGCACTAAATGAGGCGATAATGTGTGCAAAGAGCGTGGGGCATAGCGGATTGAAGTTCACCCTCTGCCTCCCTCTCCTCTTCCTTCTCCCAAACCCTGGCCAGTGAACTTAACTCCTGTGCTCCAGGGTTTCCTAGAAACTCTGCAGTCACAGTGCTCAGGTAATTGTGGCCCCAGACCTGACCCAGTTCAGTGAGTGATGTAGCCTGAAGCAAATCAGAAGCAAAGTGGTAACACCGCCTCGGGCCCAGCTGCCCTATTTGGCCCTTGACTAGCTCTGGCCAGGGTCATCAGAAACCCAGCACCCACCTGTTGGAGGCCTCAGCGCAAAAGGCAACAGCATGGCACCCCATATAGTTCTGTAAAGCAAGCCCCTCCAGCATTCCTTGAAGCATTTTTCTTCTCATCCAGCATGAGTTGTTCATGGTAGAATCCTCCTGGACACTTCCCAGGAGAGTCTTTCCTTATACTCCCGTTTTTTCTCTGGGTCCCAAAGATGTCTTTCCCACTTATGGCCTTCACCAGTGCTCTCCCTTCTGCCTGCCATGCCCTTCCGCATGCCCCTCCCATCCCCACACTTCGGCCCACAGAGTCCGCCTCATCCCACAGGTCTCTGGCATGCTCCCACGAGCCCACTCCCTGCTCCAAGGAGGAGCTGCCTGCTACCCTGTTGCACTCTCTGCCAGCACCCTGTATTTTCTCTCTTAGTATTGATCCTAACGGCAATTACACATTCACCCGTGCAATCATTTGTGTAAAGGCTTTCATCCACTACTACTCACGGTGCTGGCCTGTGACCAGATGAGGAGTTTGTACCCGAATGTCAATCGCAATACCTCCTTCGTTGAGAAGGTCTTGCTGTGGAGACATGTCCCCTGAACTATACAGTGTGCACGATGAAGCTGGTGCACTTCCTAGCACAAGATTCAGTGGTGGAACAGATGGCCGGGCCTTCACTTTAGGTCACACTGCACTAGACCACAATTTAATGTCACTGGAGCTACACCACTGGGTTCAAATCCCAGCTTTGCTATTTACCACGTGACTTTGACAAGACTACCTAATCTCCCTGTGCCTGTTTCCTCTCTGTAAAATGGGCATGATAATATCACCTTCCTCATGGGTTTGTTGGAGTATTGAGTGAGTCGTTAGGTGTAAAGAGCTCAGAACAGTACTGGGCAGAAAGCCAGCGCTTGTTATTGTTAAAAGCTCTGTAGGACCAAGAACAGCATCCGCTGGTGTGCCTGGCAAGTCGTAGACGCTCAGTGAGCGTGTGTTCAGTAGATAAACGAGTAAAGGAGTGCTGCACGGGCTCAGATCTACCAGAACACAGACTGTCTCCAATCTCAGAGTCTCGCACTGGTGTTGATCTGGCTCTTGCTGAAGACTCTGGTTGTAAAGCCAGAAACCTCAGCTCCCGTGGGTTGCTCCATTTTCCTCTCAAGGGATCAGTCTCTTGAATGTGGATCATAATAGTACCTGCCCCGTAGGGCTGTTGTAATTAACCAGTCAACACATGTGACTCATGAACAGAGGTAGAGGCGCCTGGTACTCAGTAAGGGCTCAGTGACAGCTTAGCTGTCGTTATTATTATTATTATTATTATATTATTTCCAGAATTTTTCAAAAGGAAACTGTTCACACTTTTTTCAGCTTCCCCACAATGCCTCTGAGAGCCCACTCTAAAACACAAATGTTATTAATTCATTCTCTTGTGCCCCAAAGTTCTTAGGAGAAAGTCCAACAAAAATCATATGTGTTCTTGCTTGGAGGCATAATGTCTGCCAAACACTTATATTTATACACTTCATTTTATTCTATCCTCACAGCAATCCTGAGAGGTAGGTAATATTATTAATTCCATTTCATCAAGGAGAAGACAGAGCTGAACGAGTTTAGACCGAGGTCCTACACACAGCATGGGGACACTATGACCCTTGTGCTGCCCTGCTCATTCCCCCTTCTCACGAGGCTCCTGTCCACTGTCCTCCCATCGCTGGGTCGGCTGTGCTCTTTCAAGTCTCCAGGTTTTTGCTCATGCTGTCACTTCAGCCTGGAATGCCTTCTCTCTTTTCTTTATCAGGAAAACTCATATATATCATTGAAACCTCAATTTAAACATCATCTTTGGACAGCTTCTCTGTCTTCCTCTCTCAAACAGAGTTCATACTTCCCCTGCAGGGCTTCTGCAGCCCTTGGCTGATTCTAGCACTAGGATTATGACACCGTATTCTAGCTATGTCTTTCCTGATCTGAGAGTTCCTCTAGGAAAGGGATCATGTCCTGCTTTTCTTTGTGTCCCCAGCACCCAGAACAGTGACAGGCACCTAAAAGGCACTAGAGACAGGTTTGATGAATAGATGAATTAGTTGATCCTTCCAACATTTAAACACGAGACACAGGGAATTCATACAATGATGAGACCATCACTCAGTCGCTGAATAAAAAGACAAAGCTGAATTTATTGCTCCCTATAGGAAGGGACAGCGTGCTGGCCAGGCGGGCTCTCTGAGCAGAGCAGACTGCCGGTTTTGTACGGGGCTTCGGGGCAGCACGAGTGCAGGGGTCGGTGGACTCTCAGAAGCCTGTGCAGGTTGCTATCATTTGTAGAAGTGTAGTTACTTGAGTTTGACTGTTGCTGGTTGGTTGCCCTCAGAAACGCTGTTTTCTGGTGTGAATTTGTCCCTGTCTCGCTGACTTGCAGAAGAAAGGGGCTGACACTGACTAGTCGCAACAGCAGGGTTGATGAGGCAGGTTGCCACTGATCAATGGAACAAACTTCAGATCCACTCCTATGGCTCCTTGTTACCGTGGCTAACTTCTCTCCTTTCCTAAGTTTGTGAGACCTTTTTCTTTTTTCTCAGAGAGGAAATATTTATGGTCCAATATATGATGTTAGTAGTTTCAGTTAATGCAAATAACTTCGATGGGCTCCGGGTTTCTCAAATTCATATAATAAACAGAAACAAACTCTTTTATAATCACAAAATCCAACTTCAGCATTTATACAGTCAGTGCTTCCAAGTTCAACTCCCATGTTTCCCCAAACTAATAACTTCTCAGAATCGACCTCCAAGTGTTCTTTATAGCTTTGAAAAATTGTTTGATGCTGTTGGCAGATCACAAATAGAAACAGGGTGTCAGGATTCTTTATTTTCAGGGAAATACTCCTAGTAGGTTGCTTTTTTAGGTAAATGAACAGCACTTAAGAAAGCCTTTTGGAATTTTGTACAAAATACAACTTCAGCCAAAAATAAGTAATCACTTTGTTCTGAGTCAGCCTTCTTCTGCCCCACAGGCTGGGAAAATTCCAAAAAGTCCCACAGGCCGGGCTCCCGTGGGGAGAAAGGATGAGAGCAGGACTCTGTGGTAGATGGCAGCCCACGTGACCACAGAGCGCAGGGGGCTGTGTGGAGGCCACTTCTCTCTCCAGCGGTCCAGCGGGAAAAGGGCTGGATATCCTGGGACTGTGTTCACAGCCTGTGTTTAGGTGCTGTCCCGTGATCTTAAACGCTTGTCTCCAGAGGCACGGTGATGTAGCAGGGAGTGTGTGGCTGTCCAGGCCACTAGGGACCTCCACGATGTGAAAGGCAACGGTCAGTTCCCTGTGGACGCCTGACTCAGGCTCTCGGAGCATCCGGCTCAGGCCCTCCCACACGCTCTCCTCCTGGCTTCCCTCCCACTTCACAGATGGCTCCTCTTCAGTCTTTTTTTCAGCTCCTCCTTCTCTTCTTCTCAAACTCTCCAAGCTAGAGTGCCACACGGCTCTGTTTTGGGCCCTCTTTTCTTCATGTACCCTGGCTCCCTCGGTGCTCTCAAATGATCACACGACAATGGCTCTCAGTTTCATATAGCCCACAAGGCCTGCTATAATCTAGTCCCTACCTCTGTCTCCAACCTCTTCTCACATCGTTGTCCCTATGCTCATTACTCCAGACGCATGGACCTTCTTCTTATTTCTCAAACATATCACACTCTTTCCCTTTTGAGACATGGGCCCTGCCTGCACCCTCAGCCTCAAGCGCTCTTTTCCCAGATCTTTGTACAAGCTGCTTCTTTTCATTCAGGTCTCAGGTCAAATGTCACTCCTTCCAGCCAGGCCTTTCCTAACTACTTCATCTAGAGTAGCTGGGTCTCTGTGACCTAGGTCTCTGTCACATTGCTCCATTTGATTTTCATCAATGCACTTATCACTACTTAATATTCTCTTGTTTTTTCACTTGTTCATTGGTTGTCTCTGCCTACTCAAATGTCAGCTCAGAGAGCAGGGACCTGTCTGTCTTGTGTACTGCGACAATGCAAAAGAGCTGGACTCGTGCAAGACAATTGATAAACATTAATTGAATAAACTGTTGGATTATAGAATAATAGATGATTTGAGTTTTTTACCAAATTTTCTAAAATGAACTCTCATTATTTGATAAGAATAAAATAAAATTTAAAACTAATTAAGAGAGACAGAGAGAGAGAATTGACAAAATTCTGGAAGGCTAGAACAAGCTTACAATGTGAAATGCCATTGTAGGTTGGTAAAGTACAAATATGGCAGCCCCTTAGCCAGGTAGATAAAACTGAAACCCTTCTGCCTAAAAGGAAAGGGCCCTGTGCTTACTCTTTACATTTATCTCCATATCTCATTCAATTCTTACAACATCTTAGAGAGAGTAACAATTATATACCCATTATGCACTCCCACCCCCGCCCCTCCTCCCCACCACCGTTTGATTCATGGGAAGACTAGGGCTGAGAGACGTAGGGTCATTTATCCAAAGCTGTGTGATTCATAAATGGAGAAACCAGGTGTTAAACTTAGTTCTTTCTAGAAGGCTGTAACTACTAAATTTGGCATTCTACTTCTTAATGGGGTATATGAAATAATGAATCCAGCCTCGATCTGCATCCAGTTCCTGGATGCTCTTTTCCACCGACCGCCGCTTTTAAGCCTCACAATATCGCTGAGTTGGTGTCATTAATCATTACCCCGTCATCTTGATCAATTTCAGATGAAAAAACTGATGTCCTGGGTTGTAAACACAGTTTCCCAAGGTCACCCAACCGGTAAGTGACAGAACCAGGACTAGCTACAGTCCTGGTGTTTTCTCTGCTGCCTGCATGCCTCTGGGTGGACGTACCCGTAGTTGGGGAGCTGACTTATGTGCTCCCAAAATGATGAGGCTAATCAAGCAGCATTTCCTATATTGCTACATTATTTCCGACGCCCACACCGCCCTGACTCCACATCCAAAGAGTATCAACGGGGAAGGGAAAAAATGTCCCCTTTATTGCGCACCTACAGTGTGCCAGGGTCTTTACGTCCACGTGGCATTTTCGCAAAGTGTAGCAGCAGGCCTGAGAATTTTGTCATAGGGAGAAAACTAGACTGGCTTTACAAAAATGTTTTGATAAGCTCATCATAGGATGGAAACAAGCTTGGACCAGACTCATGTAGAGATAAGAAAGTTGGGAGGGGCTAAAGAAGTGGGGCTGAGCACTGGGAGGGGAAGGTGTTCTGCGGAAGACTGCCACCAGCACGAGCAGGAAAGGCTTGAGGAGAGTCAGAAACATTGAGTGGAGCAGTCTGAGGTCATCTACTGTGTGACATGTGATGTAAAGCCCATGCTTGCCTTCCTCTGTGGACTTCAGTGAAATGCACACTGCTCATTATTGCTCTAGAACCCTGGGTGAATTGCACGACAGGGCAAAGCCCTACATCAAGGTTAGTTCAGGATGAAAATAGCAGCTACCTGGGGGTGAGCTGACACAGGGTTACATCTATTGTCTCCAGTCTTCTTAACACTTATCTCCTTCTTAACACAGGAGATACGATGATTCTCATAATAGCGAGGAGGATGACTCCTAATAGAGAGGAGGAAACCCAAGAGGATTCATAACTTCCCAAAGATCCCACTCTGGTGAGTGGCAGCGGGATTCTTCTCCCAGAGCTGAAGCTTATCCTGGGGCATTTCATTTCCAAACTTCTTGATGAGGGTAGCTTGAATTGGACCAGTTCCCATTAGCTGTGGATACAAAAGAGGCCATAGAAACCCTAGCGGTTCAACTCCATTGGTAAGCTGCCCCCAACTGCTGACAGTTTCTTACAGAGCAATTGTCCATTCCGCAAGAGGTTTCTTGAAGTTCCCAGGGTGTCTCACAGAGGCTCACACAGAAGCCCGCTCCTGCTGGCCCTCCCTGCCTGTTTTGTCAGTGCAGCACCTGCCAGCCTTTCAGGCTGCGTGCTGTGGGGCACTCATTGCCACCAGGTATAGCATTTCCCAGTGGTGGTCACCAATGATCCATCGGGGCGCAAAAGGTACTTTAGGGCCTTGGCCAAATTAAAAGGACCTCTTCTCTGGCTTAGCCTCATTTTGGGATTCTTTAAATTGCTGTGACATGGAAGTTTCAGAACTCCACTCACCTGGATCATTCTTAATCAATTTACCCTGCTTTCAACTCTCTGCTAAAGATGGCATGATGGGTAATTTTACATATCTACTTGACTGGGCTAAGGGATACCCAGATAGCTGGTGAAACACATTTTTCTGGGTGTGTCTGTGAAGGTGTTTCTGGAAGAGATTAGTATTTGATTTAATAGACTGAGGGAAGAGATCCACTCTCACAAATGTGGGTGGGTATCATTCAATCTGTTAGGGCCCTGAATGGAACAAAAAGGCGAAGGAAGGGCGAATTGTCTTTCTCTCCTTCTGGAGCTGGGATGTCCATCTTCTGCCCTCAGACATCAGAGCTCCTGGTTCTTGGACCTTCGGACTCTGGGACTTACACCAGTGTCCCCTGATTCTCAGGCCTTTGACCTCAGATAGGGACTTACACCATTGGCTCCCTTGGTTCTCAGACTTTGGACTCAGAGCAAACTATACCACCAGCTTTCTTGGGTCTCCAGCTTGTGGACAGCAGATTGGAGGACTTCTTGGCCGCTACAACCACCTGAGGCAATCTCTATAAGAAATCTCTTCATATATATATATATATTCTATAGGTTGTATTTCTCCAGAGAACTCTAATATAGATGGAATTACAGCAAAAGCCCTGAGGTGGCAGAGCTCACTTGGACAAAGGAATGGACACAAGAGTGCTTGCGCACAATTCATAGCCAATCTGGTGGATGCGACAAGTTGGCTGTTTGGAAAAAGGGAAGTCTGTTGTTGCCATTTATTGGATCCCATAGAGCAAAAATGGTGGGTCAATGATGACATCAAAGCATCTCTTCCTCATCTCTTTTGAGACACTGAGGGACAATTCTCTCTCTACATATTTTCTAAGAGAAAGCAAGCCACCCAGCCTGCAAAATCAAGGGGCTTTGAGTAAGGGAATCTGCAGCTATTATATTTTCTTTCCTCACTATGGCTCATCTTTTGAGAGAGATGAATGCAGGTTGTATCATGACTTACTTAGGAACAACTGAGAACTGTCATTATTTGTCAATGCTATTTTTCATGACAGAGGACACAGTAGTAAACATTAATTGGTCAATCCTAGAGGGGCTTTCATGGAGGGTGTCACATAACGGGGGCTCCATTGCCTGAGCCGGAGATGAATTTACTCATTCACTGTTTATTCCACACATATGCGTTGAGCATTCACGATGTGGTAGGTGCTTCATTGTCCTTAAGAACACTTCTCTTCTCTGACAGCGAGGGCTTCATCCTAGGTCAGTCCCAGATGAGTTCTCTTATAAGATGCTTCATCGTTCTTCTCCAAATTGTAGGCTCATCTTTCTTGTGTGCCAGACCTGCCCAGGTGTGTGCTCATTCCACCCATGGACACAGCTTGCGTTATGTTGTAGGAGATGCCCCACCTCTCCTCAAATTAGGGTTATAGTATCTGTTAGTTTGCCAGGTCGTCTTATAAAAGTCTGGCTCTCTAACACTCAAGCTAGGACTCCCACTTGCTGTGTTAAATACAGGCAGACTTGAAGCAACTCAGGGTTTCTGTAGTTTATCAAAGTGACTCATACTCCCTTGTTCCTCTGCAAAGTTCTTCTGAGCTAATCACCTCTGGGGAGATCATTGGACTTTCATCTCACATCAGGGCCAACAAAGGCTCTGATGAGAAACTGGCTAACATGACAGCCGCAGGGCTCCTTCCATCAAGGACACCGTAACTGCCTGCCTCTCGTTATCCCCTGCTCACCCCAGCTGCTCTGTGGCTGTCCTCACTAGACAAATGAAGTCTCGGCAAAGTCCACCCAATTACCAATTGCTTCAGGAAAATTGAGTCAACCCCCCATTGCTAAGTTCTAGGCATCAGTCATTAAGCAGAGATGCTCCAACTTTTGCTTCCTCTCTCTCAGGTGGGCCACTGGCATGCAAAACTGGAAATCAGGCCACCCAGGATGTCCACGAGCCACTCTGCACTGTGCTGTGCCCTGCTTGTTGAATTATAGACTCAGCCATGTTCTTATTATGAATTAATTAATGACTTGGTGCCAGAGAATACTCGTGGGATCTGACATTTGACAGTGGCTCGTTTACCTTGCTGTTTATAAATCACTGTCTTATCATTTATTTCATCATTTTCCAAAATCCAGCTATTTGTGTACTACCTTCTCCACACTTGTCACCCCTACATGGTCATAGCTCTGGACATAAGTCATAGCTTTGTCCCACCAATATTATTTACTCAGTTAACTCACTTGGAAAAAAATGCATTTATTTAAAAAGGAAACTTTATATCATCACTTGAAATAAAAATGCAGCATCACTGGCTATAAGTAGAAGATAGTTGTAAAAATAAATATAGTGGAAACAAAATAATGCCAGTGGATTCTAGCCAAAGGGTGGCTAAGAAGTCCCTATATATGAGATTCCAGCTAATAGGACTTGAAGACTTAAAAAACAGCTCTCAGAATCTTCATTGAGTTTGACTTCCAATGATCAGCATGAAATAAACATCTAGGAGAAATGTGGATTAAATATAATGTGTACAGAGAGTGGAGGAAAGTGTGCAGGTGTCTCCATGGCACTTGTGGGTCTGTGTGGCCACTCTTTGCCTGTGGTTTCTTTGCCGTGGCTCTGAGTTCAAAGACTGCTGTTCTTACTCTTGTGAAAAGGGAGTGTTAGGGGAAGTGTTAAAAATATTAGCACCGTATTAAGACCTTCTGCTTGACATAGTCACAAAATCTGTTAATATCACAATTGGCACTACCTAAAATCATCTCTGTGAATATTCCACAACCTGCATTTTTGGAAATACTGCATTATTCCATTTGAATCTAGGACAATCCTGGCTGACAGGTGCTATAATCCCATTTCACAGAAGAAGATGTTGAGGATATTGAAGAGAAAGTGATCCACATAGCATTACAGACTGAGAAATGGCTAGGTTTCAGATTTCATTCACCTCGACATTTCTAGTCAGAGTTCATGGTTGACCAGAAAGCCTGCCCCTGGGCTCTTCTGTCCATTTTCCACTTGATCCCCAAGGGAGCTCTGAGGTCCTTAAAAATGTCCTTGCCCTTGGGGTGGACGTAGTCTTCTTGCAGGAGAGGGTGGGGTGGGTACTTCACAGACAGGACTAGACTGGAGGAGCCTTCCTCTGGCCAGTCAACCTGCTGGGACAGGCCTGAGCATCACACAACGATGAGAAAACTGCATTCCTAAAACCTCCTGGAAGGCCACCATTGTCCAGGCACCAGTATCTCATACTCAGCTGGAAATGATGGTGGTAAGTAGGGGTTTGCCTTTTTCAGTAGATCTCTAAGCACTGAACGCCATTGAGGTCTCCCTCATCTCTTGGTTCCACCTCTCCTATCTCACAATCTTTACTCCTGGTGTCCTCCACATATGTCCTCCCTTTCCTGTCTCTCTGCAGCTGGAATGCCTAAGAATCTTTTTTCTTCCGGCTGAAGTGCGCTGGTGTTCAAAGACTCTATTAAACCTTTTCTTTGCCACCAGGTCTTTCCAGATCCCATGGTGATCAATAATTTTCCCTTTTTCCTCTGCTCCCACAACACTCGGTATGTACCACACTGATAACACCCACCACCCTGAATCTACAGGATAGAGCACAAGACTTAACCGAGAGAAGGTGCCCCTTGCCAGTACTGACATTTCTACACTTTTAATTCAATATTGCACCTGTATGTCAGCAACCCCCATTCCCAAGTTTATGAACTACTATAATTAAAGACAGAACCTTAACTGTATTTATTCTGATAGAGCTACAGTTCCAGAGCAGTCTCATCATTTGCCAAATTATGTTGAATAAATAGGTGTCAAGTTGAATTAAACTAGGTGGATATCCTTCACAGTTTGTGAACATTTAAAAATAGTTTTCAGTGATATGACTTAATTAGTTTCAATTCAACATATTTCCCAGATGTTCACCAAGCACCTCTTAAACGCTAGACATTGTCCCAGGTGTGAAATACTAGATAAACATGGCTTTTCTGTCCTCAGGGAACTCAGTGCAATTGAGAGAGACAGATACATAGGTAAATAAACAGAGCAGAGTGTGAGATGGGCGAAAATAGAGGTAGCTCCAAGATAGAAAGATCTGTCACAAAAGTCACTGGTTACCCCTAATGGGCAAGTGGCGGGAAAGACTATGGGGAGGTTGGTTCCTGACTTGGATTTTGAAGATGACTAGGAATTGACTAGGCTTTCAGAACTTGGGTAGGGGACATTCCAAGCAGAGAGAACAAAACAGAGCTATAAAACTCCGTGAGTCATTCACATCCCCTCAAACTGACAGAGACTACATTTTCCATTCAAAAATATTTATCAAATGCTTACAAAATGCAAAACTCCATTCTAGGCAGCGACAGTAGTGAAAAAAACAGGTAAGGTTTTGACATTCACAGAATTTCCATTCTGGAGGGGGAGACCATCAACAAATCCCATAACCAATGAATAAAAAGGACTATTTCAGATAATAAATGTGCTATAAAGAAAACAAGGTACATGATAGAAAGTGAAAGGAGAAGGATGGCAACATTCAATAGGTCCTGGGAATGGGACATTGGAGCTGACACCCAATGGCAGGAAGGACTTTGTCTCATGAGATCTAGCTAAAGAGCATTCCAGAGGGAACAGGAGGTGTGAAGCCCATGAGGAGCAAGTGGGCTTGGTGTGTGTCCAGAAGTGAGAGAATGTCATCGTGATTAGAGAGAAGCGAGCACGAGTTTGCGGGTACAGGACGAAGTTGGCATGGTTTAAAGGTTGAAGTCATGAAGTCATGCCCAGACCATGCTCAGGAGCTCGGGTTGTAATCCAAATGGTTGGAAAACATTTTTTCTTCAGTTGTATTTTAGAGAGCCTAACACTAACTGCCTGGGCAGTGAAATCTTTATTTGTTCGTTAAAGTTTTGTGCTTTCTCAAGCACACTCCTCGAATCCCCAAGCTCTGTGTATAACAATTTTCTTGCTCACAGAATAGTCTCTGGGTCTGAGTTCCTCCATGCCACTCCACCTCGGGTAGGCAGAAAGGGCTACAAACCGACCTAATCCTATTCAGAAACAAGTGAGCACCTTACTGATCTCCACGGTGACTGCCTTACTACCAGCAGCCTTTGTACCATGCCCCGTTTATACCTGAGTATAACATATTCCATGATCAGGTTCTCTCTGGGACCTGTCAGTCATGGTGGGAAATTTGGCTCTTTGGGTTTTCATCTTGCTAATCTTTTGAGTCCCAGGACAAAATTGTCAAGAGGCCTAGGGAGGGGCTGTGGCTGAAGGGCTGGGGTGTTTGAGAATTGAATAGGGCAAACGTTTGGGGCTCTAACAGTCTTGAGTTCAGATCCTGGCTTTGCCATTTACTAGCTGTGTGACTCGGGTCAATTTATTTATGTCTCTAAATTCAATGTTAATACAAAGTCGAGAACAATGTCTGGCACGTGGTAGGCACTTAATAAATGTTATTTTCTTTCTTCTCTTCTTTTTCCCTTCCCCACACTTGCTAGAATAAAATATACCAAGTTGCTTTGCAAACTGGGCTTATGGACCCTGAATACTTATTTGCTTCTAATAACAAAGACTTAAAAAAAACCAGAACACGTCTGTAATTGCTACACTTGGGTAACTCAGTCAACGTTCAGTGGGAGAAGCATCACTCTGAAGGAATGGCCTGTTCATTTTGCCGTTGGGTTTACATACAGCCTCATGATGACAATAACAGCTTACTTTTATTGTGAACTTACTCTGTGCTAGACATTTCACAAGCGTCTTCTTATTTAGTACCTACAGCCTTAAGAGGTAGGCACTCTGCCCATTTTACAGTTGAGGCAACTGAGGGTCAGAGAAAGGAAGTGACTGCTCAGCACCATAACGCTGGGATTCTAGCTGGATCCCTCACTCCCCAGTACTCTCCTCACCTCCACTTCTGAAGGACCTGTGGGGACACAGCCACGTGGCTCTTGAGGTAACCGCTGTCCAAGGGATCTTTACTGGACACTTGAAACCCAATCAGCTAATCAAGAAATTGTATTGGCCAGTTAGGGAATAAACATGTTGAACCTGAAATCGAGTTACTATGTCAGAGCTAACCCCTTGATATAATACTAGGAACAGTGCTGGACTTATTAAAAGTCTTTTTTTTTAGCCATCTGCATAATTCTGTTCTGTTGTTTGCTGGGTATATGCTTACAAATCCACCAAAAAAAATTTTTCTCCTGCATGGGTACAAATATCTTTCAGGTAACACCGAGGCTGCTACTCAAAGACAGGATGGTGGAGGGTCACACCCACTGTCACTCACCTCCTCTTCCTCTCATTGTCCTTTTCCTTCTCCTCCCCAGATAGGCAGCAGATGACTGGCATAACATGTTTCGATTTTTCCATCACTCCTGCTCTGATTAAGTGAATTGAGCAAAATAGAAGCATTCAAATGAGTTTGTGTATTTGGACCCAGGCTGGCCAAAGGTTCAGAGATGTCTGACCCAATGCGTTGGCTCCTTCGTTCCTCATCTCAGCTCACTTAATCCTTCTGGCTCCTAATTTCTTTATCTCCACAGGCGAGGTCAACACCACGGCTGCTGAGAGAAATGTGGGCTGATTGACAAGCAGTCCATCATCTCAAATGACCACAGGAAAGTCAGGAATCGACTCCAGCCCTTGGACCATTTTTGTCCATGTCTTGTCTGATGTTAAAAGATGTGAGTCCTCAGCACAATCTTTATTCCACCTTAAACTGTTGGACATCAATTAGTTTCAAAACAAATGTATTGCATCTTTAACCTTTCCTCCTGAAATTTCAGCTTAGAAATTTAGAATTTAAGCTTTTTGGATATTTATTTATTCCTTCAATGTCTTTTTACACATTTTCCATCCCTTGGGGTTATCTTTATGGCAAAAGCAGAGGTTCTGTCGACCAAAAGAAATTATCACTAGTGAAACTTCTCCTTTACCCCATGCTTATCACGTGCCAGACACATGATAATATTCCCAAACTCTATAAGGTAGATGCTGATATTATTTTCATTTTCATTTTATAAAAGGAAGAGGAAGCATAAAGAGATTCAGTAACTTGCCTGAGTCCTCAGAGTAAGTCACAGACTGGGATTTGCTGCTAGATCCCTTTGATTCCACAGCTGTGTTCTGACCAGTGCATTCATACCATGACTACTAATGAAGTGCATAAGCACTGTGCTTCACTAGGAGAGCTGAGGGGAACAAGCTTTCATAGCGAAGTGTCAAGAACCAGGCGAGGGTCTGTCTCAGTGACTGACTACAGCGTCATCTCTGTTGTACAGGCAAGTAAACTGGCACTCAGAGATTGAAATGACTCGCCCAAGGTCAAGTGACTTGGTGGTACAATTGGGCTTTGAACTCCAGTCTGTCTGACACTTAACTACACTCTTCTAATTATCTACAGCAGCTGGTCTCAAAGTGTGGCACCCACAGCAGCAGCAGCAGCAGCACCTGGGAACTTGTTAGAAATGCAAATGATTGGGCCCCACCTCAGACCTACTGAATCAGGGACTCTGGTATGGGGCGCAGCAGTCTGCAATTTAACAAGCTCTCCTGGTGATTCTGATGCAGTCTTAAGCTGGAGAACGTGCTGATCAAGATCATATACAAATTCCTGGTGAAGGATGGTCTTTTGCATGCAATTATAATAACTCAAAAGATGTGCCAATGTCTTGCGTCTCTGTAATTAGAAGCACAAATTGCTTTGGGGGTAAGGGCCATTTTTTTCTTTGTTATCATATACAATTAATAAAATATTCACCAAGAGAGGAGAATAAATGTATAGGTCAGATATGATTTCCAGGTGGCCGCTTCCCCCTCCACAGCTGTATTCAGCTGGCTTCACCTAACTCAACATGGGAGGCCCTGGTAAACCATCCCTCAGGTCATGTTTGTGTGAAGCAGGGTGAAGGACAGCAGTAACTACACTTGCAGTTTCTCAGATCTGAGACCTTTCGACTCTCTGAACTCTTTGCAGTCTGTGACCTGACTCTTGGCTGGTCATTTCACCAAAGTGCATTTAGTATCTATTACTTGTCTAGCACTTGTAACTCCACTAACAATCCAGTACGAGTGACAGGCAGATAAGATTATAAGACAAGATGGGGAAATAGGAAAAACATGGGGCCAGGAATCGGAGAGGTGAGAACACAGAAGTGTCCCTCAGTGACACAGAGAGAGAGTCCCGAGGAGGGCTTCCTGCAGGAGGTGGCACAGCTGGGTTATGAAAAGCGAACAGGAGGCTCTGGGATAGAGATGTCTTCTGCTCACCAATACCCATCAGCTCCTCCTCTTCCTGAGTGCACAGCTGGACACCATTTCCCAGCCTCCCTGCAGTTGGATGGGGGCAGAAGACTGAGTTCTGGCCAGTGGAATGTGAGTGGAAGTGGTGGGAGTGGTCTTCACTCTCTTTCCTCTTTTCTTAGAGGAGAGAAGTCTCCAAGACAGGAGGAGCCTAGATTCTCAAATGACTGGCTGCAGCTGGACCTCTGGCAGCCCTCCAGCAACCTACACTGGAAAGGGATGTAAGAAAGAAACTTGTGTTAAGCCTCTCATGTTTTGGGTGTTTGTTAGAGCATTTCAACTGAGCTGGTACACTTTCTCCGGCAAATAAGGCAGGCAGGACATTCCACGCAAAGGGAACAATATGTGCAAAGGCACTGGGCAAGAGCAAATTTTAGGGACTTGAAGGTAGTTCAGGGTGATCATTCAACCACCCAGTAAACAAGCACTTATTGGCAGGTTTTTCCCCTCATAATTTGTACTGGTCTCTGCAGTGGTTTCTGTCCTCACAGAACTCATTGTCTATTGAGGGAGACAGTCACCTCAATATTCAGCTAGAGTCAAAGGTGATGAGCCCTGTAACAGAGGACTGTAAATGGGGCTGTAGGAAGCGGGAGCAGGGGTGAGTATATCTGCCTGGGATGGGCCAGTGGAGTCACAGATCACATGCCCAGATTTGGGCGGGAGTTCAGGTTCTGGGAAGGAATGGTATCATTTAGGAAGGAAGCATAGAGCAAGGGAGAGCAGAGGGCCAAGTTGGAAGTCAAGAAAATAGCTTACAACATTGCAGATAAATATATGTTATATATGTGTGTGTATATGTGCTATGTATGTATACATCTATACGTGTGTCTATTATACATATGTGTGTATAAGTAAAAAGTAAAGTACAATTGACCATTAATTACATTTCTGAAAAAAATGTGTAAAATAAAAAGTGAAGGTCCACCCCTGTACCTGATTCCCTCCCTCCCAGGAGGTGAGCACTGTGAGCTGTTTGGTGCCTGTCCTTTCTGAAATTGCCCAGTGCTGCTGCAAATATAAATGCAGGTACACATACATATTTTCTTTATTTCTTTTGTTTGTAAAGAAAAGAATGCACTACTGCTCTCTATATTAACGTGCAATATGCTATTTTTAGTGTCACCACTTATCCTAGGCATCCGTCTAGGTCAGCATACAAAGATATGCTGTATTTTTTTGAACAGTTTTATTGAGGTATAATTTACATACCATAAAATTCACCCATTTTAAGCATATGACTCAATGATCTATAGTAAATTCACAGAGTTGCACAGCCATCACCACAATCCCATATTGGAACATTTCTATCATCCCTGAAAGAAAACTTGTGCCCATTTGCAGCCACTCTCCATTCCCACCCCCAGCTCCGGGCAGCTGCAAATCCACTTTCTGTCTCTATGAATGTGCTTATTGTGGACATTTCATACAAATACAATCACACAATACGTGGTATTTTGCATCAAGCTTCTTTCACTCAGCCTAATTTTTTGAGGTTCATCCTTGTCATAGCTGTATTGTTCCTTTTATTACTGAGCAGTGTTCCATAGCATGGATGTACCATATTTTGATTATCCATTCACCTGTTCATGGGCATTTGGATTGTTTCCACCTTTTGGCTATTATGAATGATGCTAAGAACATTCCTGGGCAAATCTTTGTGTGGATACGTATTTTCCATTCTCTTGGGTGTATTCTTCTTAATGGAGACTCATTTTCCGTTGTCTAAATGTTCCGTAAGTATTTAAACTTTTACAGTTTTGGATGTCAACTTTGTTTCTTCTCTCTCTCTTTCTTTAGTTGGTTGTTATAAGAATGCTGTCATGGATATTCTTACATATGTGCTATTATTTCTGTAGCATCAAAACACACAAAAAATTGCAAAAGGCATGAGGAATACACATCTAAAATTTTTGCTAGCCCTAATAAATTTCCAAACCCCAATATGTAAGTCCCATAGAGAGGAAGGGAGACCTGCCAAGGAGTCAGGCAAAGGGTGGCTGGCATGTGCCAAGGACGAGAAACAAAGGCTGGCTGAGGGAAAGGTGGCTTCCCAGACCTGTCCTTCAGGAACTAAGCCTCAAGTTGAGGCACAGGCCAATGAACCTTCTTGTTGTTGTAAATGAGAACCTGTGGCTTGGGTGTCCTCAAGGGGACCAGTCTTTGGGAGTCTTAATGCAAAATGATTTGGAAACAAGGCTCGTGGAATAAAGAACAAGGTCCTTTGGCCTCCTCCACCAGGAGGAGGGGTCCTAAGTACCCCCACCAAGCATATTGATGGCATTCCTAGATTCAGAGCTCATACCATACTGTTGTCCCCAATGGCATTATTGGAACTTTCAAGAACAGAGGTACCAACTTCCAAAGGCCCTGGGCCCTGCTTAGGGTCTTTCATGGGTAGAATCTTCTCAGCAGGATTAAACCTCCCTTTTAAGACAAAAGCTCTATCATTCTGGTTCAGGATTGAGGCCAAAAAAGAAAACAAAAATGAAAAATAGTACAAATCACTGAAGATTACCAACAGGCCCACACACCAAATTCAACCTCCTAGACGTGAAATGATAGGGCACAAGTCCTGGCCCAGAGGAACTGTTTGTCCCCCTCCAGGGAATGGATGGATATTCAGTCTTCACTGTACAACTCAAAGTGTTGGTCTCCATGGTGTTGATAAACACAATAGGTAATCCTTATTTAACACATACCTGTGTCTGGCACTGTACTAAGCCTTTTGAATGCAATATTTTTTTAAGTCTTTCAGTAATTCTGTGAGACAGATAAAATAAACTCTATTTTACAGAACAGGAAGCTGAAGCTGGGAGAAGGGAAGTGACTTGCTCAAGGTCACACAGATAGAAAATGGTAGAACTTATTTGAGAATTTCAAGAGAATTTCCAGGAATCAGGATGCAATGCCCACCCAATGTTAGTATACTGTATTACTCCTGCTCGCTCTTTGTCAAGGCAGATTTTGATGCTCAAGAAGTGCAAATACTCTTGCTTCCATTTCCAAAACCTCCCCTCAGCTACAAGATAAAATCCTAACTTCTAATCGGATGTATAGTCAGCCTTCAATAATCCTTGCCTCATGTGTGTATACCTAGTGTAGTCTCCTCCCACGTGGAATCACAGCTGGTCTGTATGGCCAATAGAATACGGTGGAAGTGATGGTGTGTGACAGCTGAGGCTAGGTCATAAAAAGCACCGCCGGATGTATAGTCAGCCTTCAATAATCCTTGCCTCATGTGTGTATACCTAGTGTAGTCTCCTCCCACATGGAATCACAGCTGGTCTGTATGGCCAATAGAATACAGTGGAAGTGATGGTGTGTGACAGCTGAGGCTAGGTCATAAAAAGCACCGCACCATCCATCCTGCTTTCTTTGATCACTCACTCGGAAGGAAGAAAGTCCCCAGGCCATGAGGACACTCCAGCAGCTCTGTGGAGAGGCCCATGTGGACAGGAACTGAGACACCCTGCCAACAGCCAGCACCAACTTGCCTGCCATCTGCGTGAGCCACCTTGAAAGTGGATCCTCCCACCCCAGTCAAGACTTCAGATGACTGCAGTTCTGATTGGCATCTGATGTAGTTGCATGAGAAACCCTGAGCTAGAAGCACCTAACCAAGGCACTCCTGAATTTCAGATCCACAGAAACTATGAGAGATGATGGGTGATATGTTGTTTCAAGCCATTAAGTTTGGGGATGATTTGTTACACATCAACAGACAACTAATACACTTAACCTTTGTAACTTGGCCTCAGGCTACCTCTCCACTCTTAGCGCCCTCCCCAGTCCAGCATGTGCTGTGAACTCTGGCACGATGTTAAACACACCCTTTCCTTGAACTCCTCCCAGCCTTTGCATATGCTGTCCTTTGTCCCAATGCCCTTTACCCTTTTTTCTTCGGGAAACCGTCCATCAATTTTTGGATACCCAAATATCCCTACACGAGTAAGGCCTTCTTTGATTCCTCCATCTGGATACAAGTCCTCCCTCCTCCTCCGTGTGGAAGACTTTTTACAGAGTCCTCAAATTGTTTCTTGCCTTCCTTGTCTCTTCTGTAAGACTGTGAGACCCTCAGGACAAACCATAGTTGACTCATCTCTGTGTCCCCACTGCCTAGCCCAGAGCCTAGTGAGCATAAGCACTGGGTGGAAGCTTGTTAATTAAATGAATAAATACTGGATGTATCTGCCAGCTTCTCTGTGGAGCACCAGTTGGATATGTGTTAACTATATGCTGTTACAATCAGTTTAGACCTTCTAAGGCTGAAGAGCAGGAGGGCACCTGTCAAGTATGGACACACTTCTCATTAGTGCAGACAGAAATCCTCCCCCACCAGGAGCGTAGCAGCCAGCAACAAGTAAGGGAACAATTAAGCCTTACATGACGTTATCAGTCCACACACTTTCAGCCCTGACAAGAGAAGACCACCGTGTCAGGATGAGAAAAATTCTCTTCACCATCCGTTTTCTTCCCCCTAAGTTTTCCCAACTAACAACAACTAGGCATTGAGAAGCAACGTCTTCCAAGCGTATGCTGGTCTGTGGAGTTGACAGAGATGGTGGGCTGGTAAAGCAGCTAGCAGGTTAGAAGAAAAAAGCCCTAATTTGTGGTGTATGCCGATTTCTGTGGTGTAAATACTCACACCATGGCCAATTTCCGTGGTTTAACAACCAGGCAGTAAAAGTCCTGAACGTATAACAACTGGCAGCCCCGGGTTGGCTGGCCCCAGCACACGACTGAAGGTAAGGTTAGGAACGTGAGCTCTGCGCCGACTGCCTGGGTGTGAGTCCTGGCTTTACCACGTCAGGACCCTGTGGCCTTGGCCACATTACTTTACCATCTCTGAGTCTTAGGTTTCTCATCTGTAAAATGGGAATAATTATAGACCCATCTCAAGATTGTCTTGAGCAAGAAAGGAGATAGTACATGAAAAGTGCTTGCACAGCGCCTGGCACTTGGGAAACACAACAAATGGTGGCAGTTAAAATCATAGATTAGAAAGAGCAACTCATTTGGAGTCAAAAATCTTGGATTCCAGTCCTGGTTCTGATGCTGACTCACTGTGTGACCTTGGGCAATTGACTTCGCCTCTCTGGGAATTAGATTCCTCGTCAGTACTGAGCACAGGTAACCTATAAGGGCCACTTGCTCTGTGCCGGGTACCACACCAAGTCCTCCACATCTATCGCCTTCACAGTCTTTGCCACAAACCCTAGAGAGTAGATTTTAACATGATCCCCATGTTGTAAATGGGAAACGGAGGCTCAGAAAGGAACGGTAATTGACCCAAAGTCATACTTATAAATTCTAGGATTTGAACCCAGATTGTGTGACTCCAGAGTCCGTGCCCCCAACTGCTACACTGGAAGGCCCATTTCATTCATTAGCAATAAATATTAAACGAGATCATGTAGCAAAAACACTCTGTGAGCTGTAAAGCGATAGCGAACATGGGTACCGTGGTTGACATTCCTTGAGTACTGAAAACATACTCCTGGAGGCTTGATTTTGTGCCTGGTGTTGGACACCCCGTGGGAGACAGGGCAGACCCAGTCCCAGGCGTTGTGGAGCCTGCCAGTGAGGGAAGGAGGCAGAATTGATTATGCCACCACAATGCAAAACTGGAAAGGAGGCTGGAATTCTTATTTCCCAAATGCTAGAAGTGAAAAGCCAGCGGATTCGCACTCTAGCTGGCACAGGGGACCAAGCTCTCAGGCGTCACCCTGCGCTGCACGCTCCTAGCGAGCTGGATTCCTGGAGGTGGGAGGGGAACAGACACCCGCCAGGCTCTGGGCCAGGCTCCCAGATGCTAGTCCATTATCTCTCTCTGGGCAAGATTGCCCACAGCAGGTGGAGAGCCCGGATCATAACTCGGGATTGTCTGGCCCCGGGGTGGGCCCTTCCACCACCGCAGCTGCTGCAGTGGGCAGTGTGGGCCCTCCTCACCGAGCCCACTGAGCAGCCTTCTCTCCAGCCGTTCCCAGACCTGCAGAGCAGCAAAGGGCCCGGAGATCCCTGTCACCTGGCTGGGGCAATGCGAAGGGACACCAACAGAGGCGGCATGTGGTGCCTCAGATCCACCATCTCCTTCCCCGTCAGCCACCTATCGCTGGTGGCTGCTGGCGCTCTGAGTCACGGCCTCATCCCAGCTCTTCTTCCAGATTCCGAATTACCGCCCCAGCAACATGCCTTCCTGAGGCAAGGGAAGAGTCCCACCTCGTCTTAATACCTTTGTCCTTGTCACACTGCAGGACAGGTGCCACTTAGTTTGGATTATTTTTAAAAAGACAATTTGATGTAACTTGCCTTTATTCGTCTTCTAAATTAAAAAAAAAAAAATCCCAGTCAATGAGTCCTCCTGAGAGAGTTACCCTGAATGAATCTCTCAGTAGCTCAGCAAGCCAGCCGCCTGCCCCGGCACCTGTCCATCTACCAGACATTTCCTGTGCATCTGCTCTGTGCCACGCCCTGTGCTGGAGGTCAGAGAGGACAAGAGAAACATGCCATCTGTCCTGGGGGCTCACGGTCTGTGGGCCTGAGTCTCTGGACCCAGAAGCAGAACTGCAGTGGACTGAAGAGGGGCTGGGAGGAGAGGCGGTGGCCAGAGTGCACTTGTAGACCCCTTTCGGAGCTTGCGTGGGAAGGAAAAGAGAGCACAGTAGCTAGGAGGCAAGAAAGGATCGTGAGAAAGTGGTTTTAGGCGGGGAGAAACCTTAGCACTTTGAAGGTTGGAAAGAAAGGGGTCGGAGGCAGGATGGTGCCTTGAGGAAGAGGAGAGGAAGGCGTGGAGTGGGGTTCAGGAGGAGTGGCAAGGAGCTGGGGGTTCTGGCTGGGGAAGAAGGGGGAGACCTCTTCTTGCCTTGATGGGGGGAAGAGCTGACACAAAAAGATCAGAACTTTCTTGGTATTTACTTAGTATTTACTTACTTGGGGCAAAAGGATTTCAGTTTTGATGTTAGCCACACGAGGTGCTGCATCCCAGAGAGGAGACCCTTGGCTTTTATTGCCTGAATCCCTGCTCCCCCAGATCTAAGAGGACACAATCATTTTCAGGCTGGGGCAGATTTAGTGCCATCAAACTGTCCTCCTTCACATTCCCTTCACTCTGCCTACTGCTAGATCTCCCTGGCTACGCTCCCTGGGTACCACATTATCTCCACGACCCGTGCTAATGATGTCCTTTTTTTTTTAAATGCTGGGCAATCTAAATCTCCCCTAACACTTGTCCTCTGTGCTGACGGATTCAATGTGTATAATTCCGGATGCACAACATTCCTCACAAATGACATTTCTCTCCTGAGGTTCAGAGTAGGTATCCACAGGAGGGCAGCTGGATATGAGGAACAGTGTATTCTGCCACTGGATAAAGGCAGGTGCCTTACTCCTTTGTCATATTATTCTGGAAAAAAAAAAAAAAGGATTTCTTCCCTGTTTTTTTCCTATGTACCTTAGAGAAACTAAAACATAATTAGAAGTTTTCAGGTTGAAGATAATTTGAAGAGGAGACATAGAGTCCTACAGCTGAGATGTTTCAACAAATTCATTCAGCACACTCTGAGAATTTGGACCAAACCTGGAGGTTCAGAGTAGAATGTAGAATGACCATGATTATACTTTTTCCTTTTTTTTTTCTTTCTTTTGGTGAGGAAGATTAGCCAGGAACTAACATCTGTAGCCAATCCTCCTCTTTTTGCTGAGGAAGATTGGCCCTGGGCTAACATCCATGCCCATCTTCCTCTACTTTGTATGTGGGACACCTGCCACAGCATGGCTTGATAAGTGGTGCATAGGTCCCCACCTGGGATCTGAACCTGCGAACCCCAGGCTGCCAAAGTGGAGCATGCGAACTTAACCGCTATGCCACCAGGCTGGCCCCCGTGGTTACACTTTTGTTCTTCAGGCGCTCAGAGACCGTTGGGGAGACAGGAAATTACCGTGGGACAATATTCTGACACATTAGCCAAAAGTGCCTCCCATGTCACTCCCCTCCACTTCTTCGCCACTCTTCAGGAAGCACATTCCCCACACTCAGGAAGAGAACATTTATTGCCAAGAAAAATTTTCCATAGAAGATTCCAAAACAGGCTCTTGAAACACTTAGAATAAATTTCTTAAAAACTAAGGCTTGTAATTGCAAGAGTCTGAAATTTTAAGACAGAAGATGCTTTTTCTTTTTTTTTTGGTTTTAAAGTTTGGCTTCGTAACTCAAAAGCTGCTATGCTGAATAACTTAATGTAAATGGTTGACTTCATACACATAGACAGGAAGAATGCCGTTTCCACCCCAGACTTGGTAAATATTCAGTGGGTAAGCTGAGGCAAAGAAGCAGGAGAGGAGGGAGGAGAGTGAGGCATAGGTGAATGCTGCTAAGAGGGCTTCAATGTAGGCCTCCTCACCTGAGTCCCAGGATGGGAAAGTAGAAGTCTCAGATGCATGTACAGGGACCAAGATCAGAGGGGTCCCATACCTCACTTTGCATCTGAAAGCCTGGGAAGAAACAGCCTTGCAAAGACTCAGAGCTAGCCTGGAGACGGAAGAGGGCAATCGTGACAGGGCAGGTGTGGGCAGGTCAGAGGACCCACTGATGTCTTCTGGTCAGAGCAAGAGAGGCGCAGAGCGACTAATGTGGTCCTGCCATTGGGAAAGCTGAGGGGGGTGAGGAAGTCGATGTGGACTCCTGAAGAGCAGAAGCATGAGAACAAATAAGGCCAACAAACCAAGTACAAGTGAGCATTCTACATGTCAACAGAAGCCCACATGGAAAAACCCTGAAGACCAGTGCCTCTCCTTGGATGCCAGAGGGGCATGTAGGGCCCCCAAATTTAGATCTTCCTGGGAGAAAGAAAAGGTCGAAAAGAGAGCAAGAACTCTAAATGGACACAAATGAGATTGTGAAAATTCATAAGTGATTGAGTTTACCTTTAATTTGCAAGATTAAGTTTCCTACTACCCAGAGGAAATGGGGGCTCAAAGATCTACTACGTTAGGTCATAGAGAAAAAAGTTCCATTTTTGCCTGCCTGAGTTTGAGGCTGAAATTCATATCCATTATAGTATGAAGATACTGACAATACAGCATACCGAACACTAGAGTTTAGGAAAAAGCAGAAGAGGCAGTGAGACATACTTTCTTTGGGGGAAATTAGTAGTTTTTCTAGCCATTGGCCAATTCACCATGGTCACTTGACTACAAAAAGTCCGTCAGATCGTTAGAGATAATTTAATCCTGCTCCCTGTACAGATGGGAAACCTAAAGTCCAATGGGAAAAGATATGTCCAAGTTCAGACAAGCAGCCCACCCAGAATAAGGTTGGATCCTGGGTTTCCTGACAACTGGTCTAGGGCTGTTCCACCTCACCATGCTGACAATACTCTCTTTTTGGGCTTTTTTCTCTTCTTTCAATGGTTTGGGAGAGTGAGAGGATGTTGAGAAATTTCTTTGGATTTGAAGGGAAAAGGGACACTGAGGTTTAATGACCTGGGTGATGCTTAATAGGAGCACAGAATCCCATTGGAAAGTTCATCTGTGATTTTGGTAGGAAAAAAAGTCGTTTCTGAAACATTTGAGATCCTCCCTAATACCCAAATTCAACCACTCTACCAGGGGCACAACCTACCCTAAGAAGTAGTGTGTCAATTTCAAGTTTGGAAAGGACACTTGAGTAGGGAGTCCCTGAATTACTTCCTAACCAAAATGAGAAAGATGATCACATTGCAGGTCATGGTCAGTTCATGGTGTTTGCCTAAATTGTTCGGACAATGAGGTCAAAGTTTACTTGTGGCTTTCAAATGAGGATTGATACGCTTTGTGACAGCTTTTCTTCTTGAAGCCAAAAGTACTGCCATTATTACGATAAATGTTGGAGATAGAGTTGCTTTAACTTGTAAACGGATTAAATGTTGGAGAGTAAGCAGAAGAGAGAATCTAAGATGTCTCTTAGGTTTTGACCTGAGTGGGCCTTTGGGTCAATGGTAGTGCCGTTTATTAAGATGTACAGCTATTATTTGGATTGGGATTTACAATCTATCATGCACCCCTCACATACAAGATGCTTCTTCATGCATAAGAGGACCCACGTTTCATAGATAAGGAGTTTTAAGCTCAGGATATTGAGGTAGCTTTTCTAAGGTCATATGATGTATAAATAACAGAGGGGATTTGAACTCTGGAACTCTTGAACTCTGGAAGCCTACCTGACTTCCAAGCCTGCACTCTCTTCACTGTATTTGGAATGTCTAAAACACAGTTACTCAAATTAGAGGTTGATAGCCGTGTAGATAGGGCAACCTACCATCTAATCTGGGTCTCTTTTGAGAGGGAAGGGTCTGGCAGGACTATAAAGAATTAAGCCAGGTCAACAGATAACAACTAAGACTGTCCCTAGTAAACCCAAATACATAGTCACCCTACATAGGTGGCAATTACACAGCGTGCCCCAGCCTTCTTCGTTGGTCCCATCAAATACTGCTAGCCTGGACGGACTCCCTGGCTGGTCCCGTGAATGCAGCCACAGTGCCATGGGCATTCCTTTTTCAAGGGGTGGATCACACAGAGCACAAGCAATTTCTTTCCACATCTTTCTCTCCTCTAGGTTTTAGGCTTCTTGGGGAAGGGTTGATCCCTGGTTTATCTCTGCCTCTCCGTGTAGAACAGAGCTTGGAAGAGTCTTGATGTTCAGTCCATGTTAGCTGAACGAACGGTCCACAGTGTGGATTCTCTCATCAAAGGTGATCTTCACCTCCCTGTGTTCTGGGACACGGCTCTACTTCTCGTGGCGGGGGGAACAGCAGCTTCTTGAGATGCCAACAGCTCCTGGCTGCGGCCCTCACCTGGTGCTACAAATTTCTTTAGGTTCTCTGCGAGAGATGTACCTGCCTCTAATTTTGGTAATTTTCTATTATTTCATTAATATGTTAAACAACAACACATCAACATATTAGTAACATTTGCATAGCACTTTCATATTCACAAATTTGTCCTTACAATATCCCTGTGATTGAAAGAACCTGTAACAGGTATTTATCATTTCATCTTCTCAGCACTTTTCACTTCTTCTGAGGCCACTATGCCCATCTTCAGGGAACCATGTCTCATCTCCTTCTAACAGCCCCTAACAGGTGGTCCAAAGGTGAGTTGTCACCTTCCTATAAGCCCTTGCCTCCCCAGGGCATGACTGGCAGTGATTGACCCAGAGATAGGCATGCTGCACAAACTAGGCTAATCAGTGTTCTCCCCTAGGAGCTAAGGGCAGAGAGTCCCTTCCTCTGTCAGTGAACATGGGGAGAAGCGAGCCTGGGAGCTCCAGCAGCCACTATTCCAGTTATTGAAGAACGTCAATTCTAAGAGCAAAAAAGCCAAGGGCAGCATGTGCGGAGAAGTATAGATTAGAGGAAGAAATAGAGCTGTGATAGGGTTTGAGTCCTTGGCTCCAGCAGCCTCCGCTCTGCCAGGAGCATGAAAGGCCCAATAAATTTCCCCCTTTGCCTAAGCCACACTGAGCTGTGTTTCTGTCACTTGCAACTCAAAAAGGCCTGACTAACAAAGAGATATTGTCTCCATTTCACGGATGAGAAAGTTGAAGGCAGAAGGTCTTGGTTACTTGCTTAAGATCACAGAGGCTCTAAGTGCCAGAGTTAGGAATTAGGAATTAGAAAGATCTTGTGTTCTTCAGATGCCAAGCTGCGTCTTTTTCTCACTAAGCAGTATGTCCCTCCTCCAGGGCCCTTTTCTATTTGTGGGCTTTTCTATCATCAAAAAAAGAATGTTTCCCTTCCCTTTGACTTTCTCAAGGTGAACTCTCAGCTCTTTGCCTCTCAGGACATCCTCACATCTTCAGACATCTGATAATGTATTTTGTTCCTACTCCATTTCTTCTGTCTGATTAAGCTCCAATTCAGTTACCCTTCAGTCACTTGGACAAAGTCAAAATGTTGTGATGCAATATGAAAGCAATATGGTCTCCTGCCTGGAGATGTCCTAAGAACTTAGGTGAAACTCATATTCCAAACCAAGTTTGGACTCAATCCTAGGCTAGATAGGTGCCAAAAGATGCTGAATATCTAGATCCTAAGGGAGTCCTGATGTTCCTGCTTCCTGAAGGTGGTGAGGCTCAGCCATATGGAATGGCCATGATGAAATGGGCCAACTAAACTCTTGTGCCCTCATCATCTTGGCTCAGTCTGTGTTCTACCAAGTTGTCTGCTACACGCCATGGCTTTGATCATGCTCAACTACAGGGCATTGCAGGCACTAGGAAGAAAGCATCATTATACTTGTTTTTGTAAGTTGTTTGTCCCATCACGTGAGTTCTATCCTTGGAAGACAGCCAAAAACCCCAGTCTGAAGTGGAATGTAACATTTTGAAAAATCTTTCAAAGAAGGTATTGTTACTCTCATTTTTTATATAAGAGAAAATTGAGGCTCAGGAAGGTGAAGTAAATGCTAATATTCTATATCTCCAGTCCAATTTTTTTTTGCTTTCTAGGCCCATATGTTCTCCTGCCTCTTGGACATGGCCACCATCCATGTACCCAGTGGCACCACAAACTCAACATTTCCAGAGCTGAACTCATCACTTTTATCGTCCAAACCTGTTCCCTCTCTCAGTTGATGATCCACCCATCCATCCATCCATTCATGCATACATACATACATACATACATCCTCCATTCATTCAGTTACTCAAATCAGAAACTTCAGTGAATATCAAGAGCATTAGTGATGGATTCAGGCTTCAGTTTGAACTTTGTTCTACCATTAATATAATTTCTCTCACTTCCCCATGATCCATCTTGGTTTCAATTACTTCATCTGTAAAATGAAGATTATAATACTGAGTCAGACATCTGACACTGGATGACAGCACTTGCATTACATTTTTGATAGCATAGAAAAAAGTGTGCGTGCATATTATATGGCATGGTGTTTGGCACTTAAACTTTTACTGAATGATTATTATTATCTTTAATATTTCTATTAACATTGATACATATACTGTGCATCTGAGTGAACCCCAAAGCACTCTGTATATGTAGTTGTTTGCATAAATATACATGCATTGTATGTTCACAAACTCACATATGTAAATGTGTACACACACAATAGATGGACAGACAAGTCGACTAAATGGGATTGGTAAAGGAATATGTCATTCTCTCCCCAGGGGGAGTCCTTGCAGATTCACATTTGTGTAAGAGAATTTTAGATATTATTTAGAATGTTAGATACACTGATCCAGGAATTCAGAATGAAGTTTTGGGTCATGAACTTTATTATTATTAACAGTGACTGCTGATTATTCAGTGTTTACTGCATGCTGGCACTGCGTTAAGTGCATTATATCTGTCAATCATTTAATCTTTGCAATAATGTTGAAGAGTAAGATTTGGAGTCTTTGCATCACAGGTGAGGCGAGTGACATTTAGAGAGGTTAAGCCTTTGCTCCAGGTCACACAGCCTGTCCATGGCCGAGCTGGGATTCTAATTCCAGAGCCTGGCTCTTGCTCCCACCCAATGTCCTCACATCACTGAGAACCAATTGTTATTTACAGATACCTCTGCCTTCGGGGTCTTTTTCAATCAGTAGCTGTTGGTGGTTTTCCAAGTCTGTGTCCCCAAGGTCACAGTAGCAGTCTCATGTCTCTTTCTGATCAGGGCTAGCTGTTGCTAAGTGATGGATTTTCCAGGTCTCTGGCTTGGCCCTCGAGGTTAGATTTCACGTCCAAAATGGCATTTGAACAGCACTTCGCCTCCCAAAGGATCCCAAAGCCACTTATCAGGTTTGCCTCCTCAGGGGCTGTCTCGTGGGCATGAGTAGCGTCTAGCAGCTTGGCTGAATACCCTGTGCTTGGGGACCCAGAGAAAGTCGAGATGGGTAATGCTGCTCCTTCCACCCCAATATTGCGGTGGGTTGGGGAGAGGAGTTCAGAAATGAGCGAAGCTAGACCCATTTCCAAGATTCCCAATGTATAACACTTACACACACCCCTGGCTCTCCATGTGAAGTGAGATGGAAAAAGCTGTATTTACCAAAGCTCCTCTCAGGAGAGAAATGCTTTAAAGAGCATTCTCTGGACACAAAGCCTTCAAAGTTGCCCTCTAAGATGGGTGAGTCCATTAACGTGTTCATTTACTAAACGCATCCTACATGAAACCACTGTTGTAAAAGGCTTACATGAAGTATCCCATTTCATCTTCACCACAACCCTAGGGTAAGCACCATTATCTCCATTTTGCAGATGAGGAAACAGGTGCAGAAAGGTGAAGTCATTGGTCTAAGGCCACAAAGTTGTGAAGGAGGACTTTGAACCCACACTCTGGACTCCAAAACCTGGGGTTCAACCACTCTGCAAGACCGCCTTTGACACCTGCAGGATGAGGAAAGATGGTTAGGGAAGGGGGTGCCTTGGTGGCTGGGGGTCAAGGGGAGATTTGGGAAGGTCATATCCAATGGGGGCTTCTGTGAAATGCATTGTGATTCTGCCCTGGGATGCCAGAAATCTTGAATTAAAAATTACAATCAAAATATCAATATGTTTGATGTGATGGTGCTTTGGGGGGAAGGTGGTGATGCGGCTGAGTGTGTGCTGGAATGGTTGGGAGGCGAGCCAGCCTGTGAGGACAAGGGGTCAGCAGCCACCTGGGTTACAGGGATGGTGCCAAACGGGGGTGAGAAGGGCGCGTTGGATCCCATTGTACTATCTAACCCGCCATTACATCTCTTCAGTCACCAGGGGCTTGCGCACGGTTGGCTCCCTTGGAGAAGCCTTCCCTAACTAGTTTAAGCTCAGCGGAAAGCGCGTGACATTTGGGATTTGGATTCCATTTAAGTGTTGCCAAGAGGAAGGTAGAAAGTACACACACGGAGCGCCGGGCGGTCCTGCCACTCCTGCAGCATCAAAGCACTGGAGAAAGATCTCCAAAGAGACTCTGGGGGGCTTTGCAAATTTCCCTGACAAAATAGCATTTTTGACAGAAATAACCGAAATGGCAAGGCATGAATTAAAATCCTCTTGAAACCCAAAAGGATTTTAGGATGAGAAATTCCTTCCCCCAAAAGCAATGAAGCCAGACCATGGGGGGATTTTTTTTTGAGGGCATTTCTATCAGAAGTCAAACTATCCATCAGAAAAGTTTTTAAAAATCAGGAAATCATGAAATACCACGCTTTAGAAAGCCCTGCAAACCACTTTGAACTTTTTGTTTAAATTACTCTTTGTTTTTATGAAATCCTAGTGGGTGGCCTCATAGGTGACTCCAAAGTTTCGCCGAGACAGGCTTTGCGACTGTAAGTAAAGTCCACTCTCTCTGGTCGTTTTATCACCCAGTACAGATGCACTGGACAGACGGCTGCTGACATTGCGAACAGCCTCTTCTGGTCTGTTTACCAGGCCATGTCCTCACACAAGGGCCTGCCAGGCTCAGGGATGGAGATGCTGCATAATCGGTGTCCTACATAGCTCTGAATAACACTGAGACAGCTATTCCAGGATCAATCTTGTTTACTCCAGCCTCGTGGCTAAATAGACTGCCAGCAGGGCTCTGAAGCCTGAGGTGGCATTCCCAAGAGGGGCTGAAAGGAGTTGCCCCAAGCTCTTGGGGTGAAGACGCTCCCTCCTCTCGCCGCCCCTCCCACAACCACCCCACCTGCTGGGGTCCAGGGCTATATGATTGGCATCCTGCTGCAGAGCATGCCGGCAGGGGCTGAGTTAGGCCATAACTCAATCAATCCCTTCCAATTATGTCAGCGGAGAGGAGACTAAGGAAAGAGGCATTCAGTGAACATTTATTGACCTCTGCTTCTGTTGTCTTTATTTATGCTGTTTTATTTAATCCCCTTTAAAAGCCTGGAGCAATCTGAATTATTCCTCTTCTTGAGTTGAGAAAATTGAGGTTCAGGGAGAATAACCACTTGTTGGAAACCCCTGGGCCTTTGGACTCTAGGGTTCAATGCACAATCCTCTACAACATTGCCTCTCAGGGGGATTATACAGATACAGTCCTTGAAGACAGGGGCATACAATCAACATCTGTGTATAGGCTGGCCAAAGAAAGCACTTTTTGAGTGCTTACTATGTGTCAGTAATTGTTCCAAGTGCTTCTCATGTAGTAACTCACTTAATCCTTAGAGCAGCCGAATGTTTTTACCCTCATTTTGCAGATGAGGAAACTCGGGCAGAGCAAAGGGAGACTGAGAGGCTTTTCTAAAGTCACAGAGCTAGAAGGAGCGGAGCCGGGACTCAAGCCCAGACAGCAAGGTTCTGATGCTTTCTCCCCCCAACATTCTGTGAGGAAAAATTTCAAACACAGAAAATCTGAAAGAATGCTACAGTGAACACCAGTGTGCCCACTCCCTAGATTCTGCAATTGTTAGCATTTTGCTACATTTATTTTACTTCACATCTATCCATCTACCCATCCGTCAACTCATCTTATTTTTGACGCATTTCAAAGTAAGTTGCAGACATCTCTATACTTCACCCCTAAACACTTTAGCATGGGTATCATTAACAAGAATTCAAAAGTCATTTGTGGTATTTTTTTGAGATAAAATTTACATAGAGAGAAATGCACAAATCTTAATTGTAGCATTCAATGAAAGTCAACAAATATGTACACCTGTGTTGCTCAAACCTTATCAAGATATAGAACATTTGCATCACTCCAGAAAGTTCCCTCATGTCCTTTCCCAGTTAATACCCACACCACTTGCCCCCAGGAAACCACTGTTCTGACTTTTCAACATAGATATGTTTTTCTTCTTCTAGAACTTTATATAAATGGAATCATTCAGTATGTACTCTTCTGTGTCCGGCTTCTTTCGCTTGGCATGGTTATTAGATTTATCCACATTGCTGTGTGTATCAGTAGCTTGTTCCTGTATATTGCTGAGTGGTATCCCATTGTATGAATGTGCCACAGTTGGTTCGTTCATTCTCTTGTTTATGAACACCTGGGCTACCCCCACCTCACTTGCTTCAGGCTATTTTGAATAAGGTTGCTATGAACATCCATATACAAGTCTACCTGTGGACATAGGCTTTCATTTCTTAGAGTTAAAATTTAGGAGTGGAATTGCTGGGTAAAAGAGAAGATTCATGTCTAGTTTGATAAGGAATTGCCAGACTGCATTCCACTCCCACCAGCAGTGTGTGAGAGCTCCCTTTGAAGGCTAAGCTTCTAAGCAATACCGGCTGCTGCGTCTCCTAGTAGGAGGCTGATAAATATTTGCAGTTGAATGAGTTCCTAAAGGTCAGAAAGAATGGATTTGGTTTTAGCAGAGATAACACCTGCTGGGCCAGGGGGGAATCAGTTTTCACCTCTTCCACTTATTTTTCCTACCAAACTCTCAGGGGCTGCACCAACTACGACTGCAAGCCTGTGTGGTGCGCCTGCTGAGCACCTGGCACTCGGTAAGTCCTCTACAAACACACGAACGCTCTACAGTCCTCAGCCTTGGCGTTAGGAGCTCTGTTTATCCCATTTTGTAGGTCAGGAAACTGAGGCTCAGATGAGTGAGCGACTCACCCGCGGGCACTCACCAAACACAAAGACGAGATTTGATTTCACTTCTGTCTGACTTCAAAGTCTGAGCGTTTTCTACTGCATTCTAAAATCCTCTGCTGCAGAAGAGGACAGACTGGGCGAACGCAGGGGCAGCGTAGAGATGGAGCTGAACATGCTGGGCCCCCAGGGGCCCCGATTCCCAGGAAATCTGTAACTAACAGAAGGCATCTTAGGACCAGAGTGATGGGCACAAATCTCCGCGGTAACCTTGCTGCTAAAGACTCATCCTTAAAGGGAACTGGGAGCAGCTGCAGGGGTACAGACAGAAAATGTTCTACAGTTAGTAATTAATTCCGCAGTGAGCAACTGCAACTCTGATACAAAGAAGTGACCACCTTGGCACAGACTGGCACAGGAACAAATAAGAAAAGAAACCCAGCATGGGACACAAAGAAGGCAGTCATGTCTTTAAAGGCAAAAACTGGAAACCATCTCAAGATCCATCCACAAGGCACTGGCTAAAAACGTAACGATGGTGCATCCATGCCGTGGAAGTCGAGGCAGCCGGGAAAAAGAATGAGGACTATCTCCCTGAGCTCATGCGAAACGGTGCCCTATACATTTTAAGTAAACACAGATACACACAAGTTCAAGTATTTTATGTAGAATATGAGCTGATTTGTGTGCAGAAGAATTCTCTTATGCTTATAAATATACAGCACATTTCTGGGGGAACATACTAAACACTATGAACAGTGGCTATCTCCTTCCTTCTTTACATGATTCTGAACTCTACATTTTTTTTAAACACTGGCGACAAGTAGAGACAACCACAAAAGAAGGGTTGGCCAGAAATCTCCGCAGATCCTGTGTCCAGGAGTGCCAGAGGCTGTGCCAGCTTCTCTAGTGGGGCAGGGATGAGGGAGATGCCCCGCCTGCCTTCAAGCCACGCTGCCTCGGGCTCCCTCTTCAGCATTCATTTCTGGAGTGCCTGTGTGCAGGGCTGCGGCATTGCACAACCGCGGGGGGCGCCGCCCGCATTCCAGGCTGTGGAAACAGCACCACTATTGCTGGGCTGGAATTGTGCACTGTGGCAGCCCCAGCTGTACAGTCTGGGTTTACCACCCATGGAGGCTCGATTATACTGAAGCTACATAGGTGCTGGCAGCCCTCATCCTCTGGGACATTCTCAGTGGCCTTTGGTCTGGGGAGCTGGGTAGAGAAGCTCCTTCTGCCCAGGCAGTTGGTCTCTTTCCCACCTTTGGTGCACAGAGGGCTCATTTAGTGACAGCCTCCTATCACGCCATCCTCTGCCCCTCTGGAGGGATATGTCTAAAATGCAGAGATAATCTCATCACTTGGCAGCTTAAAACTTTCCATGGCTCCCCATTGCCTACAGGAATGCATACTGGTCATTGAGCACTTTAAAAATGTTCATTCCTGGGCATCCTTTGAGATTTTAATTCTCTGGGTCAGGAGCAAGAACTAGAATCTGCGTTTTTATAAGTGCTGCAAGTTAATTCTGATATGAATGTCCTTCAGACCACACATAGGGAAATGGTGACTCACAGGCACGCCAGAACTTTCCTGAATGAACTTCGAGGCCCTGTGTGATCTCTAAACCACTTTTCTTTCCACTTGTCCTGCTTCGCCCTGTACTCCAGTCGCATGGAATCCCGTGCCTGTCCTCAAATACGCCACTTTCTTCCCCACCCCCCTGCCTTGGCATGTGGTGGCCCTCGGCCTAGAACGCCCTTCCCCATGCGCTGGGTCTGGAGAGCCTGTGCTCACCTTCCAAGGCCCAGGCCTCACGCAGCCTCCCGTGGAGCCTCCTGCCTCTCCGGCAGCGCAGACGCTCGCTTGCACTTCCCTCTGATCTCTTCAGCCCTTCTGCCGTGCGGGAGCACCTGCAGGTGCCGCGGCCCCGGGCTGGGAGGGTCTTAAGGCAGGACGGCAGCCGTGTGTCTCTGCGTCCCAGGGCTTGCCTCCCCAGGAGGCACAGCAGTAAGAGCAGAGGAGGAACGGTAGGGGAAGGGGTCGGGCTGGCAAGCGTCACCTTCAGTGTGACTCGAGTCCCCAGGACAGAGAAAAGGGAGACAGAGACGAAGAGCCGGGAGACAAGTCGGGATCCAGAATTAGATTGCCGGGCACACAGAGGAAGCTCCACGGGCCAGAGTGCTGGCTCGTCCCCAAGCCTGGCTGCAGCGGCTGGGGTGGCTGTTGTGGCCTCAGAGACACTCCGGGGGCGGGGTAGAGCCTTCATTTAGAGGCCACGGCGAGGAGCCTACGTGTTGGTGGAGAACAGTCTTCTCGTTTCCCCCACCCTTACACGGCCCCTCCTTGCTTCTAGGTTCCTTCAGGGTTCTCCACCCATTTGGCTGCCCCCATCAAGCCCTAACCCTGAGATGGACCCTCTCCTCCTTCCTGCTGTCCCGGGAGCCCAAGTCCTGCCGTCTCACGTCACAGCCTCCCCTGGTTTCCCTCCCTCCTTCCGCACCCTGGCCTTCGTCTGGCTCCGGCCTCCCTCGGCTGGAGAGCTCAGGCACCAGCTATTGTAGAGAAACATTTCTGAGCAGCAGCTGACAACACGCGCCGGGAAGACGACAGACCTCCCACTTGCGGAGTTTTTACCAAACCTTTACAGGTTGCAGTCTTCTACCCTGCAATCATCCCACAAAGCTGTCAGGAGCGTCACGGAAAATGAAAACCTGCAACGAGCAAAGTTCACACAACAGAAGGCTGCCAATCGTCAGCGCGTCGTGGGGGCTGCTTCCTCGACTAGATTTTCACAACCAGCAAATTGTAGGACGCCACAGCCTTCTCACACTCTGGTGTGTGTATTTCTCCCTCTTGACCCCCGAGAGGTGCCCTGAAGGATCGGAAGAGCTTGGGCGTTGGTGGGAGACAATTTTGCTTCAAATTCTAGCTCTGCAGCTGCGGTACTCTCCCAGGTCATCTCAGCTGTCTGAGCCCAGCGTCCTCGTGTGTAAGCTGGAGATGTCCCTAACCCCGCAGACTCCTGTGAGAGTTACCTGTGGTCTAACAAGTGAAGAGCCCGGCGCAGGGCCTGGGCTGCTCCAGACGACCAACAGATCATGGTGCCCTTCTCACCTTTGCCTGGTGTCTGTCCGTCTGTCCATCATCTCTTCAATGAGGAGAGGCCTCCACAACAATGGGATTGAGAACACACACTCCACAACCAGAACAGCTCCCTGGATTCAAATCCCAGCTCTGCCACTTCTTAGCTGTGTTGTCTTGGTCAAGTTACTTCACCTCTCTGTGCCTCTGTTTCCTCATCTGTAAAACAGTGCTAATAAAAGTACCTGACACTTAGATGTTATTGTGAGGCTTAAGTGGGTTATAAAATGTGGACCTAGTAAACTCTCAACAAATATTAGTAATTACTGCGAGTCTTTATCCAGGCAAAATTTAGGGAGTGCTTATAGCCTGCTGGGGACCGCGAAGGAGCCTACAATTAAGCTGGAGACCCTGTGCACATGCCCCCAAATACCCTGTCATAAAGGACTGTTTTCCAGAGATGCTCATTAGCTCCGCCTGGCAAAGCGTGAGTGCAGATTCTAATGTTGTAACCTGGCCCAGCACTAGTGGAATGTGGGATGGCCAAGCAGGAAAAGCAGGCATTTGCAGACAAATGGACCTAAATTCACATCCCAAGCTGAGTGACATCAGACAAATGGCTTCACTCCTCTAAACCTTGGTTTTCTCATCTATAAATTGGGATCCTGATACCTATCTCTCAGAGCTTGTTGAGGATGTTATGGAATAATGGACGACCCAACAAATGTTAGCATCCTTCTTCTCTTGTTCACCAGGCCACATCAGGTCTGGGGCTTTTCAAGAAGTGTTAAAAAGCAGACTGCCTACCCACAGAGGGCTGGCTAGTTCAGGCGGGGTGCTGCTTCAGAAAGTTGAGAAAAGCTGTTCCCGAGTCACGGCGGTGGAAACGTCCTGGCACAGCTCCCCAGCTTTCCTCTGTCCTTAAACTGCTGTGCTGCTTCTCAGTTCTGACTCACCCACAGCTCCTCTTTCCCACACCAGTGGGAGGTTGTTTGGGCTCTAATTACAGCATCTCATTTTCCTAGGGCTTGGTCGCTCAGTCACAAAGTGTCAGACCTAAATCCATCCAGACACTTGCCACCCTCATAAGCAGGACCCTTCTCTTCAATGATTCATAGACCCCCAATGATCGCATGTCATATGGGGCTGGAAGGAGCAGGGTGGAGATGGAAGATGATGAAGATGCTAGTCATGTTACTGTGCACCAGAAACTGCATGCCCACAGCCCTGATTAATCCTTACAACCAGCCAATGATGTAGGCAATATCATCATCCCTATTTCACAGGTGTGGGACCTGAGACTCAGAAAGATGACACCACTTAGCCGCTAGTACACAGTAGAACAGGGATTCCAACCCAGTTTCTTTCAAGAAGTTCATACTCTTAACCACTATACAACATGGCCTCTCGCTGGGCTGACTTGACTCTGAAGCCATGGTTCTCCAGTAGTGTTATCACCACATCATCGCCAGGCCCTCATTATGCAGGTCAGGTTGGAGAGACGGCACATGTGGGCACACACAGGCGTGTGTACACACACGCACGCTGACGTTTGCCGTGGTCAGATTTTGAACCCAAGAAGTTCCGTGTATTATTAGGCTGATATGTCCAACTGCTTCTACCTGGGAGCAATCACACTCAAGGAAGCTGCAGGAATGTGACAAGGAGAAGGAGACAGAAACAATTATAAAAGCGAAAAACCAAACAAAACAACTGGGACCCTCTGCCTTGGGAGTCAGATGGCCGAAGGCACCCTGTCCTCTGGTCATCTGAGTCCACATAAGGAGAACAATTGACACCACAAGTGCTGCAGGTGGAAGGAAGAAGGAAGGAGGGGAGGCGAGAAAGGGGATGGGGGAATGAAGGTGACGACAGGCCAAGCCCCAGCGGAGAAGTTGTCCTTTGCGGTCTTGATTATGAGTACAGCCTCTGTTCCCTCCTCTGTGAAGAGGGCACTGAATCCAGGTCCACCTCGCCATAAAACCCACCCCTTTCCAGCCAGCCTGGTGGCATAGTGGTTAAGTTCGTGCGCTCCACTTCAGGGCCTCTGGTTTGCAGGTTTGTATCCTGGGCGCGGACCTACGCACCGCTCATCAGGCCACGCTGTGGCGGCGTCCCACATACAAAACAGAGGAAGATGGGCACAGATGTGAGCTCAGGGACAGTCTTCCTCAGCAAAAAAAAACCACACAAAAAGCCTATCACCCTGTTTGCACAACAACCTCCCAGTTGCCTCCTGAGAAAATACAGGTGCTGAGCATTTGAGAACAGGTTTATTAATCACCATTTTACAGACAAGACAATGAGGCTCAGTAAAATTAGGTAATTAGACCAAAGATCCAAGGCTAGCACACCCCGAAGGCAGACTGAGGGTGTTTTCAGGGTCCGTGGTCCTTCTTTCAAGCTCTGTCCTCTCTCTGTCAGGGAGGGTCACGAAGGCCCTTTTGCTGTCCAAGTCCAAGTCAGCTTTATATCCCAACGCAAAGAGACACCCTGAGTTGAGCATGAAGTTTCTCCAAAACTTTTTGCTAGGGACAGCCAACTGGGTGAGCAAGAAAATAAAAGAACCAATCTGCTTACTAAAATGGAGTCTCATTTGTTCTCTGAACTCTTGAGTATTTTGAAAAAGACATGGAGCTACAGACTTATTTTGGAAGCTTAGCTACCAACAGGTTGTTTCTCAGTCTTACCTCCTCTCATTTTTTGGGTTTGGCTATTTCTCCTTTATCTGGGTTGAGAAGAGAGAAGGTGGGACTTGCGGGGCTGTGTTGGCTAAGTGAGTTTCCCCTGCCCCGTCCCCTCTGCTCTGTGATGGGTGTGGAAGAAGAAAACACATCATGTTGCTCAGTTCTTGTCCACAATTAAGTCCGTGTGCACAGTAAGGCTGTTTGTGCGAAGTCCTTGGAAATACAGAAGTCAAACTCCCCACCAAATTTGTAGGGGAGAGAAGTATGATACTAACAAGTGTCTTTTCCCTCTGTTTTTAATAGACAGGGGAAAATGCAATGACATTGACTTTAAATAATGAAAGTGCCTTAGTTGGCCCCATATTCCTCACTGGGTGTTGCGAATGCTTTTCCGAGGATGAAGCATAGTTTTTACTTTTAAATAACTCACGAAATGTTTGCACCACTTTTTCTATAGTTGTCTTAACTGCTTAGGATCTGAAGATTGGTTTTTCCCTCCAAAAGCTAGAAAAGGCACAGCTTTGCTTTAAACCTGAGGAATGGGCTTCTTCTCCTAAGGCATTCAGATAAGCCTGCATTTCCCTCCACCTTCTCCAGTGTTTTTGTGAGGTGTGTGCGTGAAGCTTGTCTCCCTGGAAAAGGTTCAGGAAAATCTACCAAGCTCATCACCGGGTGTGGAATGGGCTCTGTGTCTGGGGAGACGGCGCCGTGTTGAGTCCTCCTTCCGGGTGGTGTGGGGTGAGAGCAGCTCCAGCACGGGCACCCGGTCACGTGGGGTCAGGCGAGTAAACAGTGCTCTCAGGTGGAAACGTTGTCCGCCGTTGTTGTCCCTGCAGTCAGGGAATTCAGAGTCATAGAGCTCAACATTTGGCGTTTTGAGGGACCTTAGAGATCATCTGGCCCACACGCTCTGTTTCACAGGTGAGGAAGGTGAGGCTGACAGGGTGACGTGCATGCACTCGGCCACCCAGGTAGTCAGCAACACAGCCAAGACTCGAACCTGGACCTTCTCCCGACCACCTGCTTCCTTTTGCACAGCTTGATGCTAACCCGTTATCTCAGAAGCCCTGTGGTGCAGCAGTCTTCTGAAAATGAAAATCCAGGGAAGGAAGGAAGGAGGGAAGGAAGAAAGGAAGGAAGGAGGGAGGGAGGGAGGGAGGGAGGGAGGGAAGGAAGGAAGGAAGGAAGGAAGGAAGGAAGAAAGGAAGGAAGGAAGGAAAACGTTCCCTTGTCCCCACTGGCCTGGGGAGAGGTCCCCAGCTCCTCCCCGTGGGATCAAACCTGCTTGCCATCTGGATCTGGCGCAGCTACATTAGCACCGCTTCTTGCCCCATCCCCTTCCCACTTCGTTTTCCCCAACCAAATCAAGTTTCCTCTAACACAATGCTGTTTCCAGCCTCTGCACCTTTGCATGTGCCCTTATTTCCCCCTGGAAATCCCTCTCCCAGCTCCAAGGTTGGCTCCTGTGGGCAGCCTCCCTGACCCCCTGCCCTCCCCAGCTTTGAGCAGGGCAATCATTCCTCCCCCAGAGCTGCGCCTCTTCTGGGCACACGCTCCTGTTACCGTCCTGAGCATGTGAGCTGCTGGAGGCGACGTCTGTCCACCAGCTGTGCGCTCCTTCAAGTCAAGGGGCAGGTTTTCCGTCTCTGTCTCCCTGGAGCCTGACACAGCGCTACTCGCAGGGCGACTGCCAATAAGTGTGGCTGGACACATGAACAGTCGTTTGGCAATGAATGCTGTCCAAACAACAGCCCTTGTTCTGGTGATAAAATATGGAAAAATTTGATCAAATTAGTGGCACAAAGAATTAAAGCTGAGAGTATAAACTCCAGCTCTATGCATCTCTTTCCCATCTAATTTTTTTTGTTAAGTTTAAAAAACAAATATTGTGGACTAGCCAAGTACAAAGAAACTCTTTCTTGAGCCACAACCTTACCAGGCGTGAGTAAATACAGCACATTTTTCCTGATGATGAATAATCATCTATTTACATACTAACTTGCCCATTTTCTAAGGAGGCATCAGACAATTCATCTTCTTAATTCAAGTTTCCTTAGTTCTAACAGGAGCCCAGCTAGGTGATAATTATTGCTGGCATTCCCCAGCACCTCCAAGATGGAAGGGCTGCTGACACATGGCAGAAATCCGTGCTAAACACTATTTCTAAAAGCAATATCGCAAAAAATCAAATGGAACGTGTTAACTGACTAGTACTTGGGCCTGAAAGGTGAATTCTCAACGTCACGCTGAGCCTGTGACTATACAGGCTAGAAACCAAATCATGAGAACAGTGAACATTTGTAGAGAGCTTACAGCTTGACTGCTGTCATCCCCTTTTCACAGTTGAGGAACTGAGGCAGAGAGAGGGAAGTAGCTTGCTCATCGTCTCACCCAGGCAATGGACTCTAGAGCCTGGGATCCTGCTGTGCTGCCTTCCCAAGAAAGTAACTAACACTTTATTGAATGTCTATCATGTGCCAGTTATTTTCATATGCATCATATGGTTAAGTGTCACAAGAACCCTCGATTGTAGTGGTTAAGAAAATCGTCTCTGAAGTCAAACTGTTTTGGTTTGAAATAAAGAGGAAATAAAAAACAAAGTTTCCCAGGAGAAAGCCTTTTGCCCCATCTTCCTTTCTACTCAGGTTGCTGGTGTGAGGACATGATGCCTAGAGTAGCAGCAGTCACCTTGTGACCATGAGGTAACAAGTCAACATGCTGAAGATGGTGAAGTAGAAAGAATAAAATGTGTCTCAATCTCTAAGCCCTTGCACCAAAAGTGGAGCTAATTTCAGACTTTATGTTACGTGAGATAATTAAATGACTTTATTTTTTTAAGCAACTATTAGTCAATAATTCTATCAGCTACAAATGAATTCCTTCTTGTTGGCTATAAGAGCTTTGAAAGGCTCCTGACACGGAGTCAGTGCTTAGTATGGTATCTGAACTTTACAGACAAGGAAACGTGATGAGTGAGGTTGAGGTCAGTTTACACAGCCGGCAAGATTTGAACTCAGTCGTGCCTGCCATGATGTTACCATACTCTCTCATTTGGTCAACCTCGGTTAACCTCTTGGAGCTTCTCCACGGCCATCCCTGACCCAAGTCCATTCTCTGAGTGTGATTCTGGGTCAGCGTGTCAGATAGACACTCTCATGCTGAGGGGGTAGAAGTGAGGTGTTGATTATAGGACTAGGGCACAGACAGGGGAATCATAAGTTTAGGGTTCACACTGGGGGAACCTACCCAGGACACTGTCAGAGGAATCCTCTAGTGCTTTCCAGAGCTGCCAAGGGAAGGAAGACACCAACATGCCGGCCTCACCAGCCATCTCACACGGAGAACTAACGAAGTCTCTTAAAGCAGTGTGCCAGAAATCCCAGACTTTCCACACCTAGTTGGTGGGACCTGGTGACACTTGCACGAGGCACTCACTCTGCCCCCATCCCTCCCCTGTACCTGACCCTTTCTCTCCTTCTGTGTAGCCCAGCTTCTTCCCGAGAGCAGCCAGCTTATGTCTACTCTGCCCAGGGACATCCAGCCAGAAAGGGCTAAGTCCCCAGCTTCTCTCCTGACCCCTGGGCCTCACGCCATCTTGCCTCACTCTCCCTGTCGCCCTCCCAGGGCGGGGGTGGGGGTGAGGGTGGCCTGGTGCTCTGAGCTGGCCAGGATCCCACCTCTCCTGACTCGATCTCTCCTTAACGCCCAGATGTCACAGAACCTCCTCCCTCCAATGCGTAGGCAACTGCGGAGATTTTTTTCTCTTCTATCTGCCTAGATCCTTCAAAAGAAACAAACCAAGGAATTTCTCTTTAGGAGGTTAACCCTTTGGTGACCTCTCCATCGTGTCTCTGAGACGAAGATCGATGAATCTCTCAATACAGAGCCTTCCCGGTGCCTCAGAATGTGCCCATCTCTCACCTGAGTTCTCTACACTCTCCCACGTGAGCTCAGACGGAGGGGCTGGTCACTTTCGTGCACACAGTGAGGGCGGCCTGGGGCCCACTCTAGGGCTCTCACACCGTCCCCAGGACAGCAGGGCGTCCTCACCCACAGTTCTGGAGGGAGCTGTCCAGCAGCTGTCAGCTCACACTAACGGCTCCTCAGCAACCACCCGTGAGACCTGGGTGACGCGCAGGTTTAGTTCACCCGCTTCCAGCCAACTCCTTGGATTCCACCCAAAAAAGGAAATCTCTAGGGAAAGAGCTTTATCTTCACAATTCCTTAATTCTCTGTACATTTTCATAAAAATAACGCTTTCATACGTATACTCTCTCTCACACACACATAAAAGTGGTTCTAGAAGAACAGGGCTGAGGGATATTTAGGGAAAGCCCTGCTGGTTGGAGAAGATGCTGTCTATTCTTTTTCTGTCTCCAAACCTCCTCAGGGTTTCAACTACTGCAGAGCATAATATTTTACTGACATCAGTTGTAAGATGAAATCCCTGACTATATGCCACAGCAGCAGCAGCAGCAGCAAGGAACTGCCTGTAGAAGTAGGAAGAAAGCAAACTTTGAAATCCAAGCTGGGTCTCTGATGAAGCCAGATTCTAACAATGCCTTCTCTCTTAGAGAAAGTGTTAAAAGACCAAACAACTTTCTTTTTAGTATATAAATCTACTTGGCTCTGTTTTCAAAATTGGGAGTAGTGGTGGATTTAATGACACACAATGAGTCTCATAGGCCTGTATCCCTTGCCATTTTCATCCAGAGAACCTAAGCTCAGAGAGGTTCTGTGACTCATCTAAGGCCGCCCAGGTAGAAACGACGAAGCCTGGAGCTACAGTCAGGTCTGTCTGATGCCAGCGTCCGTGCTCTCAGCTGGTGAGCATCTTTGCCCACCACCCGGACCTGAGGGAAGGAGGGGCTGAAGCCAAAAGCAGCCATTGCTTTGCAGGATCATTTCCCCAGTTCAGATGTGTGATGCGAGCATCCCAGATACCCATCAGTTTTCAGCCACCGCTGGGCTCTCCATCCAGTCAGCAAGGTCCTCTGGGGTTAGCGGAGGCATATGTGTAGTTTTGGGGAGCTAGGGTGGCCCGCCGCACTTCAGTGGACTGAGCTGGAGTTCCGGCAGTGTCCGGCTGCTGTGGGCTGCTCGTGGGAACATGTGTTAGGTGCCTGTTACATACAACAGACTCTCATGCACCTGCATAGACACATTAGCTCATAGATCCTCATGTCCACTCGAAGAGGTGGGTATATTGTCTTCACTTATAAAAGACAAGGAAACCAAGGCTCAGAGAGGTCGAATGCCTGCCTGGTGACACACAGAGAGTAAAAATCAAAGACAGGGTTTCAGAGTATCAGGCTCCCAAACCTGAACTATTTCCACACTCCCCGTGAGCAGGCCTCGAGTCTTTCCCAGCCTGTGAGTAGAGCAGACAGGGCATCTGGTTATTTTATTTTGTTTTTTTAACTTCAGTTCTTGACATCTTTCTAGACTTGGTGGACTGGAGCATTCAAAGCTGTCCCATTAGCCTTCATTTTTGTTTGAAAGGCTGCAGTTCACCACCCCCCAGTGCCATCAAAGCTTAGCAGCGACTGGCTCTGTGACACTTTCAGCAATAGGTGACAAGTGTCGTGGACACATTACAGCGCCCCTCCTGCCTCAGCAGTCAACCGGCCAAGTGTTCCCCTTAAACACAGCCCTGTCCTCCGTCTCCCACCGCATCTGAGGTCTGTTTCTTTTAATAATGAATACCCCTCACTCATAGATATTTTAAAAACTCTTTATGCTAACAAAAGTGCTCAATCTCTTTGTGCTCTTTGCAGTGACTGACATTGTTTCAAAGCAGATTTAGAAACAGTCTTGGCCCTGACATTTATGTAGCGAGTGGGTGTTGTTTATTGCTGAGCAATTAGAACATAGATTAACATAATATCGCTCCTCAACTTGAAATCACCGAGAGCGCTCAGCGCACAGGTTCCCAAGAGCTCATCCAGCCCGCTTCCTTTTGTCTTTCTGCTTTTTCCTCCTCCACACCCATCCACCCACCTGCCTTGAAATATGCTATTTCAAATTTAGAGTTCAAGAAAGTTTGTGTAATCTAAGTCATAAAAAGAGATGTCTTTTTCTTCCATTGCAGAAGCAGCCCACAGTGGTACCTGTATTCTTAACCAAAGAGACATTTTTCTTTTTGGTCCTTAAAAACGTTTTGTTTTTTTTTTAATCTCCCTGCCAACTTTTAACTCTTGGAAAACCTGAGGTCAGGAAGCAGGGATGGGCTGGTTACACACTTTTTCTTGAGTGGAATCCCGTAATTGTGGGTTCACGGCCCGCTTCTGCCAAGGGCACTTAAGCCTTCGAAGGTACACTCATCTTTTCATGGGGGCAGAGTGTCCCCCGGGCTGATCTCCACAAATCGGAGCGAGATAAAAGGAGGAGATCTTTGAAAGTTGCGTTTGCACTACGGGTCAGAGATCCTACTGGAGGTTGTAACAGGCACCTGTGGCAGGTCTCTACCACACTAAGGGATCTGTACAACGGAATAGAGTTCATGAGTGAGGACAGCCCCCTGGTTAGCAGGCCGGGTCCTCACAGGCACTGAGTCTGAGACTTCCTCTGCCTGCGTCTAGTTCCCGAAACTTAAAACCCAGAACCCCACCTTCCCTCACCACCTCCACCAGAGCTCTCCGGGTCCAAGCCCTGGTTATCTTTCGCTTGGATTATTGCAACAGCTCCCTCTGTGGTCTCCTTGCTTCTGCCCTTGCCTCCTTCAGTAAAGCAGCCTGAGTGATCCTTTAAAGACTGCTGGAACAGTCATTCCTGAGTCGCGGGTCCTAAGATCACCCTCAAGTTTGGCAATTCGCTTGGACCCACAAGACTCAGTGTGTTGTTGTGCTCAGGGCTGCGATTTATTGCAGCAGCAGGATATGAAACTCACCCAACAGAAGGAAAAGGAGAGTGGGGCAGAGTCCAGGGGACACTGGGTATAAGCTTCCACAGGGGAGTGGCAGGGCGTCCTTCCTCCCCTGCACAGGCTGTGCCAGCGCGTGGAACGCTATCTACCAGGGACGCCCGTTGGAGACTTAGTCCCAGGGCTTTCACTGGGGCTGGTCGTGTCAGCCCTCCCTGCCTGCGCAAACCCAGACTCCACACCCCAGAGGCAGGGAGGGGTTCCGCACGAACAGCACTGTTTGTGCAAGCAGTTTAGGCTGCGAGGGCCCCTCTCGTCACAGAATGGTGGGACCCTCCCCATACCCACGTTCCCAGTGGCCAGCTCAGGGCCAGCCTTGCTGGGCAGTGGTCAGGCCTGCTGGGCTCACTCCTTTCTGCATAGCGCCTCTGCTCCCAGCCCTCATCTCACAGAGTAAAAGCTAGTCCTTAAAATAGCGGAAAATCCCTGCATGGCCAAGCCCCGTTGCCTCTCTAACCCTGTCTCTTCCTACTGCCCAAGCCCTACTCAGGCCGCCCGGCCTCCCTGCTGCTCCGCAGACACACTGTGCACACTCACACCTCAGACGTTTGTGCTCACTGCTCCCTCTACCCGGAATGTGTTCCACCAGCTGTCTGTCTGGCTTTCTCTCTTCCTCATCCCCTCCGATGGCACACAGGCCCCCCCAGCCCACCCCCTGCAATGGCACTTCCTCTGTCCCTTCCTCCTCGGTCTCTCTCTTTATCGTCTTCTAATGCTGGTTTCCTGTCTGTCTGCTCAGCAGGAATGTAGCATTAGGACAGTGGGGCCTGTGTCTGTTTTGTCCACTGATGTATCCCCTGTTCTGAGAGGAGGGCTTAATGGGGCGATGATAACCTCATGTCACTCCATAACCTAGAGCAAGAAAGAGCAGGGGCTGTACTGCCCGGTGGGTAGAATTGTCACCCCACCACTTAGTGCCTGTGTCACCTTAAGTACGGTCCATACCACTCTGACCTCAGTTTCTTCATCTGCTAAAGAGGGTGTTAATAATCTCTGGGTCATAGGATCCCCATGCGTGTGAAGGTAGTGGGTATGCATGAGGTCTTCTGGAACATGGTGAGCACTCCATATATTAGCTCTTCTATTATTTCCTTCTCTTCATTATCTTTAAAATCCTTTATTATAGAAAGTTTCAAACATAAACAAAAGTAGAAAGAATAACAGAATGAACTTCAATGTATCTACCACCCAGCTTTAACAAGGAATGATTTAGAGCCAATCACGCTTTATCCATTGCTTCCTCCCAAATTCCTGCAGCCCTATACCCAGATTATTTTCAAGAAGATCCCAGATATCATATCATTTCATCCATAAATATTTCAGTATGTATCTATAAAAGATAAAGACTCACTTAAAAAGTGTATAAGTGCAATAATATCAAACCTAAAAACTAACACTAATCCCTTACTATTAACAAATGTCCAGCCAGTGTATAAATTTCTGCAGTTCCTCATCGTCTCTTACCTGGACTGTTGGGGCAGCATCTAGAATGATCTCCTTGCCCCCAGGTTCTTGGTCCAGTGCACCTAGCACAGTGTTCCAGAGATCTCTTTGTAAATTGTAGAGCTGAAGTTTTCACTCCCTACTCCAAATCCTTCAGTGGCTCCCTATTGCCTGCAGGAGAGGGTCGGACACCCTGCAGGTTCTTTCATAGCCCCAGCCCCTCTTTCCCGACTCAGCTTTGGCTCTACCTCCCTTTGAAACCCCAGCTCCTTCAGTCTGGTTTCGGGTCACTGTCGTTCCTCTGTGCCTTTGCCTCTGCTGTTCCCTCTGCCTGGAATGCCCTTTGCTTTCTTCTCTCCTGGTAATCCTGTCTTCCACTGCTCCCCCAGGCTCACCCCATCCTCAAGGTCCCCATAGCCCCTGTGAGTGGCATCTCTTGTGCTGTTCAGTCTTCCCTTCGGCCTGCTGTGCTGAGTTCCTCAAAAGCAGGGGCTGGTCTTAATGCATCTGGTTTCTCTAGAGCCTGAGCAGGGCAGGAACCCAGGGTGGGTGTCTGAGTGTACTGAATGAATGAATGGAGGGGTTAACAGATGGACAAATGAACAAACTCTTAGAAAGAAGGTTGTTTTAGAGTCTGCAGCCTTGTCTCTGTCTCTGGGTCCACAAGGCCCATTTTTATGTTCAACTTTTAATTGCACCATCTTCCAGCTTGCGCAGCTGGCTTATCTCTCTGCTTCCTGGCAGGTCAGAACTTCTTAATCCTGAATAATTCAGTACCGGGTCTCAGGGCCAATCTCAAACCTTCACTGACTGCTGCCTGCCCCCTGGCATGAGTCAGACGGGCCCCAGCTCACGCTGATTACTTACCAGAGACACTGCTTCTCTCTGAAATGGTCCCAGAGCAGAACGGCGGCCTGAGGAATGCCTGGGGCCATGAACTGCCAGCCATGACCTGGATGAGAAACGGCTACCATGCTGGAAATGCTGCCTTTCAGCTGGGCCGGCCGCTGTGGGCCAAGGGGAACTGAAGAAGAGGGGCAGGAAAAATGGGAGTGCCTCCTTTACCTGTCACTTCTCTTTATTTGAAAAGAATCGGGAATTGTTATATTGGGTCAAACGCAGCTCTGTGGCGTGGTGACATCGAGGGCCACTGGCTTAGGCACTGTATGTCGGGCACTATGCTAGGAGCTACAGGTACCAGGCCATCTGTTCCTCCCAACGACTCTGACAGAGGAGCTAGCACCCCATTTTACAGATGAGGCAATGGAGGCTCTGAAAGATGATGAAGTCACAGAGAGAGAGAACGAAGTGCTGGGATTCAACCCCAGGTCTACCTAGACCCCTTGCCAGCAGGACAGGGCCTTCCACATGGCACGTTCAACCTATTCGAAGGGAGTGGAATCAGTTTAGCAGGTTTGGGACTAAAACAATTAAAAGAAAAAACAGAAAAGAGCCAGCCCTGATGGCCTAGTGGTTAAAGTTCGGTGCTCTCACCACTCCAGCGGCCGGGTTCCAGAACCACACTACCCGTCTGTCAGTAGCCGCGCTGTGTGGCAGCTCACATAGAAGAACCAGAAGAAGCTACAACTAGAATATACAACTATGTACTGGGGCTTTGGGGAGGAGAAGGAAAAAAGAGGAAGATTGGCAACAGATGTTAGCTTAGGGCAAAACTTTCCAGCAAAAAAAAAAAAAAAAAGAAAGAAAGAAAAAATAGAACAGACTAGACTAGAACAGAATAAAAGTGCATCGTGGTTAGTATGGATCATACTATTTCATGGAACTTCTATTATATAAGGAATATATATAATATTTTATATTATATACATTTACGTGTATATGACTATGTGTACTGTATTGTGATGTAAAATGCATTTCTTACTGTGGATAGTAGTCAACTTTTTTTGAAAAACACTCTACCAGATCTCAGCTGGGGCATGTTAAGGAGGTAAACTTATCTCTTCCCCTTTCTTCAAGTTTTATTCCCATTAGTTGCTGCTCACGGTTCAATCACTGATATAGTTGTCCACAGAACCAATGCATTTTCTGTCTTTACCATCTGTCTTTATCGTTTTCAATTTGATTTGATTAGCCCCCATTCCATTCAGTTCATATGAAATACCCTCAATTCCATCCCCCTTAAAGATTTTATTTTATTTATTTTTCCCCCCCAAAGCCCCAGTAGATAGTTGTATGTCATAGCTGCACATCCTTCTAGTTGCTGTATGTGGGACGCGGCCTCAGCATGGACCGAGAAGCGGTGCGTCGGTGCGCGCCCGGGGTCCCAACCTGGGCCGCCAGCAGTGGAGCGTGCGCACTTAACCACTAAGCCGCAGGGCATCCCCCTTAGATTATCAAAACGTGAGTGCCCACTCTGGGTCAGTCCCTAACGATACAGAGAAATCAATGTTGTACATTTACTAGCCACAGTGCAATACCTCAAATTCCTTTTCTTTGTCTAAAACACAAACTTAATTCCCTTGAGCTTTTGGAAGAAGACAGCCCATCTCATTATTCTGTAGTTTGCCGGAATTTCTGTGAGCTGGAATGCGGTATGAAGTTAGAGCACTGGGTTTGGCGGCAGACAGGCTCCAGTTCAAATTCAGAGACAATGCCTGAAAAGTGCTCAGGGCAGTGCCTGGCACACGGGAAGGGCCAGTGCATTGTAGCCAAGCAACCACACTCCTCCAGATTGTCTAGTTTCCCTATCGTGTCAAGGCTGGTGTTCTTGAAGTTTTCTGCCTTGGGGAAGAGTTATTTGTGGTTGTAGCATGAAACTCTTGGGTAGGACAAGAGTGGGCGAAGGGGACACTGTGGTGCAAACTCGCATCTGGAGAGCTGCATTTGAATGGTCACCAGGCGTCCTCTGCCAGCGAAGCCCTGCTAGGCCTCCTGAGAGGATGGGGTAAAGGACTTGAAGACTAAGCCTTCGCTCTGGCCTATTGGATTTCTTACTGGAGGCAATAGTATGAAAGAAAGAGTGGTAACCAAGACACCCTTAAACTCAGAAAAACATGCTACAAATAAGATGAGAACCATCACGAGCTGGGCAGATTCAGTGTCAAGGATTCGTGGACCACCAGTCCTTGTTTATGTGAAGGGAAACCACATTGTGCCAATGTTGGGTCAGTAGGGCAGAGGGGTAAGAAAAGATTCTGTGACCAAATTGCCTGGCCTCAGATCTCAGCCCTTGTGCTCAGCAGCTGTGAGATAGTGGGCAAGGTACTCTACCTTTTGGGCTTCAGTTTCTTTTACCTGTGAAAAAATGTTAATAATTAGTACCTGCTGTTGGGCTGTGGGGAAGCTCGAGTGAATTATTACCTGTAAGCCTCTTAGAACACCACTTGGAATGTGACTAGCACTGGCTGAAAACCAACTGCTATTATCATTATTACTACTATCACTATTATTTTATTAATCAGAATTCTTTCAGTGACAACCAATACAAATAGGCTTAAGCCAAAGAAAAAAAAAACAACAGAATTTATTGTCTCATATAACTAAAAGCTGTAGGATGTAGTGCTTGACGTCATGCCTGGCTAATGTCACAGAATTTTTCTCCATATTTCAGTTCTGCTCTCCTCTGTGGCCGGTGTACCTATGCATAGGCTCTCCCATGTGGTGACAAAGATGGAGATCCACAGCTCCAGGCTTCTACCCTACAAGCTAAAGCCCCAGTGGAAAGAGAAAACCCCTCATTCAAAAAAAAAATAAAAAGAAAACCTCTTTCCCCAGACCAGCAGAAGTCCCAAGGAAGAAGCGCATAGGCCCAGCTCAGGTCCTGCTGCCACCCCTGAACCAATCGCTGTGTCCAGAGGTGGAGTCCCATGAGCCACAGGGCTGGGAGTGGAAGGGGGTCTCCTCACAGGGCAAACAACGTGGTGAGCAGAAGAGAAGGGGGCTGGATGTGGGGCAGACAGAACAACAGAGGTCCCACTGTAACACCCTCCCTCCCCGCCCGGAACTGCTCATAATGCCTGCGGCCACTTTCACCCTGCACCGCTTTGCTCATGCTATCTGAAGTCACCGTAGTTACCTGCCCCAAATGTGTCTACTCGCCCCAAAGCTGCACATCCTTCAAGGCCCAGCACAAACACCACACCCGCCGAAAGCCACTCTTGACTTTGCCAGTTAGAAGTGCTTTCTCCCACTTTTCTTGCTCCCTCTTACTCTCAGACGCCTCTCTAGATTTTGCCCCGCCTGCATCACGTACTGTTCTCTCAACCACCACCCCCTTCCCAAATTAGGATCTGATCTCCCCCTTTCTGTATCCCCAGCTACCTCCAGCATACCCTGGACCCAAGTAAGCACTCAGCAAATATTCATTAAATCAGGTTGTACGATAACAATAATTAGATACCAGCTGCTCCTTGAGCACTCTCCATGTGTCAGTCACTGGGCTACGGGCTTTACCAGTCTGATTTCATTTTATCATTTTAACTATACTGTGAGGTAGGTCCTATTATTATTCCATTTTACAGGTGAGAATACAAAGGCTCAGAAAGGTTGAGATCAAGGTCACCTAGCTGGTACTTGCTGCAACCAAAGTTCAGATCCAAGTTGTTGGGTCTTCAGAGCATATTTTGGGCACTTGAGCCTTGCATGTTGAATATGTTATTTGACATTGGTGACAACCCTGAGGGCTAGACAGGCTAAATGTCATTATCCCCATTCAGAGCTCAAAGCATCGGAATACCTGGTGTGGAGTGTTAGCTCCGCCATTGGCTACCTGCTCAGTGTGGGGAGACTCCCTTCTCCTCCCTGGGCCTCAGTTTACCTCTCTCCCCAAGGAGGCAGTTAGACCTGGTGATCGCTATAGCTTCTTCCAGTTTTAATTTTCCTGGATCCAGTACCTGGTCCAGAGACTTGGGCTGATCAGGGAAGAGATGAGCCTAGAAGCAGAGTCTCTCGTGCCCAGTTCTAAGCCCTCCCTCCCTCTTTCCCACCACGATGAGCAGCTCCGTATACAATTTCTCCCTTGAATTGAAAATGAAAAATGAATGTGGGAATCCAGTCAGGAAAAAGAAGGAATTCAACCCTAAGTCTACGTAGAAAAATCTATACATAAAGAGGTGAAACTTTAGAGTTAGGCATGGCCTGAAATATAATATTAAACTAACTATCCAAAGATAATTGCCTTGAAGATTAATATTCTAAGCATTGTCAGTGTCCAAAAGACTCATCTGAGTCCAGTGAGGTCTTGCCTTTTCTATCTGCCTTCCCTAAAACCCTTAACACATCTCCATCCTCCTAAAAGAAACACACATACTTAAATTCTCTCGATAACCCTCGGATGTGGGAACTATTATTCTTCTTCCAAACTTTACAGATAAGTAAACTGAGGCATAGTGAGACTTTCCCAGGGACACACAGCTGATAAGAGACTTTTCCAGGGGGAGCTGTGTCCTAAATCCAGACAGTTAGCCCCCGAGCTTGAGGTCTTGACCAGCATTCTCTGCTGACTGAGAAGTCTTCTGATTTCTCCCTCTTGTCCCTCCTGGAAGCTCTGGGGACCTAAAGACTTCTCTGTAAGAATGATGGACTGTTTCATCTTTACGTCACTGTGTGTAAAGACCCAGCATACTCAGGGCTCCGGGGGAGCTGACGTGAAGGGGTTAACTACTCCCGTACACATCCCAGGTGAACTCAGAACCTACACCATGGAATGAGGAAGAGGTCTTGCCCTCTGGCATTTCTCCTTTAGCAGCCAGCGCTGAACCAGATATGATGCATTTGAAAATTCACTCCTGTCTCAGGCCAGAGAAATTCACGATGGTGGGACTGAGCTGCTGATTGCCCATCAAATTCATGCAGCGAGATGGGAGCAGGATCCGACCTGCATTTCTGCACTCTGCCCCGGAGCGTCGGCCCTCTGCACGCAGGGGAGGCCTGCCTGCAGGGCCCAGTGCAGGCTCCTGGAGGTGCGGAAGCAGTGAGAGACACTTGCTTCTATATATTTTCTTTCAAAATGTAAGCTACCTGACACCACGGTCAGCCTCTGTGCCCTTGCCTCGTAGTGCTTCTCATGCCAATCACAGGCAGCAGTTTCCCCTAAAAAACACTTTACACCTCCCTGTGGTCTTCTCCTGACACACACTGCCAGAGTGGGGACGCCTCCTCCGAGGCTTCTATCACCTTCTCTCTGCTGATGCCCCCAACCGCTACCTCCAGCCCGGCTCTCCCCTCTGTGGGCTGAACACTGCCGCCTGGAGGCCCTGGCCCCTCGCCTCCCTCCCCTCCCTCCTTCCCGGCTCCTTAGCCCAGTGAATGGCCCCACCCTCCGTCTGGTCCATGGAACCAGGAACCCAGACAACGCTTTGAGTTCCTCCTCTGCCTCTTCCTTCACACCCAGTGACTCACTAAGGCCTGTTGAATCTGCTCCTTTGCGTCTCCGCTGTCCCGCTCCACCTCGCCATCACCACCACCAAGGCCTAGCTCTGCCTTGTCACTTCCCCATCTGACTTCCACTGATCTCCCCGTCACTAAACTTCACTCATTCCTCCTCACGGCAGCCTAAGTGATATTTCTAATGCCAAACACATAACATCCCTCTTCTGCTAGAGACTTCAATGGCCTTCCAGTGCCTGCAGCCTGACACATGTAGTTTCTATGTGACTTGGGCCCAACCTCTCTCTCTATCTTGCTTGGTCAGTTCGCCCACCTGGACCTGACCTACCTGCCCTGTTTCTTCCACAATCCATGTTCTATACACGCACACATACACTTAAACACACACATGGGATTCTGACCACTGTGGACTCGGCCTTCTCAAACTTACCCATGAACTAGTGAGCCTCCGTGCCTTAGCACATGCCGTGCCCTTTGCCTGGAGCCCTCCACTCGCACTTCCTGGGGCTGGCAACTCAAAGTCCTTTTGACATCTTTGATTTCTATAGAAATTACTGTTCTATCGTCTGTGCTCCTTCATATCTCCATCAGCCTTACATCATTCTGTAGTTAGCCTCTGCTTCCCAGCCTGCTTCCTCCACTAGATGTGATTCCTTGATTAACTAATAAGGTTTATTAATCTGGAGAATCAGCCTGATTCAGCCCTGGGCCCTGGCCCAGAGAGGCCTTGGAGTGAAGCTCTGTGGGATAGGCCAGTCCTAGGAGTACAGACCTTTCTACAAGTACCCGTGCCCCTTCCAATGCCCCATCTTTCTATCAGATATTTTCCTGTTCTCTGCAGGAAGAGAGGGGGAGGCCAGTAGTGAGGATATACACGTCATGAGAATTGTGCAGCAATTGTGTCTATAGCATGTAGCTAAATGTGGTATCCATATAAAACAAGAAGGAAAAACAAACAAGCTGAAATGGGTAGAATAAATGTATGAAGCTACAAGGGTTCTCTTAAATGCACTTGTCAAAATAAAGTATAAAGTCCTCGTGCTAAATTTTTAAGGCATAAAGTTTGCCTCTAACTAATTTGTAGCAAAGTGGCTATTTATATACAATAACTTGGAGGGAAATAAATTAATCTCTGATTTTTCTTTTCATAGTTTCTAAAATCAGTGGTGAAAATATCTGCAGACTCCAGGGCTTATATCAGCATCTTAAAAACAAGATACTTTTGAATAAGATGCTGGAAAATGGGTAGTTTATATTGCTGACGGGAGTATAATTTGGAGTAACCTACCTAGCAAGAAACTTAGTGATACATATCAAAGGCATTAGCTTATAAATACCTTTGACCCAGGATTTCCACTTCTGAGATGTTATCTTAAGGAAGCAATGGGATAGTGAGTGGAAGAAGAATATAAGGGTGTTCAGAGGATAGTTGTTTATATAGAGAAAACTTAGAAACTATTGATGGGAATTCTTTAAATAAATTATATTGTATCAATACAGTGGATACATATGTGGCCATTAAAAATTCTGTGTAACCCTTCAGAATCACTATAATTAATAAGACAAGAAATAACAAGTGTTGGAGAGGATGTGGAGAAAAGGGAACTCTCATACACTGCTGGTGGGAATGCAAACTAGTGCAGCCACTGTGGAAAACAGTATGGAGATTTCTTAAAAAATTAAAAATAGAAATACCATACAATCCAGCTGTCCCCCTACTGGGTATTTATCCAAAGAACATGAAATCAACAATTCAAAGAGATTTATGCATCCCTGTGTTCATCACAGCATTATTCACAATAGCCAAGACGTGGAAGCAACCCAAGTACCCGTCAACGGATAAATAGATAAAGATGATGCGGTATATATATCTATACAATGGAATACTACACAACCATAAAAAAGACAAAATCGTGCCATTTGCAACAACAGGGATGGACCTTGAGTGTATTATGTTAAGCGAAATAAGCCAGACAGAGAAAGACCAGCACCGTATGATCTCACTCATGTGGATGATAGACGAGCAGCTGGATAAGGAGAACAGATCAGTGGTTACCAGAGCGCAAAGGGGTGGTGGGGAGGGTGAATGGGGTGAAGGGGCACATGTGTATGGTGACGGATGAAAACTAGACTATTGGTGGTGAGCGTGATGCAGTCTGTACAGAAACTGATATATAATCATGTACACCTGAAATTTACACAATGTTATAAGCCAATATGACCTCAATAAAATAATTTAAACACAAATGTTGTGTAAGACAAGCCACCTAAATGCTCACACTATAATCCACGAGAAAAGGGGATCATAAAGTAATATAGCAGTTTTATCCCATTTCTATGAGAATATAGTCAATATGTTTATGTAACTATAGACACATGTCTGGGACGATACACACCAAAATGTTAATGATAATGATGATGATAAGAAAACAACAAAGATAGCTGTAGCTGCCGTGGACTGCCTGCTGAGCACTGGATTGGTGCTTTCCTCCATTCTCTCCCATCAACCCAAGGAGGAGGATCACTATTTGCCCACACAGATGAGGACCCTGAGGTTCAGAGAGGTGAAGGAACTTGTCCTGGATCACACAGCTCATAAACAGGTGAAGTATGAAATGATCTGGCAGAGTGTCCATGGAGTCCAGTTCTAAATCATCACATCCACCAGCTGCCTCTGAGATATGGGATTTTGAGTAATGTTATTATTATTATTTTTTTTGCTGAGGAAGATTTGCCCTGAGCTAACATCTGTGCCAATCTTCCTCATTTTGCATGTGGGACACTGCCACAGCATGGCTGAGGAGTGGTGTAGGTCCGCACCCAGGAACTGAACCTGCAAACCCGGGCCACTGAAGTGGAGCATGCTGAACCCAACCACTATGTCACCAGGCTGTCCCTCTTGAGTAATTTTTAATAATACTCTTCTAGAGTATGTGCTCTTTTATAAATGAGCATCACTTTTATAATCAGGAAAAAAAAAAACCCTATTTTCTCTTTGAGAAATCACAACAAAAAAGGACATCTTGTCACACAAAAAAAATAGAATGGACATGGAAATTATCACGGAGAGGATGACTTCAGAGTCATCAAATGAAGGACTGAGCCCTGTGGGCTCCCAGGGGAGGAGCGTTCTAGGCAGAGGGAACTGCTAGTGCAAAGGCCCTGAGGTAGGACTGTGTCTGGTACTGGGAGAAAGGCAAGGAAGCCAGTGAGATTGGAACTAAATGGAGGCAATGAGGCCAGAAAGCGATCAAGACCACACCCTGTAGGGTCTCACAGGTCAGGATAAGCAGTGTGGCTTTGACTTTGAGTGAAAGGGGAGCCACTGAAGAGTTTTAAAGTGTGGAAGTAACATGATACAACATGCCTTCCAACAGGATCCGTATGCTGCATGGAGAACAGGCCGTAACAGAGCAAGGAGCCCAGGAGGGCGCTGACTGCCGTCGCCCAGGGGAGCCTTGATGCGGGGGAGCCATGCTGGGGCCGTGGATGGTGGGAGGGCGGGAGGGTGGGGAGGAGGGCTCAAATTCTGGATGTCTAGTCCAGTGGGGCATAGTGAAGGATGGAGACCAAAAACCGTATTTTCTAAGCAGCAGAATTTCCTCCACGAGTGGAGAATTGTTTTGTTTGTTGGTTGGTTGGTTTTGGGGGTTGTGGGGGATATTGAATATTTTGACAAGCCATCTTGGGTAGGAATGTGATAAAACCTCCAAAAACCTGAGAAACGTTAGTTGGTTCAGCTAATTACTAGGAAGGGACTTTAGGGAAGAGAAGAGAGATGTGAAGAGTGTGGACTTGGAGGGAGTTTTGTTACTTCCTGATGCTTTTGGAGTTGGATTTGTTTTCTTTTGGAATGAGAGGAGTAGCGGAATTTGGCCTGACATGCCAAAGGGGTTCTGAGTTGTGGACCTCAGATGCCGGTTAGGATTTAAATAGCTGTTTGAGATAGGCTCGTTGCCAAATAAGCCCAAGAGACGAAGCGTTTCCTAATGGTTCTAGAGACCTGCTCCAGCTCAGCCCTGAAGCAGAGGACAGTGCTCCTCTGAGCTGCTGGTGCTGAGCAAGGGGCTGAGAACATGGGGACAGGGCCAGGCGAGCCTGCCAGGCGGACACTGCACAAAGCGAAGCCCAGACCACATGACCTGAGATAGGAAAGGGGCCGAACCTGAGCTGGCGACAGTGAGTCTTCATCTGGACACATGTCAAGGTGAAAGGCAGGAGGGCCTGGTGAGGAGAGGAGCTGGGGGACTTTGGGGTCATTCATTCTTGGGTTCAAATCCCAACCGTGGGTGTGGACTTGGTCATCCTCCAGCATTTCAGCGAGTCTCTTTCCTTAACTGAAAAAGGGAGATGATAACACCCTCCCCTTGTAGGAGACATCCCTGGGCCTCCGTGCTTCCTTCAGGGATGGGAAGGTGACCAGGATAGTATGGTGAGATCCCATCTTACGACTTGTTGAACTATGGGAGGGAAAAGCTTTTGATCAAAGCAGAGGTAAAAGAAGGAGAGAACAGAACCCTGGTGGCATCATTTTAACCCTAGATCCAGCTATGCCCGAAGCCCATATGATCTATCCCTGGGTTATTTATCTATATGAACCGGTGAATTCCCCCTTACTGCTTAAGCCACTTGGAGTTGGACTTCTGTTGCTTGCAACTAGAAGACTTCTGACTCATCCACTATTTTCCATGGCTGTTGGGAGTCAGAATCAGCTACATCATTTGCAGGGCTCTCTGCAAAATGAAAATGTGGGGCCCCTTGATCAAAAATTATTAAAAATTTCAACACTCTTACAACAGAGCATTAAATAAAACATGAGACCCTTCTAAGCACGGGGCCCTGTGTGACTACACGGGTTGCATGCCCATGAGGCTGGGCTGTGGGGACACCTCATCAAATGAAGAAACATGTACATATTGTTTAGGAAGGCCCTGGGCAGGTAGCAAGCATTCGATAAATGGCAGCTTTTACCATGATGGCCAGGCCAGGCAAATGCATGAGGATCAGAGGGACCAAATTTATGAGATGTTATTGACAAGATCTGCAGGGTCTGAGTTGGACTCAAAAAGCAATAAGGGGTCATTGGAGAGTTTAAAATGGGAGAGTGACATGATCTGATTGATAACTTGGAAAGAGCATTTTGGCTGCTGCGGAGAGAATGGATTTTGGGTGGGGAGGAGGGAGAGAAGCATGGACATTGGGACTAGTTAAAAGGCTGGCACAGTCGTTCGCCTGCCTTGGGCCAAAGAGGGAGTTGTAGAGATGGCAAGCAGCAAACACACTCACATACATTTTGATCTTGGTGGATTAGGAGTGGGAGAGAGAAGGTGGGGAGTCAAGGTGACATCTAAGTTCTGGACTGAGCACTATCCAGGAGTAGGTCATGCTGGCTTCGGGCATAGCTAGCTCTAGGGTTAAAGTGACACCACCCAGATTCTGTTCTCTCCATCTATTGTGTTTGGTGGTGCTGTTTGGAGAGCAAGACGGATAGAGTACTGGCTCTAGGCTGCCATGTGATTTTACAATGCATATTTCCCTCAACTTTCATAGCAGCCCCATGGAATGTGTATTATTCTTTTATCATCTTATAAAATGGGAAACAAAGTCAGACTAAAGAAGTTTCCCACGTTGCACAGGTGACAAATGGAAGAGCCCAGATTTGATCCAGGTTTTGTTAGGTTCTGGAGCCCACCAACCACCTTCCACTGCTATCCAGGGCACCGCCAAGCTCTTACTCTGTGCGACCACCACCTGAAAGGACCATGGAACCTTGAGTTGGTGGACGCTGGAGTGGGGAGGGTCAGACTGGCCATTGGCCCACTGAGGATGGGGTCCTGGCTTCTGGGACTCACTCTCTGTGCAGACTTGAGCAAGTGACTACACCTCTCTGAGCCTGTTTCCCCTTCTGTCAGTGGGATGCTGACGACTCTTCCTTCTTTGCCTGGTGGCTAGATGATTACATAGGACTGTGAATGTCTGCAAACTCCGGGGCCTGCAGCTTAGCCCTAGAGATAGCAATGACATCATCTGATAGAGTCACCACAGGAATTAACAGCAGTCTTATGACTGGGGTTCAGATTGGTGGGACTTTGGTTATATGCTTGCACCCTTGCTGCAATGGAGGCTTGGAAAGCTAGTTGGAGAAATGAAAGCATATGTCCACACAGAGACATGTATGCACATATTTGTAACAGCATTTTTCATAACAGCCCAAAACTGAATCCAGATGTTCATCAATTGATGATGGATAAATAAAATGTGGTATATTCGTAAATGAAATACTATTCAGCAGTAAAAAGACACATTAATGAACCTCAAAAACATTATGCTAAATGAAAGAGGCAGACAAAAAAGACCACAGATTGTATGATTCCATTTTTATGAAATGTCCAGAACAAGGGAATATGTAGAGACAGAAAGCACATCAGTGGTTGCCTAGGGCTGGGGTGGGAATGGGCTTTGACTACAGATGGGCATGAGCGATCTTTCTGGAATGATGAGAATGTTCTAAAGACTAGATTGTGGTGATGGCTGCACATCTCTGTAAATTTTCTAAAAATCACTGAGTTGAAACTTAAAATGCATGAATTTTATGAAGTGTAAATTATATCTCGATAAAGCTGTTTAAAAGTAAGGTGGGTTGGGGGTTTAAGATTCAGATGGCAAGGAAGTTTTCTAACTTAAAAGAGATTTCAAAGGTGCTGGAAGGGCAGCAAGAATGGCAAATGCCCGCAGTTATTTCCTCTTTACCACAAGCCCACGACATTAGTCTCTTCATCCCCTTTTGGCAAATGAGGAAACTCAGAGAAGTAGGCTTTTTAAAAAATAATTCTTTGAAAAGAACTGTCCTGCCAAGAGGCTCATCACACTAACACTTCTTCTTAATGCTTCCCTTTCTCACCCCAAGTCCCTTGGCCTCTCCAAGTCTCAGTGTTCTCATCTATAAAATGGGACTGATTGTCACAGGCGAAGAGAGAGAACAAGGTAAAGTAGAGGGTTGGCCCAGAGTAAGGGCTCAGAGTATGTGGAATCCAAATCTGAACCTTCAGTTTAAATTTAAAGGTTCTCCTTAAAAATTTATCTTCAGGAGTTAACATTGGTTCTAACAGTCACTGAAATTTTTAAAGCATGGATATCGATCTTTAAAATGTGTGCAATATAGATTCCAACGTCAACTTCTAAACGTGAAGGGCAGTGTTGTTCACACAAATGAGCACAAATGTAGTGGCCGTGCCCAGGGAGCACTATCAGAAATCAGAACCGACACTTGCCACTGGGTAAAACCTGCCACTGAATTATACTCAGTAATTACAGTCAAATGAATTCTAATCAGAAAGGAGATAACACGTGGGGAAAATCTGCTGTTGCCAATTATATAGGTTACTTGAGAGGCTTATTTTTAGCAGGTATCAGAAGAGATTAACCTGGCCCTGTTGATTAAATGATTTTTAATTGAGTTGAGCAATTATGGAGCTGCAACAGCTGGACAGAAAGCTGCCTGCACATCTGGGCTGCCGTAGTTGCGTCTGCTATCATCTCTTCCCCGGACCTAAGATCCCATCTCCTCCCTGGCTGTCCTCTTCACTGTCTTGCTCACTCAAGTCCCAGACCTAGTGTACTAACATGTACATCTAATTAGGTGATTCCTTTCAGGAATTCCAACTGTTCTCAGGGTGAATACGAATTGATCACTGGCATTCAAGGCCCTTTCTTCATGCTTTGTGCTGCCATGTTAGACTAGCCTCTAAATTTCTCATTAGTAATGTATTAGTTAGGTCTGCTAGTCAGTGTTTGCTGTGTAACAAACATTCTCAAAGTCTCAGGTTTGCAATAACGAATAGTATCTTGTGCCCTCAGATCTATGAGTGGGCTGTGGTCCTGATGACCTTGGCTAGACTTGGATCCCAGTAGTGAGTTGAGTTCAGATCTGTTCCATTTGTCTCTCCAACCTGGGACCCCGGCTGAAGGAGCAGTGGCTCCTCAGGGCATGTTTTTCTCATGACAAGACACAAAGGCCAAGTGAAACCTGCAAGCACTTCTTAAGCCTCCCCTGGGATGTGATGCGTCACATCCATTCTCACTCTTTGCTCAGAATCAACAGGTCATACTGCCTCCCAAGAGGCCTGCAAAGTCACATGACAAAGGACATGGATTCATAATCTTGTTACAGGGAAGAATGGGAGAGCTGGGCACAATCATCCAATCCACCACACCAAGGAAACTTAGACTAGTGACATTACTTCCCTGACCCTCAGTTTTCTCATCTTTAATGTGGGGCTGTTGACACCATGCAGAGTTAATATGGAGACTAGATGAGGTAATGGAGGTGAAGTACCATTTAAACGGTAAAGAACAACAGAAGTACCTGTTGCTATTCTTTATGACGGACACCAGGTCTCGTGTTTTTTTCATCCCAGCACATCTCTTCTATGTAGTGCATACCCTGTAAAGGAATGAGTGAATGATTATTTCCCAAAGTGCTTCAAGAACATTACCATGGCCAGCCCTTGTTTTGCCTTCCCATCATCTATTCTTCCGTCTCCTGGTGACAGTACCTTGATACTCCTCTGAGAAACTAGAAAACATCTTTTCCTCACTATCATTTCATGTGGTCAGAACAGGGTGTTTACCTACAACTGTACCTGCAAGATGAGTTCACAGCCCACGTCTGGTCTACGAGAGCCCTAGATGCCCTAAGAATAGGATCTGAGATGAGCACACATCTCAAGCCTGGACAATCAGACCTAATAAGATCAATCCAGGACTGTTGCTGGAACTATTTAGAAAGGGGCCCTTTTTTACTTGGCATTTTCAAGCTGGTAGACAAATGTGGAGATGCTAGGGGGTTGTCTTGCTACCCAATAGGGATAGAATAAAGCCAACACAAAGGAAAGCAGACCAAAGTGATGGAGAGAGCCAGATTTCTGAGGACTTTGACTGAATATCTGGAACTAGCCATTCTCCTGGCCTCTTTGTTACGTGAGTCAGTGCTTTCCTTTTTTTGTTTAAGGCACTTTAAGCTGGATTTCTGTCAAAAGAAAACTGACTAAAAAGCTGACTAGAAATAGGTTTGCCCCAGAACAAATACAATATTATCTGAAGGCCTCCCACTGGTCTCTTGGGTTGGCCCTACCAGACTTAAGAGAACTTTTGTACTTGGTACTGGTCCTGAGATATTACTGTCTGGACCTGAGCCTGAAAAGGAGACTTCTCCCGCTGTCACTTGTCATCATTGTTTGACCCTCAAAGGAGAGATAAGAAATGGAAGTAAGGGATGTTTGGGGCCGCACACCCTGGCTCATCCTTAGAGAGCTGGCTCCCCAGTGGACAGCCCCAGGGACCTGGAGATAGACTCTTTTCCTGATATGCTGACCCGGTCTGCTTCAGCCAATGATGACAGCTGTCTTCTTCCCTCCAACTCTGTCAAATGCTTCCCACTTGACCGGGGACCTTTTGCCCAGATTGCATTCTTTCCTAAAATTCTCACTGGGCCCAGCCTCATATCTATGGCTCCTGCCTAAGCCTTCTAACATTGTGATTACATGGGGCAGCCCAGAGACACCACGGACTCTGGAAGCACACAGAGCTTGGCCTGAATCCCAGCCCCATCTCTTACTACCTGTATAACACTGAACAAGTCACTTAAACTCTCTGAGTCTCAGGTTTCCTTTTTGTAAAGCAGATATAATAACATCTTCCTCCAAGGCTTGCTGTGAGGTTTCAATGCAAAGGTGTGTCGAAGTGCTTTGCAAAGCACGTAGTAGGCATTCAATAAATGGTAGGTAATAAAGTTTTCATTTCTCTTGTTCTTTCTTATATTTTTGTGCAATTTATTGTGTTTGATGTCTACTCTACTCAGATGGACTACAAGTACATAAGGACTGGCACATATATGTGATGCTTCCTTGTGTTCCTTATTGTTATAGAAAGATCTCAGCACTTAGTGGTTCCTAAATAACCCAACTTAGGGAAAATAGATGAAGAAAAGGATGTGTATTGTGTAGATGACCCGAAGGAAAGGAAGTGGAGAAATGAGGCAACTGGCCATTTATTCAGCCATCCCTGACTCAGCACTTCCTCTGGATCAAACATTTAGGACAAAGTTGCAGTGTTTGAGGAGCTCCGTCAAGCGGGGAAGACAAAGAGAACAAGCGAGTGAAAATATAGCATGTCTATTTTGGTTGCAGATAACAGAAGTCTACTGCAGACGTCTTGAACAATAGGGAGACATGTTGGATGGATGTCGAGTATTTCATGGAACAGCAAGGCTTTGGGAGGGAGGGAGGGAACAACCAAGGTGGCTCATGATCACTTTGTCTAGAGTGTTGCCAAGAGGAAAACAGAAAGTGAAAATTAAACTTTCTCAGAAGATAAAAACACTTCAAAATAAAAAAAAATCCATAAAACAGAGAAAAATAGAAACACAACACTTCAACATAACATCTCATGATTAGAATCCAGACTAAAAACATAAACAAGATAAAGAAGGATACTTAATAAAGTCACACTTGACAACAGTGTATAATAGTTACAATAGTTATAAATACTTATGCCCCAAATAACGCAGCAGCAAATTTCATAAAGCAGAAACTCTAGGAGATACAAGATGTAATAGAAGAGTTTAATAACTTCAACTGAAAAATTATCTCATATAAAATAACTGTGAAAACCTTAATAAATTCTGTTAAATAGAAATGCCACAGAATTATCTGATCACAAAGGAATGGATCTAAAAATAAGTAACAAATTCAAAACCATGAAGGCTGCTTCATTTTTAAATTAAATACCTCTTTGATAAAAAAAAACTGCAGAATTCTTGAAAATACTGATAATTAAAACAAACTTTTCAAAATCTATGAGATATAATTAAATCAGCAATCAGAGAAAAATGCAATCCCTTAAATACATATCAATAAAAATGAGAGAATGAAAAATAATCAATTAACTAACAGAAACTTAGAAAAAGAACAAAATGGAAAGCCAAACTAAAGCAGAAGATAAATAATAAGAGAATAAGTTGAGTTAAAAAATAGAAAATAAATAGTAAATCTAATAAAAATACTACCTGTTTGAAAAAATCTACAAAGTAGATAAGCTACAAGGTAACCTAAAAGAAAGAGAGTAAATCCAAAAACACAATACAAACAAAAATTACAAAGGGATATAATCATTGAAAAATAAGAAATTAAAAAAAATATAAGATAGCACTTTATATAATTCTATGGAAATGTATTTTAAAGTGTAGATAAAATGTACACTCTCTAGAATACCATAAATTTCAAAATTGATGCCAGAAAAGATAGAAAGTTCAAATCCACTAATTTCCATAAGAGAAATAGGGATGGTTGTCAATTGTCCACTACCCCCAAAACCCAGCCCTACATATATTCTAGAGCAGCATTGTTCTACAGAACTTTCAAAATGATGGAAATGTTTAATATCCATGCTGTGCTGCCCAATACAGTAGACATTAGTCACATGCGGCAACTGATCACTTGAAATGTGGCTAATGTGACTAAGGAACTATATTTTTAAATTTATTTAATTTTAATTAAAGTAAATTTAAATAGTCACATGTGACCAGTGGCTACTCTATTTGACAGCACAGTTGTAGAGCATAAGAAAAGAGGAAAACTTCAAGATTATTTTCACAAAATAAGTATAAAATTGATAACTAAATCTGAAAAATACTGCATGCAAATAGAAAATAGTTGACTCATTTGTGAATACCAATGAAAAATCCTGAATAAAATCATAGCAAATAAATGCAACGGTACGTTAAATATAATACATCCTGACCAAGTGGGGCTTATTCTAGAAATTCAAGGATGGTTCAATATCCATTAATATGTAATTGATTATATTAATAAATCTAAGGAGAAAAATCACTTGAACTTCATAGATGCTGAAAAGGTATTTGACAAAATTCCATACTATTTCCTAAAAAGCACAATAAATAGGAATTCATGAATTTCTTAAAATTATAAAATAAATATAACTTATCCCAATGTTTAATGGAGACTCAAGAAACACATATTTACTCAAGTCAAGAATGAAGCAAAGATGTTCACTATTTCCACTAATCTTTGACTTTTGTTAGAAATATTAGCCAACAAAGTCAGGAATAAGAATCAGAAAGAAAGAGACCAAATTATCTCTGTTTTCATTTGATATAAAAATTTACCCCAGTGGGCTAGTGGTTGAGTTCAATGCACTCCACTTCAGTGGCCTGGGTTTGGTTCCCTGGCATGGACCTACACCACTCATCTGTCAGTGGTCGTGCTGTGGTGGCGGCTCACATAAAAGAGGAAGACTGGCAGCGGATATTAGCTCAGGGTGAATCTTCCTCAGGCAAAAGAAAAAAAATTTCCCTGAGTCCAGAAATCAGTTTTTACATTAAGTTCAATTGATTTTGGACAAGGGGTGCAAGATAATTCAGTAGAGAAAGAATGATCTTTTCAACAAATTTTGTTGGGACAACCGAATATCCAAATGCAGAAGAATGAAGTTGGACTTCCAACCTCACACCATATACAAAAAATAACTCAAAATGGATCATAGACCTAAATTTAAGAGCTAAAACTGTAAGACTCTTAGAAGAAAACATAGGAGTAAATGTTCACAACCTTGGGTTAGGCAATGGTTTCTTAGATATGGCACCAAAAGTACAAGCCACAAGAAAACTGGTAAATTGGATTATATCAAAATTAAATATTTCTGTGTTACAAATGATACTATCAATAAAGTGAAAAGACAACCCCCAGAATGGGAGAAAATATTTGAAATCATATATCTGATAAGGATCTAGTATCCAGAATATATAAAGAACTCTTACAATTAAATAATAAAAGACAACCAAATTTTAAAAATGAGCAAAGATTTGAATAGACATTTCTTCAAAGAAGATATACCAATGGCCAATAAGCACAGGAAAAGATGCTCAGTATAATTACTTATTAGGGAAATGCACATCAAAACCACAATGAGATACCACTTTATATCCACTAGAGTGGCTATTATCAAAAAGATAGATAATAACAAGTGTTGGCAAGGATATGGAGAAATTGGACCTCTCATATATTGCTGGTGAGGATGTAAAATGGTGTAGAAAACAGTTTAGCAGCTCCTCAATATGTTAAACATAGAGGTACCTTTTTGACTAAGTAATTCCAGTCCTTGATATATACCCAAGAGAAATGAATATATATGTCCAAACAAAAACTTATTTATGAATGTTTATAGCAGCATTATTATTAATAACCAAAAAGTTCAAACAAACCAAATGTCCATTAACTGATGAATGGATAAATAAAATGTGAAATAGCTATACAATGGAATATTATTCAGCAATAAAAAGTAATGAAGTACTTATATAGGCTACAACAGGGATGAACCTTAAAATAGTATGCTAAGCGGGCCAGCCCTGGTGGTCTAGCGGTTAAAGTTCTGTCTGTTCTGCTTTGGTGGCCCAGGTTCAGTTCCCGGGTGTAGACCTACACCACTCCTCTGTCAATTGCCATGCAGTGGTGGCAGCTCACATACAAAAAGAGGAAGATTGACAGTCAATGTTAGCTCAGGACAAATCTTCCTCAGGGGAAAAAAATAGTATGCGTATGATTCCATTTAAATGGCAGTGTCCAGGAGAGGAAAATCTATGGAGGTGCAAAGTAGATTAGTTGCTTAGGACTGAGAGTGGGGTGGGGTTAGAGGAAATGTAACGGGCATGAGGTTTCTTTTAGGGGCTATGAAAATGTTCTAAAATTAGATTGTGGTGGTGGTTGTACAACCTTGTAAATATACTAAAAAATGGTGAATTATTTACTCTAAATGGGTAAATTGTATGTCATATGAATTATATCTCAATAAAGCAGTTAACAAATTTTACCTGATAAACCCAAAAGAATCAATGAAAAAGCAAAGTAAAATGAAAAGATGATCTAGTAAGATGGAAGATTATAAAATTAACATACAAAAACCCAATAGTTTTCACAATAGCCTTCATATAACAATAATCAATTAGAAGATGTAATGAAGCATAAGACCCCATTTATAATATCAATAAGAAAAAAATACCTATAGTTACACTGAGCATGAAATGAGCAAACCTATATAAGGGAAAGGTTTAAACCTCTTTAACGACATAAAAGTAGACTTGAAGAAAAGTCCAGACAAAACATGGTCTTGGCAACAATAACTCAGTATCTCACAAAGATGTGAATTCTCCCCAAGGCAACATGTCATTGAGTGTTATCTTAACGTGTACCCACAACAGTTTTTGATTGAGTCTGTCAAGTTGATTTTAAAGTTCATATAAAGAAAAAGCAAGAATAACTAGGAAAGCCCTAAAAAAAGGAGCGATGAAGGTAAGACAAGTCCATCAGGTAGAGAGATGGTAGCTAGGTAGGTAGATTAGATAGATAGATAGATAGATAGATAGATAGATAGATAGATAGATAGATAGATATAAGTAAATACAGCCTCTGTGTACTCTTTATGGTGGAGTAGGAAACAATGACACATTCAAATTAGAATAATAGGAAAATAATTTACTAAAGGAACTATTTACAAAGGTGTGGGTGGCCAGATTGCAGGAAAATCACAAGGGATTGTGCAGTTTCCCCAGTAACTGTGGGGTTGTGAACTACCTAAGGGCTCAAAGATGTGGGAGGAGGGAGTAGGTAGCAGAACCTAGAAGAAGGAGTTGTGTTGAGAGGGCCAACTTGAGAGGATTGGTGACTTTCTGTCAAGGGACGTAGACAGGTCAAGGAGAACCTGAAGGAAGGAGCCAGAAGAATAAATATCTCTACCTTGCTCTTCTCCCTCCTTCCCGTCTCCTGTCAGAGATCTCCAGTGGCCAAACCCAACCAGAAGCTACGGGCAAGGAAGTAGTGGTTGGAGTTTTTCAGGCCAACCTCCAAGGGCTGAAGGCAGAGTGCAGAAGCAAGGGAGAGGGGCAATGGAGGACAGCACGACACAGTGTATAATTAAAACAGCATTATTAACATATGAATAGACAGAAGAAATGTAAACAGAATAGAAAGTCCAGAAACATGTCTAAGTACAGTAGTCCCCCCTAATCCGCAGGGGATCTGTTCCAAGACCCCCAGTGGATGCCTGAAACCACGGAGAGTACCAAACCCTGTATAGACTATGGTTTTTCCTCTACATACATATTTGAGGTGTGACGGCAACACTAGCATGAATTAGTTTTTCCTTCTTCACAATTTCATGGATAGAAGATTCGTTCTTACCGTAGATCTTAGAAACCTCAGCATACAATTTTTTTGCTTTCCTATAAAGTCACGAACTTTCACTTTTTCATTTAAAGGAAGCACTTTATGGCTTCTCCTTGGCGCATCTGAATTGCCAGCGTCACTACTCTTGAGGTTTGGGGCCATTGTTAAGTAAATAATGAACATAAGCACTGCGGTACCGTGACAGTCGATCTGATAACCAGAGGGCTACAAAGTGACTAAGTGGGGGTACAGGGGGTAGTGTACACAGATGAATAGGTCCTGGGCACAATGGAATGGGACAGCGTGAGATTTCATCATGCTACTCAGAACAGTATGCAATTTAAAGCTTATGAATTGTTTATTTCTGGAATTTTCCATTTAATATTTTCAGATTGCAGTTGGCCTCAGGTAACTGAAACTGAAAAATGAAACTGGTGATAAGGAGAGACTACCGTACACATGGAAATTTGGTATAGGGAAGGGTGACATCTCAAATTCCAAGAGAAAAAAATAACTTCGTAATAAATGGTGTTGGGAGAATTGGGTAGACATTTGGAAAATGATAAAATTGCGTCCATACCTGACACTATTCACCAGGTTAAACTCCAAATGCATCAGAAATCCAAATATAAAAAATAAAACCATATAAATACTAAAAGAAAACATAGGAAAATTTCTTTTAACGTGGAAGTGGCAAGAGCCTTTTTCCTATGATTCACAATCCAGAAGTGTTAAGATTGATAAATTCAACTATCTAAATTTTCTAAAGTTTTGCATGACAAAAAACATCATAAGCAGTCAAAGTGAAATGAAAAGAAGCGAGAAAATATTTGTATCTTACATCATAAAGGGCTAATCTTGTTAATACATTAAGAAGTTCTTCAAAATTGAGATAAAATGGGCAAAAGGCATGGTTCATAGCAAAAGAAAGGCAAAGATCTTTAAACATACGAAAAGATGCTCAATCTCACTCATAATAAAGGAAATGCAAATTTACACTACACTGAAATGTCATTTCTCCTTTCTCAGATTGGCAAACATCCAAGAGTTTGGTAAGGCATCGCTTGTAAAGAAACCGTCACTCTCATACGTTGCTGGTAGAAGTCCAAAATGCCCAGCTTCTGTGAAGGGGGATTTTACAACAGTTAACGAAACTACATAGCATTTGCCCTTTGACCCAGCAATCGTACTTCTAGGAATCTACTCTGAAAATACCCCTCCATAAATAGGAAAACACTCCCTGTGGTATTATTTCCAAGAGCAAAAAGACTATAAACCACTCAACTGTGCACGAGAATGGTTGAATAAACCAGGGTATGTTCACACAGTAGACCACTGTGCAGCCCTAAAAACCAATAAAAACAGATCTCTCTGTACAGATTTGGAGTGATTTTCTGCATATTTAGTCAAACAAAAGCAAGTTGTTGAACACTGTTTAAGGTAAGCTATCTTTTATGTAAAAACCCAATGTTTCTTACAAAAAGAAACATTGGCAGGATAAGCTGGAAACTAATAAAAATAGTGTTTAGCTGTATAGGCTGGGGCAAGAGAGAGGAGGATCAGTTATTTCTCTGAGTGCATCCTTTTATATGGCTTTAACTTTTGAACTATGTAGGTGTGTATGTATTCAAACATTAAACAGAAAAGTAAAAAAGCAACCTAAAATTGAAAGTAAACTGAAACAAATAACCCTGGTAATATGTTAAATTTGTCACATTACCACATGAGAAATATTTCAAATGGCTTTTGAACACGACACTCAGATTGTCCTCAAGGACAAGAAGACCTGCAAAGAAATATTCAAGTTCCCTCAGTGGTTTCATCCTTAATAGTCATATAGTAATTATAACTTGGTAGTCGTTTAGTGTGCATTATAGAATAAAGAAAATAGACAACGTGTTATCAGGAACTAAGATTTTCAGTTGGAGATAAAAATATGAATTGAGGTGTTCTGAATAAACCTTGTAATATTAAATTTAAATTGTGAATATCACTATGGACGCATGTTTTTATTAAACGATATATTTTCTAGTTCTGTCCTTTGAAAAGGCCTGGAAGAAACGATAGTCTAATAGCTATGAGCTCACCTAGCACCCAGATCTTGGTTTCTGAGCACCATTCTCCCCTAAAAGGAAACAGAGCTCCTTGGAGAAAGGGGTGATACTAAGTCTGGGGCAGAGAAATTAGAAAATAAATAAATCTTGTGTGAGAAAGCAAGAACGTAGAAGGCATGTCAAAGGACACAGAAACCAGTTAATAGGAACCCCCACTGGCCAAATTTGGGATATTTTGAGCATCAAACAGAAAAATAAGTTTGATTGATTGCAAAATACAGAATGAATAAGAATTTACAAGTCCATAGCGATTCTAGAAAAATAGAAGAACAATGTGAGTAGATTAGATGGATAATGGATAGATGGATAGATGATAGATGGATAGATGGATGGATGGATAGAAACATGGATAGATGATAGATGATAGATGATAGTGATGGTGCTCAGGGCAAGCTACCCCAGGAAGCACCACTCTGGTATGCAGATTATTTCGAGCTGAAGACAATAAGGACTCAGAGAACTCAGGAAGAATATTTGAGTTTCCCCTCCCAAACTGCCTAAAGAATTTAAAACAAAAGATCTGTTTCAGGAAGGAGTTATTATCATGATGGCTATGAAGATAATGTAGGATAGAGGTTACAATAGAAAAGGCACCAACAAGCTCATCTTATCAGAAGTTCTGTCTCTCTGGCCACGTGCTCTGGATGGCCCTGCGAGGAATTACCAGACAATCATTTACAAGGGAAGTCTCCATTTGTAAAGGTATCTCCCTCTCTGTATTGGGAAGACGGGGGATGACCTCATTTCTAGAGACTTAGCAATGCGGAAGGTGAGGCCTTAAAACTGCATAATAAACCTTATTCTTGTTTACAGTGCTTTAGTGATAATCTCCTGTAACTGACACCCCCACCCCCAACATCCTCCTTGTCTTTGGATGGACATGGTATTTAAGACGAGAATTTCTGCTATTGTGTTGAGAAATGCAGTGTCCCTGCTTTCTCCCATGTATATGTGGGAGATCAAGATTTGGCCACCCTGAAATATATCTCTTTACCTTGATTGTTTTCTCTGAGGGACATTTGACCTCCCCCACTAACTGCCTAAAGAATTTGACATGGTGGCTCCTTCCTGGAACAGATCTTCTATCATGATGGCTGTAAAGATAATGTAGGATAGAGGTTACAATAGGAAAGGCACCAAGCCCCTTTTATCAAAAACTCTGTCTCTCCCTGACCACATTATCTATAGATGACCCTGAAAAGAATTGTCCTCCTGCCCTCTGAAGTCCCAGGCCACTACCTACCTCCAACATGCTCCTTGCCTTTAGCTGCAATACTTAAGCAAGCAGCTTAGACAGAGGGATGAGTTGCTCATTTCTGAGTTTCTCCCATGTATACATGTTATTAAACTTGGTATTATTTTCTCCTGCTAACCTGTCTTGTTAATTATTTGGCCAGCCATAAGAACCTTAAGGAAAAGGGCAGAAGGAGATTCTCCCTCTTCCCCCGACAATAGAGATAGAGACCTCTTATCCTGAAGACTGGTAACTGGAGGAAATAGTTTGCCTTCTAAAAATAAACTGTAGTTTATTTATTTGATAAAGGAAAGCTTCCCTTTATCAAATGATGCCAGCTAATAACTGCAGAACAAATTATAGAATTATAAAATCCCAGATTTACAGCCCTTAAAGACAATTTGCTTATATATGGATGAGAATTCTAGAGTGGTGCTCTAGACACAGTTAGCAGAGACAGCTCTCTGGGGGGTGGGTTTCAAGCACGTGGGTGGGTGCTGAAAGCGTGAGAGGGTTTGCTTTATATTTTTTGCCCATCTGTCCTCTTTAAAATGTTCAGCACAATCATATAGTGCTTTTACAAAGAAGAAGTTAGCTTAAAAATCTAGCTGAAACTCCTATTTTGCAAATTCTTACTCTTTCTTCAGGACCTCACTCAGCCGTTCCCTCCTTTAGGCAGACTGCCCAGATCCTAACCAAGTGAGTCACTTTCTCTTTTGCTGATATTTAGTATCACATTTACCTCGTTTTAACCATATAGCTACTTGTTTACAGCTGTGTATACTCACCTTCCACCAAACCATCAGGGTTTGTTTTATTCTTTGTGGACTTGGTTCCTGTTACCTGTTTGGCACATAGTAGGGTTCGATAAATACACAGTAGGTATTCAAGAAATGCCTGCTGAGTGTTTAAGAAATGAGTTAAGGGAAGGGCTTTGAAGCACTGATCATTATAACTAGTTCACACCTGACACCCTCCCTCCTCTGGATCAAAATGCTCCAAGGAAAGAGATTTGATTTTATATAATTCAAAAGATAATTAATGAGTAAATTATGTAATTTCTCTGGGCCTTCAGTTTTCTCATCTACAAAGGTTATGCGGAGCGGGGAGGAGGGACCCAGGCTGTTGTTAGGAATAATTGAGCACATAGTGTGCTTAGTAACGACTTGTTGGATGGATGGATGGATGGGTGGGTGGATGGAAGAATGAATGGATGGTGGGTGGTGGATGGATGGATGACTGTGTAGATGAGCAGTCAGGTCTGGTCTAATTTATTATTAGGGTTAGTTAAAGCACAGATGGACCAGCAGCCACATAGGATTACATTGTTTTCTGTTCCAATCATGAGCTTGTCCTGTTTCTTCTGTTCTTGTGATTAAGAATGATTGACTTTGATGGGATGACCAGGTTTCAGACTCCAGTAATGTGATTCCTTCCTAAGTCTGGGCCTGAGTCCAGTTGCACATGGAGTGACTCACCTCATTACGCCTGGATGCATCCTAAGAAGATAAAGTCTTTGAGGCCCTGGAGCTGATGGGCAGCTACCATTTTTCCAAGTTGAGGAAGATGCTGTAACCCCATTCCCAAGTGATGTAGCTAGGTGAGAAGGTGGATGCTTTTAGGGCAGGCTTGGATGCCCACCTGTGAGAACTACAAAAAGAACACTAAAATTTGCCAGTCCTCATAAAAGCTTTGCTTTGTAGGTTGAAAGAAATAGAGGAGCAGATCAAAGAACACCGCAGGCTGTGTTTACACAGCTTAGTCTGAGGCAGGGGGTTTAAGTTCAAGTCCTAACCTGCAGCTAACTAGCTGAGCAATCTCTGACTTGCCTCTGCCCCTCTTTAAGCCTCAGTTTCCACATCTGGAAAATAAGGGGATGATGGTTAGCACGTTTACTTCCAGCACCAACGTTTTCAGGACCACGAGCTCAGAGATTGTTCTGTCCAAGGCTGGCTGGCTTTGAGTTCCTCCTTGTGTCCTTCACGGGATCATGATTATGCCTGCTCTGCTGGCTTTGCGCAGTTGCTGTGAGAGTCAAATGAGATCGCGAGCATGAAAGAGCTCTAAGGTGGCAGAGACAGTGCTGAGAACGTGAGTGTCTGCTAAAGCCCCTGAGACAGCCCCTGCAGTTTTGAAGTAGCGAGATCAGAGATGAGGTATCAGAGTGAAGTATGCCTGTGGAAAGCACTTGATTGTCCGCAACAGCCCTCCCGGCTGTGCTCTCTTCCTCTGAGGAGGGTGGTCTGAAGCAGTGATTTCCCCAGACACAGCCACTCAGCAAGGGACAGGGTAACCTCAGGTGAGCTTCCTATCTCATCTGTGCTCCTGGGTCTGTGGGGGCCAGGGAATAGGAGGACTGACTCGTCCTGGACACCCCACCTGTGACCTCAGGCAATTGCCATCTCCTTTCTGAAGGCTCAGGTTCCTCAACTGACAAGTGGGAGAATAAAATTGAAACTGAGCACTAAAACGCCATTGATGATTAAGCAGCTAGTAACTATGGGGGATCAGAATTGGCGCCCGCCTCCACTAACTAACCAAAGGAGTTTGGGATGGGAGGCCTGCCCCCAGAACAGGCCATTACCATAGACATCTCTGTGTCTGGGTGGGTCCATGCTAAACCCATTCTTAGTTCTGGTTGTCCTTTAAGAGAGACATTTACATTTGTAAAGAAAATCTCCATTTTTAAAGGTATCTTCTTCCCTCTACCAGGAAGAAGGGGGCTGGGGGGGGGGGGATCGGATGGCCTTACCTAGAAACTTAGGAGAACTGAAGGTGAGGACTTAAATCTGCATGATAAACTTACCCATTGTTAACTGTGCTGTTTAGGTAATATGCTATCTGACTCCCACTAGGTTCCCATAGGTAACATCCCGCTGGAGCCTGGGTCACCATGGTGATGGCTGTTTGAGCTATTTTTTCTCAGGAACTGAACCCCTTGTCCACTTCAGGCCAGATTGAGACCACCAACCCATCAACTGGGCCCATGCAGACAAGTGTCGGATAAGCGACATTTTGATGGCAAGAGGTTGGAACTCCACGCTCAGGGCATGCTAATGTCACCATTCTGTGAACATGCGTCCTCCGAAGAGGCATGAAGGCTGACTACTCTTGCGCAGATCATCAATTACCCCATCTCTCCTCACCTCCCATCACTTCAGACCACCTTGCCCCCTTCCCCATAAATATCCCCGAGTCCCTATTTTCGGGGAGGCGGATTTGAGATTCATTCTCCCGTTTCCACACTTGGCTGCCTTGTGATTAATAAACCCTCGCTCTCTGCAATCTTGTCGTCTGGGTGATTGGCTTTCTGGGCAGCTGGCAAAAATGGACCTGGTGCGGTAACAAAATCTCCCTGTAGGGGTTGCTGCAGGAATCAACTGGATGACGTGGGGAGAGTGTTCTGGAGAATTGGGAGTGTACTGAAGACAGGAGGTCCTTTCTCAAGCTGAGATGGGATAGTTCTCTTGGAATTAGTTAAGACATCAGAAAAATTTAAGGTGCTGTCTCCTAGATCCTCGCAGCTAAACAAAGAGCTTTTAAGAGTCCTGAGAGTTGCCCCACAGCATCTTGACGTTTCAAAGTAGAGAGAAGCTGTCTTGAAAAGAATTACAACCGTGGGTTTTGGGCATAGAGTTGACCACTATCTAATTCATATGAAACCCGCAAAGATTTTAATGAGTTTTAGCGGTTTAGGGCAGAGAAAGTTGAAAATGAAAAGAGGATTCAGGGCTCCCAAATTTCTATAGGTAGGAAGCAGGCTGAGAAAAGCACTCAGCTGCAAACATGGTCCATTTCTTATTGAAACAAAAGGAAAGGAGGAAGAAGGAAGGGAGGGAGCGAGGAAAGAACAGAAAAGAAAGAATGAATATCAGAGGGCAGAGCCCAGAGCCCAGAGGGCAGAAACAAGAGGGGAAATAAGAACATGGATGAGGGGACCACTCCCAGTGAGCAGACCTGGATCTTAAATAGGAAACATTCCCTGCCCCCAGAGCAGTAGAAGCAGACAACAGGTGCCAAATTAGATTGCAGAATTTCTGTGGACCAGTGTCTTTTTCACAGTTCTTTGGGTAACGAAGCGCTGCATCCAGGAAGCTGTACTAAGCAACCTTTTCTGCAAAGCATGGGATCACAGACTTTGAGAATCCCTCAGTTAAAATTCACAGCAGCACAATGCGTCAGCCATTTATTCTGCCCATTTTTCCAAGGAGGAAACTGAAGCTCAGAGAGGTGAAATAATTTACCTAAAGCAAGTGTCAGCAAATGTTTCTGTCAAGAGCCAGATAGTAAATATTCTAGGCCTTGTGGGCCATAAGGTCTCTGTTGCAACTACTCAACTCCACCTTTGCAGCATGGAAGCAGCCAGAGGCAACAGTCAATGACTTGGTGTGGCTGTGATCCAATCAAACTTGATCTACAAAAACGGGCAGTGGGCGGAATTTGGCCAGCGGGCCACAGTTCCCCGACACCTGACCTAATGCAGCACATCTATCAAGAGGCAGAGTCTGGATTTAAACCTAGGCAGGTGAGAATCCAGAGTCTGAGCTTTAGCCAGACTCGTCTCTTGGAAGCCATAAGGAACTAGAGAGTTTTAAGAAGAATCAATGTGTTATGGACTGAATGTCTGTGTTCCTCCAAAATTCATGGGTTGAAGCCCTAATCTCCTATGTGATGGTATTTGGAGATGCGGCCTTCAGGGGGTGATTAGGGTTAGACGAGGTCATGAGAGTGGAGTCCTCTTGATGAGATTAGTGCCCTTGTAATAAGAGACACCAGAGAGCTTGCTCTGTCTCTTCGCCGTGTGAGGACAAAGCCAGAAGGCAGCTGTCTGCCAGCCAGGAGTGTTCTCACCAGGAACAAAATCTACCTTAATCCTGGACTTCCCAGCCTCCAAAACTGTGAGACAACAAATTCCTGTTGTTTAGGCCACCCAGTCTACGATATTTTGTTACAGCAGCCAAGCCGACTAGTACAGAAGTATTCCCCAGCACCTCCCAGAGATCTCATGGTTTTCTAAGCCTCAGGAAGCACCGTAGGGTGGTGGAAATTGCGTGGAAGATCAATGTGAAAAGTGTACCTGCTTCACAATGTTCCTTTGAGGGTTAAGTAAAATAACGTATGCAGAGACCCTAGCATAGAGTCAGGCCTGTAGAAAGCTCTCAGTCCATGAAATCCCTCCATCTGAAGAACCAGCCCCCCGCTCCCTCTTCTGTAAGGCCTGCTCCGCCTCTCCAGCAAAATTAGTGGGTGAGGGTTGTCCTGGTGATCACACAGCACAGCCTCCTCTGTTGGTGTCCAGCATGCCGTGGGGTTATCTTTTGCCACGTGACTGACTTCCCGTCACCACTCTGGGCTCTTGGAAGGTGTTGCCCATCTCTTTGACCTCTGCATTGTCGGGACCTAGCTTGTGGGTTACTGTAGTCAGAACTGGGGTCATTCTGATTTCCCAGTTAAAATGCTGGGGTCTGGAGTCAGAGGTGCTTCTGGAACAAGTCTCCCTCTTTCATCCTACATTTTCTTACTTAACAGTGTGGGCTCTGGAGTCCAACTGACTGGGTTTCCACCTGCCCCCATCAATTAACAGCTGTGCAATCTTGGGCAAATCATGCAACCTTTCATGCCGGTTTCCTTACCTGTAAATCGGAGAAATTGACAGTACCTTCCTCATAGGTCTGTTGTTGAGAGTAAATAGATTAGGGATGTCCATTGCTTAGGGTGGGGCCCGGCACAGGTGTGCACTGGATCAATGATACTTCTTGTTATCAGGCTCTTGCTATCAGTGATGACTTATACTTCATCTTACGCTGGAATGTCTGTGTACCCCAGAAGTGAGCTGAGGCTTCCAGACCTGTTCAGATCTACATAAAATAGCTGAAAAACCCTATACTGCCTCAGGTGCGCCCTCTCCAGGATTCTGGGAATCTGGGGAGGGGGGCTTCCTGCTCTTGTTCACTCCACCCCCAGCTCCTGCTCTCACCGAGCTTAGTGTGGCGACCACCTCCCCGTCCTGCTCACGTTCTCCCCATTCCACAGCCAGTCAAGCCCTTTTGCATAATTTCCACTAAAGAAAACTCACACGTGTGCACTGGCTCGTGGAGAAGACTTCAGAGCTACGGGCGCAAGCACGCTGAGGCACACGCCAGAAGTTAAAATTCTGCCTGTGTCCCTGATTCTAACAGGTCACCCTCACTGATTTCTGCAGTTCCGGTTCCGGCTTCTGTAGATCCACCCTTCTTGCTCCTCCCACCGCTCTTTCTTGTCACCCCTCCAGCCCATTTCTGGTCATTTCTAACACTCGATTCTCTAATCACCTCTTTGCTACCTTGACGCTGCTGACACGTCTTCTAGGCTTCCTCTTCCCCACAAGCCATTTTCCTAGTGATGGTTCCCTCCCCAAGAGAAACTCCTGATGCTAGATGTTAAGGTAGTCCGTGTCATTTTTGTACTCCTGCAGCAGAACTTCTGGGTGTTTGTCTGATTGCCCCGTGCAGGACATGCAGGGACAGATGCAAGCTGCCGGGGTGTGGGCCCGCCCGGCAGGGGGAGGTCTCTCAGAATGAAGGGTGGAGGTTGCAAAGAACTATGTTCATTGATAACAGGCCCAGCTATTCCGATGGTAGGACGTGGAATAGACTGTACCAAGTCCACCAGGAACAGGAGTTTTCTCTTTCTCACATAGTCTTGCTCAAATGTCAATTCTGGAAGCAATAGCAAGATACCTATGGTTTGTCCTGGGCATCAAGAATATTCTAATATTCTGTTAGTCAGGCTTATCGTTGCCTTTATTTTGTTATCCTGTGACTCCCAAAGGGCTACTGAAAAGGAGTCTGGAATTGTAGTCACATCACACAGGGCTGGCACTCCTGAGGCTGGCCCACAAGCCAATCATTACATAAGTGAGGAGGTACAGATCTCCTGGGGTCCTTATGGCCCCAGTGGATTTGACAAGTTTGATTTATTTTCATATTCAGCCAGCTTTTTCATCCTTTCAAAACAACGTCATCCTTAAGAAGCAGTTTAGTAAACTGATTAAAAACTCAGGATTTGGAGCAGAAGGAGCTGGGTTCAAACACCAACTCTGTTACTCATTGACTGTGGATTTGGGAAAAGTGCTTGACCTCTCTGGGCCTCAGTTTCCCCTTCTGCAAAACTGGAATAATTGGACTTTAGGTGACTATCATGGTTAAGCAAGATGAGGTATGCCAAGTTTTTGGCATGATGCAAGGCCCATGACAAGCACTCAACACATGGTAGCCATCATTATTATCATCACCGAGGAGAACCAGAGAAATAGTGAGAGTGGAAACTATTTTTTCCCCTGGATTCACAAACAACAAAACTCACTCCCAGGGAAGATAGATGTTCTACAATCTCTTCAGAAACTCAACAGCTTCCAGTTCAGTTTAAAATTGAGTAACAATCAAGGTAGATAAATGGATCTCTTTTCCTGGTTTATTGTGTCTGGAGGCCAACCTGCCAGGCGTATCCATGCAACCCACAGCCCCTGACACAGGCCCCCGAGTGTGTCTGATGGCTTTCCCACCACTCTGTGTGGAGAACCAGTTTTCATTTCAGACTCAGCGCCTCCAAAGCCCTTTTTCCCCTGGCCTCCAATTCACTGACATTTGTAAGCCACCAGAGGTGGGTTCTACCAACTTAGCAGCTTAATGCGTCTATTGTTCCAAATTACTTTTAAAAAATCATCTTGATTGCCCGCTCTTTCTATATTTTAGTCTGTGTTCTTTCTTTCTGTTCAAGTGTGACATATTCTTTTTGAATTTGTTCAAATTACACATTCCATTCGCAAAGCACCATATTAAATTGATGACATCTCTCTGAACACAGAGCACTCTTGGATTCTGTATCTTAGCAATTAATTGGTGTCTAACCCATTGATAGAGTTTTCTAAATGAATAAACTTCCAAACACGTTTCCTGATCATTTTGGATACATTAAAAAAATCTCCATCTCTTTTGCTTTGTCGCGGTTTTGAAATTTTTACAGATGGGTTTTACAGAGCATTGAAATATAGATCAGATAATCTCCTGAAAATATTTGTTGGCATTTCTGTGGCAGTCAGGTCTCCATGAATATTTTACATTTAAATATGATTCTGGGTGTCTGGCGAGTTTCTAGTGGGATTTCTTGGAGACAAGTGTGCAAAGATGCATAACAGCGTTTACTCTCAGATCATATGCCGTGTGCGATCTACAGGGGTTTCCTGAGTTTTAGTCTTTTCTATGTGTGTTGCGGGCTGGTGGGGCCGGGTACTATTGGTCAAGCATTGGTTGTGTGCTGTGCGTGTCTCATGCATTTCCTCCTTTAAACCCAATCCCCTGAGGTGCGAGCTCTGAGTCTCCCCATTTTGCTAGCTCTGCTCACAGCACATGTGCACTGTCTCACGCACACACGTCCCAGCCTTCCATCTGTGGCCCCTTGCACACAACCCATGGCACAGGAGAGAAGAAGACGGTGCAGTGTGGAGCTTACGTCACTGAGGAAGAACACAGAATTTCAAGTCCAAAGACTCATGTTCTAAGCTTAACTCTTCCATTTAGTAGCTGGGAGACTTTACTGAAGTCAGGGAATTGCAGGTCTCAGTTTCTATATCTGTTAAATGGGGATTAAATAAACACTTGTGTCCCTTCAAGCAGCAGCCTCTGTGATACTAAACACAGTAGGTGCCCAATAAACATTAACTCGAATGACATGGTGGCTGGAGCTTAGCAGCCATATTGGGCCATGAGGTGAAAGTTTCCTGCTAATGGTCACAGAGCAGCAAGAGGGAAGGTCCGGGATCCCTGAAGACAGTGAAACTACCCCTACCAGTCAGTGAATCACCTCACTTGGCTCTGCCTTTCTCTCTCAAGAGCAGCTAGTGGTTTCTGGTGTGCATGCAGGGGGGCTGCTTAGGTGCCCATCATCTCATAGGGTGCATAACCTATGAGAGGGCACTGAAGATCCGGAAACAAAGTGGAAGTCATCTATAAGTAACCCATGCTGTGCCAGGCAACATACTCACACTCTGCATCCATGATCTCATTTAATTTTCCCAAAAACCATATGTTTGAGCCCATTTACAGATGAGGCATCTGAAGCTCAGAGGTTTAACAGCATGCCCGAGCTTACACATCAAGCTTGTAGTAGAGCTTAGGTTCAAACTCAGCCAGTTTTGGTGAAGATATCCAGGGCCTAGCACTGAGTAGGCACTCAGTGAATGGCAGCTGTTGAGTTGTTATTAATTTAATAATAAATTATAAGGCAAACAGGCTTTGAAGTCAGGCAGACATGTGTTTAAATCCTGGCTCTGCCAATTAGTAGCTGTGTGACCTTGAGTAAGTCACTTGACCTCTCTGAGCCTCTGTTTTAACATTGTTGTAGGTTAGCATTTGGTTCGGAAATGAGTACAAGAAAAGCCAAAGTAGTAGTGGTTTAAACAAGATAAGAGCTTATTTCTCTCTCATCTAAATGTCTACAGGTAAGCAGTCCAGGACTGGAAGGGTAGTTTCACAATCTTCAGGGAACCAAGCTCTTCCTTCTTGTTGCTCTGTGACCATCAGCAGGAAACTTTCACTTCATGGCCCAAAACGGCTGCTAAGCACCAGCCACCATGTCCTATTTCTAGCTAGCAGGAAGGAGTAAGGAGTACAGTGGGGTTCTCTCCCTCTCTTTAAAGGGTATTTCCTGGAAGTCATATACAACACTTGGGCTTATAGACCTTGGGGCAGAATTTGTTACATGGTCCTGCTCAGCAACAAGGGACCCTGAGGAATGCAGTCTTTATTCCAGCAGCCATGGCCCCAGGTCCTAAGGAAGAAGGAGGAGGAATACTGGGAGAAAATAGAACACCTCTACACCATTACCCCATTGGACAGGCTGCAGTGTGGTTTAATGGGAAAATGCGCATAAAACTCCTAACAGAGTGTCTCCACTATATAAGGGCTCATGGCTCACTCCTATTTCTCTACTCTGGAAAACAGTCCTGTCTACTGGAAGGGTCTCTCCCATTATACAGGAGTGCTTCCAAATCCTTGTGTCTGACTTGCTTGGCCCAAGTCAGACCACGAGACAAGCCAGCTCAGGGGGGCAAGTTGTGGAATGCAGGAACAATGCAGCTTCAGGGCAGAAGCCAAGAGCTTCAAGGCAGAAGCAAGACCCTGGCAGGCATTACCCTGCCCACCTCTGACCCAGCCTTCTCTCTGGCATCTCTTGAACTCTCCCAGTAGCATGGATTTCTGCCATTCCCTCAGAGCTCCCTGGCCCCAGAATGGTCTCAGGCCCATGTCCTGAGCAGTGAGACCCTCACTGGCCACACAGAGTGAAGCCCGGCTGTCTGAGAATCACCACCCTCCTCTAACTCTGAACTCCAGCCCCCTCTCCCCACCATCCATCTGGACAGTCAGGTCCTACGCCCCCACCCACCGCTCACCATCTGCTTCACTAAACTATCGCAAAAGCGCCCTCCCTTCTCCACTTAATTTAGGTCTCTCTAATAGCAAGAGCGCTTTACTTTTCTTTGAGAAGAAAGAACGAGGCTGATGAGTCTTAGGAAAACTTCATGGGAAGGAGGAAATTGCCGCTCATTCTTTGTGAGCGTCCCAGTCTCACATCCCCTCTCTAGTATCCACTGTGTGTGGGACCAGCTGTGAGTTACTTGCCCCCCGAAGCATCTGCTTCCCAGTGACGGACATGTCAGTTTGTGCACCCCCAGGCATGGAGTCGTACAGACTGAGAGATAATCCAGGAAAAGCCCCCAAAAGAGCATCCAACACAGGAGTCAGCAAGCTTTTACTGTAAAGGGCCAGACAGGAAATATTTTGGGCTTGTGGGCTCTGAGGCAACCATAGACAATATGCAAACTTTGGCCAGACGTGGTTGTGTTCCCATAAAACTTCATTAATGGACACTGAAACTTGAATTTCATATAATTTTAATGTTCATAAACTATCTTCTTTAGAATTTTTTAACCATTTAAAAACGTAAAAACATTCTTAATTCACAGGCCCTACAAAAATAGAGTTGGCCCATGGACTGTAGTTTGCTGATCCCAATCTAGCACCTAGTAATTGCTCAATAAATGCTAGCCATGGTGACAAGCAGGAGTGTCCTTTGTGGATCCCTGCCTCCTGACTGAAGCAAATCTGGTGGCAGGTTTCTCTGAAGACCTGCAAACCTTTCACTGCTCTCTAAGAGCAGTCTGGAAAGCACACCTGAAGATCCTTGGCAGAAAAGCAAAGAAATTTCACCCACGATGATGTAGGCCAATGGTGCGTCAAGAGAAGGTGGGCTACTGGGGAGGATGGTGGGCTTGGAGCCAAAGGAGCTGGGTTTCAGCTGTGGGATTTTAATGAGGTCATTAAGTTTTCTGCCTCAGTTTCCTTCAAAATGGAAATGGAGATAATACTACTACTAATAATGACAAAAGTATATAAAATTATTGAGTCAGGTGAGGTGACTGACTTATAGAAATTCACTTAATTCTCATAATCACTCTGTTGGTGGCATTATTATTCCCATTTTGTGGACAAGGAAATGGAGGCGTAGGTATGTTAAATTATTTCCCCAAGGTCACACAGCTAGGCAGAAACAGAGTAAGAATTCAAACTTGGGCCCTTTTAGACTCTCTTCCTTGGGCACTTTTAGCCCATCCTTTTAAACACTAAGGTATACTTTAGAAGTTGCCTAATCCATTCCCTTAACCTGTTCATATTTTTATATATTCATTAATTCATTCATCCATCAGTTATTCCCAACTACTGTGTTGCTGGCCTGGATGCTGGTGATACAGGAACAGACAGGACATCATTCTGGCTCTCCAGGAACCCCAAGAGTAAAGAGGGAGGCAGGTGAATCAGCAAACAATGCAATGTCACTCGACTGAAGTCTAGGTAGTGTCACGAGGGACCCAAGACAGGGAGCTGCTGGTCCTAGAGGCTGGCAAGGGATGCTGGTGAGGCCTGGGGAAAGGCATCAGGAAAAGCTTCACAGAACATACCACTTTTGAGCTGAGTCTCTGAATCCCTTGGCTTGGCATTCAAGGCTCTTCACAGCCTTGACTCAGTTTGCCTTTTCAGTATCCCACACTGCCTCTTGGTTCACCCAAAGCTTTGCTCCCACATTACCAGACCACTCATGATCCTTGCCAAAAGCTGGTCCAGGGACAAGTACAGTGGGCAGCAAGAGTGACTCTGCCATAAGCCTGAATTTGTTCACTGGGAAGAACTTGCCTTTCTTTTTTACTATGTTCTTCCTAATTGGTTGATATAAAAATACTCTTCCTTTTTTAGAAACAACGTAAGAGTAGAATAGATGGTGGGATTTTTTTTCTGTTAATTATTTCACTTAGCAGCCCCCCACAATGATTGCCAACATTTACCCTTTTTTTTTTCTTTTGTGAGGAAGATCAGCCCTGAGCTAACATCCATGCCAATCCTCCTCTTTTTGCTGAGGAAGACTGGCCCTGGGCTAACATCGGTGCCCATCTTCCACCACTTTATATGGGATGCCACCACAGCATGGCGTGACAAGCGGTGGATGACAAGCAGTGCGCGTTTGTGTGCGCCCGGGATCCGAACCCAGTCTGCCAACAGCGGAGCGCGCGCACTTAACTGCTACGCCACAGGGCAGGCCCTCAACATTTACCATTTTTTTAAGGCGTTGATCTATGAGGTTGCAAAGCCTGTGACTGCTGTTTTTCTGCTCTACTGCACACGACTATCAGCCCAATTTTCCACTGTCTGAGAGTCCACTGGCTCGGATGCCCCCTTACACTGACATCACGGGAACCTGCTCCCTGGGGATCTCAGCCCTTTGCCAGCCCACCCTCTTCCTATGTGGGGTGTGCCCTCTTGGCTGCCTACCCCCAATCCACTGCTCCCCCTTTCACCTTCTTGCAGAGCCTGTTGCCCACCCTGCCGTCCAGCTGTCAGAGACTTGATTCCCCAGCCTCCGTAGAAGGAGAGGTGATCATGTGATCCAGTTGCAGCCAATGGCAGGTCTGCTAGAAGATTCTGGGAAAGACTTTGCTGCCCAACGAAAAGAGCCTATACTAGGAGTGCTCTCTTTCCTGTCCGTGGCTGGGGCCCTTGGTGTGTGAGGATGAGGTGTTCAGAGCTGCTGCATCCACTGGTGCTACCAAGAGAATGGCTGAGAGGCCAGTCCAAAGTTCTGACATCTCTGAGCTGCTGGACCCGCAGGGGCGCTCCAGACTTCCTGTGGAGCCAGGCAAATAAACCATTCTCAACCTAATCCATGCGTGTGGTTAACCTCTGACCCTTAGCAGGAAAAAGAGACCTGATCACCTCTTTTTAAAAACATTTTTTACGAAATATTTCTAACCTTAATAGAAGTGCAGAGACTAACATCGTGAACACTTGTGCCCTCACCACTCACTAGGTCAAATCCGGACATCCCTCCATTCCTTTCAGATCTCTTAATAGTTTTTTTCATATGGAACATCACAGAAAGAGTTGAAGTCCCTAGTGCCCCTGCCTAGCCCAATTTGTTTTCTCCCCTCCCTCCTTCCTCCCCAGAGACAAAGTGAGCGGTTATCCTTCCCATGTATGTTTGGGATGCCCTTACTCCATTGGTAGGAACCCACCAATAATACAGAGTATTAAATACACAGGAGCAAACTCCAGGAATCATTTTGCAATTTACTCTAATTTAACTTTTTTTTTTTGATATTTACCCATGTACCTCAACACCCTTCATTTTAACACGTGTGTAGTGTCCTACAGTTGTGTATTCTTACCTCCTGTTGATGGACATTTAGATTGTTTCCAATTTGGGGATATTGCGACCAGGGCTATGTGAACCCTCGCATATATCTCCTTGTGTAAGCTGGACTCCCTTTTAATAATTTCTCTGATATGTCTGATGATGGCTGAACAGAAAGGAAATGCAGGGCAGTGAGAAAAATAGAAGGCCAGCATCCCGACAAAGAGACAAGGATGGACCTTGACTGAGGAGGAAATTTCATCACCTGCTCGAAGAGCACAGAGATGGCTTCTTCTTCAGGAATCAATTTCCAGTTTATTTCCTTCAGACACCTTGCCCCAAGGCCTACCCACCTGGGCACAGCTGCTCGGCCCTGGGGCTGGAGGCTGGTGTGATCTGCCCAGGATATTGCCACTTGTGGAGATTTGCAAAGACTCTTTCCTCTGGCTGCTGATAATTTGCACAAAGTCTTTGTGAGTTTCATAAGTCAGTTTAGAAGCCAAATAATTGAGGCAGTTTAATTTTAGCTCCTCATTTCTCTTTATAAAAGTTAGCTGTTTATGAGAGATCTAAAAATTTCCCTTTCCCCAGAAGAATTATCTTTCAGGCCTGAAATAGCCTGTGAGGCAGCATACTCATGGGATAATACACGTGAGGTCGATCAAAGGGCTTGTCCCAAGATTGATGTCCCTAAAATTAGCCCTGTAGCTTCAGTGCGTGGACCAGGCTGGCTGCTCTCAGCTTCCTCTGCCTCTGCCCCAGTGACTGCTGGATTCGGACCCCACATCAGCCGCGCACTTCTGGCCCTGCTCGTGTGGCAGGCAGCCAGACACCAAAGAGCTACAGGTTCACGGGAGTGGGAATTGGAGGAGGCTTCTCAGGGACCCCCCCTTGATTCCTTTAAGGCTTAAAAAGTTCTGTTCAAAATTCCTGGAGCGTCTATCTTAGCATCAGCTCTAAACTGTGTCTACCTGTGTAAGGACTTGAATAAGCCAGTCTCCCCAGGTAGCAGGGCAGGAATTCTGAGAAATCTGTCTCTAGGCTAAAGCAGATTTTGTAAACTCTAGCACTAACCAGGTCACACTCCTGTTTTAAAACATTAATGGCTCTCCATGGCTGACTGTAAAAAGTTGGAGCTCTTTAGCTTGACATTCAAAGCCCTCTAGGAACGGGCCCTGCTGACTTTTCCAGAGCCACTCTTTTTACTCATTTCCTCCTTACACTGTTTACTTTCTATCACTTGAGCTGCACACTTTCCCTCAATGCATGCACCCGTTCACACTCTTGTCTTTGCATTGCTATTCCTTCTACCCAGGATGCCCTTCCCTCTCCTCCATCCTCAAATTCCTACTCATCTTTCAAGACCCGGGTCAGATACCCCGTCTCCCAGCAGCACTTCTCACCCATCCCCAGCCACCTCACGCATCTGCAAATTATAATCTTTCTTGTGTTTCTGTGTCTGTCTCTCTAACTAGATTGCAATTTCTGTGATGGCAGGAGCCATGTTGTACCCGTGTCATCCTAGGACAACATAAAGCCTCATAGTTTGGGAGCTCTGGAATCCCGCAAGCTCTGGCTCGTGTCTCAGCTCCAGGACATATTAGCTTCATGACCTCGAACGGTACTTAACTGGCTTTACCTTCAGATTTCGCATCCACACAATGAAGTTGATTGTAGTATCAACCTCATAAAGAGATTGTAGGGATGCCAGAAAGGCATTTAAGAAAGAGCCTGGCCCATAGTAAATGCTTGGTAAATGTCAGCTACGGTGACAGCAGCTAGCATGTTTCCTGGTACTACATAGTAGGTGGTCAATTAACATTAGCTGCATAAACATTCATTGCATGATAGGGTCAGATTTCAGCTGAGTACCTGAAATATCCAAGTATTGTGTACTCTGACTAGTGCTCAAGTGCTGAGTGAAGTGATTCACAGTCGTCCACTCCCTGAGTTTTCCCTGTTGATCAGAACCCACTGGCTTTGCATTCTGCCCCTGCCCCTCTGCAGGAACCCTTTGCAGGTGTCCTACTGGGACTCTGGCAGCCAGGACTCACGGGGCTCTGAAATTCCTTGCTTCCTTTTCTTCATCAGACTTGAGATTTTCGTGACTTTTTCGCTGGATCCTAGGGAATTTCAAATACAAATTACCACATCACTGAAGTATCCTGATATGACAGCTGCTGCTTTGTGCAGCGGTATTTCAGAGTTTTCAGAAAAAAATGACAAATGTACTTAGAGATATTGGCGACGTGCTTGGGGATCATGAACGGAAAAGGTGCTCCTCGAGAATTTGAATACACTTAAAAATAATAATAATGCTAATTCTTCTTAGAATTTGATCTGTGCCATTGGGATCTGAAACTTCACATGACTGTTAAAATGCACACAGGAAGAATTTTATGTTGGTAGTATGTTGATGATACAGCCTCATAGTGTGTCATTTCTGAGCAATAATGATTCATTTGGGAGTTAAGCCCTTATAAACCTAGGCAACATAAAATTCCTGCAATTCGGGTGATTACCAGAAAAGATAACCTTCATATGTGTTGGGGTGAGAGTATGGATTAGCGCAACCACCAGGGAGAGCAATTTAGTAATACCTAATAAAGCTGCAGGTGTCTATACTTGAAAATTCCATCTCTAGCCATATTCTTTAGAGCAGAGGTCTCCAGCTTTTTTGATCATGTTCCTCATCAGTTGAAGGTTTTTTAGCATGCTCTCTTAGTATAAGTATTGTTTTTATTTACAAATCATGTGCACATATCACTATTCTCATATGAATATTATTAAACACATACAAAAGTAGAAGATTTTAAATGATGTCTTTAAGAAATGCAAATAGAATTTCTACCATTGTCTTCCTGTACCCACATGGATTATCTGCCACTCTCCTTGGAATGTATGTGTCCCACTTTGGAGACGGCTGTGTCAGATAATTCCATATATATGCACAAGGAGGTAAGTAGTATCAAATATGTAATAGAAAAGACTATAAACAACTTAATGTCCATCAATGGTGGAATGCATTAATATACCATTTATACAATGGAACAATTTTTATGAAAAATTGTGTACAATTTCAATGAACAGCATTAGGTAAAAAGGAAAATTGCAGAATATTTACAAAAATGTACATATATTTAAACTCTATAAACAGGCAAAACACTATTCATTTTATATTGTTTGTTTAGAGGTAAGAGCACTTCTTGAACCTGTAGCTTTCATTACTTTTGGAAAATTATTGGCTGTTATATTTTCAATATTGCCTTTGCACCATTCTCTCTCCTTTCCTTCTGGTCCTCCAATTACATGCATTTAGTTCTTTCACCATTTCTCATATGTCTCCTATACCCTTTTTTATATTTCCCATGCTTTTTTCTCACCATGCTTCAATCTGGGTATTTTCTATTGACCTGTCTTCTTGATCACTAACCCTCTCTTCAGCTACATCTAATCTGCTGGTAATAAATCTATTGAGCTATTAATTTTTGTATAACATTTTTCACTACTAGACTTTCCATTTTGTATAGATATCAGGTCTCTGATGAAAAGCATCAACTTGTTGTATCTTTCCTTGAAAATATTAGTCATAGTTATTTTAGTGTCTTTAGCTGATTACCCTAATACTTGGATCTGCTGTGGGTCTCTTTCTATTAGATAATAGAACAAATAACTGTGGCTTTTTTTTCCACTTGATTTCTGGCCACTTGTTCTTTTTTCTTCTGGAATGCTTGATAAGTTTTGATAAAATGTCAGACGCTTTCCATAAAAATATCCAAGATAGGGGCCAGCCCAGTGGTATAGTGGTTAAGTTCACGAGCTTTGGTGGCCTGGGGTTCGCAGGTTCAGATCCCAGGCATGGACCTACACACCGCTTATCAAGCCATGCTGTGGCAGGCATCCCACATATAAAATAGAGGAAGATGGGCACAGATGTTAGCCCAGGGCCAATCATCCTCAGTGAAAAGAGGAGGACTGGCAACAGATGTTAGCCCAGGGCTAATCTTCCTCACCAAAAAAAAAAAAAAATGTCAAAGATAATTTGAGGCTTTGGATAATATTCTCTTCCTCCTGAAGGGACTTTCTTTGGCTTCTGCCATGCGGTTAAGCTGAGGAAGCTCTCCTACATTCAGTCGGGGATTGAGCTGATTAGAAGTTGAGGTTCAGTCCTGGGAGGGCTGGATTCTTTCTGTTTTGCACTTCCTCCTAGAGTGCATCCCTTCAGAGGCCCCTCCTTAGCACTCAAGGTATTGGTTGGGCTGTAAGTGGCAGCAGGCTGAGATGACAAGAAGCTAAGCAGAGCTTTTGGGTCCTTTGCTGATCTGGGCAACAAAAACTGGAGATCTGGGCCGGCCGAGGAGAATGAGCCGTAGCAGACACACTGGGCTTCTGGTGGAAACGTCTGAGGAACTATAAGGTTTAATCTGAATACAGAATAACCTTACTCCAAAAAGCAAAGTCCTACTGAAAGAGCATAGTATTCTGTGTCCTTTTGAAGTCTTAGTAGAGAATATCTTTGGCTTAGGAGTCAGGCAGGCCTGGCTTCAAATCTCAGCTCTGTCATTCACAAGCTGTACGTCTGAAGGGTGTACGTATATGTCCTCAGCTTTCCTGAGAGTCAACGCCACCAACAATGTAAGAGGGCTAGTGTCCTTGCCTTGTGGGATGGTGTGAGGATTTAACAAGATGTCATCTGAAAAGCTCCCAGCACAGTACCTGACACACAGAGTGGTCACTCAACAGACATTACGATTTTGAGAAACTGATCTGTGATAATTTGCAAGAGCCTGTAAAATGCATTGATTAAATAGCATCTCCAATGATAGACACTCTCCCTGGATTGCTGTATGGAAACATTTCCCGAAGTGTGTTCTTTGTAACCCATGTTAGAAAAGTGTTTTAGACACGTATACATACATGCAAAAACACATACGTCTCCCTGTATTAGACAAGTTTGGGAAAGATAGTGTCAAACATAATCAAACAGGTTTTTATTGCAAGGTATCTCAGAGCCTTTACCATGGGAATTCGCTTTGTAATATGCAAAAGAGATTAGCACCAACATCATTTCCCACATTTATTTGACCATGGAATATTTTCTTGGTGGAGTTTCTAAGAGGAGAATGTTTGAGAAACTCCATTTGTTTTAGCACTTGGCAGTTTACAAAGCCCCTTCCTGTGCATGTCCTCATCTGCCTCTCACAATGACCTTGGGAAGAAGGTGAGGAAGAGATGAGGCTTCTCACCTTGAAAACCCCTCTATTGAGACGTAGAACCATGATCATTTAGCAGGCAATGCATGAGCTATGTCAGCAGTCCTGGGTGACTCAAGCAAGGCAGGGGCAGTGACAAAAAATAGAATTGTGTGCTGTTTGGGAAATTGTTATCATGTAGATAGAACTTAAAATTCACAGTACCATTAATCTTCCAACTCTTTTGAAAAAAATGCCTGGTCATTTAACAGCCTGATTAATTCTCAGTACTTGTTTTTATCTCCTAAGTTTAGATTTCATTTGCCGTTCATTCATTCAAAAAATAGTTTCAAGCTGCTCTCTATGTGCTTGAAACCGTTTCCAGAATACAATGAAGAACGAGAAACAGCTCTGTCCTCAAGGATTTCACAATCTGTGATGGAGACGGACAGATAAAGAGACAAGTACCACGGAGTATGCTGAATGCTGAGCTGGCAGGAGCACAAGAGGTTAGGAAGCACCTATCCAGCCCTGGGAAGTTGAGGAAGCCTTCTTAGAAAAACTAAAGCCCAAACTGAGAACAGAGGGAAAGTGGGAGTCAGCTAAGTAAAGCTGGGATGGAAGGAAGAGTGTCACAGATAGATGGAACATCATTTTCAAAGTCTCTGAAGCTAAGAGTGACTTAAACAGGTGTGGCTTAAACAACAGAAATTTATTCTCACAGTTCTGGAGGCTAAAAGTTCAAGATCAAGGTCAGCAGGGTTGGTTCCTTCTCAGGGCTTCAAGGGAGAATCTATTCCACGCCTCTCTCCCAGCCTCTGGTGGTTTGCCGGCAATCTTTGGCATTTCTTAGCTTATAGATGCATAACTCTGATCTCTGCCTTCATGTTAACTCTGTGTGTGTGTGTGCGTGCTTGTGTGTGCATGTGTGTCTTCCTTCTGTAAGTGTCTGCCTCTGTTCCCAAATTTCTCCTTTTTATAAGGACATCAGTCATACTGGATTAGGGTCCACCCCAATGACCTCATTTTAACTTGATTACCTCTGTAAAGACCTCATCTCCAAATAAAGTCACATTCTTAGATACTGGGGGTTAAAACTTCAACATATCTTTTCTTGAGGTGACACAATTCTACCCATAATAGTTTGCCCTCTGGCCCCCCATAATCCATGTCCTTTCCACATGCAAAATTCATTCACCTATCCCAATATCCCCAAAAGTCTTAATCATTCCAGCATCAGCTCTACGTCCAAAATCTCATCTAAACATCATCACCTCAAAGTCCCAAATTTCATTATCTACATCACCTAAATCAGTTACGGGTGAGACCCAGAGTATGAGTCATCCTGGGTCAAAATTCCTCTTCATCTGTGGACTTGTGAAAGCAGACAAGTTATCTGCTTCCAAAGTACAAGGTGGGACAGGCATAGGGTAGACCACTCCAAAAGAGAGAAATCAGAAGGACAAGGGGTCATGGGTCTAAAGCAAGTTGGAAAACCTATTAGGGCAAATCCCATTAAATTTTAAGCCTTCAGAATAAACTTCTTTGGCTCCAGACTCTGTCCTTTTGGCCCACTGGGGTGGCAGCCCCACCCCCTCAGCCCTGGTGAAACCCTGAAGTCTGAGAGTCTTCCTTTATTTCCTCCCATCTCTGTCCCCTTCTGTCCAAGCTGGCAGCATTTCTGCTGAGATGGTTGATTGGATTCACAGGTCACACACATAATCTCCTTAGCAAATAGTTGTCTAGCCACACCCTTGGTGTTCTCTCCAGACCATGGCTTTCTCATTTTGTGCAATATGCATTGGCTAAGAATTTTCCAAATCTTCAAGTACCCATTTCTTTTTGCTTAATAATTCCTTCTTCAATTTATCTCTTTCCTCTCACATTTTACTATAGATAGCAAGGAGAAGCTAGGCCGTGCCTTCAACACTTTGGGAAACCTCCTCAGCTAAGTATCCAAGTTCATCGCTTACAAGTTCTACTTTCCGTCCAACAGAACACAATCAGCCAGGTTCTCTGCCACTTTACAACAGGATCGCCTTTCCTCCTGTTTCCAATAATATGTTCTCCGTCTCCACCTGAGACCTCACCAGAAGGACCTTTAATGTTCACTTTCTGCCGACAGTCTCCTCAAGGCAATCTAGGCTTTTTCTATCAAGCACCTCAAAACTCTTCCAGACGTTCCCCATCACCCAATTCTAAAGCCACTTCCACGTTTTAAGGCATTTGTTACAGCAGTGCCCCGCTTACCAGGAAGCTAGTTTCCTAGGGCTGAACTAACAGAGTACTACAAACTGGGTGGCTTAGACAATAGGAATTTCCTGTCTCACAGTTCTGGAGGCTAGAAGTCTGACATCAAGGTGTTGGCAGGGTGGGTTCCTTCTGAGGGCTGTGAGGGAGGATCTGTTCCAGGCTTCTCTCCTTGCTTCTGGTGGCTTCGGCCATTCCTTGGCTTGTAGGTGGCATTCTCCCTGTGTCTTCACATCATCTTCCCTCTATGCATGTCTGTCTCTGTGTCCAAATTTCCCCTTATTATAAGGACACCATCATGTTGGGTTAGGGCCCACTCGACCTCATTGTAACTGCATTACCTCTGCAATCTGGGTGGCTTCTAATTATTTTTTAAAAAGCCAGCTGTGTTGTCTTGGGTAACAGGAACTGAGGTAAACAGACTTTAACGTGGGAATTTGTGTTAATCTGGTAAGGAGTTTTGTTGTTTTAATGTTTTCTGTAACTGTAGGTGCCAGAGACTTCAAATTCCTCTCGTGTCCTTTTTTTCTGTCTCCCTTGCTGTCTTTGTATTTCCCTAAGCCTCCTACTCAGAGAGTCTGCATTTGGTTGCTCTGCCTTTCTGGTGTGATGGTCAGGTGCCGGGGAGGGGAACATTCTATAATCTTATGATTAAATCCCAGTCTTTCAGTGGATCTTTTCACATGTGTTGATTCAGTGGAATACCTCCTGTGCTCCTCCCCCTGATGTGAGAGAAGAAGGCTAGGGGTGCAGGAGTGGGGAGAACAATTCCCAAATGTGAGATAAGGCTCTGGGAAAGGCTATTTTCTTGGAAACTAGGCCCTTTTTATGGAGAATGCTCTGGGCTTATTTTGGAAGGATTTCTCTTCTCCTCTGCCTGCCAGAGCCACCAGGGAATTTTTTTTTTTTTTTTTTTTTTTGGCTCTTCACCATGAGAACCTGGTTGAATTCCTGTAGGTGAAACCCAGAAAGGTATAGGGTTCTGCTAAGACTGGGGCCCCCAAGAGTTTCTTATTCCCGTTCTAGTCCTATACTTAGTGCGTTAATTTGCTAGACTGGGTGGCCTGAAGAACAGAAAATTACCTCCTCATAATTCTGGAGGTTAGTGTCCATGAACAAGGTGTTGCCAGGGTTGGTTTCTTCTGAGGCCTCTCTCCTTGGCTCGAAGATGGCCGTCTTCTCCCTGTGTCCTCACATGGTCTCTTTTCTTTGTGTGTCTGTATCCTAATCTCTTTTTCTTATAAAGACACCAGTCATATTGAATTAGGGCCTACCCATATGGCCTCGTTTTACCTTAATCACCTCTTTAAAGTCCCTATCTCCAGATACAGTCACATTCTAAGGTACTGAGGGTTAGGACTTCAACATATGAATTTGGGGGCAACACAATTCAGCCCACAACAGTTCCAGTAATTCATCAAAATTACCATTTAGGTACTCCTTCCGGTTCACGGCTCCAGTGGCTTCTGCTCCGAGTAAGCAGGTCGTGGCTGTGACTCTCTCCGGATTCTCCTCTCTCCAGACTTCAGGGTCGCAATTGGCTCTGCAACACGAGTTCTCGACGGGTCAAGTGAAATCTTTGAATATCAGTTTGTTCAGCCTTTTCATGTGAGGATGAGAGTGATGCCTTCCAAGCTCTTTACACGTAGGAGCTGAGACCAGAAGGCTGGCAGAGTTGTTTTAAGACTTTTACAGGGCCTTTCCCCATTGGAGTACCATTACAGAAATCATACTTTTCTCCAGTGTTTATCATAGCCTTACATTCTACTATGTAGTGATTTGCTTGGTGTTGGTTATTTGTGTCTCCCCTCACTATACTAGAGACCCCATGAGGACAAAGACCCTGTCTCTTTGGTCCCCTGCTGAACCACTATTGCATAGTGCAGAGTGGATAATAAATATTTGTTACATTGATGAATGAAATAATTAGTTAATACATACCTACATCTCTCTTTAAATTTTTTTCAGTAGAAATGGAAAGCTTTTTTTCAATATTACTATTATAAATTTTTATTCTGCAGTTTTCTCTTTGTACTGTTGAGTCATTAAATTGTTTTTCTCAGGTCTTTAACAAACCACTGGCTTAGTCACTGCTCTGATGAGGTCTCAGCTTTGGAGTCCAGAACAATGAAGAGTTATGAATCTAAAGCTCTGGAGAGGATGCAGAACAGCACCTACAGGATCAAGCCAAGCTCCTTAGTTCTTCAGGATGGGGCCCTATCTTTCTCCTGCCTCCATCTCTTGCCGCTCCTTTCTCCACTATCTTAGTCGATTCAGGCTGCTATAACAAAATACCATAGACTGCGTGGCTGAAATATTTTTCACAGTTCTTGAGGCCAGAAAGTCCAAGATCAAGGTGCTGGCAGATGCAATGTCTGGTGAGGGCCCACTTCCTGGCTTGTAGACAGCTGCCTTCTCACTGTATCCTCACATGGTCAAGGAAAAGAGCTCTGTACCTTTATCTCCTGATAAGTCCACCAATCCCATTTCTATAGACTGAATATTTATGTCCCCCTAAAATTCACCATGGTATTAGGAGGTGGGGCCTTCAGGAGGTGATTAGGTCATGAGCGTGGAGCCCTCACAAATGGGATCAGTGTCCTTATAAAAGTGGCCCCAAAGAGCTCCCACTCCCTTTCTGCCAAGTGAGGTTACAGCGAGAAGATGACTGTCTATGAACTAGGAAGTGGCTCCTCACCAGACTCCAAATCTGCCTCCAGGACTGTAAGAAATAAATTTCTATTGTTTGTAAGCCACCCAGTCTATAGTATTGTGTTATAGTGGCCCAAACATACTAATATACCCCATCACGGAGGCTCCACTCCCCTGACCTCATCCAAACCCAATTACCTCCAAAAGGCCCCACCTCCAAATACTACCATATTGGAGATTAGGCCTTCACCATATGAATTTTGGGGGACACAAACCTTCCGTCCATAGCACTCATAATCTGTGCATCCATCACCCCAGAGGCCTCTCCCTTCCTTGAACTCACCTTACTTGTTCATATCTCCAAATCTTCCTTCAGTGTAGAATTCCTTTCTTCCCTTCTGAGGCAGGCAAGCCACTGCTCAGCCTTCCAAATCCAGCTCAAACACCACTTTGATGGGGCAGCTTCCCTGAGCCTTTTGGGAACACCAGTCACCTCCGCTCTGTGCTCCTGCAGCCCCTGTGAGCACACCTATGACAGCACACAACTAGAATTCTCTCTCACCTCTCCCCCATCAGGACCAGGAGCCCTTTGAAAGCAGGAACTGACTAACTCCTCTTTGCACCCCCAGGGCCTTTCAGTCAGATAAAAGTTGAATTCAGACCCCAAGGATCTCTTCACCATTTTCCCTGGCCTCTTTCTGCTGCTGCTCACTGCTTTGAGGCAGAAATTTTGAACTAAAATGATCTCTCTCCTTTCTGATTATCAGGTCATCCTATAGTTATTTTTTTTTCTCTGAAATTCAATGTGAAAACCGCCTCCTGCAAAGCTCTGTCCTTTCTGAGCTTCTGCTTTACTGCCTTGACATGTATTGTTCAAACATTTCTGCAGACATAGTCCCATGCTTTTTTCGGCTCCCCTCAACCAGACAACTGCGTTTATGCTGAGGAACTAAATTTGGCTTCCTCTGTGGAAGTTGAAGCGCCATTCAGAGCAACGACACAGCTAACCCGAGGTGGCAATTCCAGCCTCCTGTAGAAGTTGCCAGCACAGCGATGTGGCAGATGTGTGTGTCAGCCCATTCCTCCCTCACCCCCATTCAAGCTGCAGTCATCACTAGCTGCTTTGGTCTTTTGCAAAACAGCCTGCATCATTTTCTCAATAGGGTTTAATGCCCAAAGAAAGAATGAGTAGTAGGTAGAAATCTCAGGCCCCAAACCCAGATAGGTAAGAAATAGAGCTTTATCTTCTGTCATGCCATTTAATTTCCGACTCCAAGCTTCCAATCTGCCTGACTGGGAGAAAACTTAACTTTGGCCTTTTTGTGGCTCCCTGCAGGTGTATAGGGTTAGGCCACAGGTCTGGGATCTGGTGCAGGGTCAAGGAGTCCTCTGGTGGGAAGCTTGGGGGTGGGGTGGCAGACGGGGCATCTCGGCCTTTGTCAGTGGTCTACACAGGTTACTGCTAGGTGATCCCTTGTTCCTGTCCTCGGATTCCATTAGGTCTGGTGGCTTCTTTCTATTTTTGCTTCATGCTTATACTGCAGATCTTTTGCAAGGCCCTCTGTCATCCCTTATGGCCATTTCTCCAGGGTCTTGCTGCCTCCCTGCAGTGGTCATTCGAGTGGTGTTCAAGTCCCTTGGCCACAATGCACAGATTTCTCTCTCCTCTCCCAAGCCCAGGGGCATCTCTTTCTACTCTGAGGCGAGGGAAGCCTTGATGTCACCCCTTCTTTGATCAATAAGCTCTGTTTATGCCACAAGTATGCCCTTTTGGTCTTCCAGAAAACTCTCCTAGATCTTTTAAGGCCCTACCTTTCGAACACAACAGCCAAGAAGTCTCTTAAGCTACTTTTGCTTTCTGCCCAGAAACATACCATCCCTGAGGCAATGAGTCAGCACACAGCTGACAATTTGCCTGAATAAGGGAAAGAAAAGGGGTAAATGAAAATAATGTAGATTCATATTTCAAAATATTACCCAGGCATAGTCAGGTGACAGAGAATCCACAGGGGGTGCAGAGACATTTTCTCATCTCGACCTCAACATTACACCAGATCAAAACTCTCCTGCCCACGGACACACTTTCTTTTCTGTTTATATGTTCAGGAATGGTGCCAATAGTTTTGGTCAATGCTCGTTGATTGTGGCACTAAATTCCTCATGTAAAACATAGACTTCTGTCATTTGTGTAATGTGGTTACCATCGCAGAGTAGAAACGTGAGAGAGGGACTGCCAAGTCGAAGGCTGTACATTTAATGTTACAGTAAACTTGCTTGTTTACTCTCCAAAGACTTGCTTCAATGGACACTTTGATCAATTGTGCACGAGAGGCCCATGCCTCCCATTCTCTCCCCAGAATCCGTGTCATATCTGCAAGCATGTTGGATCAGGGAGCCTTTGATGAGATGATGATTCTCAACAAAAGAAATACAAGAGACCCACAGCCATTGGCTTTGGAGAAGCCAGCCAGGCGCCCAATTGACAGCCGGAAAGAATGTCTGGAGTTAAAGGAAAGTTGTTGATTTCAAAGGAAAAGAGATACAGAAGTGTGACAGAATGTTAAATGGATTTTGTCTAAATCTTGACTCAGAATTGGAGCTAAACCTCAGAGCTTAGAGCAATGTCTGTAAGTACCTTGCCTTCTAAAGCGAGGCGCTATACAGAATCCCACAGAGACCATAACTCTTCTTTTCAGTAACCATAAATAAAAAGAGTCAGAGATTCAATGGAGAGGATATTTTTGAATTTAAGTGAAGAGGGCAGCAAGGTGAGATTGGGGAGATATTTCCCAGAAGGGAGCCTAGCACTTCATCTCCAGCCGGACTCTTGTTCAATTGCAGAAGATCCCAGACCCAGATGGTTGCATAAGAGAGTGCTAAAGGGAAATTGACCTGTGTCCCCTGAAATTGGCAGCCCCAGTCCCTCACCTAGATAAGCCTCAAGTCAGGAGGCTGCAGGATTTTCCTCCCACAGGGAGCTAGAAGAGAAGGAAGCAGCAAATCGACTGTGTGTTGCAGCAAAGGGTTGTAAGTTCCCATGGGCTGGGTGGAAACCCCAGATAACTAGCTTAGAGCTCTATTGAAAAGACCCTTGCCAATAGGACTGAATGCAGGTCCCCAGCAGGAAGACTGCGTGTGAATCTGCAGGGCAGAAGACTACACATGTCTCCACAAAGTCCAGGAATCACCCTGTGTGTGAGGGTGCACCTGTGTGTGTGTGTGTGTGTGTGTGTGAGAGAGAGAGAGAGAGAGAGTTCTGGATCAGGCCTGAGAGGGAGAGAGAGTGGCTGTGCACTAGATGAAAGATTGAAGCTTAATATTTCAAGGGTATGGAGTGCTAGAATAGCTGAAAATTAGATAAACACCCAAAATAAGTGGGAAAAAAAAACAGCTGAGGTTTGGGTGGGAGAAAAAATAAAAGGTATTTCCCTTTGTTCTTTACCAAGTTCAGCCTATTTAAACATCCTGTCATGGAAGACAATGGGGGAGAGGTAGAGCTAGAGAAATGCTACATAGGGTGGACACCCACTCTGCCTGGCCGTGCCGCCGCCTGAGCAGGGCTGGGACCCGCATCACCCGAAGGTAGAGCGTGTGGCCCCAGGGCCCAGGGCCACTGGGAACGGCAGAATCGTTGTGACATAAGAAGAAATACATATTTGGTCTCTGCCCCTAGTTCCTGACACAGAGCTCCTAAAAGCCTTGTAATTTCCCCAGTGATGTGGTGATAGGAGCATCTTACACAGAGCTCCTAATCCCTTGGAATTACCTGGGAGCTGGCAGCATCTTGTGTTCTAAAGAGGTGACTCCTGGTGGCCTCCTGGATGGCTTCAGGATGGGGGCTGGTTGCCAGAAAGACCAAGCCATGATTAGAAGTTGGGAAATTTCAGCCCCACCCCTGTCTTCCCAGGACAGGAGAGGGGCTGGAGATTGAGTTAAGAACTATCGTGCCCGTGTGATGAAGCCTCCACAAAATTCCCTAAACTATGGGGTTCAGAGAGCTACCAGGTTGGTGAACACATCCACATGCTGGGAGGTTGGTGCACCCACAGTGCACGGGGACAGAAGCTCCTGCACTCAGGGCCCTTCTGGACTTTGCCTTATGTACGTCTTCATCTGGATGCTCATCTGCATCCTTTACAATATCCTTTCCAGTGCACTGGTAAGCCTAAGTGTTTCCCTGAGTTTTGTGAGCCATTCCAGCAAATTATTGAAGCTGGGAAGGTGGTTGTGGGAACCCCCAACTATGTAATCAAGTCACGGAAGTGTGTGTAACCTGGGGACCCATTACTCGTGACTGGCATCTGAAGTGAGGCAGTCTTGTAGGACTGAGCCCTCAGCCTGTGAAGTCTGATGCTAACTCTGGGTAGTTGGTGTCAGAATTGAATTAAATTGTAGGATATCCAGTTGGTGTCCAGGGAATTGGAAAATTGGCTGATGTGGGGACAAATCTCCCAAACATTTGGGGTCAGAAATGTTGTGAGTAGAAAAAGTTCTTCTTTAGTCATCTTCCCTCTTTACCATGTTCCCACACCACTCCCACCAGCCAAAGCCGCTTACCAAATCCTATCAGGATAACTTGGAAATTTTGGACCCATCTTCCTTCCTCAATTTCCACTGCCACCAACCAGTCTTGGTTTCATCATTTCTCTCTCAGACTACAACAGGAATCTTCACATCGCTTTCCCTGCTTCCAGCCCCTCCCCTCTCATAAACACCGTTCTATGCCAGGCGCCGTACTTTGCTCTTTCATTTGATCCTAGCTATTCTTCAAGAAAGGTCCAAACTTGGTCTGGCATTCAAGAACAATGCATTTCTAATGGGCTTTTCAACCCTCAGGTTCCACCACTTCCTCCTGCAAATCCTATGTGGGGCCACACCTCTGTGTTTTTGTGTACTCTACTTGGAATGCCAGGCCCACTCACCTCCATGGGGCAAACTCCTATTCGTATGTCAACACCTACTCTTTAAGAGCCCTGCCCCATTTGAAGCCTTCATGGATTCCCCCAAGGTCGTTTTCTGCATTTGTATGATATCTTATGTTAAGTTCCTTTCAGTGTAAAACACACTTTGTGATAATTTACTTGTTTCTGACATCCCCACTAGGCTGTGAGCTCCTTGAGGGCAGAGAGAAGCCTGGTTCATTGCTGTTTCTCTGGCACTCAGTGCAGAGCCTGGCAGAGATAGGTGCTTAGTAAGTTCACATTTGAATGAATGGATCGATGAATGCGATGGAGTTTGCAGGCACGGTGAACACATCACAACCATCTGTTATTTCTGCTTTCCCAACGTCACTTCCCCAGCTAATTTGTGAACAGCAAATCTATATTGTTGAAGCAGTAGCCTCATTCCTAAATCAGATGTGTAAGATGCTATTGCATTCCAGAAAGTCAAGACCAGGCACTTGACTCGATTTTAATTCAGGTAGCCTCTTGCTTATCTGCGTTTTTAGAGCACAGTAAAGATAAAAATGTGCTGTGGTTTTAGGTAGTTGGCTCTCAGGGAAATTGGAAACAAGAGACCTGTATCTGACTCTTCAGATGCATCTCTAGACGCCAGGCCTATGAAGAGTTTGAGGTTGCCTCTGGGAATCTATGAGGAAGATGTTCCAGGACCCAGTGCCCTTCCCTTTGCGTCAGAGAGACCTCAGTTTGAACCTGATCCACTGGGCTGTGCAATGTTGGGCAAGTCACTGAACCTCTCTGAATCCATGTCCTCATCTATATACAGGGATGATAATACCCGCCTTGCAGAGCTGTTCACGAGTATTAAAGGCAATGTGTGTAAAGTGCTATGTGTGGTGCTGAGTGCATAGCTAGAATATTATCTGTGACTTCCTGTGTGATTATGATGTGCCCGGCACCATGCTAGGTGCACTGCAGGCGTTATCTCATTCAGAAGAATCAGAAGCACCTGAGAATATATATACACACACGTGGGTGAGAGGAGTTCCACTTCTAGGACTCTGTCCAAAGGAAATAACAAAGTGTGTACACAAAGATTTTACTTAAAAGAGAGATCATTTCAATATTATTTATGTTAATGAAAAAAATCAGAAATAACCAATGTCCTACAACAGGAGAACGATTAAATGGACTATTGTATAGCTATTAAAACAAGGCTGCAAACTAAGAATTAAAGCCGTGGAGATAAATGCACGGTAACAGTAGGTTTTAAAAATCAGTTTAAAATTTTGAACAAGATGAATGACTCTTTGTTGAAATGCACAGATGTAAGAATATATGTCCGCAGAAGATGAATGAAATAACACACGTGAAATGCTAATGGTGATTACATCAGAATTTGGGTAAAACTGGTCATTTCTATCTTCATCTTTGTGCATATCCACATTTTCAGCTTCTTCACAGTGACCATCTGCTTTTGAGTAATAAAAAGAACACAAGAAAAAGGTATTTGTAATTTAAAAATTAAAGTGGTGGACACATTCACGTCTCTCTGATGGTGTTGTCTGGTGTGAGGTGAAAACGTTTTGCAGGCGAAGCCTTCACTTGACTTTGTATTTATTAGGTAGCCCGAAAATAGCACACTGCTGAGGCCCGGCAGCTGCTGGTAGCCCCGCTTTAAGATCTAGTGTCCTGAGAGCCGCAGGGAGTCTGGATTTTGCCCACGGTCAGCCAGTGGGAGGTCAGACTTGAGGCCTACTTTGCTGCCAGCCCGCCTGCCTGACACTGTGAGGAAAATTACAGAGGAGACAAGATGTAGTGTTCAGGTTAATCAGCTCTCAGAGAAATTGGACAGGAGAGGTCTAGATCCAACTCCTCTCCTCTTCCCCCACCCATTGGAAGACCTGGTCATCCCACTGACCCGTCTTCTCTGTGCCAGGTCCTCAAGGAAGCGGGGAGAAATGAGTAAAGCACATTCTGGAGAGCTTCAAATATTTCCAGAGAAATTGAGTGCGTGGCTCAGAGAGAGAGGGTATTTTTTTTCCCTGGAAATATTAATTCTCTTTTTCTGTATGAAAATATATATCTTTTGTATTTTTAAAATTATGAAATATATCACATATTTATATGAACAAAATTGTAGTATATGTATGCTATGATTTGCTTTTGTGATTCATCCATGTTGATGCAAGTAGCTATAATTCATTCCTTTTCACAGCTAGATTAGTGTACTAATCTAGTGTGTATCTAAACTATAATTTGTCTATTTCATTTTTGTGACACCTTTCTTATTTTTTTTAAAGTTTTTTTACTGTTACATAAAATACTATTATGAACTGGTACACATGTAAAAGTTTATTGAGTATATACCTAGGAATGAATTAAAAAGGGTTATAAGGCATATGATTGTTCAAAACAACTAGGTAACACCAAATCGTTTTCCAGAATGGTTTTATTAATTTACACTGTCATTAGTCTTTTAAGACAGTTCCTACTTCTCCTTGTTATTCTCCTTGTTAACTTTGGTATTTCCAGACTTTTTTCTTTTTAAAAGTTTTGCCAGTATAGAGAGGGTGCTTGTAATTTGCACTTTCTTTATTACTGCTGGTTAAGTGTCTTTTCACATGTTTATGAGTCATTTATGTTTACTGTGCTGTGAAATACTTTTCAAATCCTTTACCTATTTTTTCTGTTGGGTTACTTGTTATTTTCTTATTGGTTCATGAGCAGCAGTTCTCAATCTTGATGAAGAACATGATGATCTATATATCTATCTCAGTGCCAGTACGAGCAGTCTTAATTACTGTAGCTTTATGGTGAGTCTTGAGGTAGTGCAAGTTCTCTAACTTTGTTCTTCTTCTTTAAGATTGTCTGACGATTCTAGTTTCTTTGATTTCCATATAAAAAAGAAAAAATAGAATCAGCCTGTCATTTTCTAAAATAAAGAAAAGAAAAAAAAGAAAAGGCTGCAGGCACTCATGAGCATTTATCCCAGAGCAATAAGAACTTATGCTCACATAAAAACCTAGACATGAGCGTTCTTAGTAACTTTATTCATAATAGCCAAAAACTGAAAAAAACCCAGATATCCTTCAATGAGCAAATGGTTTAACAAATTGTGGTAATCTACACCATGGAGTACTATTCAGCAATAAAAAGAAATGAACTACTGATATGCTCAACAACTTCAATGGATCTCGAGGGAATTATGCTGAGGGAAAAAACCAATATCAAAAGATTACATACTCTTTAATTTCATTCATGTAGCATCCTTAGAATGACAAAATGATAGATCTCTAGAACCAATTAGTGGTACCAGGGCTTAAGGAGGAAGGAATGGAGGGAAGTGGCTGTGATTACAAAGGACAGAACAAGGAATCCTCATGATGGAACTGTTCTGTGTTTTGACTGTGATGGTGGTCACACAAATCTACACATGTGATACAATTGCATAGAACTAAGAAAATGCACACATACAAATTAGTGCATGTAAAACTGGTGAAACGTAAATAAGGATCATGGATTGTATCAATGTCAATTTTCTGTTGTGATATTGTATGACAGTGTGCAAGACGTTACCACTGGTGGAAAATGGGTGCAGAGTATATGGGATCTCTGCATTAATTCTTATAACTACATGTGAATCTGCAATTATCTCAAAATAAAAAGTTAAAAATCTCTTTCACTGAGCTTCCAAAACAAAAGAATATGAAATATCTCATTAATAATTTGTATAGGGATTGTGCTGAAATTATAGTATTTTGGAAATATTGGGTTAAATAAAATGTTGTTGCCACACAAAATTGGGGTTCTCCCACCCGATGCACATAAAAAAAGCCGATTATTATGGCATCAGCTTTTGGGGAAAGAAATCAGCTTTATTGCTAGATCAACCTGCAAGGAGACAGGAGGCATCAGCTCTCAGATCTGTCTCCCCCATCCAGGGTTGCGGCAAAATTAATGGGATGAAGGGCAGGATGGTCTGAAGCATGGAGATAGATGATTGGAGGTAAGGAGAAGTGAGAGAGTTGATGATCTGTGCAAGCATGGTCAAGCTTCATCCCTCTTCATAGGACACATGCTCATAAAATAGTGGTGTTAGTATGATCTGAGAGTGGAGTTTTCAGCCCTTTGATGTCAAAAAGGTCACTTTTTGGGCATTTGCACAGGCCCAGTTGATGGGTTGGCAGTCTCAACTGGCCTGAACTGGACAAGGGGTCTCAGTTCCCAAAAAAACACTCTTAATTACTCTGTTGATAAGATGGGGTCAGTTGAACTGGTCCTGGAGGGCCCGTGGTTACAACGTCATTAAAATTTTAAAAACCTGGCTAGTATTTTGATTGAGGTCACATTTATCTATAGATAAATTTGCGGAAAAGTGACATCTGAAGAATACTGAATTTTCCATTCCATGTGAATGGTATATTTCTCCATTTATTTACGGTTTTAATTTCTCTCAGCTGTGTTTTGTGGGTTTTCACTTACAAGTCTTGAACATCTTTTTAAAAAGTTATTTCTGGATATTAAAGCTATTGCAAATGTTTTTTTTAATTGCATTTTCTAACTGTTGTTCCTAGTTCATAGAAAAATAATTGATTTTATTATTGACCTTGTATCCAACAACCTGCTAAATTCATTGGCTGATTATTACTACTTGTTGAGACCTTCAGATTTTCTACATATACAATATCATCAAATGGAGAAAATTTCATTTTTTCTTTTCCAATCAGTTGATAAATAAATGAAAAGCAATAGGGTATATTGGAGTATATGAAGAAGCCATTTGGTTTAAAACTAATTTGGCCTGACCTTGTTTTTCCAAAAGGGCCTGATGTGGCCTGTTAGGCATGCATTGTACATCTGCCTTAAACATGTACTATGTCCCAAAGACAAGAATGATGCCCCTAAAGATAGGGATGTAGCTTCCCCCCATATTGGCATTTCCTTAAGGATAAGGACCTCAGAGAGAAGTCAAGATGTAGTGTAGGCAGACTCTGAACTCACCTCCTCCCATAGACACAACAGAGTTATAACTACTCTTGGAACAATTACCCCTGAGAGAGAACTAAAAACTGGATAAGAGGAACCCCTGCAACAAATGACAGTCCTGACCGAGATGGAAGAGGCAGAAATTCCCTTATGGAGAGAAAAATATCCACCCTCACAAGCCACAATGCTTCATGGCTGCCCGGGAACAATCCAAAGGTACGCAGCCTTCCCTGGAGGAGTGGGGGACCTGAGCCAAAGAGCATTGCCACTATAAGCATTTTTTGACCCAACACAACCGAGACAAGTGTCATAATATCTGGCTTTGCTGGTTACTAAAAACAATGGGGAATACCCCCGGAAAAGCTGGGACATAAGGAAATTAAAGCCGGCTCTTAAATGGGTCCATGCACAAATTCACTCATTTCAGAAAGCAGCCTAAAATCACCAAAAAGAAAGGTGCACAGTCCTTTGGTGAAAAGAGACTCACCTGATAGTCTCTGGGTGCATCTCGGTGAGAGGTGAGACCTCTCCAGGGACTGGGACATTGGCGGCAGCCATTGTTGTGACCTGGTGCATGCATGCTGACACAGATGCTGGCAGACACCGTTAGAGTTCTCCCTCTGGTCTGCAAGCCCAGGGTCTCCCTCACCCACTAAAGCACCAATTTAATCCAGCTCAGCCAAGGCAAACAGTCCACCCCAGAGACTGGCCCCACCCAACAACAAGCCTTGGGGCAACTTGTGGGCCTGCATAGCCTAGATGCCTGAATTCCCTACAGCGAAGCGAGTGGGTCTAACTCTGTGGGGCAAGACATGTGCGAGGAGCAGGTGGAGCATGTGGGGCATTGTGGAGTGTGTGGGGCCTCTGCCACGGGGTGACCAGATCCTCTTCAGGGGGTCAGCATCCACACACGGGGCAGGACTGTGTTGACTGTGTGTGTGGCCCTGTGGGCAGTGGGCTTGTCAGCTGCAGAAGACTTGTATTTCTCAAACAGCCACATAGGGGATCAGCCCCACCTTCCAAAGCCTGAAACAATTTGGTGCTCCCATGCCTGAGGCCAGCCCCACCCAGCTGCAATCCTGAGAGAGCTGACAAGAGCCTTATAGGCCAGAAGCCTATAGCTACTGTAAGCCGCTGAGACTAACAACCAACCACGCTGGGGGCCTAGTCACTTAACAGAAAAACTGCAACAGGAATGTGCTATTAGACCTTGCAACCAACTGTCCTGGGGCTCCCCACACCCGATAAAGAGACTGAAGGGTCCACAACAACCACACACAGCTGAGCATTACAACCAGCCAGCCAAGGGGACAGCTTAGCTTCCCTGGGCACTTACAGCAAAAACAACCCTGTCACAACAGAAGGACACACATAGCCCACATGGGGGTCACTCCTGGAACATATGGAACTAGTGACGAGAGGGAAGCAACACTGCTGGGCCTCATAAGGCATCTCTTACACAAGGCCACCTCTCCAAGATCAGGAGACATAGTTGACCTGCATAATACATAGATACAAGCACAGAGAAAGAGGCAAAATGAGGATGTAAAGGAATATTTTCCAAGTCATGGAACAGGAAAAAAACCCAGAAAAACAACTAAACGAAACAGAAATGAGCACTCTACCTGATTGAGTTCAAACAAAGAGTCATAAGGATGCTTACTAATCTTGGGAGAAGCATGGATGAACTCAGTGAGAACGTCAACAAAAAAATGGAAAATATAAAAAAGAACCAATCAGAAATGAAGAATACAATACTAGAAATGAAAAATTCACTCAAAAGCAGAGTAGATGATACAGAAGAACAGATCAGCGAGCTGGATGAAAGACTAGAGGAAATCAACCAAGCTGAACAGATAAAAGAAAAAAGAATTAAAAAGAGTGAGGACAGTTTAACAGACATCTGGGACAACATCAAGCACACTAACATCTGTGTTATAGGTGTCCCAGAAGGAGAAGAGCGAGACAAAGGGGCAGAAAATCTATTTGAAGAAATAATACTTGAAAACTTTCCTAACCTAAGGAAGGAAACAGACTTCCAGGTACAGGAAGCATAGAGAGCACCAAAAAAAAAGATAAACCCAAAGAGGCCCACACCAAGACACATCATAATTAAAATGTCCAGAATTAAAGATAAAGAGAGAATCCTAAAAGCCACAAGAGAAAGGCAACAAGTTACATACAAAGGAAACCCCATAAGGCTATCAGCTGACTTCTCAGCAGAAACCTTTCAGACAAAAGAGAGTGGCATAATATATTTAAAATGCTAAAAGGAGAAGGCCAAGAATATTCTACCCAGCAAGGTTATCATTCAGAATGGAAGGAGAAATAAAGAGTTTCCCAGACAAGCAAAAATTAAAGGAGTTTATCACCAAGAAACTAGTTCTACAAGAATTGCTAAAGGGACTTATTTAAGGGGGAAGAGAAGAACACAGATAGGAAAAAATTATCTGTTTCCATGATAAGAGGGTAACAGATACAAATGTCCCAAAAATAAGTTAGATATGATACCAAAAACATAAAATGTTGGAGGAGGGGAGTAAAAGAGTAGAGTTTTTAGAAAGACGTCAAACTAAAGAGACCATCAACTTAATATAGATTGCTATACACGTAAGTTATTATATATGAACCTTATGGTAATCACAAACCAGAAACCTATAATATATACACAAAAAACTAAGAGAAAGGAACCCAAACATAATACTAAAGAAAGCCATCAAACCACAAAGGAAGAGAAGAAAGGAACAGAGAAGAACTACTAAAACACCCAGAAAAAAAGTAGAAAAATGACAGTAAGTACATACTTATCAATAGCTACTTTAAATGTCAATGGACTAAATGCTCCAATCAAAAGGCATAGGGTGGCCGATTGCATAAAAAAACAAGACCCATATATATGCTGCATACAAGAGACAAATCTCAGATCTAAAGACACTCACAAACTGAAAGTGAAAGAGTGGAAAAAGATAGTCCATGAAAATGGCAAGAAAAGAAAGCTGGGGTAGCAATACTTACATCAGACAAAACAGACAAAAAAAAAACTGTAACAAGAGACAAAGAATGGCACCATATAATGATCAAGGGAACAATCCAACAAGAGGATATAACACTTGTAAATATCTATGCGCCCGACATAGGAGCACCTAAAGATATAAAGCAATTATTAACAGACATAAAAGGAGAATAGATGGTAACACAATAATAGTAGGGCACTTTAACACTCCAATTACACCAATGGATAGATCATCCAAACAGAAGATCAATAAGGAAACATTGGCCTTAAACAACACACTAGACCAGTTGTACTTAGTAGATATATATAGAACGTTCCATCCCCAAACTGAAGAATATACCTTCTTATCAAATGCACGTGGAACATTATCTAGGATTGATCACATATTAGGCCACAAAACAAGTCTCTATAAATGTAAGAAGATTGAAATAATACCAAGCATCTTTTCTGACCACAATGGTCAGAAATGACCTCAATTTCTGACCACAAGTTGCAATATGAAACTAGAAATCAACTATAGGAAGAAAATTGGAAAAGTCACAAATATGTGGAGATTAAACAAGATTCTATTGAACAATGATTGGGTCAATGAAGAAATCAAGGAGAAATCAAAAAATACCTGGAGATAAATGAAAATGAAAATATGACATGCCAGAATTTATGGGATACAGCAAAAGGGGTTCTAAGAGGGAAGTTTATAGCAATACAGGTCTACCCCAACAAACAAGAAAAAACTCAAGAAAACAATCTAACAGTGCACCCAAAGAAACTGGAAAAAGAGAACAAAGCCCAAAATCAGTAGAAGGAGGGAAATAATAAAAATCAGAGCAGAAATAAATGAAATAGAGACTTAAAAAACAATAGAAAAAATCAATGAAACCAAGAGCTTGTTCTTTGAAAAGACAAACAAAATTGACAAAGCTTTAGCTAGACTCACCAAGAAAAAAAAAGAGCAGGCTCAAATAAACAAAATCAGAAATGAAAGAGGAGAAATTACAACAGACACCTCAGAAATACAAGAGATTATAAGAGAATACTACGAAAAGCTATACGAAAAGAAATGGAAAAATTCTTAGAATCATACAACCTTCCAAAACTGAATCAAGAAGAAATAGAGAGTTTGAATAGACCAATCACCAGTAAGGAGATACAAACAGTGTTCAAAAACATCCCCCAAAATAAAAGTCCAGGACCAGACAGCTTCCCTGGTGAATTCTATCAAACATTCAAAGACTTAATACCTATCCTTCTCAAACTCTTCCAAAAAACTGAAGAGGAGGGGAAGCTTCCTAACTCATTCTATGAAGCCAACGTTACCCTCATATCAAAACCAGACAAGGACAACATAAAAAAAGAAAATTACAGGCCAACATCACTGATGAACATTGATGCAAAAATCCTCAACAAAATACTAGCAAATCGAATACAACAATATATTATAAAGATCATACACCATGATCAAGTGGGATTTATTCCAGGGATGCAGGGATGGTTCAAAATCTGCAAATCAATCAATGTGATACACCACATTCACAAAATGAAGAATAAAAATCACATGATCATCTCAGTAGATGCAGAGAAATCATTTGACAAGATACAGCATCCATTTACGATAAAAACTCTGAATAAAATGGGTAAAGAAGGAAAGTATCTCAATATAATAAAGGCGATATACAACAAACCCACAGCTAATATCATCCTCAATGGTGAAAAACTGAAAGCTATCCCTCTAAGAACAGGAACCAGACAAGGATGCCCACTCTCACCACTCCTATTTAACATAGTACTGGAAGTCCTAGCCAGAGCAATCAGGCAAGAAAAAGAAATAAAAGGGATCCAAACTGGAAAGAAAGTAGAGAAACTGTCACTATTTGCAGATGACATGATTTTATATATAGAAAATCCTAAAGAATCCACCAAAAAACTTTCAGAAATACAGTAAAGTTGCAGGATACAAAATCAACATACAAAAATCAGTTGCATTTCTATACACTAACAATGAAGTAGCAGAAAGAGAAATTAAGAATACAATCCCATTTACAATTGCAACAAAAAGAATAAAATAAACTTAACCAAAGAGGTGAAATATCTGTACACTGAAAACTATAATACATTGCTGAAAGAAATTGAAGAAAACACAAAGAAATGGAAAGATATTCTGTGCTTTTGGATTGGAAGAATTAACATAGTTTAAATGTCCATACTTCCTAAAGAAATCTATTGATTCAGTGCAATCCCTATCAAAGTTCCAAGAACAGTTTTCACAGAAATAGAACGAAGAATCCTAAAATTTATATGGAAAAACAAAAGACCCCAAATAGCCAAAGGAATCCTGAGAAAAAAGAACAAAGCTGGAGGTATCACACTCCCTGGTTTCAAAATATACTACAAAGCTATAGTAACCAAAACAGCATGGTACTGGCACAAAAACACACACAGATCGATGGAACAGAATCGAGAGCCCAGAAATAAACCCACACATCTATGGACAGTAAATTTTCGACAAGGGAGCAAAGAACATACAATGGAGAAAGGAAAGTCTCTTCAATAAATGGTTTTGGGAAAACTGGACAGCCACATGCAAAAAAAATGAAAGTAGACCATTAAAATTAACTCAAAGTGGATTAAACACTTGAATGTAAGACCTGAAACCATGAAACTTCTAGAAGAAAACATAGGCAGTATGTCCTTTGACATAGGTCTCAGCAACATATTTTCAAGTACCATGTCTGACTGGGCAAGGGAAACAATAGAAAAAAATAAACAAATGGGGCTACATCAAACTAAAAATCTTCTGCACAGCAAAGGAAACCATCAACAAAATGAAAAGACAGCCTAACAATTGGGAGAAGATATTTGCAAACCATATATCCGCTAAGCGGTTAATATCCAAAATATATAAAGAATTCATACAGGGGCCTGGCCCGGTGGCGCAAGCAGTTAAGTGCGTGCGCTCCGCTGTGGTGGCCTGGGGTTCCCCAGTTCGGATCCCAGGCGCGCACGGATGCACCGCTTGGCAAGCCATGCTGTGGCGGCGTCCCATATAAAGTGGAGGAAGATGGGCATGGATGTTAGCCCAGGGCCAGTCTTCCTCAGCAAAAAAAGAGGATTGGCAGATGTTAGCAGAGGGCTGATCTCCTCACACACAAAAAAAATCAATTAAGTTTGGGCCGGCCCAATGGCTTAGTGGTTAAGTGCGCGCGCTCCGCTACTGGCGGCCCAGGTTCGGAACCCGGGCGCGCACTGACGCACTGCTTCTCCGGGCATGCTGAGGCCCCGTCCCGCATACAGCAACTAGAATGATGTGCAACTATGACATACAACTATCTACTGGGGCTTTGGGGAAAAAAAGAGGAGGATTGGCGATAGATGTTACCTCAGAGCTGGTCTTCCTCAGCAAAAAGAGGAGGATTAGCATGGATGTTAGCTCAGGGCTGATCTCCCTCACAAAAAAAAAAAAAAAAAAAGAATTCATACATCTTAACAACAAAAAAACTAACAACCCAATTAAAAAATAGGCAAAAGACCTGAACAGACGTTTCTCCAAAGATATGGAGATGGCCAACAGGCACATGAAAAGATGCTCAACATCATTAACTATTAGGGAAATGCAAATGAAAACCACAATGAGTTTTGTATCACCTCACTCCTGTCAGAATGGCTATAATTAACAAGACAGGAAATAACAAGATGTGCAGAGGATGTGGAGAGAAGGGAACTCATCCACTGCTGGTGGGAGTGCAAACTGGTGCAGCCACTATGGAAAACAATATGGAGATTCTTCAAAAAATTAAGAACAGAACTACCATACGATCCAGCTGTTCCACTGCTGGGTGTTTATCCAAAGAACATAAAAACACGCATGCATAAAGATACATGCACTGCTCTGTTCATTGCAGCATTATTCACAATAGCCAAGACTTGGAAGCACCCTAGTGCCCATCAAGAGACAAATGGATAAAGAAGATGTGGTATATAGACATAATGGAATAGTACTCAGCCATAAGAAATGATGAAATCCAGATGTTTGTGACAATATGGATGGACATTGAGGGTATTGTTACCGCACAAAGGGTATGATCTGCTCACCACAAGACAAAAGCCAATTGTCAAGAGGTAAGATGGTAGCAGAGAAAGGGCAGTTTCTTACAGCTTGCTGGCAAGGGGGCAGATGACCGACTAATGTCCCAAAGAACCATCTTCCAGACCAAAGACTACAGGCCATTTATATAGAAGGCTGGTCTCTGAGTGGGGAAGGCATCTGATCTCAAGGTGGGGGCATCCATCTGATTACTGGGTAGAGGCATCTGGTCTTCAGGGTGGGGGCATTCATTTGGTCTTAGTTCCTGGCAGTCTTTTGTTTTACTTGATATGCATCAGAGACCAGAGCAACACCCTCTACCCTGATCTTCCGTTGTCATTGATGATGGCTATCAGCATAGACTTTCTGCCCGGGGGTCATCACACTCCTAAGGAACTCAAAAGAACAAAGTTGTCAACTTATAGCAGCTGAGAGGGGCCATAAAGTCCAGAGTTAGTCAGAGGTCATTCTAAGCAACCATATGGTTTCTTTTCTACAATATGGCTTCCCTTATGTCAACCTTGTATTGAGCCGTATCAGTATTATGCTAAGTGAAATAAGTCAGAGGGAGAAGGTCAAATACCACATGATCTCACTCATAAGTAGAAGATAAAAAACAGCAAACAAACACATAGAGACAGAGATTGGATTGGTGGTTACCAGAGGGGAAGGGGGGAGGGAGGAGGGTGAAAAGAATGATTAGGCACATGTATGTGACATCCCTTTCTATCAGAGGAAGATAGATTGTAATGTGACCAAATTTTCTTTAGTAAAAACTAAAACATGTTACATTCAGTGCTGTTTTGATGGTCAGGCTGAAGTAATGAATTTGCAGAAAATTTTTAAATACAAAAGAAAGAGGATAAGCATCTTTTCCTGGAAACTAAAGATTAATTACCGACCTGCTGTGGTCCTCTTGTGACCACCAATATTCTGACCACTGACCTCTGTGCCAGCTAATATCTCGTGACAGTAGTAAAAGTGATAATCCTGTCATGTGTGATGTACGCTCTCTGTTCCAAGACGGTATATAACCACTCTGTACACCTCACTTCTTTGGTGACCTTCTTGCCTTAAAGGAAGGCCCCAGGCTATAGTCCACAAACCTGGCTCATAATAAAGTCACCCCAATTTTGATTTATAGATTGATTATGGATTATTTATGTTGACACAGCATACTTTTTATTTCTTTTTCCTTCCTTTTGTGCTAAGACCTCTAAGACAATCTTGAATAGATGTAGTGAAAGTGACATTCTCATCTTTTTCTCATATTGGGAGAAAGGATTAATATTTACCAGTAAGTATGATGTTAGCTGTAGATTTTTGTAGATATACTTATCAGATTGAGGATTTTCTTTTCCCATTTACTCTCTTACTGTGTTTAATTTCCCCTGTTAAACAAACTTTGCATTCTTAGAATAAACAGCATTTGGTCATGATGTATTACCCTTTTTATAAATCAGTGGATTGGATTTGCTATTATCTTGTTTAAGACTTTTGAGTCAATATTCATCAGGGACATTGGTCTATAATTTTGAGTGTTGATAGGAAATACTTAGAGATTTTTTCTGATTATGTATTTTTTAGTTCTTCAATCTTGATAGATTTGCTCGGTATAAATTTCTAGTTTCTATTTTCTCTCAGCACTTTGAAGGGATTTTTCCACTGTATTTTGTCTTCTACTCTTGTTTTGAGATGACGACCATCAATCTAATTGATCTAATTGTTTTTACTTTCTAGGTAATGTGTCCTTTTCTCTCTTGACACTTTAAGATCTTCTTTTTGTGTTTGGTATTTATGATATTGTGATTTATAAGAAATATGTATTTGATCGTTCAGATGACCAGAATATATTTCTCATAAATATTTGGTCTTCATCCATGGTTCCTGGCTCATAGCTGCAAAGACCCTTGGAATTTCCTGAGGGATAAAAGCAATGGGAGCATCTTTTTTTATAATATTTAGTCTCTTGTCCTCAGTTCCTGAAGTCAATTTGGGGCCATAAAGGTGAAATGGGTGTCTTGTTATTCATAACAAGCCTCTTTACAAAACAACCAGGTTTATGTTAATAAGGTGACTTTTGGAAAGCACCTAAGGATGGGGGTTGTTTGCCAAGGAAACAGACCATGAATAAACGGTTGGAACTTTCAGCCCCACCCCCAACCTCTGGGGAGGTGGCTGGGGCTGGAGATTGAGTTCAATAACCAATGGCCAATAATCTAATCAATCATGCCTATGCAGTGAAGCCTCCAGAAAACCCCAAAAGGACAGGATTCAGAGAGCTTCTGAGTTGGTGTGCACATGGAGATTTGGAGAGAGTGATGCGCCTGGTGAGGACATGGAAGCTCCATGCCCTTTCCGCACACCTTGCCCTATGCATCTCTTTCATTTGCTTTTCCTGAGTTATGTCCTTCAATAATAAACCAGGGATCTAGTAAGTAAAATATTTCTCTGAGTTCTGTGACCCACTCTAGCAAATTAAATCAAACCTAAGGAGGAGCTCATGGGAACCTCTGATTTATAATTGATTGGTCAGAAGCACAGGTGATATCCTGGGTTTGTGACTGGCTTCTGAAGTGGGGGCAGTCTTGTAGGACTCAGCCCTTAACCCATAGAATCTGATGCCATCTCTGGATAGATAGTGTCAGAATTGAATTAAATCATAGGACTCCTAGCTGGTGTTGGAGAATTGCTTGGTGGCATGGGGAAAACCAGCCCCCACACATGTTGGAATTGGGTGCTCAGACCTTTTAGTATTCTTTAGGTTTTCAAAATTTTAAAAATTTAAGTTTGGGCTGGCCTGGTGGCATAGTTGTTAAGTTTGTGCACTCTGCTTTGGCAACCTGGGGTTCACAGGTTTGGATCCCAGACACTCACCCACACACCACTCATCAAGAAGTCATGCTGTGGCAGTGACCCACATGCAAAAGAAAGGAAGATTGGCACAGATGTCAGCTCAGGGCCAATCTTCCTCATAAAAAAAAAATTAATTTTGAAAGTTCCAAAATTAAAGAAAGACACCACACATCAAATTCAGGAAGCCCACATAATGATATATATATATATATATATGTATATATCATATATATTTATATATGATTTTATTTTTCCTAATTTGTATTGTTTGAGCTTTCTGATTTAGATATTTAGTGTTTTTCTTCAATTTTGGAAATTCTTCCCCATTATTTCCTGCAAATATTGCCTCTGCCCCATTCTCTCTCTCTCTCCACCTGAAACTCCCACTAGATGCATGTAAAACTTCTTGGTTTACCTAGAACATCTCTGAAATTGTCTATTGTTTTACTTTTGCTCTCCTTGTCTATTTGTACTACATTCTATAAGATTTATTCATATTTATCCACCACTTTATTTATTATCACTTGTATAAAATCTGACGCTCCTTCACTTCATTTGTTCCTCTGCTCAAGTACTATTTTATTAGCAGCACCTTCCTTGACCACCTCATAGAAAACAGGAGCCCACCCACTGGCATTTGCCATCACCTTTACCACCTTTATTATTTTCTGTAGCACATACTACTATCTGACATATACACTTCCTTATTTGTCTATTGTCTCCTCCCCTTATGCTAGCATGCCAGCTCTTGGAGGCAGGGACTTTTATTTATTCACTTATGTCAACCTGCAAAAACAGAAACCAGTTTAAGAGGCAAAGCATTTATTTGGAATCAAAGAATTGTGATTTGGGGAGCACAGATTCGGGTAGAAACCTAAATAGTGTCCCAATTACAGGAGAGGGGCTTAGAGTTTTTATTCGAAAAAGGGAGGAAGATGAGGTAAGTTGTCTTAAGGAAGAGTTCACTGGTGCCAGATGAGGTGAGGCTAGGTTTGTACTTCATAGATGGGCTTGAGATTCGGTCATCAGGCAAAAGGCTAGACTTGCCCTTCATTGGTTGGTTAGCGATGCGGTCATCAGCAAAGTCCAGTGCCATCAGTCCTTACAGACAGGATATTCTTGTTCTTACTGACTTCTCGGAAAGTTGGCGATTTGGTCCAGTTTGGAAGATAAAGAAAACAAGGCATGCAAGGCAATTCCTCTGAAATGGCTGGTCCAGCTCTATTTAATATGGCTCCACTCATGTCATCTTTCACACTTACATATTCCCAGCATGTAGTACAGTGCCTGCCTTGTAAAGAAAACATTCAAATAACATTTATTGAATAAATAAATTAAATCCATTGAATTTGTAAATTCAAACAATTAATTTTTTTAGAAGTTCTATGTCATGATTATTATTATTTTCAATTTGCCTGGCCGTTTTTGACAGTCTCTTGCGTCTTTAGTCATACTTTTGACTAAACATATTAAAACTTTCTGTAACACACTAAAACTATGTATATACATTCTTTTCTTATGAATTCTAATTTTGGTATCTTTGCATGAATGTTTCTGCAATTGGATTTGTGTGCTGTCTTTCACTTGTAGTGGCTTGTTTCCTTCTGTGTTGTTTGATTCTCAGTTCATGCTCTTTGGAACTTTAATTATGGGAAAATTTTGAGGCCAGGGTTTAGTGTGTTCATTCAGAGATGAGGTGTGTTTGATTCTGCAAAGCACCTGAGGGGTCTACTAATTTTGAACCAGTCTATACTAAATTTTAACTTGGGGTTTTGGAGCTACAAAGCTAATGTGAATTCTGGCTGTAAACCTAAGTGAGGGTTTGTCCATGAAGAAATTCATAGAGAAAGCCTGCCTCTCCCTTCCCTTCTCTCCCCTCCCTTCTCTCTCTCTCTCCTTCATTTTTCTCCTCATCTTCCTTCTCCTCCTCCTCCTTTCCACCAGATTCAAGACTGAAGCAAACAAGTACACTTCCAGTCTCTCTCCACAGGGAAGGACTTTAAATTATTTGTTTACTCTACCCATTTGACATGGTGACATTTTGGTGCTTCTGGCATTAGTAAGAGTCTTTGATCTAACTTTCCACCTCATTTAGACCCAGGGCTTGTCGCTTGTCCTACATGCACGGTCCATTATATCTCTGGCTCACTGTTTATCTTATCTTCTCTGTACTCATGCTTTGAAATTTTTTTTTCACCTCTGAGGATTTCCTTTATTTCTCTCAAGCTCAGTCATATATTTTAAAAGGTTTTGCTTTTGTCTAGCTTTTTTTTTTTTTTTTTTTGATGTGTGTGTTTTTCATTAAGAAGATTCTTTTTTCAAGACATCTAGTCTGTCTGATGGCTGGAAATAGAAGTTTTAAATTTCAATGTATCTTTTTGCCATTAAAGAGGACCTGAGTTGGGCCCTGTATAAGATTGAATCTTAAATGGTCAGTAATGTTGATTAACAAGAGACATATAGAATACAGCCAAAGAAAGCCCTTTGTTCCATTTTGGGGGTCCTCATGGAGTGGACACTTCTGTTCTTAGAAATGTTATTGCTGCTGCTCATGACAGTAGAGACTATGGTGAGATTGTGGCACACCGCATGGTGGCCAAATAAATCTGTTCAAAACCTATTTATCCACGTCTTAGCTTTGTGAACAACTTGATTCTTATTCTTTCAGATAGTTTCTCTCTAATTGGATACAATAATAATATTCATGGGGATATTAACTCATGGGGATGCTATGAGGAATAAATGAAATAATGTAAAGGGCCTGACATAGCAATTATTTAACATATGGTGAATAATAGTAATAATAATAACAACAACCACAACTAGGTGATTCTCTTCCTGGAATAGTGGGTAGACCAGACAGTGCTGTGCAGAGGTGCCCATGGAGCAGCTAGAGATGCTTAATTTTGCTCTGTTCTGTGTCTTTTCAGAGTAGTCTCTTCCCAGTCACACTGGTGACACTAAAGCAGCTTAGCGTGGGGGATCAGAATTGGCCACCCCAAAATGTATCTCTTTGGCATGTGGGTTATTTTGGGCTAGTGAGGATTATTACTTTTAAAAACTGCAGACATGGGAGAAGCTATGAAAAGTAGAATCTACCCTTTGTAAGAAACATTTACATTTGTAAGGGAAATCTCCGTCTGTAAAGGTATCTCCCTCTCTGTACCAGGAGGAAGGGGTGATAACCTTATCTCTAGAAACACTTATCAATGTGGAAGCCAAGGACTTAAATCTGCATAATAACCTTACTCTTGTTTACTGTGCTTTTCTGGTAATCTCCCATAACTGACTCCCCCCACCCCCAACATCCTCCTTTGTCTTTAGCTGAAGATGGTATTTAAGATGAGGACCCACACCATTTTGACAAGTTGCTCAGTTTTCCTAGTCTCTCCCATGTATACATCTTATAAAGCTTTGTTTGATTTTCTCCTGTTATTCTGTCTCATGTCAATTTAATTCATACTCCAGCCAGAAGGACCCAGAGGGTAGAGGATTTTTCTTCTTCCCCTACATTAGGATACCTCTTTATGGGGTGTGTGCTCTTCTGGATTAAGTCAAACTGTCTGAACTGGAATATTGGTTCATGAGGACAAGAACTTTGCCATATCTGCTGCTGTTTCCCCAGCAACTAGAACAGATCTGGACACACAGGAAGTGCTCACCAAATGTTTCTTGAATGAATGGATGGTTGAAAAGTTTAGATCAGTGGTTCCCCAACTTTCTATCCTTCCCAAAATTCCCATGGATGACTTCCTCTGTGGAGATACCATATGTTTTAAAACAGCATTGCTATCATCCAGCTTGAGTTTTGAAAGTCAAAAAGAATGGAAGGAAAGGATTTAATTCTAATCTTAAAATAATGCTGCACTCTGCCATTGGATTCTAATTAGGCAGAGGCAGCCAGGGCAGATTAAATCTTAGCGTCAAGCAAAGTCCTGGTGCCCTCATTGGCAGTGAGCACAGCCAGATTTCAGAGACTGTACCATTTCCATCAGGTCAGGTGTCTTGTAAAATAAAAATTGCCTGAGGATCCTCTTTATAGTCTCAAAATTCGATATGTTTTATGTAATGAAATCTCACGAAATGTAACCTACCAAATATTTTTCTTGTTATCAGTGATCCTCAGTTTAGAGCTGATAAAGAATACTTTCATGTTTCCTGTAAGCAAGACCTAGGTCACTTTCTATTCTCAGTCACATGTTGTGTACCATTCCGTATACTACCTGGCAGGAAATCAGAAAAGGTCGTGAAAACACTGGCACATTCACAGGTGTCAATGAAACATAACCAACAACCATTCTATACATAAATAAATAAGGTGAGTTTTCTTGAGCCAGAGTGAGGATTTTAACCTAGGAAGGCCTTAGAAAGCGTTTCAGAGAAGCATCGTTTTTGGTACAGTCTTATATCTTTTTAGATCAAAGAACATACATTAAACCACACCGAGGATACAATTTCAAAGTTTCAAAGAGGTATTTAGTTGCAAATTAGCAGGTCAACATGACCCTGATGTGGGGAAAGGGACTAATACGGGTGTTACCAATAGGGCATTACCAATAGGGCGTAGGAGGGGAAGTATGCGTTCTTATCTTAAGAGAGTGCGTTCTTTACTTTAATGTTTAAAGCAGATATACCGGGCTGGCCCCGCGGCTTAGCGGTTAAGTGCGCGCGCTCGCTGCTGGCGGCCCGGGTTCAGATCCCGGGTGCGCACCGATGCACTGCTTCTCCAGCCATGCTGAGGCCGAGTCCCACATATAGCAACTAGAAGGATGTGCAGCTATGACACACAACTATCTACTGGGGCTTTGGGGAAAAAAAACGAGGAGGATTGGCGATAGATGTTAGCTCAGAGCTGGTCTTCCTCAGCAAAAAGAGGAGGAGTAGCATGGATGTTAGCTCAGGGCTGATCTTCCTCACAAAAAAAAAAGAAAAAAGAAAAAAGAAAGCAGATATACAACGTATGTTTGATAGGCCATAAGGTAGGCCTCTCCAGTTCAAGCCGAATCTATTTGGAACCCAAATAGTTACCCTACATAAAAAGCTCTCGTCATTTCCGTCTTTTGGTTAATCATCTTTTGATAGCAAGCATTGCTGATCAAAATATTGTCCCTCGGTGCCAGGGTGGTTGCTGCCTGCCCTGGGTTCATGTCCCTTGGCGCCAGGCTTTTATTTCGTTGATTTGCCCACTTATCCATGTTGGGGCGAAATAGTCAGGTATAGTGGACAAGCATAGAGGTATGTATTACAGGGGAAATGTTTCATAGGTTACGTAATTTGTCAATCATTTTTAGATTATCTCACAAACATTGCACATGTGCTTTTACATGACTTCCTATAGTTACATTGTTTATAACAATTATAGAACAGGTAATCCAGTACTTTAAATGGGTAGCTTAAAAATGAATTCTTAGGCATAGCCTTCTTAATAAGAAACGGAGATTCGTCCAGGGTTGTAAGATCGATCATCTCAAGGCATTGGGAAATTATTACTCTAGCCTGCATGCCAGTCTTATAACACTGAGTAAAGAAAACAGTAATTAGTTTGCATATTATAACTAATACAAGAACTCAAAGGAGTAATAGAAATAGGAATTGCAATTCGGGTCACAAATGGAAGCCAGTACCAGAAGGGAGCCGACTAAACAAATCAAGACTAGGTGTAGGGTCACTTAGGGCATTCACCTACTTTTTCATGTGCTTTAGCAGAGATGACACATTGGAAGATTCATCAGGTATAAAAACACAAATTCAGTTTGAATGATTGCACATGTACCACTTTGGGACATGGTAAAAATATCTAAAGCCATTCTATTTTAAAAGGCAGCCTTTGTCATTAAAGATATTTCAGTATTTCATAAGGCTCTTCCTACTTGAGTATTGTTAAGGGCTAGTTGAGTAAATTTAGTCAGGGCTTCTATATGTGATATGACATCTTCCAGCTCCAAAGAGGAACAAATATAGCTGCTAGTGGTCATACCAGAGGAACACTGAATGAGCCCATCTGGCCTCAGGGAGAGGAAGATTGGCAACAGTTGTTAGTTCAGGGCAAATCCTTCCCCACATCCAAGGGAAACCCAGGGTGCAGCATCTTAGTCATCCAGGTGTTAGACAAGGCCAGAGATTTGTTCCACATAACCATTGAGTTCCATTAGGAGCCACCCACTAAATGTTTGGCCTTCAAGACCAGTCTGTTCCAAACCAATTATTTTCTTTAAGGATGATAGTATTTTGAAAACCTTAAATAGAAAATGGGTATAAGCTTTCAGCATTACAAGGGGTTAAATGGGGAGACACAAGGTTGGGAATACAGGCCTGGTCTACAGTCTTGGGACAGCTTTCTACAACAGATGCCATTTTCTTTTCATCCTGGTTTGGAGGAATTTGTCTTAGTCAGTCAAAGTCAGGTGTCAGAAACAGGAGTTGAAATCTACTCAGGCAGAGGAGTCTTTTTTAATGATAAATGTGTATCCATGAGTGTATGCCCTTTAATTTTGCAGTTCATGGATTGGTTAAAAGTACCTGTTAAGGTTCTGTCCAATGGGGCTGCAGAGAGTATTTTATTTGATGTCTCTACCAATAAATAAATTCTCCAGGTTATAGTCCATGACTCTTAAGGGTCTTCATCTCCTGGGAGCTCTCTGTGGAAGGAATCAGCTACCGACCTTTCATTTCTGTTAAGCACCTCAGTGAGACCCTGACAACAATATAATGTATCCCCCTTACGCAAAGTTGGTTCATATGTGTCCTCATATAATTGCACAGGCTGTCCTATTATTATTTCAAAAGCAGACAGCTGATGTTTACCAAAAGGTGTAGATCTAAGATTTAGAAATACTAGCTGACGAGCTGTTGGCCATGAGAGATCAAATGCTTCTGGAAGCTTTCCCAGTTGAGTTTTGATTGTACCCTTAGTTAAAATGTTGCATTATTAGCCAAATGTCACAAATAGATTTAATTATTTGTCCAGTGAAATGAGTTCCCCAGACACTGTGTAACTCAGTAGGAATTTCCTAAATGGGAATTTCCTTTCCAATACTTTACCTACTGCTAAAGCTGTCACTCTTCTGCAGGGAAGGGCCTCAACCTAATGTGAGATCACACAGATCATTACTAAGATGTTTATACCCTTGAGATGGTGGTATTTGAACAAATTCTATTGCCATACCTCAAAGGGTCCCTGAGGAAGGGGAAAGTGACCTTGCGACACATAAAGCATTTTCTCAGGATTATATTTAGGACATATAGTACAACAAGCATATGCTTTATGAGCTACTGTGGGAGAAAGTTTCCCAAAATATTGTTTTCCCCACAATATCACCTTTTTAGGTGCCCAGTGGGTAATTGATGCATATGCTGGAGCAGTGGAAATTGTGTTCCAATAGGCACTATGGCTGATTATCAGGCTGGAACCACATCTGCATAGTGGTGTCAAAAATTCCCCCTTTTTGTTGCCACCTTTGTTTCTCTCCTTCCATGGCAATTTCTTGAGCCTATAGAAGGAAATCTTTCACTGGGTTAGCAGAGTTAATAGAAAGTAGTGGGCATTCTTGAGGCTGGACAGTATATCCAGCTTGATAACATCCTTGCTTATCATTTAAGTAAGACCCATCCATAAACCAAATTAGGTAATAGAATGCAGTTGTGGTGGTTTTCCTCCTGTGGTGCTGGAAGTAAGGTAGCAGTGGTAAGATAGTGAATAGTATTTACCTACGCAATATAACCTAAGAAGGTTTATCATCATCTACTTGACAATGCTTCCCATGCAATTTAGCATACCAAACAAGTTTAATTAGTTTAGTATCTCCCACTTTGTAGGAAGAGAGTACAAATTTCTTTGAGAACTCCCAAGGACCTTCTGAAAATTCTCAGAGAAATTTAAGTCAAAAGAAAGACTGCATTTAGGATTTGAATTTTGGAGAGGCTGTCAAAGATATCAAAAGGTTCTAAAACACCTTTTGGTCAAGCAAGATCAGGTGTTTGCTGATCTTGCGTCACTCTGAAACACTGGTTGCTGTGAAGTAATGCTTAGTTATCCATTTAACCAAAGTGATAACAGATGTTAAAGACAAATAGCTAAGAAAAACCTTAGTTCTTTGTATAGAGAGATTTCAGCCTTTTAGAACATAGGAAATTATTTTGACAAAACATAGAAATTCTGTCTTTTAGGTAGATTTACTCAAAGGTAAAGAACAACCTGTTATAACCTCATTATCAAGAGAAGATTAAAAGTCCAGGAAAATTATCCATTTAAGAAAGAGAAAACCAAATTCTAATTTTGCACCAGCTTACTTTTGATATTAAAACTCATTTACTTAATTAAATTTTGACCATGCACAAAACTCTTTTCTCAAGGTTCCTTTTTCACAAACCTTCTATAACTTTCTTTTTACATTTCAGAATTTGTCCCATGTCTTCTTTTTTTTCCCCTAGTACTTTAGGATAGATTTATCTTTCTTAACAAAACAGACAAAAATATTTTCTTTCCTTATACCTTCTTTACTGAAAAGATACATTACTTTCCTTGAATACAAAGATGTTTTCCTTTCTAATTTTTAGTAGCTTTAATTGCATATTTTAATTAGAATTCTTAATCCTTACAGACCTTAATTTTTAGTGAAAACTAAGAAGTAAGCAATTATAAATTGTCTTTTACATTAGCATTCTGTGGCTTGGCAAATTCATAAACACTTTTTGTAGTTTCTAGAAACATGCTACTTCATAGTACAATCTTTTAATAAAATACAAGACATTTTTACTAATAGACCCAAACATTTTTTAGTTTCTCTGTAGTAAGCCAAAAGTAGATAAATCTATGTTTAGTAATTAATGTCTAATATTTTATCTTACATGGAAATGACCTAGATACTCAATAAATTTCTGTCATTTAACTTAATGTAACAAAATTCTAAGGTTTCAAGTCACCAAAAGGTTTTGAAGTTAAGTACATACACCATAACAGATAATTATTGTTAAAAATTTCACCCAAAAACTTTTATCTTTTCACATCTATTTAATTTACTTGTTTTCAATAATTATGTTTAGATGGCTTACAAAAAACTTTATGAGACATTAGACAAAATCAGCTATCATTCTAAGCTATTTTTCTGACAAATTTTGTAACAGAGACATGAGCTTATTTGACTAATAAACCCAAGCTGCACGTCTGCATCATATCCAATGCTGATAACTCTGAGGACATGCCTATTTCAACCAAACCAACAACTTAAACAAGCTTTTGTTTACCCAAGATTATTTCATATCATGTTAACTTGAAAGACATTTGGGTTAGTTTCTATTATATTTAGAAATGATTTATGTAAGCACTTACTTTAAGCCAATTAAATAGAGCTCCTTTAGAAATTGTACCATCAGAGGTAGAAAAATATTGTATATATATAGACACACCCAAACACATAGACAGATGCAACAAAGATTTTATAGCCTCTGTTTTAACATTTTCCTTAGGTTTTTGGGCAAGGGTGTTTTCATAGCAGTCTGCATCTCCAAAAGCTCCTTCCTTCTCCCCTTTTTTTTCAGTCTTAGGAATCTGGGGTGGTCTCGACAACAGCTCCCAGAGAGGTCACAAGTTTTTTGGATAAACAAGGGAGGTTAGTTATTTATCAAAGGACTGACATGCCCATCCAATTACATTTTCCTTAATTTACTTCTTTCCCTCTGGGTACTTAGTTTTATCTTTATTTAGGAAGAAGACCTAAAAAAATTCCTGGTAGGCTTTGAATATCAGCTTCCAATTTGGCCAAATTCCTGATCATAAGTTGCTAAATCCTTCCAAATATATCATCAGGTTTCAGCTGGGACAAACAGTAACTATTCCTGACAGTATTAAACAAATCCATTAATTTTTAATTTTAGTTTCCCCTTGACTATTCAAGGGTAGCAGTTTCCCAGATAATCTCTCAAAGTCTTGTTAACCCTGGGAGGGGCTCATATTGGTCCTCCTTCAAAGGTGGATTATGGGGGTGTCCATAAAGCCATAACTTAATAAGTACACTTCCTAAATGATCTTACCTAATTGGAACCTTCCTTCTAATGGCCAGTGTATAAGTTTTGGAGGCTCAAAGGAGCCCCAAAGTGGCCACTGTCATTTTAAATTAACCCTGAGTTATCTTGATCCAAAGATCCAAGCATTTATGGTGCTTTTAGAAGCATGATTTCCCGTTTTCTTTTAATTTTGTTTTACTGTAAAGTCTGAACAATTTCTAAGGACAGTGTAGTGGGTCAGAAGTGTGCTGCTTGTGAGTGTCAGTCCCTAAAAAGGTCGTGAGCACTTCTTATGTGTCTCAGTTTCTCCCACTGGCAGTCAAAAACTACTGTCAGGGCTTGGAGTACACGACCAACCCTCATATGCACTTCCCTGGATGACCTCTCAATTACTTAAAGTGAAAGATCATGATGGAGTTCCCTATGGGTCTGCTGCACGTCTGGAGGGTCAACCTCAGACACTCCCACTAGGTTCTCAGTCACCTGAGAATGTTGACAGAAAATAACCAAAAGCCATTCTATAGATTAGAGAAATAAGGCGAGTTTTACTTGAGCCAGAGTGAGAATTATAACCCAGGAAAGCCTTAGAAAGTGTTCCAGAGAAGCATGGTTTTTGGTACAGTCTTATGTCTTTTTAGAACAAAGAACATACATTAAACACACCTAGGATACATTTTCAAAGTTTCAAAGAGATATTTAATTGCAAATTAGCAGGTCAACATGACCCTGATGTGGGGAAAGGGACTAATACGCGTTACCAATAGGGCATTACCAATAGGGAGTAGGAGGGGAAGTATGCAGTCTTATCTTAAAAGAGTGCATTCTTTACTTTAGTGGTTAAAGCAGATGTACAATGTATGTTTGATAGACCATAAGTCAGGCCTCCCCAGTTCAAGCCGAATCAATTTTGAACCCAAATAGTTATTCCATATACATCAATATGTGAAAATCTCTTGTCACAGGATAGGAAGGAGGGATGGGCCAGTTCATGGGCCAGGGGATGGGGGAATCCAACACTAGGGATGGGTCAGTCCATTCAGGGGATGGGAGAATCAAACACTAGGGATGGGCCAGTTCATTCAGAGGATGGAGAATCCAACACTAGGGATATGCTAGTCCATTCAGAGGATGGAGTATCAACTACCTTGAAGGCTGGGCAGTTTCTGGGGATTCCCTCAAAGGCTAAATACATACTTATTACTATCCTTACCAAAGAGTATCATTCAAGAAATAATTTAGCTCTTTAACCACAGAAAAAAGTACCATTAAATAGCAGACCATTGCCTTGACTGACTTTTCTGGAGCATTAAAAATGTGGTGATGAGGAAATAGTTACTTGAAAAAATGCTTATGATATAATATAAAATTAAAATATCAGAATGGAAATACCAAAATGAAGGTGGCTGTCTATCCATTCACAATGACTAGGTTGGCTCTGATGCTGCAAATCTCTGTGTCCAGCCACGGCTGAGTTACCCATGGCCGAATCCCATGTTGAGCTGGCCAATTAGATTTGAACATGCTGGAATTTGAACCCTGAAATGAGGTCTTTGGAGACGGAAGGGCAGATGAGGCTACATCTGGTTTAGGACCCTGTGTAGAATTTCCCTGATTCTGGAGAGGGGTTGTGAGAATCTCCAGAGTGGCCTCATGTCTGGTCCTTCCTGAAGCCTGATGGACCAGCTCTTCCTTTGCAACCAAAGAGACTTCCTGATTCCCAGGGGCATGGAATGGGCCATTTATTAAGTGCCTACTATGTGCCAGCAATTTACTCACGTTATCTAATCAATCCTGACAAAGCCCTCTGGGGTGGGTGTTATTATCCATTTGATAGAAGAGAAAACTGAAGTTCAGATGTGACAGATAGCTGCTCCAAAGTCCCTCATCCGGCAAGTGATGAAATTTAAACTCTGGTTTCTAATCCTGTGCTTTTTCTACTCACACTTAGACCAGATACAAAGTTGGAGGATTACAGTGATGGAAACAAGTTAAGAAACACATACGGATGGAGAAAAAGCCAGAAGGAAATAGATCAAAAGGTCAGCAGTTCTTACATCAGGATGCTGGGACTGGGAATTTTCTCCTTCTTTTCTGCATTTTCCTAATTTTGTTTAATGTACACTGAGAGCAAAATGAGACCACAGTCAGCTCCCAGGATATTTCAGGAGCAGGGGGCTTCCTTAGGCGTCCAAGTGGGTACCGGCACCTCTTCAGCGGCACCTGCAGCCTTTTCCCTGCTCTCTGGGAAAATATCTTTTCCACGAGTCACCTCCCTCCAGAGGCAAAGTGGCTTCTTCCTTCAAAAGGCACAGCTATTTAATCACAAATAATTGCTGCTCAGAAAGATCGGCATTTTACATCCCTCAGATTCACTGTCTTTCAAATCAAACAGCTCAGTGAATCATCAAGTAAGTGAGTATAATAGAAATTCTGTCTGTTTAAAAACCCACCTCTCTCCTACATGCCTCCCAAGTTATTTTTCCCTGTCTTGATTGATCCTGATGGAAATACTTCTCTCCCCCTATCATTATGCTATAGAGTGTGTTGATAAAGACTCAGGGAGCTCGATTCCTCTCTGGTTAGAATGAGGAACTGGCATTTATCAAGCACCTGCTTTATGCCCTGAGTTACGTGCATTCGACATGGTATTTCATTCATAACAGGGATAGGAAGAGGTGTGGGCATTGCCATTTTCTAGGTAGGGAGAGTGAGGTTGAGGGAGAGGTTAAAAAGTGGGGAGCGGGCAGGGCAGCGTGGCACAGTGGCCACACTCTCAGCCCAGACATCAGCTAGACAAGATCTTGAAAGCCCACTCTGCCCCTGACTGTGACCTTGGGCAGATGGCTCGCTTCCCACAGCCCCAGGTCCCTCCTCTGTAAATCAGTGAATAATAGTAACAGTCCCACCATTATCATCGCATTGCTGTGAGGATTAACTTATGATGATATTTATTTAATGTCATTAGCACAATGATATTTGAACTGTTCTTTTCATAGGGCTTGTACATTTCCCAATGATGTTAGGTTTCTTTTTGGTATTGTGAATTGGATACTTTCTTCCCATTATGTTTTAAATTGGCTATTGCGTCTCATTTTTTATGTTAACTTTGTGCACACAGAAATGGAAGCCTATGAGGGTTGAAACTTTATTAAGTTCACTGTTGTGTCCTGAATTCTTAGAAAAGTGCCTGGCATACAATAGGTATTCATTAAATACTGTTGAATAGGTGGATCTCGCAAACTTACTGAATTCTCTTATTGATTCTTTTGTTTTTTTCCAGTTGATTCTCTTGGCTTTTTAATAGATAGCAAAATGTCTCAACTTGTGGTGGTGTTTTCTTTTCCAGTATTTGGACTTTTTATGTAAAACAGCACTGGTCTGGGCAGACTCCTCTGTAGTGGTCCTCTCATAGTAGGAATGCTTCTAATGGGTCGATATGAAGTCTGATGTTTTGAGGGTTTTCTGGCAGCTGCCTTTTACCAGTTTGTGAAAGTTTCGATCTATTCCAACTTTCCTGAAGTTTGTTTTTTATTTTATTTTATTCTTTTAAATCAAGAATGAGTGTTGGACTTCATTATCCATGTTCCTGGCATCTAGTAAGATGATCATCTGTTTTTTGCTCTTTAATTTGTTGATGCCATTTCATTAGCTATTAAAAGCAACAAGTGTATAGACTAAATACACGGGAATGTGCATATAGAATAATGTTTTTTAAAAATGCACATTAAATAATACATACACGGATGGCAGCCACGTAAACACATTTTACTCTCAGAGAAGAAATCGTGTCTCTATCTGCCTGCCTCTGTCACCACACCTGCCACCCTCGTCCTGAGTGGGAGAGAGTGCTGATCTGCTTCGTTATACTGCAAGACATTTCCTAGGTCATGTCTACTAGCGGGCAGAGCGACCATGCGTTAAGGGTCCTTCCTGGTCTCTCGGTGGCCCTCAGTTCTGCTCAGTGGGGCAGGGGCAGTGAGCAGAGTTGACCATCCCTCGGTCTCGGGCACCCACTCGTCTCTTCCAGGAGGCTGTGAGCGTAGGTGGAACTAGAACTGGCCCCGTAGGGCAAAGCAGTCATCTTCTGTCCTCTCTGTAACTTCCATCATGTGGCTTCAGGGGATGATAAGAGCCTTCGGAGTCTCACTGCCACCCAGCTTTTCAGAGGGCCCTTCTCAGCCAGCAGGAACTGTGCACCCCGTGATCCATTTAATTTCTGTCCCTTGTGCCTCTCTTCCTCGGGGATTCTGCTGGGAAGAGTGATGGCTGAAAGGGCAGAATGTAGGCACCTCTGGGGTCCTGGTGACAATACCAGGCATCTTAAGAGATTTTAGAGTAAGGTAGTATAATGACTTGAATAGTATCCTCCCAAAAGATATGTTCAAATCCTAACCCCCAGTACCTGTGAATATGAGCTTATTTGGAAACAGGATCTTTTAGAGGTAATTAGCTAAGGATCTCGAGATGAAATCATGCTGCATGATGGGCCCTAAATCCAGTAACTGGTGTCACTATAGATGAGAAGAGGACACACAGAGACACGGTGGAGAAGGCTGTGTGAGGATGGAGGCAGAGGCTGGAGTGATGCAGCTACGAGCCCAGGAGCACCAACGGTGGCTGGAGCCACCAGAAGCTGGAGGAGGCAAGGAACGATTCTTGCCTACAGCCTTCAAGGGGAGTGCGGCCCTGGGTGACACCTTGATTTCAGATTTCTAGCCTCCAGAAATGTGGGAGAATGAATTTCTGTTGTTTAAGTCACCCAGTTCGTGGTACTTTGTTAAGGCAGCCTTAGGAAACAGATATGGGTATATTAGGTTTAATTTTAGTTTGAAGAACATTTCTTGCTACCATAACATAAATAACCACATTTAAAAACTTAAATGCAAAAAAATGTTATTATTTAATAATAGGAAAATTCTAGAAACTTTTTATGTCTAGCTATAGGGAACTGGTTATATAACTTATGATACATCAACTTAAATAGAAATACATTCTACAGCTATTACAAGAGATAATTATTAAGACTATATAACAATATGAAAAAGAAAATATTTATGTTACAATGATCAATAAATGATATGTTTCTATTTGGGATATGTTTAATTATGTCTGCATATGTACAAAGACTGGAAGAAAATACAGAGAAATGCAAATGATTCATATGATAGAACAGTGGAATTGTGTGTCATTTAAAATTTTTTCTAAGGTTGTTATAAAGATGTTTTCATAATAATTTTAATTAAAATTCTATTAATCTATTCTTATAAGTATGGAATAATTACAAGACAGTTGTGTAATAAACAAAATATGTCCAGAATCTTGCAAAGAGTCGTATGTCACTAATCTACAAATTAACAGAGAGAAAATGATTTTGCAAGGCAAAACTTGACTCAAAGAGGAAAATCCCCCGGGCTGGTGTTATTTAAAAAGCACATACAAGAAACGTTCTTTACTGTTCCTCTCCACCTGGAGCTAGTGTGCAACACCCCCCCACCCACACACACCCAGGCCTCCCTTCCTGGTCTACCCCAGTTGCAGAAATCCCCATCAGTAGAGAGCCATCCTGTTGGGTGAAGGCATCGCATCTCTGATGTTGGTTAAATCAGGGTGGGTACCACATTTATATGAGTATTTATTCTCATATTCTCTTATTGAGTCCCTCAGTCAACAAAGCACCCCCAAGAAACGGCCCTTCCCTGCTGGGTCTTATAGGAGAGTGATTGTGTAACAGGTTGTCTCTTAGGACAGCAGAGACCAGGCTCTAAAGGAGTGCTGGAGGGGGTTAATCTGGACCACGGAGCGGCAGCCGACTTGGCTCCTTCTAACGATGAAGGGCGCTTGAAAGATGAGTTGGGGGAGGCTTAAGAGAAAAAGCCCACTTAATAATTTTACCCCAAAGCTCTGAAGTCCAAGGTTAGTTCAAGTAAACAGACATACTTCAACACACTTACAACATCTAAAACTAAAAGATAATTTGTTCTCTTAAAATAGTCTCAAACAGTCTTTTATACACACACACACACACACATATAAATCATTTATGCTCACTCCTCCACACCCTTCAACTATTTCAAATAAAAAAGGTTTTATTGTACTTTTAAATCTTTCTCATGCTTCTGTGATATCTCTCTAATGCATGTTTTCTCTGAAAGGACATAACATTGGGAATCTATATTCTTTTTTCTGATTCCATTAAAAGTTACTTTAAGGATTCTGGTTGTTTCTGAATTGGTCTCATTAATAGCTTTATTGAGCACCTATTATGTGCAAGGCATGAATCTTGGGGAAGTGTGAACATTGAGTAGGGGGAGCAAATGGATATGACATAGACCCTAACCTTGGCAAATTTAGACTAGAATGAGATCCAAGGCAGAGGTGAGGCCTTGGTTGGGATTGAGCATGACATCATGATGCCACAGAGAAAGCCATGGCTCCTGGGATTAATCCTAACAGAGAGTGTCAGGAAAGTTACCTTACCTGAAGGAAACGCAGACAAGGGCACCCCAGACAGAGGGAACAGCGTGAACAAAGACATGAGGGTCTCAGAGTGTCTGGTTGGAGCCTGCAGGGGCAGGCACAGCTTTCCCCACCTCTGTGCCCCAGCACCTCACATCAGAGCTGGCACGGGGCAGGAGTTCACCAGGACAGAGACCATGTCTTATTCACCCAGGTACCCCAAGGCCCCAACAGAGTTTGGCATCAGATTGCCACTCCATAATGCTTTGCCACAGTTCGCATAGAGTCGAGGTCTTAAAATCCATTGTCTACAGGGTCAGAAAGGTAATGAAAATGAGTAAAGACATACTAGTATAAGACATTAGAGAATGGTGGGGACTGGGGCCAACCAAAGAGTGCCACCATGTTGGCTCATGGGCTCAGTGTTGCTGAGTCTCTCAACTTTTGAAAAGAAGTAAAAAAAAAAAAAATCTAGATTTGTATGTGAAATTTTCAGATTTTTTAAATGTCCAAGGATCAAATAGAACATGCCCAAGGACCAGACTCAGCTCATGGCCCACCAGTGTGCAGCCCAAGAGCAGAGTGTATAGTCAGAATTGGAGGGAAAGAAGACTGGAATGGTAATTTGGGACTACATTTGAAAGAGCCTGGAATGTCTCCATATGAAGTTTTGGTTCTATGGGTGGCTTGGAGCCTCTCAGCATTTTTCAACAGGGAAGTGGCAGAAGTGGACCTGTCACTGGAGTGGAGAAAGCATATGGAGGAAGAGGAGACATCAGAGGATGGGACTCCTGGAGGCTGTTGCAGTATACAGGCGAGACATGACAAAGGGTAGCTGCTGGAGAGTGATGGTGTGGACAGCATGGGTAGGAGAGAAATTTAGGAGGGAGAACAGGGAGGACTGGGCGAGCAGTGGAGAGAGGGAGGAGAGGATAAGGTTGACTTTGGCCTTGTAGCCTGGGTAACATGGTGACTGGGAACACCATTTTATAGGACATGCCATTTGCCCTCCTGCGCACATTCCCAGTGGTCCACCCAGTAGAGGGGCTGCCTGCCTTCTCCTAACCTCTCTCTCATCCACTCCCTCTTGGAGCATTGCTATTTTTAATGCCTCCCCCACCACCACTCCCAAAGTTCGTCCCTTTGTTTTCCTTTCCCTCTCTCCTCCTTCCACTGTTCCATTTCCTTTACCGAGTTGTCATTTCAACCAGCTCCTCTCCTCTGTGTGCCTTCCCTCCTACGGGCAGCCCACCCACCTACCCTCCTCCCACAAATGAGGCTTTTAAAGCTAATTACCTAGACTCTTTTGATCCAGCACAGAAGCCGTGCGCTTAAAGAAGTGAGACCAGGTGACTTAGGCCTATTTTTAGTGGCTGCAATTTGTAGGCTGTGGCATCTATTGTCACAGCAGCACCCAGAGTCCAGAGCTCAACTCCAGAGCTCCAGTGTCTGAGGATCTGTAAAATCTGCAGTTAGTTAGTTAGTTAACAGAGGGGCTAACCTAGTGATAAAGTCATATCCCATGGTGTCTTGGAAACTTGCCTTTCTACCCCTCTCTGGTGAAGATAGGAAATAGCCAGGAACAGGAACGCAAGTAGGCGGGGAGGGAGAAAGGGAGAGAGGGAGCCCACAATGTGAGGTAATCTGTGCACACAGCTCACCGTGTCCCACCTCCGCGCCCATAACCGCACTGTTCTTCCTCTTAGCACACTCCATGACCCCATCCTCTACTCTCCAGATGAACGCCTGGGGCCCAAGCACCCACTCTGCTCTTAGAAGGAGTCAGGGAATGAAAGAAGGGAGGGAGAAAGTGATTCCTTGATCCTAATGTAGATTCTCCTCTCAACCCAGGTTCACGCTCAGCTCTAAAGGACCCAATCCTTGACACCAGGGGACATGTGGAAAATGCAGTTCTCACTGCTCCTTAAGGAGAGCTAGAGATTCATCCACACCATGGAATATAACTCAGCAACAAGAACAAACTTTTGGTACATGGAATAAAATGGAGGGCCCTGAAATGCCTTCGGTTAAGTGGTGGAAGCCAGGCTTAACGGGCTCCACACTATATGATTTCATTTATAGGAGGGTCTGGAAAATGCAAACACATAGAGAAAGAAACGTCAGGTCAATGGTTGCAAGGGGATGTGAGTGAGGAGAGGAGGTTGATGTGCAAGGAGCACCAGAGAAGTTTCTGGGATGATGTAAATAGGCTTGATTGTGGTGATGGGCACAAGTATACATTTTGTCAAGACTCATAGAACTGTACACCTAAAAAGGGCGGATTTTACTGTGTGACTCAAGAAAACAAACACACCAAAAAAAAAAAATAGAGCTAGAGACTGATGCTCTAAATCTAGGTCCATCCTCTAACCTATGTCACCAGTTTCCACGTGAACAGGGCTTTGGGGCTCAACTGAGGCTGGTGAAAGCTCTGGAATTCCCTCTGGCTCTGCCTTTTCCATCTGTGGGACTTTGGGTAAGTTACCCCACCTGTAACTTAAGCACTGGATTTAAGTTATTCATCTGAAAAATCAGGATAATAACAGCATCTACCCCGTAGAATTATTGAGAGAATTAAATGAGATAACAAGTGTGAAGGGGTTAACCCAGCACCTGGCATATTGTAAGTTTTTAATAAACGTTCTCTGGCATTATTATTGGCAGGCAGCCTCATGGCCACTGACTAATTTTATTCTTACAAGGTTGGAAATATGATTTTCCCCCAATTAAAATTCTTGGGAGAATCTTAATTGAGATTCTTAATTGAGATGAAGTGATTTGCCCAAGGTCGCAAAAGTCTCAGAAGTGGCAGGCTACAGTCTTGAACCTTTTGGATGTCGAGCTCATGGGTTTTCCATTGCACCACAACCTCTTGCTTCAGCGAAGCCTGCTTGCAAGTGCTTTGGGTCCAGTATCCGACTATAATTCACGCCAAGATAGGAACAGAGACCTGGTGGGTAGACTATGCATGCAGTGTGGAGACAGCCTGCAGTCCTCACATGGTCTCAAGCAGACTGGACTTGAGACCTGGCTTTAGTAAGAGGCACTCTGAAATTCTGAGCAGTTGACTTCACATCTTGGAGTCTCAGTCTCCTTTTCCATAAACAGGACATCATCATTCACACTTTCCTCTTTGAAGGATGTGCAGTAGGAATCAAGTGCTCAGCCATGATAAGTGGCTACAGAAATGCAGAGTGTTAATGGGGCCCTACTAGGAATCCAGCTAAGAGGGAAATAGAAACATATTTCTCCTCTTTATGACATGAGTCATTCTGCTACGTGTTCACAGATCCTCTGCCATCTAGCCTGATCTGAGGCTGGGCGTACACTCACACCCTCCAGAGGGGAGGGACTTTCATTCTGCTCCTTTTTTTGCTAGCTGACCTCCTGAGATCTGGGCCTTGCATATCTACCCAGGCCCACTTCTCCCTATGCCCATCACCTCTACCGTGTGCCCCCCAGGACAGAAATTGTGTCATCTTCATCTATGTACCTCCACGGCCTGGCACAGATGATTGAGCTGAACAGAGGAGGCATTTGCTCTGTTTGAAACCCAACATCTGCTTTTTCGCTGACAGGCTGCCCTCATTTCCTGGCAGGTACTGCCCAGGGAAATCTACTCATCCTGCAGGACTCCATTCAAATGCCACCACTGGATGCCCTCCTGGACCGTCCCCTCCATATCTGCCCTCCCGGCCTCTGTGCCGCCCATCCCATCATAGCCCTTTCCACTCTGTGTCAGGGTGGTCTCTTTAGAGTCTCTTTTTTCTGGAGGAATGGAAGCTTCTCCAGATTAGGGAGCATGTCTAAAATTCATCTCTGTTTCCCAAATACTCACAACAGCTTGGCACAGGGGAGATGCTCAGACAGGCCTTGCTGACCGACTGGTTGGCTAAATGAATTCATGAATAAATGATCTTTCTCTTCTAGATAATGGTCCTCAGGCTCTTTTCTAATGCTGCTGCCTCCTTCTTGGTGAATTCCCCTTGTTTCTTACTAATTCCTCTATTCTTGTTCCATTAGTTGTTGGTAGTGATCTCATCGTGGCAGCTGAAGAAGGAGACAGCGGGTTTGGAGAAGGTGATGGTTACCGGCTGTGTGAAGCATATTTTGGACAGCCTTTTAGAAGCTCTAGGGGAACACGATCCTCAGAGTGGTGGGGATGTGAAGTGGGGGTAGAGGAGAAAGCCAAGCCTGTGGATGCCTCCAGCCCCGTTGACGCAAATATGCCTTGACACTTGCCACCTTCCCTCTTTCTCTCTTCCAATCCGTGCTCCATGCTGCAGCCAGAGAGAATTCTTCAAAACTCGATTATGGGGTTAACTTCCCAAGATACCACCAGACAACCCATTAACAAAGTAAAGCTGAATTTGTTAGGACTTACTGTAGTAATGGAGAACACCAACTTGAAAAATTCTTCACAGTTTCCTAGAAGAGGGATGTCAGAACACATTTACAGCGTTTGGAGTTCTATGCTTAAGTGGTTTAAGGCAGGCTTTTCAAGGTGGGGAACTCCTTGGGTAGGCAAAGTTTGAGCACAGCAGGGCAGGGTTAGTGCACATAATGAGACAGAGTCCAGAAGCAAGTCTTAATAGTAAACCGTCACTGGGAAAGCAAGCTGTTTGCCCAAGTTTCAGATCAATTGACCTGCAGGGAGTTCCTGAAGCAGACGGTGGACTTATTTACTGGCTTATAGTCTTATCTTTCGCAGGCAAAGTTTTCCTGGAACAAACAACCAAGTCATGTTGACACAAGTGGTCCCAGCTCTTAGTCCTCGTAGTTAAGTCCTGGTTGATGTGAGTGGTCATAGTTCTCAGTGTCACCAAACTCCCATTCCACTTCCTTCCAAAACACATAACAAAACTTTCAAAGTCTCTTACTGCCTTTGTAATGAAATCCAAATCCTTAAGTGTCCTAAAAGGCCCAGACTCTTCCTGCATCACTACCCTGCTTTAGTCCCTAAATGTGACACGTTCCCTCATGTCACAGGGTTTTTGCAGGCCTCTCTGCCTAAAAATGCACACATTGCATTTGCTCTTTACACGCACACACACACGCACGCACACACACACGCACACACACACACAGAGCTTTATGAAGTAAAGACTGCACTTACCCTCACTTTAGTGATGAGAAAGCTGAGGCACAGAGAGGTGAAATAACTTGCCCCAAGTCCTATTGTTGATGAGAAGATGCACTAGAATTCAAACCCGGGGACTCTGGCTCCAGAGCATAAACATTTAATTATTACGCTACCCTAAACCTCGCATGCTTCCCAGAGATGAACTCCCATCTCCCTGGATAGTTTCATTGTTTTCTCTCTCTTTCTCCCAGACTCACGGTTGCCATAACAGGGGTTGGGACTGGAGGGGGGGAAACGCCAGATGGCAGAAGTAACTTTCCTGTGAAGCTAATGAAGCCTCAGCAGTGATTTATTAAGGGTGGGGTGGAGGGAGCTCTCTGGCTTGGGCACAGAGGTACCTTGTCTGCAGAGAATTCAAAAACAGTAAAACCAACTGAAAATAGATCTGCCCTTTCTTATCACCATGCTCTGGCAGACCTATAAGAGGTTAGTGATGAAATAGAGCTCCCCGCTGGGGCAGATTGCTCCCATTGTCCCCTACCCCTTGGAAGACCACTGCGGGCAAGTTTCAGGGCCCCCCACTTGCACAGCCTCCTTCTAAGGCCTGGGACAGCCTCAGGCAATGTATTTGCAAGAATGTTTTTGTGAAATTTTAAAAAGTAATATATTTAAACCACAATCAGTGAAGGTCACCATCTCTTTCCATTCCATTTTCACCTCTGTCTCTCTTCCCCTTATGTGGTATAGGTGGAGTAGTCCTGGGATCCAGTGAAAATAAAGCTAAGATGGGGAAACATTCAGTTGGTCTTAGTGGGATATATTTGTCTTCTGCAGTCACTTTCACATATTGTTATCAGTAGCTACTGTGGTATTAGAATGGCTTCCAGAATACTGACTCACCTAATGTGACTTATCTACATTGTGGTAGGTTTTATAGTAATAATAATGTCCTATGGCACCCAGCACAGGAAGTATGTGGTTAATTAGATTTGAAATATACAGGGCCAGATGCAAGTCTATGGAAAATTCTTCTAAATCTTTTAGCTCACTTATGGAAAAAAAAAACCAAAATCACAACTGAAAGTGATTTTCCCAAATTTGTTAATAGCTTTCAAAAACTACATAATATTACTAATAGAGTTCTGAAGTTAAAAAAATGTTCTTAACTATCAAGAATAAAAATCAAATTTTGATCAACCATGATAGAGGAAAATCTGAACTATCTTTTATATTTTCTATAGAAAATAGTACAAGTGTTATAATAAAGAAGTGTAATAAAAGAATGATAGAGATGTGTCAGGAAGTTAATTTAATACAAATATTATATTATTTTCTGGATTTATGCTGCTTATGGTATTTGTCAGTGTGTTACAATAAAGAATATGTCTGGTCTTTGTCCCCAGTTCCTATCACAGAGTTTCAAAAACCCTCAGAATTTCCTGAGTGACAGGAATGTCTTTGTTGTACTAATGAGAAGACCCACGGTGAGCCCCAGAGAGCTGCAGGACGGGACCTGGTCACCAACAAGACCAACCACGTGATGAGAGGATTGGGACTTTTAGCTGCCCAACCTCTAGGGACGGGAAGGAGGCTGAAGACTGCGTCAGTCATGTGGCCAGTGATTTAATCAATTATGCCTATAAAATGCAACCCCAACAAAAACTCTGGACACTGACGCTCAGAGGAGCTTCAGTTCCAGGAGGATGACGTGCCCTGGCTCCATGGGGAGAGGGCACAGAAGCTTTGTGTTCCCTCAGAGACCTCTCCCTAAGTGTAACGTTTATACTAAAACCATCATCATAAGTATAGCACTTTCCTGTGAGTTGTTCTAGCAAATTACTGAACATGAAGGGATGTGAGAATCCCTGAATTTGTAGCCAGTTGGTCAGAAGTGGGGGTGGCCTAGGCACCCTACTTGCAGCTGTCATCTGAAGTGGGGGTAGTCTTGTGGAAGACTGGCTTTGGTTGTGGGATCTGATGCTAACTCTGGACAGATAGTGTCTGAGCTGTATTGCAGTACACTCAGCTGGTGCGGGACCAGTTGGGATTTTGCAGTAGTTAGTATCAGGAAACAGGTTCCCTAGAATGATCCTGACTCACTGAAACATGTGGTTTGGGAAGAGAAAGGATGAAAGGTAGGGGGTGAAGCACCTTTATTCATGGGCTGCCACAGGGCACCTATTGTGTGGAACTGCAGCTATGCCCTGATTGCTTCCTGGAGGTAAAAGTTACCAATGGAATTTAGAGGTGATGGATCCAGCACGTAGGGTGGTGGCTCACGGAGTTGTAAGGAGATGCAAGATAATAAGAAAACAGGAAAACATACAATCCTTTGGTTACTGTTCTCTGTAACAGCTAAAAGGAAAATAGGAACTGGGCCAAATTTAGATTCTGGCCAGTTCATCTGTAGCCTCTAGTCCTTTGGCGTGACCTCCTGTGGGACACGAAAAGCCTTATGCACATAAGTGGGTAAAAATGGACAGAGGGTAAAGAAGAGAAGTTTCTGGGACTCTTTGACATGGGCACACCATGCAATATGGTATCAAAACTCATTGGTGAAGCCCTAATGGGGCTTCACCGTTAAATTGAGAGGACACAGAAACACGAGAGTTGATAAGATTAAGGTGGAAGTTGGATGAAAATTGAAATGTTTAAACAGGCTTTACGTAAAGTGGTTGTGTCTCTTTGTTTTATGGAAATGGGTGTTATGTCTGACTGAGGAATACTTCCCCTCCCTAACATTGTAGAACCCAAACCTGTTGGTGATGTCCTAACTGGGGCTACAGTTAGGAAACCAACACTTGATGGCATTAAGGTGGAAGTGTAGACAAAAATTGTATGTTGAGCAGGCTTTATGTGAAGTGGTTCTATCTCTTCACTGAATGTATTATAGCATAGTAGTGTCTGACTGGGGAACCTAGTTTCCCCTACCTAGTACCATAAAACAGAAGGTATGCAAATTTATCTTTCAAGCAATATTACTTGAACATGCTAGATGGGAACCAATGAGACTGTCAGAGCCCACATAGTGTAGAATAGAAGCTGGAATACTTGTGCAGACAAATTCTGTGTGTGGAGTGTAGACCGAGGCTTAGGGCAAAAGCCTATGATTGCCTACTTTCCAGCGACAACTACTGAGACTCTGGACCAGAGAATTTCCATTTGAAATGCAATTACTAGCTTGCTATTGGACATTAATTGAAATGTCCTATGACTGAAGGACATAAAATAATCTTGAAAACTGAAATGCCCACAATGCCTTGGGTGATGTTGGAGAAATGCTCTAATGGGGAGGGCATTGATGCCCAGTAGTGTTCCATCATGAAATGGAAATGGTTTGTATAAGAACAAGCTACCAGGAGAATGCGAGGAGGAACTCATGAGCAGGGAGCCTCTTTTACCCTGAGGAGCTGCTGGATCCTATGGCCACTGGGCCACTTGGGCAGTGCCCTATGAACCGCTCTCCATTGACCAACAAAGAGCTGCGTGGTTTGTGGACAGTTCCATGGTGAATGGACAGCTCCTGTTTGAAGGCAGCCACTCTGATGGAAGAAGGTCAAAACAAATCAGCTTAGTGGACTGAATTGCATGCTGTTTGCCCCATGTTTGGGTTTTTACCAACTCATGGGCAGTGGCCAATGGCCTGGCCATATGGTCAGGCAGAGAGTAATGGAAAACTGGCCTATTAGTGGGATGTCCGTATGGGACACAGCCCTATGGAAATGGCTACGGGAATTTGAGGGGTGCATTAAAGTAGGACATGTGTGTGACCATCACAAGAACCCCCATCCAGGATCGGAAGGTGATTGGAACCAGTGAGTGGATATACCTGGCTCCAGGAAATGAATGGACGGTGGGGGCTGCAGCAGTGCAGAGATGGGCTGAGTCTGGACAAATTCCGCTTGCACCCTCTGACTCCAACAAGATGCCAGCAAGAACTGCTGTGTCTGCCAACAGCGAGAAAGAGACTGCGGATGGCTGTGGGCAGACTCCTTGGGGAACGCCCCCATGGTAGCTGGCAAGTGGATTACTGGACCCAGGCCGGTACCCCTGGGTGGGAGGTACATATGGGTCCTGACAGGAGCAGACAGTGACCCTGACCTGGGCTTTGCTTACCCAGTGGTAGAAGCCAGTGCTCAGAGGGCTATAAAAGAACTACAACGGAAGCTGGTGCACCAACTTGGACCTCCAAGTTACTTTTCTTCAGACTGAAGAACCCACTTTCATCCTCAGAGTAATGGTTTGATAGAGCATTGGAACAGGCAGTTAGAACATCGTTTGTCTAAATCAGGGGGAGATACAGGCATGAAGGGCTGGCTTACACACCTTCATGAGTGTGTATCACACTCAACATGAGGGGCCACGGGAGTGTGATGTGTAGTGACTTCTTTATTCATTCTCTTTATTCTGACTTTCATACCTCACTTTGTATTTGTAACCGCATGTATTTTTATAGAACCCCCCCAACCTGAAACAAGGCCCCACAGGCCCGGCTGCACCCTGTTGTGTGGGTTCCCTCCATATTTATGTCTCCTTCAGTTCTTGATATTGATCCCAGGCATTGTCAGTGTTTTCTTTGGACAAAAACAGCTCTTCCTTATTAAATTGATCTCACAATAATTGCCATTGAACAGCGACAACGTGCCAGGTACTCCTGCTACTTGCCTGCATTGTGTTACGTGCTTCCCACAACAGCTCCACGAGGAAGGAAGTATGATCCTCGCCCTCATTTTACAGCTGAAAAGACTGAGGCTTGGAGCAGGTCAGTAAACTGCCTGTGGTCTCACTCACAGGTAGTGGTCCAGACAGAGTGTGAATTTAGACAGTCTAGTTCTATGGGTCCTGCTCTTTAACTATGCTCCTGCCCCAGGGAAGAGAAGCCGTGTGGAGCGCCTGCAATGCACCTGGGACTTAACACGCGTTATCTCATTTAATCCTGGCCACCTGGGAGGTTGGTGTTGGTTTCCTTCTTACAAAGGAGGCTGCTGAGGCCCAGAGAGGTGAAGCAACCTGCCCCAGGACCGCAGCGTGGGAGTGGAGGTGGCCTTCAGACAGCACTTGCTCCAAGCAGTGTCCACCTGCCGCAGTGTCCTGTTCTTCCAGGTGACACCTTGAGCTCCGAGGCCCTTTCCCGCCCTCTGATGCCCTGTCATTCTGCCCTGGGCCTGCTCCCAAGCCCACATCTCCTCCTTCAGAAAAGCAAGGCGCCGGGATCCCAGGCCCCAGAGGACTCCCACGCGGCCCATCTGCCAGTTCTGAGACGCCACGACAAATCTGTCAGGAAGCCCACAACAGCTGTCTTTTTCACTTCTGGCCTTTACAGAAATGACGACTACTTGCTTTCTCACAATGGGAATTTTTTTTTTTTTTTTTAAATTTGTTTTTCCTAAAGGGGAAAACCGAAAGCCTTTCTGATTCAGCTCAGTCCCTGGAGGGAGGCTGGCGATCAGAGAGCTGTTGGGCTCGGCACTCCTCTCCCCGTTTGGCCTGACTCCTTGGAGTTGGATACAGAATTCAGAGGTAGGAAAGCAAACATTGCCTCATTAAAACTTGGGTGCCTGTTTGACTCATTAATCATCTTGCCCTAATACTCCCTGATCAGTCTGTTCGTTGCTATTAATCACGGGCTCGTAGGAGGAAGCTGCCGGCTGTAGCTACTCTTCTCTTAACCCCTCGGCTACCCACGCCCAGAGCCTGTCATGGAACGTGGGCCCCAGGGTGAGGGTTTGCGAGATGATGGTGGGTGCTTTGTCCTGTGGGCCCTGGATGCCGAGCAGGTCATGGGCTCACCATCGCAGCAACGTGACAGTGACCTGTCACGGATACCTGCCGGGTGTCAGGGGCCCTGTCCCATTTAATAGAGCTCCCCATTTTACAGATGAGGAAACTGAGGCTCAGAAGTGGCTTGTCCAAACTCACATCTCTGGGGGGCCAAGTAAGGACTGGAAGTCATGGGTGTTGTACCCAAGAGCTCTGAGCAGCAGAGGAATGGGGCCTCTCCATGTCCCCTCCTTCTGTCCATTAGTAGGCTGCTCGGTAGACTGGGAAGGATGTGGGATTTAGAGTCAGACAGACCTGAAGGAAAATCCTAGTTCTGCCACTTTTTAGCGGACCTCCAAGCCTCGGTTTGATCATTTATAGAGCGGGGATAATGTGTTTCTCACAGGGCTCTGAGGGTTAAATGAGAAGCCATAGGAAGTGCCTTGCATAGCGCAAGTCGAAGATCCTCTAAAAATGGCAATTTTCTTCAAACATCCCCTCCCCTCTAGGGGTAGGGCAGGCACTTTCCTCTTAAGCAAAAGGATCTGACAAATTTCTTTAGACTAAGCAACTGGACTGTAACGCCCAGTCACTTCCCTCAGCTCGCTTCCTGGCACAAAGTTTCAATACAATGTTCATGGCACACCTGAAGTCCCCGTGCCCTCTGCCTGGAATGCTCAACCCCGATCTCCCATCCACCAAGGCCTGGCAAGCTTCCACTCATTTTCCAGACCCAATTCAACCCTCTCCTCTGCCAGCAAGTCTTTTCGGATCCCACCAATCAGAATCAGCTGCTTTCTCATGTTAGTGCTGCTGAAATAGCTATGATAGATATGTAGTCACAGGTTAGCATAAGTTAGCATAAGGGAAGCCATCCTGTAGAAGGGAATCATGTTGGAGCTATCAGTAACCCTGATCCACAAGGCACCCCTTTGTTGAGTCTGCAATGCTTTAGTTTACATGTAGCCTGGATAAGTCCACACCTGCTTGTGAGCAATACGCATGCTCTGCTACTTTCTCAGCCTTAGCTTACGCATAGACCTCCCTATTGTGATAAGACAGTAATTTTTTGTTCTTTAAGTTTTCCCAGGAATGTAATGACCTTCAGAAAGGAGGCACTATGCTGGTATCCATCGCCAGTGACAAGAAAAAGGGATGATCCGGCGTCTCAAGGACTACACCACCAGAGGGTCACATTCCGAAACCGCGCCCCCCTTTCAGCCCATTTGCTCTATAGAACTGATTCAAAAGTTTGTAGTTTTAAGATGGTTCTTTATCGACACTAGTCTGCCATCTTCCCCCTTGCTAGCAAGCTGTAATAATAATAAAAGACCCTTTCTCTCTTACCACCTTGCCTCTGGACTATTGACTTGTCTTTGCGGTGAGTAGAGGACCCCTGTTTGGTGGTGACACTCAGACTCTGGGAAGAAGGGAGCTGATTGATCCAGAGCTTGCCAACAACTGGGCCAGCGCATCTCCTGCTCTCTCAGAGACTTCAAGAATTAATTGGCCTGCGGGAACAAGTCTGCATTATCCTGGATCAATGGGAACTAACGAGGTGTCAGGGAGCAGGGCTGTGAAAAGGAGGCACTTGAAAGTTTGTTCTTTTTTTTCAAGATCAAACTTTCCCCAGACTTGGAAAACACTCAACTCTTTTTTGTTAATTACTTAGTAAGATTCATAGACTTTTCAAGCACAAATTTGCTCTGGGATTTAAATTTGAAAATACCCAGATTTCAAAAGTTTAAAAACTTCCATATACTTATGATTCATTTGTTTATTTGACAACGATATTCCCCCGTCTGTGCTGGCACTAGATGTACATGTGACTTCTGTCCCCAGAGCTGGGCCAGTGGCAGCAAACACAGCTCGATGACCCAATTCCCTGCTCACGTGCTTGCAAAGGGGGCTCCGGAGTGACTACCCGGTGTGTCTGACGTTTTCTCCCGGGTAGACTCGAGGTCTCAGGATGTTATGGAGGCTGGGGAGGAAGGGCACAGAGGAGACATTTGCAAGTCTTTGTAAGTCACCTGGACTGGTTTCTCTCTCTGTGGTTATGCCACCAACTGGACACACTGTTCAGGCTCATTTGTTTCATTTAACTCTGGGTTTTAGGAATTTATTTTATATTAAATTTTGTCATATCATTATGTAAAATATGTTTATATCTCCTAAGCCAAATCTACAGAAAAAGGTATAGTCAAAGAAGTCTGGTTTCTCTCCCTGGCCCTCCACCTGGTTCACTCTCTTCCCCTGTAGAGAAGCATTTTAAAATTATGGTTTACTTTTCCATCATTTTTCTAAATATAAACATACATATATATAATGTATATATACATGTGCATATGTGCATGCATATATATGTGTATCTATACGTACACATAAGTGTGTGTATATACATATATGTTGCTTTATTTTTATTGTGTATCTTTTTTCTTTACTTTTTAAAATATATGCATGTATGTGTTCATATGTGTGCGTGTGTGTTCACATCCTTCCTTCCTTATGTGGCTGCTAGCATCCTATACACATTCGGTCTACCTTACACTTTCCACCTAACAGTGCACCGGGGGGCCTCCCTGGGCGTAAGCAGAGGTCTCTTGCTCTCCTTTTCACAGCTGCACTGGACCCCATTGGTGGCTGTGCCCTAATCTCTCCAGCCAGCTCCCCACTGATGAGCATTTGAGGTGTTTCCAGTCTTTTGTTCTGTTTTCTAGCCCATGCTTTATTTTTATTTGCTTTTGTATCTTTTTTCATTACTTTTTAAACTTATTTAGTTAGTTTAGAGTGTGTTAAGGCCATTTGCATTTATTGATGTGACTGATATGTTTGGCTTCAGTTTTGTCATATTATTTTATATTTATATAAAGTCATATACATATGTGTGTATGTATTTTACTTATATATATTTCCTTTTGGTCTATTTTATTTGTGTCTGTCGTTCACTTCTTCTCTCTCTCTCAGTATACGTTTTTGCATCTAGGAAACTCTGCGTTTGAATTTTTGTTGTAATAGTTACCTTTATAAATGTATGTAATTCTCTCAGTTCTCTCTCTCTTTCTCTTGCTCTCCCTCCTTCCTTTCTGTTACCATGAACAACAGTGAACTTAGCTAGCGACATCTTCTTCCCCTCCACATCCCCTCCCCAACGCGTCCTTTTATTCTCAGCAAACACCTAGAAGGCAATAAGAGAGCTTAATCTGCTTTTCCTATATCTTGCCCATTCTCCCTCCATTTCCTCATAATTTCCTCTTTTTCAATCTTAATTTTGTCTTAGTTCTATGGGATATATAGGACTACAGGACTAAGTTTTATAACTAGTAAAAGAAATGTGTGTCTATATGTATGTAACGTGTGTATGTAAAATACATACACATCTGTAAATATATGTGTGCGTGTAAACATATGTCTTTGACCGGTGAATACCTATTTGATGGTCATCGCTAGCCCTGTGGTACGGTTCTCTCGTCTCTTCACTTATCCGAAGCTGGTTCCCCAGTCAGTGCTCCTGGGAACAGAACCCCCAGTTCACATGCTCCTGACAGTTTGCTCACAGCCTTTTACTTGAAGGTGGGTGCAGCTGCACATGGAGTTCGTGGCTACCTCTCTTTTTTCTTCAGTATCTTGAATATGTTTATCCATGTCTTCTAGAATAAAGCAATACTTTCAGAAAGTCTGAAGTTTTTTACAACTTAATCTCGGATGTGATATCTTCTTGCTCCTGCTGTATTCTATTAATTAGAAGTGAGTCGACAGGCCCAGCGAAGACTCAAGGGAAGGGGATTACACAAAAACCTGAGTTCTGAGAAACAGGGGCCCTTCAGGATCGTCTAAGAGGCTGCCTACCACACCACCGTGTTAACTCTAGAGTCCCAAAGTGACACACTCTAAACAGGTTGGAGAATCTAACTATTTCAATAATGCCATCACCTCCATGTTTCCACTTGAATTTCCTTCAAATACAGAGACGACACTTTCTTTGATCTGTTTATATGGTTTCCCCACTTTTTCCCTTTCTTGCTTTCTATTTATTTTAGTTTTTGCTTTTGGTGTTTTTTTTTTTTTTGCACAATCTCCCTTCACATAGGATAGATGGAACCTGTTTTCCATCATTAGAGGAGTCATTTCATCCTGCAACAGAAAGCTTCCACCGGGTGTGTTAACACTGCTGCTGGGCATATGGCATTCGTTTGTTGTTCTATCTCATGCTGTGCGCTCTTTATTTAGGGAAATGAGGAAAAGGATGATGTTTCAGACACAACAGCTCCTGAGTTGATACTCTGCTCCTTGCCTTTCCACAGGGATCTCGTCCTCACAGCTCTCTCTGAGAGGAACCACAGGCCGTGTTTTACAGGTGAGGGCACTGGGAGGTAACTGACCAAGGTCACGCAGCTGGGTAAGTGGCCTCAGTAGGACTCAAAATCTGATTTTTGGGGGGTGGTGGTGAGAAGGACTCTTAATCCATCCTGATTTCCACTTACTTCTGTCTCGTATTTAACTTATTTCTCTGTTTAATGCCGTTACTTAACTATTGCCTCCAACAGAGTTTTTCCTAATTTGGACTTTAAAAAACACCCCCTTCTAAAAAAATAAAAAACTTAGTTCTTTATTCACAGTGGAGCTGGTATTTATAGTCTCCTTAATTATGCCTCTGTGTTTCTTCAAAATGTTATTGAGCAAGAGAGAAAAATTGAATACGCCTTAACTATAATCCTGGGCTGATGAAATAGATATCGTCCCTCTAGATAATCCCCTCTAGGGGATTTAGCAGGCTAATTGAGAGTCTCCAAATATTTCAGCAAAGGAAAAAGTACTGACAAATTCAAAGCATGTTTATAAGAACTTCCTCTTAAAATTTCTTTTAAGTTTGTGAAGATAATTTTATCTGATAAGATATATTTACTAGTTAAAGTGTTCTAGTCTTGATGTTTGGGATGCTAATAAAGTTAAAATTAAAATGTGATTCATTTTACTTGTTTTGCTTTTAGAAATACTGACAGTTTTCATTTACTGAGCACTTCCTATGTTCCGGTATCTCTGCTAAGCACTTCACATCCATTATCTCGTTAAAACCAACAACTCAAGCAGGGAGGGAAAAACTATTATCCCAGCTGAAAGATGATGAAACTGAGGCTTAGAGAGGTTAAGGAAGTTGGTGAAGGTGACACAATGAGTAAGTGGTACCACCAGGACTCAAGGCCTGGTCGTCTAGCCTCTGAGGCTGGGCCCCTGACTATCACCACGTTCAGAGCACTGAGCTGAGACGAGGAAGAACATGAGCATCTGGTTCACTTAATGGTGACAAAGTTTTATCTAGAAAATCACTCTTCTACAGGCCCTGTTCATTAGGACACAGTTAAATATTCCTAACATTGTTCCTGGTTCTGGGTGGTCTCCACAGGGTGTGGCTAGAGGTCCCCAACCCAAACCAGGAAGATGAGTGCCCTCAGGTTTGGCAAGGAGAGCAGAAATCTAGAACATTCTTCAAGTGCTGCTGTCCGGAAGATGACTGAGACTGGGGACTCCAGGAGCATGTGAGCTCCATGGACTACCCTTTGTCAACTTGATCAACCCCCAAGGACGTGGCTTTGGGGTAGAGCAATGACATTGAGAAATGTATTCCCCGGGCAGCCAGAGACCATCAGAGCTGAAAGGAGGTCCCAAGAGGTCATTTCACCAGGACCTAGGGCACATGAGACACCTAGTGCACATGGAAGCCTGTTAAAATGCAGATCCCAGAGCCTCATTACAGCCTACAATAGAGTGAGTGTAAGGTGGGGCCTCAGAAACACACATTCCTAACAAGTATACTGGGTGTTTCTCATATTGATGGTCTCTGTACCACTTTAAGAACTACCCGTCTGGTGCAACTGTCTTATTTTGTAGACGAGGAAAATTGCTCAAGGCCACGTAGTGAGCTTGTGATGGGAGCTGGATTCCCAGTTGGCAAGTTTCTCGAGTCTGAATCAACATTCTTACCAGGCCAGCATAGGACTCTGGAGCACAGAAAGTCCCAGGCTCTGTGGCTTGGGAGAATTGATAAACGCAAAGACTGAGAGATCAGAACAGGCAAAGAAGCAAACAAATCATGTGTAGGAAGTACAGGCTGAGATATAACTGGGAGCACCAAGGAGGCCCAAATCATACTGAGGTCTCACTCTGCCCCACTTACACCTCCTGGGTGCCCTGAGAGATAGCAACTATTATCCAGTTTTACAATAAGGAAAATCAGATCCACAGAGAGAAAGCAACTTGCCTAAGGGCATAGTGAGAGCAAAAAGTGAAAGAGCCAGGAAAGTGAGGATGATGGTGAAGGTGGTGGCGATGGTGATGATGTTGATGGTGATGGTGAAACGATGGTGGTGATGATGATGATGATGATGGTGGTGGTGGCAGTGGTGGTGGTGGTGATGATGTTGATGGTGACGGTGATGGTGAAGTGATGGTGATGATGGTGATGATTATGGAGAGGAGGATGATGGTGATAGTGACACTATTGACAGCCATGCGACGATGATGATGACACTGACAGTGACGATGATATTAGCAAGTAAAGGTAATAATTATCATTTCTGGAGATTGGCCCCTGGGTCAGCCTCTATGTTAAGAACATTGCACCCATTATTTCACCTCCCTGCATCCAGCTCTAAGAGGTAGGTGTTAAGTACCTGGCTTTTCCTCTCCAAATTCAGGATTTTTAATAATACTAACTACACTGTCCTCTTGCCACAGGGGAAGAAATTAGGAGGTCATCATTCTCCTGTTCTTCAAAACTTTGGGAAGAAGAAACTGTTGGGGAGTTGAAAGCTTCAAGTTGTGACAATCTTAAAGGCAGCTGAGTGAACGGAGGAGCTGATACTGATGGAATCCGCTTGCCAGGACTATATAAATAGCAACTTGTACCTACACAGCACCTCATCTGCACACATCAGAAAGCACATTAGAAGAACATTAAAATGTCAAGTGGGCTAAATCTGAAATGTGACCTACCTGATTATCTTGTGAGGGGAAAAGCTGTCAAGAACTCAAATCTTCCTGGCTGCTTTGGGTATGTGGGGGGCTCCTGGCCTCTCCTGGGAGACTTGCCAAGGGCCGCTCCTGAGGGAGCTGGAGCGAGCTGGGGAACTATCCATGTTTACAGTCATAGCTCTGGCCTGAAAGATGTCGGCAATTATTGTGGGGAGCCTTCTCTGAGGTATCTTTTCTAAGAAAGTCCATGTTGTTTCCAGGGTTTTCTCTCCCAGAGCAGCTGCTGCAGGTGGAACCTGGCTCCCCAGCTGCCCCTCCCACTGCTTCCTAAAAACAAGCCTTTAGGCTTATTTCTGACCAAAGTTGCAACATTGGTTGCTTTGGGGAATTCTCCCCAGGGCTTGTAAGTTACCAGCCCCAGGCACTGACCGCCCAAACATCTCAAGCAACTCCATAGGCAGCCTGGCCGCTGTCTGGTGGTAATCAAAATTGCACAACATCAGGGGGAGTGCATGGGTTCAGCAGAGCCAAAAACTGATGAGAAGACCTGACTTCAAGGTGGTGTATAAATTAGAGAAATCATCTAAAATAAGATTACCCAGCACACCTGGCAGAAGTAGACCTCAGGTTCATGTTGCCCTTTGTGGAAGGTGGTCTATCAGCCACCACTCTGAGGGTCAAGGCAAGGAGCAGGAGATGTCTGAGGATTGTGGGGCTGTGCATTTGCTGATTTCTCCTTGGGGTGGGAGGTGTGGGAGTGAGACAAGGTTCTAATGAGGCGGGGGGAATGGCACGAAAGGCCAGGGTCTGGCAAACACGGGGTGATCGTGGTGGAATGCCACCTCCCTGCTGTCCACCCTAGACACAGCTCTCCTCCTCTGGGCGTCCATCGATGGGCTCAGCTCTCTAGTTCTAGCCTAAGAAGAACCTGGAACACTGCATCGATTGCCATCCACTTCCATCCAGCATCTGTTTCAGATGCTTTCAGCTGAGTAAATAGCAGCAAAAAGCTCAATCTGACTTAAATAAAGAAGGTAATGTGTTGGCTCACTCTGACTAAAAAAGTTCAGAAATTGGGATAGCTTCAGAGGAGGCTTGACCCGGGGCCTTAGGAGCCATCGGCAACAGGGATGATAAGAGCTCACTTTTGCTGAGTGTTTTTCTCTTTGCCAGACATTCTTCTAAAACTTTTCATGTTAATTCTCAGGAAAACACTATGAAGTAGGTATTATCATATCCACTTTTTACAGGTGGAGGAATAGAGGCACAGAGAGGTTAAGTAACATGCCCAAGGTCACACAGCTTGTAAGCAGAGAAACTGGCCTTCAAACCTTGGTTGTCTGACGCCAGAGCACCGACTCTTAACCAGCTCTGTGTTGGACCAACTTGGAATTGCTTGTCACCCTTGAAGAACTCATGTTTCAGCAGGGGAGGCAGAGAAAGGAGACATTCACAAAACAATGAGGGGCATGCAATGCCATAGAAGTAATCCTGATATGCACACAGCTCTGCAAATCTATCTGACAGCTCCAACCGCACAGCAAACCGAATCCAAATTGCCCAAGACAAGCGGCCTTTCAACCATCTGGAGAAAGCCTGGTGGTAATGGCTTCAGAAATGCCCTCCTCAGCTCTCTACTTAGGCTATTTTTTAAAAAGGCTACATTGCCCATAATTACTTGTGTTTCCTTCAAGAGAGGAAAACCCCTTGTCCACAGGGAGGTTTTGCATTTACCTTCAGTGATTTCAGTAGCCTCTCTAGACATGGGAGGGAACTGGGGCATCAGCGAGGCCCTGGGACGCCGAAGGCATCGAGGCAGATGCAAGATGAGCATCGAGTGATGTGAGCAGGACAGAGTGGCAGGGGCAGGGCCGGGAGTCAGCCCAGTGTGGGGTGGAGTCCCAGCTTGGCCACACACCAGCTCTGTGACCTTGAGCAAGTCATGTCTCCCCACCCCGAGCCTCCCTTTTCTCACCTAAAATGGAGACAATAATACCTCCCTTTTAACATGTCAGGATTAAAGGTGAAAATATGTACAGATTCCTCTTATACATATACAGATTCTTTCTGAGCATTACCTGGTGCATATTAACCAGTCAATAAATGCTTGTTACTGTTGAGATTTCCATTTACTACCTGAAGCATTCAGCGGTCCAGAGACACACAGACCCTCCTCTGTCTTGGATGTGACATTGAGGGTCATTTAGCATGTAGCTCAGTCCATGGCCCAGCAACTGAAATATGAAGAGGGTTTCGTTGTTCACTCCTCACTGTTGCCGATACAGGAATTCTTACCTAGGGTCTGGGAGGTTGATTAAAATCATGCATTTTGTTGAGGGGATTGTATGTTTGAGTTGCATTCACAAATTTCTGAAAGGCCTTGTGGTTCCCCCTGCATGGATGTCAGGCACCTAAATAACCACCTAATGAAGCATAATATGAAAACAACCTCAGTTAGTTTTTTTCATTTGGTAATTTATTAATTCATACAGAGATTATTTATTGAGAATCTGCTATATGCCGGGCACAAATCTTACTGCTGGGGCACAGCGGTAAATGGAATGGGCAGAGCCCTGCGTCTCAGCAGGCTTAGGTTCTCACAACTCTCCCCTATTTTCCAGAGCAGGTGGAAGACAGGTTGGAGGGGCAAGGCCAGCAGGGAGGCCACGGAAGAGACTGTTTTGCCGAACATGTTAATTCCCAGTGAGATACGATGTGGTCTGAGGTAGGACAACAGGAACGGCAGGCTAGGATGGGGTGGGGGCTGAGGGCCAGCAGGGAGAAACATCAGGTTTTATCCATAGAGTGACCCGAGGTCACACCAGGAGGGGTAGGATGGGGGGGGGGGCCCTGACCTGTGGTCTGCCCAGCACCAGATGTCTGGGCAATGTGGGTGACTCACTGTGCAGTGACACCCCAGGAAAACTCTGGGGCTAAAATTCTATCTCATGCAAAATAGTACATAATGAAAAGCCCCACACTTGGTTCTCACACATGGCCACATGGAAACTCACACTGAAGTTCAGTTTCATATTTAAACCCACTGATGCTTCCTCTCTCCTTCTGCTTTATCTGTCTGCCCTTTAGCAGCCAGAGACATCTTAACCATACTGGTTTGGTTTTTAAAAAATTTTTTAAATAACGCCTTCAGGAAAACGTCCAACCCCCTTAACAACGCCCACAAAGTTCACTGCTTTCCGCCCCTGCCTCTGACTCTAGCCCCTGCCTCTACCCCAGGTCACTCAAGACAGCCTCTGCTTGCAAGGCCCTGCCCCACCATGGCCCCTTGGCAAACTCCTACCCACCCCTCAAGACCCAATTCAAAGAGCTCTCCCTGCAAAAGGTTCTCAGACTCCTGGGAGCAGAGAAAACCACGCCCCACCTTGCATTCCCCTGGGAGTTTGTCCATCCCTCAGTAGCGGCTTCCCCGCTGTGCTGCCCTCACTGGGCAGCTGAAAATGGGTTATTGGGTGCCCCCGCCCTGGTGTGTGTGCAGGGCGGGGGCGGGGTGCTGTCAGGACCAGGTCTCCTCTGGCGGTGGGGAGCAGGGTCGCGGTGGGCCGTGGTGGGAAGGCACTGTCAATCAGCTGAGCAGCGGAGTGAGAAGACTAGCGCATCCGCATCCTGCCGCGCGAGGCCTGGCCCCTCCGGGGCCGGGGCACGTGCGTCTCCTTCCCCTTTGATCTGATCTGCGGAGCTCTGCGGGGAACGCTGGGCCCAGCCGTGTCTGCCGAGCCAGTGGACGCCCCGCTGCGCTCAGACGCCGCCCCCGCGATCGTCTTCTTGGTGAACCTGCAGCTCTTCGCGCCTTACCGTCCCCCTCATCCAAAGGGCAGTGTTCGCTCAGGACGCGGGTGGTTTGCGCCGTGTTAGGTGCTTGGGGCGGTTGAAGCCCGAGGCCCATAATCCTTTCCCTCAGGGCGGGTCCCCTCTCCCTGGACAAAGTGGAATGAACAGTGGTTGTCGCGATATTAAGCATTTTAGGAATTTGTGTCTTCAGGTAGCTGAGAGCACCACAGCGTCACAGGGTCGGGAGAGCTGTATATGTCCATGGGGCACGCACGGATTCCCAAACTTTGAGATCTGACTTCCTCTGGTTTTATTTGACTTCACGACACAGCTTCCCTTTTCCACCCCTGAAACGTGCAGCCTGACACACACACGTATTCATTTAATAAATTAAAGTGAATTCAAATAACACTGAAAATTGTCCAACCCTCTTCCAGATAAGTTTAGATGCCCCGGAGGGTCACAGAATCAAGGCAGGGAGCTGGGGTGATAATGGAGCAGGAAGCACTAGTCAAAGCTTCCTTTCTGTCCCCACCTCCCGTCTCCCATCTTCCAGAAGCATCAGGACCAGCAGGCCTGGGCTTGGAGCCAGGCAGCCTTCTGTTCAGAACCCAGCTCTGCCTTTTCTCTGTTGTGGGAATGCCAGGTTCCCTTCTGAGCCTCAGTTTCCTTGTCAGTACAATGGGAATGGTGTCAGGTAACCCCTCTCTGCAGGGAGGATTAAATAGCAGGGGAAGGCAGTAGCATGGTGGGAGGCACACAGCCAGAGCTCTACAGAGCGTAGCTGTTCCTAATGCAACCCCAGCTCTTGCGAGAATCTCACACACATTTTTCATACATGACCTCTTCAGTGTCATGGAGAAGCGGGCTGGGAGCTTGGCCTACCTCATGTTTGAGACTGAATAACTGTATTGGTCTGCTTGGGCTGCTACACAAAGTACCAGAGACTGGGAGGCTTAAACAACAGAAATGTATTTTCTCACAGTTCTGGAAGCTAGATGTCCAAGATCAAGCCTTCAGCAGGGTTAGTTCCTTCTGAGGCTTCCTTGGCTTATAGATGGCCGTCTTCCCCCTGTGTTCTCTCATGGTCTTCCCTGCATGTCTATGTCCTAATCTCCTCTTCTTATAAGGACACCAGTCAGATTGAATTAGGGCCCACGCTAATGACCTCATTTTAGCTTAATACCTCTTTAAAGGCATTATCTCCAAATATAGTCATGTTCTGAGGTGCTGGGGGTTAGGACTTCCACATAGGAATTTGGGGGGAAACAACTCAGCCCAGAACCATAAGGTAATTAGCAAGAGGCTATATGGGGCGCCCCAGTCCTCAGCAGGAACTGAGTGCTAGGCTGGGGGTAGGGGGCTGAGCAAGAGATTCTCAGGCAGCACCCAGTGCCGCTGTCCCCACCAGGGTCCCAGCCCAGCAGTGGATGGTCAGCCAGGCCCCTGCTGTCTCACTCTGGCCACCTTGCAGTTGTTTCCCATTAAGATCTGAGTGGCTGCAAATTCTGCCGAATTCAAAGGAGACGCCTTTCTGTCATGCCCTCAGAGAACCCTCCGAGCAGATGTCTGCTGCCGCAGTGAATGGTAAATCAGAGCGCACAATGGCAGAGGCCGGCCTCCTCGCCTCTGTCTGTCTGCAAAGGCTTTCAGTCCTCAGGAGGGCTGAAAGGAGCCAATTAGAGTTCACTCTGAGGATTCAAAAGCTGGAGATGAAACTATTTGGGTTTTTTTTTGTCTTTTGCTTCCCCCCAGCACCCCCACCTCACACCATTACTGCTATAGACTAAACTTATGAAGAGCAATTTTCTTTTCAATAGAATTCCTTTCCTTCAAGAATAGGAAATACAAATTCCAATCTGCTTAACATTCTTGGAGAACCTATTACATGCCAGGTACCGTGCTAGTGCTTTCATTCCTGTTATGTCAGTTAACACTCAAAAGAGCCTGGTGAGATAGATGCTATGTTTCAATTTTACAGCTGAAGGGAATGGAGGCTCCATGGGGGAAGAAACTTCCCAAGGAGCCTTGTCTGCAAGTGCCTGAGCCAGGACTCGAGCCCAGGGCTGCAGAGCTCCAGGTCCCGCGCATGGTGCACTTGGATCTCCTGATGCACTTGGCTTTGCTGACTTTCTTAGTATGGAAGTACCTGGGCACCAACTGGTGGCTTGAGGTCAGCACACCCATGACACAAACCAAGGCAGAGCTTTGAACTCACATGCTGGCTTCCATTCGGGATGTGTCCTGTGGTCCCATTCCCATCCACTCGCTCCGAACACCTTCCCATATTTTCTTTCTTTCTTTGACCTCCGTATGTTCTTTCCAAAGTGTAACAGCTTGACAATGTGGGCTCAGATACATCTGCTTCCCCATTGCTGTACTCTAGGGACTAGATTTATTCCTCAAAAGTCTCCTACAACATGAGTATCAACATTTCCAATTCAAGTTTGCCATTAGTCCTTATTATAAAATCAGAAATGTGTTCTACGGAAGTGATAGGAACAAACCAGAAAACAAAAACCATTCTCCACAATGAACAAAGAAAGCTTGGTGAAATCACCTTGGGTGGGGGTGGGAAGGAGGGCATAATAAAGCATGACTATTACCAGCAAAAATAAATTTTCAAATAAGGTAGCCATGCAGTTAGGTTTTTTCCCTGGAATGGTCGTCTTGTCGACCACCACCTGTGGGTCACTTACTATGTGCCAGGCTCTGTTCTAAGACTTCTATGTGAATTAACTTGTTTACTCCTCATCACCAGTCCCTAAGGAGGCACTGCCCATAGCCCCATTTCACAGAGAAAACTGAGGCCCATAAAATTCAAATAATTACTCAAGTTCACACAACTGGAAAGTGGCAGAGGCAGATTTTGACCCCAGGTGGTCTGGCTTCAGAGTCCACACTGTCAATCATACCCTCAGCACAAAATGGTTGCTGTGTCACCTTGATGAGAAAGTTTGGGGCCTGATGCTCCTTGGAAGGTGAGAATAGAAAAAGGAAAAAACTGCCTAAAGGTGGAGATCTCCCCCTAAGCCTGTGACCACTTTTCCAAGCACGGCCCTCTCTGGAGGGGGTCTTGAGGGAAATTCAAGAAGTCAGGGAAGCACCTGAAAGCAAGGTAGACGCAATTGCCCCTCTCCCAAGAGTTTTACCACATAAATCACATAAAGAGCAGGGCCTATAATACCTTAAATAAAGAGTGTCTCAAAGACCAGGAAAGAAGAAAGAAAATATTGGCAGACTCAAGTAAGAGGGAAGACTGGTCAGCTTTCAACCTTGGAAGATATAAAAACTGAAACGCCTTAAACAGTTAGAAGAGAGGGAGCCTTGAGAAGCTGACCCCTGTGTCAGACTGCTGTGACGATCAGTATACAACTTGAAATCACAACCATTTAGTCACCCAGCTAGGTCCACCTCTTCTGGATCCAGCCTCAGCAGGGGGTAGATTCTGCAGGCTGATTCATTCAACTCCCTCTGTCATGCCTTCCTATATTGTGGAGGCAGAAAAGCTATAAACTACATTTCCCAGACTGCCTTGCAGCTAGGGTGCTGTCTGTAACCTGGGTCCACTAAGGTTCATTCATGCAAGACTTGAAGGTAGAAGTAAGCACCTGGTGGCAGCCAGGCAGGGCAGATCTTGTGGCAGGCTTGGCGGCAGGGGAGTTTGGATCTTCTGCAGCAGCGGTGGTGGAGGTTCTTGGTCAAGTCTCATTATGCCTGAAGAGCACCACAAAGTGCAGTGGGATTTCCTTTAGAATTATCTCATGGTATGACTGGTGCTATGATCTGAATGTTTTTGTCCCCCTAAAATTGATATGTTGACAACCTAACCCCAAAGTAGTACGTATGGTGAGGCCTTTAACAGGTGGCTAGGTCATGAGGATGGAGCTCATGAATGGGATTAGCGCTCTTATAAAGAGACCCCCACAGAGCTCCCTACCCCTTCCACCATGTGAGGACACAATGAGAAGTCTGCAACCTGGGAGAGGGTCCTCACTTCACCGTGCTGGCACCCTGATCTCAGACTTCCGGCCTGCAGATCTGTGAAAAATAGGTTTCTTTTGTTTATAAGCCACCCAATTGTGGTATTTTGTTATAGCAGCCCAAATAAACTAAGACAACTAGGTCTGTTACTTGGCTACTTACCTGGCTCTCTAGCATCTAAACATGCTTCCTTGGCCTAGAAACTTCTAGAAATTCTAAGTTTCAGTTAGGGTAATGCTTGCTGCTGGAACAGGTAACCCCCCAAGTGTTTCAATGGCGTTATACAAGAGGAGTCTATTTCTCTCTTATGTTTTGTCCAAAATGAAGGTTTCTGATCAGTGGATGGCTTTCCTTCCAAGCAGTTATTTAGGAACCCAGGCTTCTTCCAATCCTTAGCACATTGCTTCTAAGGTTATCGTGGTTGTCTACATCGAGCTGATTAAGGTGAAGAGCATGGAAGTTTGCACCTGGGTGGTTTTTATCTGCCAGGCCTGGGAGTGGAGCAGGTCGTGACTGCCCACATCCCACTGGCTAGAACTCAGTCACGTGGCCACACCTAACTACATTGGGAGGAGGTGGTTAAATGTAGCCTAGATGTGTGTCCCAAAACCACAGGGAACAAGTTTGGTGATTAGCTGGCCAAGCTCTGCCCCTCTTTGTGGGAGTCTGGTTTAGGCTATGATTTTAGGAAACTGGGTTGTTCAAAGGTCCTCATCAAAATTCCTGCGGCCTATGTATGAATTTAAAATTATTCCACAAGCTCAGAAGCAACTAGACATTTATGAAGATTTGAAGCAGAAGGCGGCATCTACGAAGAGCAGCAGCTGGCTGTTAGCTAACAACCAGTTGTCTAGTCTGTTCCCTTGGGTCGACGTATTGTCTAATTTTATATATATATTTAAAATTAAATAATACAATGGTCTCTTTTTAACAAGCACTCTGCTTTTCCTTATAACTAACTTTCTGTCTACTTGCCTCCTGTCTCAACTGTGATCAGAGCTTTCCTTCTCATCTCTATGAAATGTTACTATATGATGTTGCACTAATCAGAACTCTCTGTGATGGAAGAAATAGTACCTGCCACGTGTTGCAGACCTACTGTGTGTTCGAACCTTGCCAAATGCTTCTGTGCACACCATTTCATTTCATCTTTAACTTAGCTCTGTGATGTAAGGATGATTATTCCCATTTTTAAATTAAACTTTTTATTTTGCAGTAGTTATAGATTCACATGCAGTTGGAAGGAATGGTCTCAAGAGGTCCCATGTACCCTTCACTCAGTTTCCCCTGATGATAACATCTTACAAAACTATAGCACAATATCACAACCAGGATGTTGACATTGAAACAACCCATCCATCGTTTTCAGATTTCTCCAGTTTTGCTTGTACTCATTCATGTGTGTGTGTGTGTGTGTGTGTTTGTGTGTATTTAGTTCTGTGCAATTTTATCACAGGCCTAGGTTCACGCATCCGCCTTCTCAGTCAAGATACAGAACAGTTCCATCACCACAAGAATCTTTCTGTTGTCCTTTTATAAACATATCTTCTTCCTTCCTGTTCCATCTCCTTAACTCCTGGCAACCAGTAATTTGTCCTCTGTTTCTATAATTTTGCCATTTCAGGAGTGTTGTTGTATTAAGCAGGGTTCTCCAGAGAAATAGAACCAATGTGTATAGGATGTATGGACATATATACACATATACATATATATATATACAGCTTTATTATAAGGAATTGGTTCATATGATTATCGAGGCTGACAGGATCTGTGGAGTGAGTCAGCAAGCCGGAGACCCAGGAGAGCCGATGGTGTCGTTCTAATCTGAACGCCAACAGACTCAAGACCCAGAAAGAGCTGATAATTCATTTTGAGTCTGAAGGCAGGAAAGAACCCACGTCCCAGCTCAAGGCAGTCAGGCAGAAGGAGTTCCCTCTTACTTTCAGAAGGGTCAGGCTTTTGTTCTGTTCAGACCCTCAATGACTGGATGAGGCCCACCCATATTGGGGAGGGTAATCTGCTTTACCCAGGCTACCTATTCAAATGTTAATCTTTTTCAGAACCACTCTCACAGAAACACCCAGAACAATGCTTGATCAAATGTCTGGTGCCCGTGACCAAGTCAAGTTGACTCACATAGTAACCATCACAGTTATATAAGTATAATCATATGGTATGTAACTTTTGGAGATTGTTTTTTTTTTTCACTGAGCATAATTCTCTGGAGATTCCTCCAAGGTGTTGCTGCTTCCTGATGAACTAATTCATCAGTAGTTCCTTCCTTTTTATTACTGAGCAGTATTCTATGGTATGGATTTAACTTCATTAGCCATGAGGGAAATGCAAATTCAAACCACAATGAGATATCACTGCACAGCTACCAGAATGGCTAAAATAAAAACAGTGATAATACCTAAGGCTGGCCAGGATGAGGAGAAACTGATCACTCACACATTGCTGAATGTAAAATGGTACCGCCACTCTAGAAAACACTCTGGAAAACGAAACATGCCATTACTATACAACCCAGCAATTGCACTCTTGGACATTTATCCCAGAGAAATAGAAATTTATGTTCACACAAAAACCTGTACAGAAAGGTTCATAGAAGCTATATTCCTAATAGCTAAAAACTAGAAACAACCTAGATGCCTTTTAACAGGTGAATGATTGTGTCCATTTTATTGACAAGCAATGTGAGGCTTAGAGAGGTCAAATATCATGCCCAACACCCACAGCTGGAAGGTAGCAGAGCCGTGTGGAACGCTGCTCTGTTCTACTCCAAAGTCTGTGCTCTTTTCACTGGGCAAGGCATCTATGATTGTGATATCGGCCTTGATTCTTTGTGAGAACCTGCTGTGTCTTCTAAATCAAAGAACTGTGAATGTTATCAAGCGTTTGCAAAAGTGCCTTATCCTGGGTCTTTTGGTAACTATTAATTAAAGCATTAGATTAATTGGAACACATTATTCTTGGCTGGACGAGGCCAGTTTTTCACAATGAGCATCCTTCCTGCGTCCTTCTGGAACTTCTGTCTCTTGTATATCACCCTCCTGTGTATTTAGAATTTCCCCATCTTCCTGTATCTGTGTTTTCCATTAGTCCGTGAGCTACTCGGGACAGGGCTTTTTCCTTCTTTATCCTGGTATGGTTGAGGAGTAAGACAGTGACTGGAGTCCATAAATGTGGACTGAAAGAAAAAAGAACGTTTTGTGCCATACATTCTAAAATGATGCAGTTAGCTACGGTCATCTGTCATTCACGTACATGCTACCCTGCAGGGGGAGGCAGGCAGTAGAGTTCAGAATGCCGGCTCTGGGGCCATCCTGCCTATGGTTAAATCCCACAAGAGATCTGAATTCGCCAAGCTACCTTTCCTCCTTGTGTTCAGTTTCCCCACAGCAAGACGACATGATGAAAGAACTGACCTTACAGGGTCATTAGGAAGATGTGGAGCATTTAGCCCAGGGCTCAGCACACAATACTGTTAGCTGTTGCTATTTTTATACCGGAGAAGAGAAAGAAAAATTAGTGATGGAGTCAAGACAGACAGGCACAAAGAGATGATTCAGAGAGGGAGCTTAGGGGATGCAATAAAGTGGATTAATGAGGCAAGACCCATAAAGCAGCTGAGAAACTGCAGAGGCAATTTTCAGAGACGCGCAGAACAGATCTCAGAATTCCCTTTGGAGAGCGTGTTTGTAATCCCTTCTCCAGTTCACGGCCGGTATTTCCAGCAGGCTTTTTGGGGAATTCACTAGTCAGCACACTAAACAGAAAATGGTATGGCCTGGGAGATACCCATTATGATTCCAGTTAACCAGAACGAATGAGGGACACAAGACTGGAAGGAGCCGTTTGGTAAAGTAGTGAAGATTCAGAGCATGAATAACTGTTGGAGAAGACGAATGAAGTCTCTGCTGCCAGCACAGCAAGAGCTGCTCTGAAAAGTTCAAATCTAGTGATGAGTTATGCCATCATAATGGTAATGGAAATAACAATAGTTGCCATTAATTGAGGTGCCAAACACTTAAAAGGTTTTCTGGTGATGTTTCCCATGGTACAGATGAGGCATCTGAGGCTGGATAAGATTAGTGACCAATCGCGTGGCATCGTGTCCCACATTGGGGAGGACAATCTGCTTTACTCAGCCTACTCACCAGATCCAGTGAATTCAAAGCCTGTGCTGTTGACCTGTGATCACTGGGGAGGGCAGAGAAGAAGGGGGGTGGGGACCTCTGGAGGAGTCACCCCATCTCCTAGCATGTCAGGAAGGATGCTGAACATTTTACCTCCAAATTTGTTGCTGCGACTGCTTGGCAGGGAGGCATCGGAGCACTCTCAGTGGGTGTGCTAATGGCAGGGGGCTGGGGCTGTGTTCCTGGGCCTCAGGCTGTCCCCAAAACTGGGAAGCGCTGGAGTTTTTGGGAGCTGTGGAAGAGGGAACAGCAGCAGTTGAACGCAAGCATCAGGAACAAGAATCATAAAGGCAGGTTGACCGTCGCTTAAATTATCCAAAGATTTGAAAGACACTTGCTGGAAAAAATCACTATTTCAGTTAAGGATGCAGGATAAATTGTTTTCAGATGCTCTGTGTTTAGGAACAGGATGCTACATTCTAGACAAATCCACATAGGTCATTTTAAATACAAAAATATGTGTTTGGGGTGTAGCAGCTATTGCTCTATCTTTTTCCCGATTCCCTTGTTTTGGCACCAGGAGGGTCACCATGCATCCCAGATTGCTAGGCTCCGTCTGCTTATGCCTGTTGTCCTGGCTTAATTATGAAGACATTCCCTCTCACTACCTCTGAGGACCCCAGTTTAGAGGATAAATTATATGCTTACCCTAAGTCACCATGAGAAAGGTGGACCCACATCCCAGGTAAGACCCAAGTCCACGCGGACACAAGCGTGGGTCCAGGGTTGAGACCGTTCCCAAGCAGGGCCCATCCATATTCTTCCCAGGATGGATCTGTGGATGTTGGGAGAGAGAAGTGCTTCGTGCTTGTGTTACTAGTTTGTAAAATGGATGCTGGGAGCCACGGTGGTGGCATAGAGTAGGCCTGCCCGGAAAGTGGGTGAGGGGGGCCAGCACACAGAAGAAAACTGAGCTGAGAGGTCAAGAGACAGAGAGAGAGAGAGCTCACCCTGGGGACATAAGGACCCCTCCATCCACGCAGCCCTGCTGGAGCGCTGAAGCACACGGTTACCAGTCAATACATTTGCTTTCATTTTTCAGTTGGTTTAAATTAGATTTCTCTGCTTGCAACAGAGAAAAAAATCTGAGAAATTTGAAAGGGAACTAACATCTCTCAAGTTCCTATCAAAGGCAAGCCGTTGGCTGAGTGCTTTGTATGATCCGTGTCATTTCATCTTGGCAAAAGTCACGCCAGGCAGGGATAATTAACCCCCTTGCATAACTGAAAGATCCAAAGTTCTGACATGAATGACTTCTTCAAGGTCAAAGGCAGCCAGCAAGGGCCTTGCCGCAGTGTGCCAGTGGTGAATGCAGAGCCCGTGCCTCCTTATCAAACCATGTGGACCGGTTTGGCTCGTGGGAGGCCGCATCGTTTCTCCCCTGATCTCCCTGCTGGAGCTGTGCGTCCCCACCCACTGCCCAAACCCACACGCCTGCACCACCTTTTTTGTTAATGATCTTCTCTTTTTTCCTGAGTAAAGCATGCCTGCTGTTTACCCACAACTTGACCTTGAACGTATTAGTGAATACTGAGCTGATCCTCAGTTACCGTGGGACACCACGGAAACCTAACATGGAGAAGCTGTGAATATTAAAATGACAGAAAGGAAAATGCTTGGTGGACTGCAAAGTACCACACCTGTTGGTTGTGTTTTCATTGTTCTCTTAAATTTGGTCAATCTTTCCTGAACAAATTCTTATTTTACTCTGTGGCAGGTAGGTAAACCTGTGCACCAGTCAGACCGACTGTCCTGGTCTGTCCAGGTCTGAGGGGTTTTCCTGGATGTGGGACTTCGGGGCTAAAACTGGGAAAGTCCCAAGCAAACCAGGATGGCTGGTTACCCGCTGTGCACTGACATGCTAGGACTTCTCCCGCTGTATTCCTGGTCTGTGTGTGTCTGTCTTCCGGGAAGCTGGGGCTCTCTGAGAAGAGGAACTATATCTTATTTAATTCTGGGTCATTCCCCCTCTTACTTAGCACAGGCCTGATATTTGTTGAATTAACAACTGGCTCATGAAAAAATGATTAATGAACGACACTGACAGTTTTGCATATAAGCTACCATACCTCCTTTTAAAGGCATTGGCCTGGGAGGTGCTGAGGTTTAAGGGATGGATTCATGGGACACATTGAAATTCAAGAAATGCTTCAGACACCTGGAAAGGCTGGGGAAGAGGCCCGACTTCTAGGATTATTCCCACTCTCCACTTACTTGCTGCATGATCTTGGGCAAGTCACTTCATGCCTCCATTCATTCATTTACTCAGTAACTATTTATTAGATACCTATGTGGCTAAGCACTGCTTCCTCAATTTCCTCATTTATAAAATGGAATAATAACACCTACCTTACAGGCCAAGTACAGGAATTAAATGAAGCCATGTTTGCATGAGGACCATAGCAGCTATTAAGTGATGATTGATGATGATGATATCTGTTACCTACAACCTTCACTTTTGAAAAAGCATCCAGTCACCCCCACCAAGCCTTTAATTGCAAAAAAAGGCCCTCTTTGCATCTCCTTTTGAGATTGCTAAGGGCTCCTCTAAGAGCTCCTATGAGACAGTGCTTGGGCTTCCAGAAGCTGCGGTGAGAGAAGGGGGAGAGTCTGGCCTCAAAAGCTCTAGCTTTTGAAATTGCATAGCTCACACATTGTCACCCTGAGAGGGAGAAGGGAGCTGGCACTTCTCTTGGCCCACCATAACCAACTGTGAAAGATCCAGTCCAGACTTTTGTTTGGATCACATCACATTATCCGCCCACTGAAATGGGACCGGACAGACTTGGAGAGGCAGAGGCCCCCACTCACCAACCAGCTATCACTTTATATGGACATCACTCAAGAATTTGGATTCTGAACCAAAACACACTCAAAACAGAGACAGAGCCTGTAACTGTCCCATGGAAAATAGTATCTGGGGCCCACAATGATGATGTTAGAGCTGCCCTCCATGTGTGAACATCCAGAGCCTAAACGAAATTGGTTGTGCACCTTTTCAGGTAGGTGTGCGCAGTTGACAGCATGAGTCAGTAAGTGTCTGGTTTATTCATTGATGAAGCCCACCTGGTAAACAGTGAGAACAGAAAGATGACAGTCACCTTCTCAACCTCTGGACCAATATGGAAATCTTGGAGACCCATGCATTGAATTCTTCACTCCTTCCAAATTCCCAGCAAAACTACCATAGGGATACAATGATAAGGAAAATCTATGTAGTAATAAAAAAAGAATTTTTGTTTTTAGCTGAAGAGCATCTCTTAACTCCTACCTAGATTGTACAGTTTGGGACAATAGTTACCTGGTGAGAAGCTCAGCTGAGATGCAAAGAGTGAAGTCTGCCTAAGTAGAGCGTTTAAGCAAGGAGGAGTGACTTCTGAATTACCATTCCGGGGTATAGGATTTGGACCTAGTACCAACCTACTTGACATACTACGGGATTTTTAGGGAAAGGCTGTTTGGAGGAAACAATTCAAACTGACTGGGCAATGGGGAAAATGGCAGTGGGCACTTCCATCCGCCGCTCCTGCAGGATGGCACTGAAGGCTGACGATGTTCAGGAACAGAGATGCTGCATGTGCCCAGTCTTTGCTCCCATTGGGCATCTACAGTGTGCAAGGGCACTACAGTTAGACAAGGGGTTTGGCGGGATGTGGATGTCCCCACTGACACTGAGCCACAACAACAAAGTCAGAATAGGCACCGCACAGGAACACGTGCCTTCCTGCCTCCTCACCAAAGGCCGCCTCTGTTCTGATCCCCAGATCATTACTCAGCTTGAGTAGCATTTGTGGGAGGGCAGGAGAAGAAGTTCTCAGCAAAACTAAGATTCAGAAAGAATATCATCAACCTGCTTTTCCATACACAGAAAAATACTTGTTATATCGAGTTAACCTAGAAATAAATCAAGATACAAAACTCAGTCATGAATATACAAAAGGAATGGCTATGAGCAGTGACAGCAGCAGATATTGGAGTCCCTGGTATTTGTATGTGCTATTTTATATACGCAATGCCAACCTACAGGCATTAAAAAAGTACCAGGGGAGCCCAGAAGAGCCTGTGACAACTCTGCTTAGAGAGGTGAGAGGCCATTTGACTTGGGTCTTGATAGATGCACAGGGATAATTTGCTGAGTAGCCCAGAGAGAATAGCATGTTCCAGGCAAGTGAGAGGCAGAGACTTTCAAATACACAGTGTTCAGAGTTCACAGGAAATGTCAACGTGAGGACTTCTGCTGAGATTGGAATTTGAACATAGTTTTACTTCCACTTTCTCCTGAAACCCCACACAAACTTGAGTAAAGGGATTTAAAAACAGACACAAATCCACAAGGACAGAGACGGCGAGAGGAGACAAGAGCAACAAAATTTTGGAAGTTCAAAGGCAAAAGTGTAAGAGATTACTGACCTTGCAGAAGAAAAAGCTGAACCCTACCCTAATAGTGGAGAACACCTAAACATGCTCTGAGTTGCACCACAGAACCTCAGGAGGATTCAATGTCTGAAAGTGGAGGTATAGATGAGGCTGAAAGCAAAAGACAGCTAACATTTTGCATAAAAAGTCATTAAACTTGGCCCTCTGACCCATCCCACGCTGCCAGAGATGTGACACTTGCTCGTGCTTGCAGAAGACTGAGGTCTCATTCCCTGGTGGTGTTGGACCAGTGATGAGTGGATTCTGGGTTTCCAGACACAGCTGAGGCCAGGGCTGTCACACTGATTGTGGGGATTAGATGAAAATCTGCACACCAAATGGTGAGTGGTACTCCCTCCACCAGCCACCTTTCCCATCTCAGGGCTAAGAATACTGCCATCCAGGTTTATACAAATCCCACATAAGAAATGGGAGGATTAACTTTGGGGAAACAGACTAGCCTAAGAGAAAAGACCTACAGGAGACTATAGTTGTGGGGAGCTGCCTCCTGATGAATTAACTTGGCCAAATCAGCCCACCAGTCAACCAGTCAACCAGCCCTGTCCATGCCCACGGAGCTTCTAATTCTTTCTAGTGCCTCACTCTGTCATGCGAACAGGCCGCCGAGTATCAGCAGATGTTTGAGTAATTAAAGAGAGAAACCAAACCAACCAGCTAACCAACCAACAAAAAGCCAACTAGGAGTGAGAAGCAGAAGAAAGCAATTTTAATGAAGCAAAATACCCTCAGCAAAATAAAAGAGAGAGAGCTTTTGTGAAACAAGGAGAGAACGCTACAAATCATAAATGTTCAGAGAAAAATAAAGAGGTCTTGGAAATAAAAAATGTGACAGAAGAAATTAAATAGTCACAAGGTTTAGGAAGATAAAGGGAATGAATATCCGAGACTATAGGACAAGAAGAAAAGGAAATGAAAAAAAGAGAATTAATAAAAAAAATGTATAGAGTAGTCTGGGAGGCCAGTATTTTTTAAAAAAATAGGAGTTTCAGAGCAAAGATTAAAAACAGAAGAGAAAAATTTACCATAGAAACAATATAAGAAAAGTTCCTAAAACTGAATTCCAAATTGATAGGCCCTACTAGGCATCCAGCATAAAAATGAAAAACTGACAAATCACCTCATTAGAAAATTTGACTATGGGGAAAAATAAAAAGCTTGAAGTTGGGGGGTGGGGTGGTGAAATGCACAGGTTACCTACAGAGAATTGGAAATCGAAACGGCTCTGGACTCTTAATGGCAATATGAAAAGCGGGGCAGTGTCTCAAAGCCCTACAGGAAAACGGTCTCTGTTTTGGAATCCTACACCCATCCGACAACCAAATATGAGAGTAAGGGAAAAGAAATCAAAAACATGCATTCTTTTTCAGAAATTAGCTGGAAGATGTGTTCTGCTAAAACATGAGAGTAAAACTAAGACAGAGGAAGACAAAGGATCCAGAAAATACGGGACCCAGAACAAGAAAAAGAGGAGGGGTGTCCCCAGGAGCAGGGTGCAGGGAGAACCCGGGACCCAGCAACGCAGCAGGATGAGACAGCAAGTCGATCTGGTGGAAGACAGAGGAGGTGCCTCCTAGACAGACGTCTCCACAAAAAGAGAAAACCAATAAAATTGATAATGAAAGTATTGAGAGGAGATTGACATCTCTGTCGGAGAGTTCTAGAATGAATTAATAATAGGCATTATAAAAAACTAAGCACATAAGAAAATGAGACAATTCCAGAGACATCAAACAAAAGAAAGGAAATACAATCATACCAGACTCAACTGTGGATAATACTTACATGGGCATAATAATGCGTACGCAGAATATTTGCTCTAACTAAACATCATGTCACAACCTCATTGGGAAGACAGGTGGAGAGAAAGCATGGTTTGAAGTGCTGGTGTACATATAAGGGAGCTAAGTCCTCCTCGGTTTCCCAGGGAAGAAGTCCACGGACAGATCTCAAACTGGAGCGTCAGAAATAGGACTAGAGATGCATTGCTTAGAACGCAGCGGTAGGGGCCAGAAGAAAGAGCAAACACTGTTGACAGATCTTCCCCTGGGAAGCAGAACTCTGGAGTAAAGAGGGGAGAGAAATGTACTGTTCTGTTTATTTCTTATTTTATTTTTTTATACCATAAGCCTTGAGTTGCTATTGGACTGTTAAACTACGCACAATTATAACTTGGTTGGAAGCAAAAATGTATTTATTTGTATAACTTTATTGAGATATAATTGGTATACCAAAAACTGCACGCATGTAAGGTATACGTCTCGATGAGTTTGGACCCAGGCAGTAAGTTTGGGATGGGTACACTTAAGGTTGTGGTGAGTGGAGGAGGGAGGGTCTGAAGACAAATGAGAGATTGTTGTTGATTTTGCAAGTCTGCTCCGATCCTATCCGTAGGCTACCGTGATTTCCTCAAGATTCCAGGTGATGTAGCTGAAACGGGGCTGCACAGTCGAATCGGGTGGAAGGCAGCACGTGTAGATCACCAACTCAGGGTGCCTTCAGTAACAGGGAACGCTTTTGCTTTAATTAACTGTAGAAGTAACACAGGCCACTGTTGAAAAAAACTCAAATACTACAAAACAAAAGTGAACGTCCTGGTCCCCTGCCCTGGACCCACACTGTCCTCCCCAGAAGTCGCACAATTAACAATTTGATGTATAGCACTTCTTTCTCTTTTTTTTTTTTCCCCAAAAAAATGATGCCTTTATTTAGAATGCACAGATCCTGTGCTCCCAATTATCCCAATTTTCCAAAGCACGCTAAGCAAAGATGTGGAGATACAAGACAAGAGTGTGAAATGGAAGAGTGGGGTGAAGAGATGTTTATAAAGCTGGTTCCGCCCTGAACCATCCCAAGCCAGAGTGGGGCCAGGGGCCAGACTGGCTTCTTTAATACAGCAAAGTTTGGATTCTGTGTCAGTGGCAGAGAGGAAGTGGCACAGACAGTCCTCCTTCCTGGGGCTGGTGTGCAAAGCAGGAGAACTGTTTCCATGGAGACCAGGACACTAGAGATACTCTCTGGAATTGCTCCTTGGGCTTGGCAACAAATAGAAACATTAGCATTCGGAGGCCTAAATATAGCTGCATTCAGGGCGATTCATCAAGCCCCAAACTTGGCTGGAACGTGGCCTTGGAACAAATGCACTGAACATGACCCAGCAATGTTTTTAATATTTTACAGTGTTTACACTACAGTCAGAGGAAATATCTCATGGAAAATGCAGAAATGCTGGGGCCACTTGGTTTTCTCCTCCTGGATAAGTCACCATCAGAGGCCTGCCGGGAGATGGCAGGCCTCAACTGAGAGATGAGACAGTCCCCTCACCACACAGTTATCCTTTAAGAGGACCCAGTGGGAAAATGTTCTCTCCTGTAGGAGAGGAAGACTATTACCTATAATTAGAAGAAAAATATGGGCATGTCCCCTTCTTCTCTCTCTACTAGTAGAATTCCTGAGGAGTGTAAATTCTTGCCTGCATTATTATGCAGAAAATTCTGCTCTGTCCCATCTCCTAGCCCCAAAGTTGCACTTGCAAACTTGCACTCCATCATGGCGCTGTCAATTCACAGCACAGCCAAGTCCCCGCTGGCTACTAGGATGCACCTTCCTAAATTCATTCATTCAATAATTAGTCACTGCATCACTTCCTGTTCCAGGCAGAACACAGACAGATGCAGAAGAAAATAAGCCAGCAAAGGTCTCAAGGAAATCCCATGCCAGTGGGGGAGACAGAGGACAAACAGTCAGTCAATCAATAGGCACTTTCAGATCGTCATAAATATTACAGAGAAAATGAAACAAGGCAATGCCAGGGTAAGAGGAAGGTGTCGGGGAGACAGCAGCTAGGAGGTCAGGGGAGGCCTCTTGGAAGACTTGACCTTGGAAGTGAGACCCGAAGGACAAGAAGATCAAGGGGAAGAGCTTTTCAGGTAGAGGGAACTGCAAATAAAAAGCTCAGAGGCTGAACCAAGCTTCATGGCTGAACTCGAGCAAGGGAGCACCAAGTAGGAGATGAGGTCAGAGAGACAGGAAGGCACCAGGTCATCAAGGCCTCAAAGGCTATGCTGAGAAGGTTGATAATATTCCTCAGAAGGAGCGTAAGCAATTGCCTTCTGCTACTGGGTAGCAACAACCCCACACCAATAATCTGTCTAATATCCCCATGAGAGGTTTTCCCAAAGTGCTGTGCTTTTACTGTCCACACACTGTGCCTCTCGTAAGAGAGTAGAATTCCTTCTTCTTTTTGGCTGCCAGGAAGCTCCAGAGCTGGATGCAGAACATCTGGGTATGTACTTTGCTACCCTAATTCATCTCTGGCCTGATTTTACCTTCTGTCTTATCTTCCTATCATCTTAGCTTCTCGTGCTGATGGTGACTCATGCCACAGCTGTGTACAGCATTGTGGAGCAGGAATAACGGGGATTTTTCATGTAATATATTTAATCCACTCCTGCTGGAGGAGCAGTGTTCACACTCATGCAGTGGGCCAGTAGCACCATGAGTGGCCCCCAACCCTGAGCTCTGTCTGCTCTCTGGGCTTGCCCAGCAACCAACCACTGAAATTGGCTTCTTATGAGAAAGGCTTTGTCAGTCATTAGCCCAGATGGCCAAACCAGGGCCTGTAACAAACTTGTCTACCTTTTCTCATCAATCAGGTGGCCTAGAGAACAACAAATTCAGCCCCACAATTCCAGGAGGAGAAAGGGCAGGTTTCCATTCTGTTTTAGGTGGTCATTCTCTCCCAGAGATGAACCAAATTGCTTCTTTTCAGGAAAAAACAAACAACAAATTCAGTTATTACTAACTCCACTTTCTGAATGAGGACCATCAAGTCCACAGGGACGTGGCACTGAGTATTCTGAAGAGCATGGTTTTAAAAGTCAAGTCTCAGCCTTTTGAAACTTAAGTCTTTTCTCTCAATAGTCAAGAAGCAACTTACCGTCTTCAGCTTTGACTTTGCTTCCATGAGAAAATGGGTATTTTAGCATTGCCCTAGAGTCAGAAAAAACGCCTCAGTTACAAATCATTAGCATTTCAAGACAATATCCCACCACAATGGTGTCCTGAAATACGCAAAATATATTTTCATTATATTTTTGACCAATCAAAACAGCTATCATGTCAGAGCTTACAATATTTATATGTAATAAAGGAGTCCTCATATTTGGAAAGGTTGAAAATCTGTGTTTTAAAGTGCTTTACCCATTATTATTTAATTATGACCCTTTAAAGAATAACAAGGCCTCCTACAAAGGTGCCTGGGGAAGGGACCACCTCCTCCTTCAAGAGAGTAGGCTTCTTAAACTGGTAGGGCTAGGTTGCCAGATTAGTAAGTAAAAATACTGGACATCCAGTTAAATTTGAGTTTTTAAAAACAATGAAAAATTTTCTAGTGTAAGTATGTCTCATGCAATATTTGCAGTATCTGGCAACCCCTAGGGCCCAAAGGGGATGTGTAAGTGAGGCTAAAAAGGACTTGGTCATGGACACAGAATGGGTAAAGCCTCAGGGCGCTTACCCAGGAGAAGTTTAACGAAAGAAGAGAAAGAATTAGATGAGCTAATGTTTGTAAGGTCAACTTCTGAAAAATGTCGACCTGTGGTTGAGTCAACGATTCCCAAACTTATCACACCCAAGGAACCTTGATTAAACTTTTCTTCATTGATACCCCTCAGCTATCCAAACATCAGCCCTCTAATCAGCCTCTAGCTCTATGACTTCATCTACAACCAATCAGAGTTTCTGGTTGGCATGAGTCAACTGCTGATGATAAAGCCATTATTGACAGATTCACCCTAAATTAGTATGATTCCAGCCAGAAACAAATAAAGGCAGCCGGTGTGAACTCACTGTGGGTGTATAGATAGTCCCTACTGAGATATTCTCAAACACTGAAGATAGTTCTAGGACCTTGAGTGAGCCCCCTGAAGATCCCAGATTTCATATTAGTGATGGGGGTCATTAATCAGATAGAGCACTTAATATACCATAGATTATATTAACCAACCCCACGTGTTGGAATTATTTCCTCCCTACTTTTGAGTGACAAGTTAATGAAGCCAAGCTTTGCTTCCAAGTAGCTCAACAGAATTGGCCAATTCTCCTGTCTGCCCTTTGGGACCCTCCATCAAAGCAGATGTGATGTGCTCAGGTGTGAGCGAGGGGACATACTGGTGCTTAAAAAAAAATGTGCAGGAAGAGTCAGAAAGTCTTTAAATAACAATTATAACCAAGAAGTAAGAATTAATTAGAGAAAAATCTAATGTCAGCATAAATAGCTTTAAAGTGCAAAATAATCTTACTACCAATTTAATTGCTTGTGTAATTAGAGTTAATTGCAGAGTAGAGGTTTGGTTAACATAATAAAACGTTCTTTTTTAAAAAAAAATAGTGATTAGTTAGTTAGCCAGAGCATTTAAAATAGTTTAGATTTCCGGGGATGGTGAAGGCCATGTTGCAGTGGTCCGGCACATGGGATCTGGCGCAGACAGATCTCGCTTGTTGTTTGACCCCGGGCAAACCCTTGAATCCCTGAGTCCTGCTCTTCTCAGGAGAAAAAGGTAGTGAACACATTTTCTTCTACAAAGGAGTTTTCTTCTGGGAGTTAAAGGAGGCCTGGCGGGTAAAGTGCCTACTGGGTGCCTGGTGCATAGAGGAGAGTCCATAAACGGTGACCATGACAAATGTCCCTCCTGCTGGAGTGCTAGCCTTATACTTCACGCTCCCAGTCTGAGCTCACACCATTGTGGAGACCAGCAACACAGAGGGCCGAAACAACGCCGGCACTGTGAACTGTCCTCCACCATCTCCTCTTCTCCTCCCGCTGCTTCCTCTGGATGAATAGGTCATCCTGGTGGACGTCGTTTGTGTTACTGTTATGCTTGGTCAGCACTTCCATTCCTTGGGAGCCTTTCCATTATAGCGTTACAGTGGATATTCCCAGGAGACTGGGTGCCAACAACAGAACCACGTAGGGATGTCAAGCAGATGAAGCTGCCTGAAGAGCTAATGAACTGAAAGGAGAAGCTGAGAATTCTCCATCACCTGAGATCCAAGCCGAGGGCCACCAGCTGGCTGGAAGGTAGAGAAGGCTGTCAGTGTCTGATGAGTCACCCAGGTAACTGTTGGTGGAGGTGACACTCTCATCTCCTCAAGTCTCCACAGACGAGAGAGGAAAAGTGTGGGAGGAACATAGCCACATCTCCCCTCCCTCTCCCTCACTTCTCCTCTGATTGGTGCGTTTGGGATGTCAATTAATGTCTTGAAACCAAAGACCGTCAGGAATACACATGTAGTTAAACACCTTGGGTTTGTTACTCATGAAGCAGGGAGAACGTACACCGTGGAGAAACATGGGTGTCTCAGTAAGAGGGTGTTAGAAAGGACGTATTCAAGGACTTGGCTTCTGTTAGGTGATTTGGGGGGAGAGTGTAAGGAAGCGGGGCTTTGCTTTGGATTGGATGCTGTGAGGAAGTTGGGGTAATTTTATGATTGCACATCTCCATAAACCTTATCTCTAGGGAGGGCAGACCAGAAGGAGGCTAGAGCTGCCATTGGTACAGAAGCAGCAGCCACTCCTATTAGCCAGGAGAGGGGGATGTCTGGGACTTTGTGGTCTGGACAATGCTCGTGTACTGTCCCTGTTAAGACACAATTACAGAGGGGTCTTGTTTTTGTTTTGATAGCCGTCTTAGTCACAGAGTGGCCTTGTCTGATGGTGCTGTTCTGAGAAACTGTTTTTTTGTTGAACAGGAGGACACCAAGGCCCAGCTATGACTGCCAGGCCAGCTCCTGCATGCTAGAGGCTTTCCTTTCCCAGAGAGAAGAAACTGGGCAAGTTCTGGGTTCTATATTTTGAAGTCACCTGCCCCTACAGAGAGTCCATTCTAATCTAGTCTCCACTGTGTGGTAAGCTTACCAGTGCAGGTCTCTGCCCCAGCAAGACTGAGGCCAATGTTTTGGATGGTTAAGTTTTGTTTCAGAGGCAACTTTTTAGGAAACCTATGGTGACCACACATCTAAAGCCTTGCTTTTCAATCAGCTTTATCAGTAACCAAGTGGATATGTGTTTGTCTCTGCCACCTGTGCCTCATGTCTCAATTGATTCCAAACTCCAGAAGGAAGAGAAAGGTGTTACATAATAACACCCTCTAAAACCTCACCTGTGACTACTACAGATCTCCCTTATGGAAGTGTGGTCCCTAGAATGCCAGGACCATCACTTGACAACGTGCATTGGCTAGAGGATAAGGCAGCTTTGGTGCAGCCCGTGACACTCAAAGTGTGGCTTCCAGACCAGCAGCATCAGCAGCCCCTGGGAACTTGTTAGAAAAGCACCTTTTCTGGCTCCATCTCAGAGCTACTGAATCAGAAATTCTGGGAAGGGGCTCACTCAGCAGTCCGTGCTTAAAAAGCCCTCCGGGTGATCCTTATACACACCCGAGTTTGAGAACCACTGGTAGAGACGAAAAAGCACTGGATCGAGAGCCAGAAACCAGGGCTCCCAGCCCCACCGCTGCCGTTGTTAGCTGTGTGACCTGGGGCAAGTCCCTTCTTTCAGAGAAGCCTCAGTATTTTCACCTAGAAAATGGAGATAATCCCTAACTCCCAGGCTTCTGGTGGAGCTGAGTTGGGAAAAGTCAGGGAAACATCCTGGATGGGAGCTGTAGAGATGATCAGTATTATCAGCGCATTGCTTTGATCCTGTGTGCCCAGTCAGTCCCCCTCTGATTTCAAGAATATAGCAAAAGTGCTTTTCATGAAGCAACAATTAGAACAATTGATTGGAAGACAACTTAGCCCTCTTGCTCCTCTGTAAGGTTCTCAACTCATCCCTCTAATGTGTGTCTTTTGCCGGTGGGCACAAATTTCCTTTAGTCAACAAACCAATACGGTTGGTTTGTCTAATGAGTCCAGTGCAGCTGGACAGGGGCTGGGGGAGGACAGCAGAGGCCACCAAGGTGGGTGGGGCCAGAACTCAAAGAGCTTTGCCCACCACTCCCAAAGGCGTGGCTCTTACCCTGCTGAAAGTTAGGCAATAGCCGGCCATGGGCACTGTTCAAAACGAAATAACAGAGCACTTTTCAGTGTGGAGGTTGTTGTTGTTGTTTTTTTTTTAATTGTGGTAAAATATACATAACATAAAATTTACCATCTTAACCATTTTTAAGTGTATGATTCAGTAGTGTTAAGTGCGTTCACAGTGTTGTGCACTTAATCTTCAGAAAAATTAGAAGACGTGCACACTGCTGGTGGGAATGTAACTAAAACTCACTAAATAACAACTCTATTCCCTGCTCCCAGAGCCCCTGGCAACTACCATTCTACTTTCTTTCTCCGTGATTTTGACTATTCAAGTAAGTGGATCTATATAAGTGGAATCATACAGTATTTGTCTTTTTGCGACTGGCTTATTTCACCTAGCATAATGTTCTCAAGGTTCATCCATGTTGTGGCATATGACAGGATTCCCTTCCTTTTTAAGGCTGAATAATATTCCATTGCTTGCGTATACCACATTTCTTTTATCCATTCATCCATCAATGGATACTTGGGTTGCTTCCACCTTTTGGCTGTTATGAATAATGCTGCTATGAACATGAGTGTACAAATATTGCTTCGAGGTTCTGATTTCAATTCTTTTGGGTATACACCCTGAAGGGGAATTGCTGGATCATGTGGTAATTCTACTTTTAATTATTTGAGGAACCTCCATACTGTTTTCATAATACCTGTGCCGTTTTACATTTTACATTTCCATCAACAGTGCACAAGTTCCAATTTATCCACATTCTAGTGTGGAAGTTTTTGAGTGTTCCAAAGGCCTACAGGATGCGGAGAAGAGACTGCAAGGGCACTTCAATGATTAATTTCTGAACTAAGTCAAGTATCTAAACCTCTGCTCCTAAGGAGTGAGCAGAAGAACTGGGATGGAGTTCTTTGAAGAAAGGGATCATATTTTATTTATCTTCATATTCCCGGGACAGAGCCCAGTGCCTGGCGCTCAATAAATGTTGAATGATTAAATTGAATGAGCAAAACTGTGCATGAAGTAGTGGAGAAAAGTGCAGTCCATTTTCTCAGTTCACTTTGGAAAGGATATCATTCTACAGGACAGTCAGCAGTCAAGAAGGGCTCCTACCACTAAGTTCTGTGAGACTCGTTTCCATAACTAGCAGAGGGCCAAGCAAATTGCAGCCGATGCACAGATGGTGGTGGAATGAATGCATCCACTCTGTAATCTTTTAAAGGCAAAACTTCTGTGAATATCACTGCACAAACAGATATGTCAGTCTCTAGGACCCATGGAACATTTGAAGCTGCCCCCAACCCCTGCCGTATACCTGTGTCCAGGTGGAGCCCCCTCACTGCTCCATGTCTGTGGTGGATGCTCCCTGAGAATATATACCTTCTGCCTGCCCTTCTCTGCCCTGACTTTATTCCAGATATCTGGAATTTCTGGTAGTGGCAACAGTTGGTAGGGCAGTGGGACCCACCTTCAACAAACAGACACATCTGTCCCCATCCTGGCACTGCAGACAGGGAAAAACCCAGCGATGCCTGCTCCCCTGCATCCCTCCCACCGCCTTCCTGCCCCAGAAGTCTCTCCCTAGACTTGCAGAAAGGCTCCAAGAACACACAGAAGGCCTAACCTCGGTTCTTCCCAGTCTTCCCATGTGGTCCCTCATATGAGGGACCTCCATGAGTTTTTGTACCTTACAAGTGATAAGAAAGGAAAGCATTGGGATGGCTGCAAGGATTCAGCTCTTGTCCTGATGACAGCCCCCAGACTCCCTGCATGCACACACCTCATTTTATCCCCCACCAAGCCTCCCTGAGTCCCTGCGTAGAAGATCCTGTCTTGCTTCTTATCAGGTGGATACACATTAACGATTTTTCCTGGAACATGGCTCCATTGCAGGGTCTCCATCCCCACCCACCTCATACCACCCCTCCTTGCCCACAGAAAGGAAATAGGATTAGGTGTTGGGGAGTATTTCCATCAGGATGACCACTCCAAAGGATAGTCTCAGCTGGGCTCAGGGCTCAGACTTTTCCTGGCTCTTCCCATCCCCCACTTTTGTCCATCAGAGCAGAACCAATTTCTTACCCTTACCTCCTAAAGCTGTTATGTCAGAATTCTGTGGTTATTTTTCATTGGCATATTTCCTCTAAAACGTATTCAGACAGAAGAAGGTCTGTCATTGAGCAGACTGCTTCATCTCAGTTACGGAAGAGAATAAATTCACACGTTGAAGCTTTAAACTCAGGGTGGTTGTATTTAGAGTAAGGAAGCAACTAAGGTTAAATGAGGTCATAAGGGTAGAGCCCTGATCTGATAGGATTAGTGTCCTTAGAAGAAAAGACAGCAAAGAACTCACGTTCTCTCTCTCTCTCTGCCATGTGAGGACACAGTGAGATGGCGACCATCTGCAACCCAGGAAGAGAGCTCTCCCCGGGAACTGAATAGGCTGGCACCTTGATTCTGGACTTCCAGCCTGCAGAACTGTGAGAAATAAATTTGTGTTGTTTAAGTCACCCAGTCAGGGGTATTTTGCTATGGCAGCTCAAGCTGAGTAATACAATCTGCTTCACAAAAGAAGCAGAGAGGGCCTCTGGGCTCGCACTCCCGCAAGGTCCTGTCCTCCCCCAGCCCACTCACTGACAAGATCATCATAGCTGCAATCCCGCTCCCCACTCTTGTTTGCCTTTGAAGGAGTCGTACCTCCTGTCTGAGGCCAGAGCCAGTCCATATAGGACTTCCAGTGATTTAGAAAAAGGCACCCCTTCTAGGCAGGCACAGCACCATGGACACATAGCCCTATAGACACTTTTGAAAGAGAAAGGTGACTTCTTGTAGACAGAACTCTGTGCTAGGACACACAGCTTGGAGAATAGTCAATGGCCTGGATTTCAATCTTATCATATCCTTGGTCAGTGCCTAAAGGACACGTTTGTGCATGGGAGCCCTGTGTCCCCCGAGTCTAATTATGCCTGCCTTCTGGGGTAATTGTTCCATCAGCTATCATCACCTCTCCTCTGTTCTTTTTTACCATGTGCTTTTGTAGTATTTAGTCCATATACATTTGATGTAATTTTTGATATGCTTGGGTTTCAGTCTACCATCTTGCTGTTTGTTTTCTATTTGTCCTTTCTGTGTTTTGTTCCTTTGTTTTGACATTCGTGCCTTCTTTGGGATTAATCAAATATTTTTAAAAGTTTATTTTATTTCCTGCTATCCATACCTCTTTGAAATATTTATTTAGTGGTGCTCTACAGATTATAATGCATACTTCTAACTTCTCACAGTATACTTAAAATTAGTGTTATAGTATTTCACTAAAATGTAAGAATCTTACAACTGTATAATTGCATTAACTGCCTCCACTCTTTGTGCTATTGTCATGTATTTTTTCATGCATTGTAAACCCCACAATAATATTAACATTATTTCTTATTTAAACAGTTAATTATCTTTTAGAGAAAGTAAGAGAAGGAAAAGAGAGAATGTTTTAGACTTGTGCATATATTTACCATATCTGATAGTCTTCATTCCTTTCTGAGATTAAAGTTTCCATCTCATGTCTCTTCTCTTCATTCTGGAAAACTTCCTTTGGTATCTCTCATGGTGAAGTTCTGCAGGAGACAAATTCTGTTTATTTAAAAATGTCTTCATTTTCCTTCATTTTGAAGGCTATTTTAATTGGATATAGTATTCTTATTTTTTCTTTCAGTATTTTAAAGATGCTATCCAGTTGTCTTCTGTTGCTTCTGATGGAAGTCAGTCCTCATTCTTCTGCTGTTCCCCTATTTGTAGTGTGTCTTTTTTCCTCTGGTGCTTTTTACAGTTCTCTCTTTATCTTTGTTTTTAGTAGTTTGATATTATGTGTGTAGGTATGCTTTTATTTGTTTTATATAACTTCAGGTTTACTGAGATTTTTGGATGCTTAGGTTTATGTTTTAACCAAATTTGGGAATTGGTGAGTTGGGAATCTTCTTGGATTATTTTTTCTGCCCACTATCCCTTCCTCCTGTCCTCTGGGACTCTAATTACACACATATTAGACTACTTGATATGGTCCTACAGGTCACTGAGGCTTTGTTCACCAGTGTTTCAATCATTTTACTCTCATCCTTGTTTGCTAATTCCAACACCTGGGTCACCTCAGTGTCTGTTTCTTTTGACTATTTTTTCTTCTTGATTGTGAGTCACATTTTCCTGCTTCTTTGCATGTCTAACAAATTCTTACTGTTTTCTGGACATTGTGGTTGACACCCTATAGGGAGTCTGGATTATGTTATTCTTTTTTTTAAGGATGTGGGTTTTGCTTTGGCATGAAGTTAAAGTACTTGCAGATCCCTATGGTTCTATCAAGGTTGACTTTATTTTTTGGCTTTGTTCATAGTCCCAGGTTCTGGTCTTTACTTCTAAGACATTTTCTTTCTGGGGATCTCCACTGAACATGTGGGGTGCTCATGAAGGCTTGTGGAATCTGGCCTATGCATGTGCAGTCTAGTCCTTAGCCAGGGGAACCCCTATGCAGACTTTTGGAGCCTTTTCTCTGCCTGTCTCCCTCCCCTCTGGTAGCCTGGCCTGCAAATTCCAGTCACTTTGGTAGCTCTGAACTCTGATTTCTACCACCTCAGTTCAGTGAGGTTGTCTTGCTCCTTTGGTTCCACCACCGTGCACAGTGGCCCAGAAAGTGATCCCAGGCAAAACGCAAGCATGCAGGCAAACATGTGGGCTTACCTTGTGTGTTTTCCTTTTGTCAAGGATCATCCTTGGGCTTCCTGTTGTCTAATGCCTGAAAACAGTCACTTCATATGTTTTGTACAACTTTATGTTAGTTAGCAGCAGGAACTATCTGTTACTCTGTCAGGGCCACAAATGGAAGTTTCCTCCTTCCTCTTCTTGATTTCATATCCAATTGGTCACTAAATCTGTAAGTCATTAGTATTGTTTACCAGTATTTCTGGTTTTCCACCTTTAGGGCACAAGATAGGATTATACCTCTTTATCCTATTGAGTTGGTCATGGCCATGTCACTTGTCTTGGCTAAACAAAAGTGAGTATAAGTGACGTGTGTCCTTTCTGGATGGAAGCTTTTAAAAGCCCATGTGGGTTTCACCATATTCCTGTCCCTGCTGTGTGATTGATAATATTGCGGATGGTGGAAACTCTATCAGCCTCTAAATAAATATAATGCAGAACAGAATCTCCTAAAAACCTCAGATGGACTCTAGTGTGAGAAATAAATCTTTGTGTTTTTTTTTAAGCTACTAGTATTTGGAAGATTGCTGGTCACTGCAGCAAAACCTAGCCTATTCTTACGAATAAAAAGTTCTAATATTTCTATTTCCCAAATTTCTCTCAACACATTTCTTCCTCTTCATCCCCACTGAACCCTGATCATCTCCCACCAAGACATGCTCCAATGTTGCTACCTCCCTCTCATCTTCATGAGGCCCCTCAGTGACTGTTCTTAAACAAAAATCTGGTCATATTATCCCCTCTAATTACAAACCCATAATGTCTCCCCACTGCCCTAAAAATGATATTTTTGCCCTGGCATTCAAGACCCATCACAATCTGGCTTCAACATACCATGTCAGCCTCAGGTCCAGCAAACCCTCATGTCCTCTGCCTCAGTCACATGACGTCATCGTCTCGTCCTCACATGGATGCCCTTTCACCTCACTGTGCTTTGGTGCGTGCTGCTCCTATCTCTAGAAATGCCTTTCCCTCTAGTCTTCCACTTGGCAAATTCGTCCCTCAGGATCCAGGTCAGACACCGTCTGCGCTGTGAAGCTCTTCTCCCTGACCCTCCCTCGGTCTGTGGAATTCCTCTCTCTCTCGGCTCCTGTGTTGCTCTTCATGTTTATGAAATCAGAGGTTATTACTGGAAGCACTGGCTGAAGCTTGCCCTTGTTTGTATTACATGGGCCTGCACACTGATTTTTTTTTACGGAATTAGTTGGTAAAATGTCAGTATTAGGAAATTCCATACACACACAAAACCGCAATGGGGGTGCTCTGTAAACGTCAGAAAACCTGGCCGTCCCGGGCTGCTTTACTGCGTGGCAGCGATCAGGCAGAGCCGGCTCCTGGTTCCCCTCAGACGGGGCACATGTGGTCTGATTTGCAGGTCATCCCACTCGGTTCATTTTATCCACTGAAATGATGGGTGCCCAGTCCCTCTGGGAGTGGGATTAGCAACTCCTGGAATATAGTGAGCTGTTTCTGTGCCTGTCTTCCACTCCACTAGACTGTTAAATCCTGGAAGGTGAAATTGGGTTTTATTTATACCTGTAACCCTCTTGGATCTATTACAGTAAGTAGCACTTAGTAGGTACACACACACACACACACACACACACCCGGAAGCAAGGGTAATCGTTGTCCTCCTGGACTACATTCTGCAAAAATGAGTCCCTTCCAGTCATTTTGGATATGTCAACATAACCATTGTTAAGTCCATAGTGAAAGAACATGAGACGAAGCAATGTAAAAGCCAAACCAGGAAACACTCAGAGAGGATGGCTTTTTGAGCATTATTTGTCCAGCAGCCAATGTTGCAGACAGTGATCCAGGCTCTGAGGGCTCCTAATCGCAGAGTGTCTCTATATCTCCCTGTGTGTCTGTCCATCTGTCTTTCTCTCTGTTTACCTCTCATATACACATAGTTACCTACTTCCCTGTGTGTGTCCGTGTACACACATACCTCACCCTCTCTCAAGTTCCCCGAAGCAGCTTTGCCTGACTTGGCGTGTCATCCAAGGCTATTTGCACAGTGGAGGAGGAAGGTGAAAGACAGTTTACGAGCCAAGCTAGTTTTTCATCCTTTTGGCACAAAAAAGAGATAAGAAGCTAAAAACAACTTTCACACGCCTCAACACAGAGTCTAGACTATGTGGGGAAGTCATTTGGGATATTAGGCACTTGGGTGATAGAATCCAACACGTCATGTTGTGTGCCGTGCTGTTAATATGGGTACTTCTTGGTTGTTATTCAAGTTCACTTTAAATAATACCAGGATTTGTTTTTTAATTACTCACTTTTGCCATCTGGATATGAAGTAATGGAGAAAAAGGAGACAGCAGCAGGGGTTTTGTTTTGTTTTGTTTTTGCTTTTTTTTAAAATCTCGGAATGTATTTTTATCTTTCTCCTGGAGCCATTTCCTCCCGGGTGTTGTGTGAAGTGTTACATAATGAAACGATCATACGATGGCATTTTTCCCTCCTCAGACTTCAGGGGATGCAAGCTTTCTCGAACAAGACAGATTAAGTGTAACTTTTAATTGCCAAAATTGTGTGCTAAATAAGTGAGGCCTCCTAAAAGAGAGCAAATAATAAGGGCTTGCAGGTTTCAAAGGAATAATTTATTTTTTATTTTTTTATTGTGGTAAAATACAGATAACATAAAATTTACCATCTTAACCATTTTTAAGTGTCCAGTTCAGTGATATTGAGTACATTCATATTGTTGTGCAACCATCACCACCATCCATCTCCAGGACTCTTTCCATCTTGCAACACAACCTCTGTACCCATTAAGCAATAACTCCACTACTCCTTCCGCCAGCCCCTGGCAACCGCCATTCTCCTTTCTGTCTCTGTGAATCTGACTACCACAGGTACCTCATATAAATGGTGTCACACAGTATTTGTCCCTTTACAACCGGCTTATTTCACTTAGCATAGTGTCCTCAAGGTTCATCCATGCTGTAGCATGTGCCAGAATGTCCTTCCTTTTAAAGGCTAAATAAAATTCTTATGTATTCAATATGTGTAAACCATATTTTGCTTATCTATTCATCTGTAGCTGGACACATTTTTTAGCTGTTGTGAATAATGCTGTTATGTATGGATGTACAAATATCTCTTTGAGTTCCTGCTTTAGATTCTTTTGGGTATATACCCAGAAGTGGAATTGCTGGATCATAAGATAATTCTATTTTTAACTTTTTGAGGAACCACCATATTGTTTTCCACAGTGGCTGCACCATTTTACATTCCCACCAGCAATGCACAAGGGATTCATTTTCTCCACATCCTCACCAACTTGTGTTGTTTTCTGTTTTTTGATAGTGGTCACTCTAATGAGTATGAGGTGGTATCTCATTGTGGTTTCGATTTGTATTTCCCAAATTGATTAGTGATGTTGAGCATCTCTTCATGTGCCTATTGGCCATTTGTATATCTTCTTTGGAGAATGTCTATTCAAGTTTTTTGTCAAAGGCATATTTTTTGTAATAAGCTCCCCATTTTGGGGCAGGAGGGTCAGAGGAGAAGGGGACTAAGGCATACCGGGCACTCCTTATGTGCCAGGTCCTGCTCCAAGCATTGGAGCTCCATGATAAGCTCATCAGTAGTGAGAGAGAGGGGACGGCAGACAGGGAGCATCATCAAGGCGGGAGGCAGATAACAGTTCAGTTGGGATCCCGGTGACAGGCACATGAGAAGCTGCTGGAGGCCAGGGGCCTGCCAAGGAGGAGAGAGGGGGGGTGGCTGCAGGAGTCCAGGCAAGGGGCAAACTCCCTGCAGGGCGGGTGTCAGGAGGCAGGAGCAGCAGTGGGTGAGAGCAAAGGCTTTCTAGTCCTGCACTGGACCCCAGCATCACTGTTTCCCAGCTGTGTGACCTTGAGCAAATCACTTAATGTTTGTAAGCCTCCTTTACTCATCTGTAAACCAGGAATAATAATGCTCACTGCAAGGGCAGTTCAGAGAACTAAACGAGACAGCGTCTATAAAGTGCTTTGCAAATGTCAAGTTAATAGCCAATTCTTGGGAAAAGATAGCTTTTCTTCTTATTATTATCCAGAATCCTAGGCCCCTAAGAACTGCATGTTCAGGTCAGTCAGACTCCAAATACTTTGTTATTTCCACGATACCCCACAAAAAACTCGTAATATCCATGGCAGGCAAGTGACCACAGCCACTCAGTACAGGTTCACAGTTTCTCACGTTAGTGTGGCTTTCCTACCTCTTGCTGTTATCATAGTGCAGCCCCAGGGATTCCACGCCCGCGTGTACCTGCCCCATGGAGATCGTCTGAATGGTTTCAATGAAGCTGAGCCGAGGGAGAACATAACCTTCCCGGAGCAGCTGCTTTGTGCCAGGCACTGCACCAGGCCCCTGCGCATGTCATCTTGTTATGACTCCCAACCTCCTATAAAGTAAGGAACTTGACTTCCATTTTACAGTTGAGGAAACTGAGACTTAGGAGCAACTTGCAAATGTCAATGGAGTGTAAATAGTGGGACCAGGATTTGAACTTGGGTCTGCCTTGACTCGAAGACCACTGATCCTCCTGCTTTCCTATTTTATATACTATATATTATGTAGGTAAATAAAGTTTTAAGGTTTATATTAGTCCTTTTTAGGAATCTTGGCCTCTTTTGGCACTTGGTGCCATTATTAGACTATGTGGCTTAGACTGCATCCATTTTTTCTTTCTCCCTCTTTCCCTCCCTTCCTTCCTTTTTCAATATCCTTTTCTTTAATTTAAAATTTCTTCCCTCCTTTTTAGACTGTTTTCCCACGATCTCCATGTTCAGTTGGAGGGAGCACCCAGGAGGGATCTGCTGCTTTGCATTTGTACACAAGGGGAGGAGATGGCTTCTCCTGTTCTGAGTGTCAGGAGCAGCACAAAGCTGGGGTGAGAAATGGCTGGGGCTTTCAGATGCCTTTGGAGTTGGCAGAGGACACAGGGGTGAGAGGAAGAACAGAAAGGGAGCAAGTGAGGATCGGGTGTGGGGAGAGGACAGGCACAGTGCACAGGATATGAGATCATCATATTCCTCAACTCTTTGCCCTCATCCCTGATTGTGTTCCACTTCCCTAGAGCCATCAAAGGTCTCCTGTGCTTGCTAATGACCCAGGGTCACAGACTCAACTGTTAAGGGTGGTTCCGCATAGGAGTGATGCGGATCAAATGTGTCCATTTACTCTCGCGGTATCCCTGCCTCTTTATTGACTCAGATACACACCCTTCAGAGGTTTTGCTCCCTTTTCAGCTCATTAAGCTTTTCATCACACATCTTTTCCATGTACTGGATATAGTTTTGTTTTTTTTTTTTAATTTTTTGTTTATTGCAGTTACATTGGTTTATAACATTGTATAAATTTCAGGTGTACATCATTATACTTCTATTTCTGCGTAGATTACATCATGTTCACCACCCAGATACTAATTACAACCCATCACCACACACATGTGCCGAATTATCCCTTTTGCCCTCCTCCTTCCCCCCTTCCCCTCTGGTAACCACCAATCCAATCTCTGTCTCTATGTGTTTGTTTATTGTTGTTATTATCTACTACTTAATGAAGGAAATCATATGGTATTTGACCTTCTCCCTCTGACTTATTTCACTTTGCATAATACCCTCAATGTCCATCCACGTTGTCACAAATGGCTGGATTTCATCGCTTCTTATGGCTGAGTAGTATTCCATTGTGTATATATACCACATCTTCTTTATCCATTCGTCCCTTGATGGGCACTTAGGTTGCTTCCAAGTCTTGGCTATTGTGAATTACGCTGCAATGAACACAGGGGTGCATGTATCTTTACGCATTGGTGTTTTCAAGTTCTTTGGATAAATACCCAGCAGTGGAATAGCTGGATCATGTGATAGTTCTATCCTTGATTTTTTGAGGAATCTCCATACAGTTTTCCACAGTGGCTGCACCAGTTTGCACTCCCACCAGCAGTGTATGAGAGTTCCCTTCTCTCCACATCCTCTCCAACACATGTTGTTTCCTGTCTTGTTAATTATAGCCATTCTGATGGGCGTCAGGTGATATCTCATTGTAGTTTTGATTTGCATTTCCCTGATAGTTAATGATTTTGAACATCTTTTCATCTGCCTGTTGGCCATTTGTATATCTTCTTTGGAGAAATGTCTGTTCAGGTCTTTTGCCCATTTTTTAATTGGGTTGGTAGTTTTTTTATTGCTGAGATGCATGAGTTCTTTATACATTTTGGAGATTAAGCCCTTATCAGATATATGGTTTGCAAATATCTTCTCCCAATTGTTAGGTTGTCTTTTCGTTTTGTTGATGGTTTCCTTTGCTGTGCAGAAGCTTTTTAGTTTGATGTAGTCCCATTTGTTTATTTTTTCTATTGTTTCTCTTGCCCGGTCAGACATGGTGCTTGAAAATATGTTGCTAAGACCGATGTCGAAGAGCATACTGCCTATGTTTTCTTCTAGAAGTTTCATAGTTTCAGGTCTTACATTCAAGTCTTTAATCCATTTGGAGTTAATTTTTGTGTATGGTGTAAGGTAACGGTCTACTTTCATTTTTTTTAACCATTTGTTTTTTAATGGTGTCTTCAGTTGTATTCTTTCAATATAGACTTACTTTATTTGCATATTAAACTCATAAGAACATTGTTAACTTCCACCAAAAAAAATGTTCTCTCCAGTTTTTCTCAAAACACATGGCCTTTTTTTCTCAGCAGTTTGTTTTTTTTTTTCTCTTTTGATAGAGGCATGAGTAGAGAGAAATGGTCCTCTTCCAAAAACAAAGGATCAGTTCAAGTGGTAAATTGTCACTCTGGCATGAGCTCAGGGTGGAGGAGAAAATAAGGGGTGGTGGGGACTGTGGAGATATACCCTATCTACAGGGCACGTCTGCTACTCAGTTCCAGCTGAAGCCTGCCAGGAGGGAATGCTGGCCCTGTGCAACCAGATCTTTTGTTCTTTCGAGAGAACTCTGATTTTTATGTAAAATCTTCTGATTTTAATTTAATTTTTTTATAAAACACTGTGCAGGACCAACCAAACACTTCTGAGAGTCACATCTACCTAATAGACTATTGATGCGTGACTTGTGTAGGCTGTGGTATTATATCGCTTCACCCTAAGATTAACTCTGCCCACACTGCAGAAACATCCCTCTGATCCTACACCATTGGCATTTCCCCTATAGAAATCCAAGAAACACCTCACACTATTTACTACTCTTTCCTTCCTGAAAGTCTCTAGTCTTTAACTCTCTCTCATTTCTTCAGCATTGACGTGAGATCATTTGTGCTTGCTACCAGTGCTTCCCAAACTTGGCCATTTAAGAACTATGTTTTGCCTTATGTGTGTACAGTTGTACTGTTGTTATTTAACATTATTCTCTAAATATACTCATTTTCTTATTTAAATAAACTTATTTTTATGGAAACTTATACCAATAGCAAAAATAAAAAACCAGCGTCATTTGTATTTATCAGAGTCTTACCCTAATATTAGCTGCCATAACAAACATTCCTCACACCCCAGGGGCTACACACAATGAAAATTTATTGTTATTTTATTTTTTAAAATTTTTGTTCATGTGACATTCAATGCAGATGTTCCTGATTGGCCTTCCCCTCTAAGCGCTTCCCCTCCTTCTTGTGAAACCACCGTCTCAACACCCGGGACCCAAGGTCACCGCTGAAAAGACAGTTCACGGTGAACGCACACCAGACACATAGCCACCTTGACCCCAAAATGACATACTTCATTTCCACTCATGTTTCACTCTGGTCAGAACTAATTGCATGGTCCTTCCCAGGTTCAAGGTGGCGGGAAATGTGGTCAGTGGCTGGGCAGGCGCTCCCAGCAGTAACTCTATGCTACGAGAGAGAGCTCAATCCAGGTGGTGAGTTAGCTGTCTCACCCACACCTGCCATCAAAAGCAATTGGAAAAGGAAACACAATAAGATCCTTGGCCCCAGATTCCCCATCCCCTATCCCTCAAATCCGTCTTCACACTGTTGAATCCAAGAGGTGCTAAACCTTATCTCTGGTTCCCTAAATTCTCTGCCCTGTCCTAATTCTTCCCAGTTCCCTGCTTTGTATGAAGGTAGAGGCTGCATTTGAAATGAGACTTCAGTCCATGACCTAAGCCTAGCCAGGCTACACTGACCCGCAACCCTCCAAACACATCACCTAGAATCAGCTCCCCACCAGCAGGGGCACCATGCCACTCCCTGGGAAATACTTCTAGAGGCTGAGGAACCTCAATGCTGAGTCCTCAGCTCAACTCAGTCAGTAGTGCCCTGACAGTGCCCTTCCATCCTCTGCCAGTTCTGTTTCCCTGAAAGAAACCCAACAAGGGCTTGGGAGCATTTCACCCTGGGGGTCCCCGTCTCCTTCTGAAATTCTCTTCCCTCTTGAGTTCCTCGGCGTTGCACTCTGCTGGTTCTCCTTTTATATCTGTGATTGTCTTCTCTCTCTCCTGTAGAAAGGAGTCTGTGCTAAAAAGTTGGAAATCAAGGATCTCATCCACTTCCTTCTTCTATATGCAAAAAAACTGAAAGCAGAGAGAAGATTAAGGATGCGGTCTCTCTGCCTATTATGGACTGAATTATGTCCCCCCCAAAATTCATGAGTTGACGTCTTAACACCCAAGGTGACTGTATTTGGAGATAGAGCCTTTAAAGAAGTAATTAAGGTTAAATGAGGTCATAAGGGTGAGGCCCTAATCCAATATGACTGGTGTCTTTATAAGAAGGGGAAGAGACACCAGGGGTATGTACACACAGAGGAAAGGCCACATGAGGACATAGGGAGAAGGCAGCCAGCTACAAGCCAAGGAGAGAGGCCTTGGAACTAATCAACCCTGTAGATTCCTCGATCTTGGCCTTCCAGCCTCCAGAACTGTGAGAGAATAAACGTCTGTTGTTTAAGCCACCCTATCTGTGGTATTTTGTTATGGCAGCCCTAGCTGATTCATACACCACCCAAGCTTGAAGGCCTCAGGTAGCTGCCATTGAGTTGAGAGAGGGAAGAAAGAAGGTGAAAAAACAAATAAATCATGATTCAGAATCACATCTAGAAAAATACTTTGGGTATGGCTGTTGGGATATGGAAACAACTGGAAGCAAATGGATTAAGAACCTATTATGTTGTTGAGGGACTTGCACTGCCAAAGAGACCAGGAAACTAGACCAAAAAGATACAAACAAACAAAAAGCAAACTTTGAATGTTGATCTTTAAAACAACTTTCTTGGCCCCTTGAGTGCATGAGCAGGAAGTGGACTGAAAATCTACAGTCTCCGAGAAGCACATTCTCACCAACACCTGCTACAGATGTGGCCAAGGGCGATAATGGGTAAGAAAAAACCTCCCAGAAGGCAGAGGCGGGGGCCGCGAAGAACCATAGACAGTGGAATTCTCCCCAGGCAGTACATTCAGACTTCACACAGAGAACTTCCACCACTTCTGGAACCGAGAGACCTTCCAAAATCTGAGAGAAGGATTTCACAGTCACTACGGACCAGGGACTGCTGTCTGATACTGTTTCCTCCACCATTTTGCATTGGGTATGGGGTAGAAGGAAGATAAATTCACTTATGGACTATGGGCAATGGACTAAAAAGAGCCACATCTAGGCCTGATGGAGAGGGCTGCACAGCATACCACCCCGAAATCCCAGTATTCTTGTAGAAGAGGGTAGTGTACACCCTGTAGGAAGAAGGGTGAGTGTGCATATTTGATCATCAAAAGGGAAACTTGCAGCAGAGATAGTTAAATGTCCACCAAAGTTAGTTATTGTTGGGAAGTTGACTGTCATGATGTTTTGGAAGCAAAAAGCTGGCAATAACAGAGGCTCCATCAGCCAGAGCCGTGAGTGACTGCATGGAGCAGACCTCCCACCACCACCAAGTGGACTTTGGTGTTAGGCCACTGAAATTTTGGAGGTACCTTAAAACTCCCAGATTATTATAATAATCTCCTAGCTGGACTCCTTGGGTTCCACCCAAGCCCACTTTCAATCCATTTGCAAGCCAGTAATCATCGCTTTCTAAAATGTGAATAAGACCGTGCTTCATCCCTTCTTAACATCTTCTAACACCACCTCATTGTGCTTAAAAGAATATCTGTACTCCCTGCCATGGTCCATAAGGGCCTGAATGATGTGGCCCCACCTATGTCTCAGACCAGTCTCCCACTCACTGATCCTTTTGCCTGGGACGTTCTTCCCCAGACTCTGCTCATAGTAGGCTCCTTTTGCTTCCTTCAGGCTTCAGCTCAAATGTCTCCTTATAGAGCCTGACCCCATCCCAAGTAGCACCCCCCCCATGTCCCCCTATGGACACGTGCTCTCTATCATCGTTCTCTGATTTTAAAAATTCATAGCAATTATCAGAATCTGAGATCATGTGTGTGTATTTGTTTACTTTTCTTCCCCTAATTAAAACCTGCACTAGATGTAGACTCTCCCACCTCTGGAGCAGTGCCTGTAACAAAGAAGGTGCTCAGTGAATGATTGCTGAACAAGTGAGTGAGTAATGAATGCACAGACAAATGAGCATCTCACTTTTGAGGGTCTGGTGAGGGCGGCATTTGCTGGAGACAGCACTGATGCTGGGACTCTGGGAGCTGAAGCTCTCTCTTGATCGCTGCTCCCTTTAGCTAGCGAGTCAGTGCTGACTTCCTTCATCCTCAGTAGACTCCATTTACATGCAGATACATTATAAATGTAAAAACAACACAAAAATAAACTTTAGCTGAGGCTCTCAGTCAAATTCTGAGGAAATAGGCGTTTTATTTAAGGATGGGTGAAATAACCAAGGCAGATTAGTAAAAAGACAAACAAAAAGAAAAGCAAACAATATATACATTGTGTATATATATGTGTATACATATACATTGTTTCTGTATATATATGTTTGTGTATATTGTTGTATATACATTGTATATACATTGTTTGTATATATGTATACATTGTGTGTGTGTATATATATGTATGTACATATACATTGTATATATATTGTTGTATATACATTGTATATACATTGTTGGTATATGTATATATATGTATACATTGTATATGTGTGTGTGTGTTCTTTTGTCAGAATTCTACCAGCTGTCTAGACCTGCAGGTCCTACTGAGACCACTGTGGTGGATGTGCCCTGATTCTTCACCCCTCCCTGTGACCACATGCTCTGCCACGTGACTCTGTGGTCTCCCACTGGAGGGGGAGGTCATTCCCACCCCTGTGACATTGGGCTTGGCCATGTCAGACTTACTTTGGCAGATAGATCGTTAGTAGAAATGACAGTTTTGAAGTGTATTTGTACCTTGGGGCATGTTCTCTTACATCTCTGCCCTTGCCATGAGAAGAACATGCCCAGGTTAGCCTGCTGGTCCCAAGAGGATGAAAGACACTTGGGACAGAGTCACTTCAGCCAAGCTAGATTAGCCGACCTCCAGCCCAACCACAGGCACAAGAGACGAAATAAATAATTATTGTTTTAAGCTATGGAGTTTCGGGGTGGTTTTTCACACAGCAGCAGTTGGCTGATATAGCCACCTAGCCCACTCCCCTTGAAGACATGGCTCAGGCACACGCAGCCCATGGTACCCGTTTTGAACCTCTGACCTAACCCACTTCACTCTGCTTTCTTATCTCTGGCTCTGACCTGGGGGTTGATGCCTGTTGGTGGTGAATCTCCCTGCTTGTATTTGTTGCTTGTTTCCACGTCTCTGGGTCCACCCTCTAGCTGCCCTCCTGAACCATCCTGCTGGTTCCTCCTTGGTTCTGTGGCTTTGCCTACTGCCGGGAAAAGCCCAACCAGTCCAGCCAGGGGCCTGGGTTGGAGCTCTCTAGAGCAGAGCTGCTAGCTCTCTTCTTACCAATGTGAGACATAAATAGAAGCCAGCAATGGAACCCACCAGGCAACCGGGCTGTCACCTGAGGGGCCTGACTCCTGACGTGCCACTAACATAACCAACCCAACGATAGTGTCTGCCACAACCTCTCTTTGGGACTGAATCACTCTAATGCAGATAAGAAACTCAAGTTTTTATAGAAATATTTATAAAGATAAAGAGGCCAAAAGACCCAATTTTTAATTTTTTCTTCCCCCAAAGGACTTTAACACATAAAATAGAAATTCTTGTTAGAAATTTAATTCCCATGTGTCCTTCCCATTTGTCTTCCCTTCTTTGCAGCTTCCCTTCGGGCTTCCTCTTTGAGGTGCCCCATCAAAGGCGCATGTGAGGGTAGAGATTGCAGTGTTCAAGGTATGAGCAAGACAGCCTGCACCACGCCCACGTTCATGTTCACTGTTATCTCTGCCAAACTGCTCGGGCTTTCCCTCATGCTCAGTGGTAAGATGTTTTTAGCCCTGGATCCTCAATTACCCGCTGGCTTCCAGACCCTTTTTCCTTACTCCACATCCACATGGCCAGTCCAATCAGCTAACAAGACAGTTAGCTGTTCTCTTCTTTGAAGTCCCCCACACATCACCTGTCCAGGTCTGTCCTACTTAGAAATATTCAAGGTCCTCTTTGCCTTCAGACTGAAGTGCAAACTCCCAGCAAGGCATTCAAGGCCCTTCTCAAATTGCCGTTGCTACTCTCCATCGCTCGTGCACCCTACATTCTCGATGTTTTTCCGTTTCCATAATGTTTCTTGGCCTCTTGAGACCCCGAGAATGTCTGGGGAGCATGTCTGGTGTGTTTGCGTGTATCCTTGTGCATCTGGTATGGATCACATTCTGAAGGGAAGCAGCTTGACAGAACGACCAAGAGCATAGGCTGTGGAGCCAGGCTGACCTGGGTCCAAGGCCTGCCCGTGCATCCCCCTGGATGCACGGCCTTGGACAATGATTTAAAGACTTTTCATGTGCAAAACAGGGACAATGTCACTTCCAAGATTAGAAGAGACACAGAATAAGCATGCAATAGATGCTGATAAAAATAATGCTGAGGGAGGGCTTAATACATACCAGGCATTGTGCTAAGTGATTTCAACATGTGAACTCTTTTAATCTTCCCAACAACCTTATAAAGTAGGTATTACCATGATCCCGATTTGACAGATGAGGAACCTGAGGCACAGAACGTTTGAGTAGCATGCCCAAAGTCATAGTCAAGCTTTGAAACCAGCAACGTGACTCCAGAGCTCCACAATGCAACATTGCCTCTGATGCTTGCTGCCACCATGGCTAATGACATCCTTGTCCCCATGCCTTGAGAGGAGGACTTCCTTTGTGGTTGCCCATAAGCCTTAGCACAGGGCTTTGTATAGAGGGAAAGAGTGGGAGAGTTCAGAGATTTTGAGCTCCTATTATGTGGCAGGCACTTTTCAGACGTTATCTAATCCAACGAGGCAGGAAGTAGAATCCTCGTTTTCAGAGGATTCAGAGAAGGGAAGTGGCCTATTCAAGGTCACACAGCTTATGATTTTCAGAACCAGGCTTTGATTCCAAATCTACCCCTATATGACTCCAAAGTACTCTAAACGGGAAAATAAATATGAGTTGGCTCATTCCAGGGCAAGAGTGGACCATTCAGCTCCTAGGGCAATTCCTCCCAGGGTGCTTCTGGTGGGGAATAGAATAAAGGAAAGTGGGTTAGAAGTAACAGGGTCTTGATTCGCCTTCTGTGTCCTCTGGGTAATAGCTGTGTGGCCTTAGACAGGTCTCCTCCCCTCTCTGGGCCTTTCATCCACACCTATAAGAGGAGGAAACTGTAATTTATCCCTGACAGGGCTTGTTTAAATCGCCTCTTTCCTTCCCCAGGTGCTCCTGACGACCAGATGTGCTTCAGCGTAAGGATGCTGGACTTGCTCCTTCTCAAGAGGGCTCAGAATCACGTCAACTGGAGAAACGTGCTTTCCTCATGGAGCGTAGACTGTGTTCTGTTCTGAAGAAACCCATCCAAATCTAGTCTCTTTGGGACATTCCAGGAAAACCTGACTGTGGTCATGAATGATGCAGAAACTGGACTGCAGAGACCTCACCACTGCCCCCTCAGAGCCCGGACAGAGCAAACACCATGCTAGCACCCAGGAGCAGCCAGGGGTAGAAAATGTGCTTGAGTCAAGGAGATAAGGAGGGTCTGAATTCTTTCCTCATGTTGTGCAGAGGGGAGTTTCCCTAGGGAAGAGGGTAGAAATTTTGGAGAATGAGGCAATATATTAGTGATGATAGCCTATGTTTTGCTGCAGTAACAAATAAAATGCAAAATCTCAGTCGCTTAATACCACAGAAGTGAATTTCCCACTCCTGTGCCAGTCTAACCCAGGTCAAGCCATTCTCTTCCAGCAGTGACACAGGAACCCAGGCTGCACCCACCTCGTGTCTCTGCCATCCTGTGGCTGCGAGGCTTCCCTGACATCATCCAGCCAGCAGACGGGATTAGGGAGGTGGAGTGAAGGAACGAGCAAGTGTACACACGAGGCTCCCACAGAAGGCTGAAACGTGGGCCGTGTTGCCCGGCACCTGGCACCTACCTTGGGTGGCACAAGAGAACGAGTTGGTTGCAGCCCTCCTTTGATGCACGGTGAAGGGAGGTTGTGTAAACTTTCAGTTAAATACCTTATTAAAACTTCAAGAATCATTTAACTCACTTTAAAGCCAGAATTTGGCAAAACTTCCCTTTCCTCACCCTCGGAGACGAGGCTGGCACTTTACCACGTGCCACTGTGTGCCCTTGAGTAAGTCCATAGTCTCTCTGCCTCTGTTTCCCCATTTGTAATTAAAGGATAACAGCCCCTGCTAATTGGATTTTTGTGAGGCTTATAAAAGATAATGACTGTGGAAGTGCCCGGGAGGGTGCAAAGCAGGCCGAATACCCGCAGCACTATTAGTGCACCTAAAATGCATTCTCCCAGTTCAGCATGTGCTCACTCTCCATTAGCAAACTCAGCAGCAAGCCTTTGTGAGATGCAAACCCTGTGTGACTTCTATTCACTCATTTCAACCCATTTTTTTTAAAATCTTTCTTTCCTTTTCAGGAGATGGAGGCAGGTGGTACACTGTATAAACCGTGAAAGAGATTATGAAAATATCTGCAAATCTTGTGCAGTCTCCAAATATTTCAACATAAATATTTGTTAGAGGCTGGTCCAACTTCCTGGTCTGAGAGGACAGAAGGTGAGCTTCAAGCTATGTGGAAGCACATCTCCAGAAATCTGTCCCTTTGTGGGAGACTCAGTAAATGACATGCAACCTGAAAGGCCTCAATTTAAAGCTCGATCTTCCCTTTGTGCAGCAAAAGGAAGGCATGGTTGAGTTGGGAATCTCTTTCCAACTAGTCATTATGGCCATGTCATGTCTCCACACCTATGCACATGCTGTTCTCTGCCAGGACTGCCCTTCCCATCCTGTCCGCTTGAGGATCCCTTGTTCATCCTCCAAGAAAGACAAGACTGAAAGGTCATCTCTGGAATGCCTTCCCTCCCTGAACCATCCCCAGAATTTTCTGCTTTGCCTCCCTCTGCTGATCATCACCACCACCACCACCACCACCATCATCACCACCATCATCATCACTATCACCATCATCACCATCATCATCACCACCACCACCATCAGCAGCATCATCATCATCATCACCATCATCATCACCACCACCACCATCAGCAGCAGCACCATCATCATCACCATCATCATCATCATCGTCACCATCATCATCACCACCACCACCATCAGCAGCAGCACCATCATCATCATCACCATCCCCACCACCATCATCATCATCACCATCACCATTGTCATCATCATCATCATCATCACCATCATCATCATCATCGTCATCACTATCATCATCATTACCATCATCACCATCACTAACATTTATTGAGAGCTTAATATTGTTCAAGCATTTCTTGAACACTTTATACTCAGTGCTCACAATAATTCCACGAAGAAACCGAGGCCAATGAGATAAGGTGACAGCCCAGATCACATAGCTGTATGTGGAGAGGTGGCTAAGCAAGCTCAGGGCAGTGTCTCTGAGGAGTGTGTTCTTGGTCATCACCCGATAGCTCCCCTCTTCCCCCGGTTCGCTCCCCAAGAGTTGGGGCTGTGCCTCATTCACCTTTGTGTTCCCAGCCTCTGCCATGGGCCCACCACGGAGTAGACATATAGTGAGTTTATCTGGATGAACGAATGTGAGCTTCCCTCACACAGCTCTGAAGAAAAGGCTCAGCATATAGAAGTGGCTCCCTAAGTATTTATTGAAATAATAAACAACAGTATAAAATAACTAGGATCCTCAAATGTGGTCCCCTATTGCTTACTCCCTTCAGCTCATCCTGGCCCTCGCTGCAGACCAAGGCCCATGTCAGCTTCTTTCCAGGCCTTCCTACCCCCAACACCATCTGTTGGACTCTGAGAAGGGAATAGACCAGGGCCCAGCTCCACCTCTAGGGCACCCCAGCTGCCCCTCACTCCCAGCCAAAGTGCTACCAATTAGTCTGGGACATACTACATCTGAAGTGATCCCAAGAAAATTCCTTTGCTCCCCGTTACCCTGTCATTTCCAGGGGCCTCCTCTCACCACCATCACCAGTTTCTCCTGAGTCTCAGTCCGCGGCCCTGCTATATAAGTAACTGCCAATGACTGAGACCCTTCTAAGTACCAGACTCTATGCTGGGTGCTTTCCATGCATTGTTTCTAATCATTATGACACCCTCTGCATCCAGGGTGCTTCTCCCCATTTTACAGTTGAGACAATGGAGGCTCAGAGAGATGACCTGACTTACCTGACCTCACACATCTGGTAAAGGGAGGAATCAAGACTTCAAGCGAGGCCTTTCTGATTCCAAGCTCAAGATCTTTCTGATATCTTAGAGTCCCTCCTTCCTAACCCCAGGTTGTTGTCTGGGACTTTGGACCCTGCTAACTCTTGCCAGTCTCCTGGGGTTGCCCAGCACTCCAAGACCACCAGTCCCTGGCCAGACTCCCACTATGTATAGACACATCCTCAGGTGTGTACGTCCCATTTGGACAAACCTGCTGGCAGCTCACAGTAACCCTTGTTGGGTCACTCCTGCTAGACCGTGAGCTGAATGGACCCTGGGTCCCACATTTCGGCTCTGTGTGCTCTGCCCTGCATCCCAGGCTCTCCTCCACTCATCCATGCTCGCTGTCCCCAGGGCCAGGCCTGGCAGCTGCCCTAGCTCCCTGGTTTTGCCATCCCCAGCCAGCCAGAGCAGTGCCAAACTGTGCAGCAAAACAACTCCCTTTGGAGCCTGCCCTCTGCCCCTTGCAGCAGCCGCCAGAGGAATTCCGGGCCAGGAACATGCCTTCTCCCAGCAATTTGCAAGAAGGCCTTTTGCAATTTATATCTTCAGCTCTGCTGAAGAAAATGGGAATGGATGGGCTCACTGAGCAGAAAATGCCAGAAGGCATTCCAGAGCCCAGAATCCCAAACCCAGGCCTTCTGTGAGGGAACTGAACAGACAGGCAATGCTGGGAGGAAATTCTTGCCCCATGTCAGGCTACACAGGCTCAAAGGGTTATTTATAAACACTAGCGTGTGTATTTTAGAGGCAGCTATCAAGTGTAAATCAGAACAGAGCAGTGGGGGAGGTCATGTAGACATCCTCATCAGCCTAATCTCAGCTGTGATGTTTACTGGCTCTGTGGCCTTCATTCAACATTCACTGACTGCTGCTGAACACCCACCAGGTGCCGGGCACAATGCCAGGCACCAGGGATACACAGTGAATGACACTGGAAAAGAAAATCATTATTCTTGTGGGGCTTATAGTCTAGTAGTAGGCAAGGTTGATAAGAACTAAGTCAGCAAAAAAACAAATTGTAATAATGTAATGGTGCCAGCACAGAAAAGAATGAGGATATAAAATAAACCAATAGGAGGAGGCCCATCCTTGGGGAGGGTGGTCAGGAAATGCCCCTCTGAAGAGGTTTGAGAGGAGACCTGAAGGATGTGAACCAGCCAGGAAAGGCAGGAAGGAGAGCACTCCAGGAAGAGGGCACAGCGCGGGCAAAGTCGTAGAGGCAGCAGAGAGCTTGGCATGAGCAAGAAGTGAAAGAAGGTGGCTGGAGGAGATGCCAGGGTGTGGAGTAGGCATTTGGCACAAGATGAAGGTGGCAAGGCAGTCAGAAGCAGAACACGTGGGCCAGGTGGGCCATGCAAGTCTTCGGATTTTTGTCTTCAGAATGAGTTGAAGAGTTTTTAGGCAGATGAATGACACTTTTTAAATTTTTCTAAAAGATCACTCTGGCTGCTGGTAGATTGGAGGAGGATGAGAGTGAAAGCTGGGAGGCCACTTAGAAAGCCACTGTGGTCCCCCAAGGAAGAGATTCTGGCAGTTTGAGCGGGGGGTAGGAGGTGGCAGTAAAGACGGAGAGATGTGAGTGTGTTCAGCAGAAATTTAGATATAGACAAAATAGGTCTTAGTGATAAATGAGTCCTGAGGGCTGAAAAGAGGGAGATGCCTAAAACAATACAACTGGGTGAATTTGGTGCTATTTTCCAAGAGTGAGAAGACAAGGAGGAAAAACTGGAGAAAAAGGTGTGTGGTGGTGGGGGCTCTGGAGTTCAATTTTTGACATTCAGTTGGGAGACATCCTGATAGAGATGGTGAGTAAGTATAGGAAATAAGGTCTACAATACAGGGGAGAGGTTGGGATTGAAGATATGACTTTGAGAATTATCAGCTTAACATGTTATTTTAAGCCGTGGAACTAGGTGAGATCATCTAGGGCAATTATGTAGAAAGAGGAAAGAACTCAGGACAAATCCCACAAGAAGTCCAATATTTAGAGGTGAGGCAGGTTGCTTCGCTTCTCTGACCCTCTTAGTTCCCATCTGTAAAATGGGATGATAATCATCTCTACCTCACAGGAGGATCACAAGGAATGCTGGTCCCTGTTTCCTTCCCCTAGTTGGGCACACTGGTTCAAGAGGACTTGGGTTTGAGGGTTTGACCCCGCCTCTCACACTCGTGTGATTTGGGGCTTTGATATTTCTGTGTTGCAAAACACTTTTCCAGATCTGTTTTCTCTTTCCACCTTCCTAACACTCCAGGAGCACACATCTCATGGACACTTTACCCTCCTTCTGTCCTCCTACCTCCCTGGCTGCTCCTTCTATGCCTCTTGGCTGCCTGCTCCTCCCCTTCCAGGCCTCCAGAGTTTGGAATGCTATGGGGCTCTCTTCTGGACCCAACCACTGGAGACACACTCTTCCTAGTTACCTCATCTATCTCCCCACCTCTAAATCCCACCTGGTACCAATGACTATGGGGTCTCCAGCTCCAGCTCTCAACTTTCCATAGAACTCCAGACCACCTGTTGAGCATCTCCACGATAATGTCCAATGGGAAACTAAAGTTTAACATGGCCTCAAACTGCTCTTCCTTCATCCTTCGGCCATCTTAGTAAAAGGTCTCACCATACACCTAGGTGCTTGAGCCAGAAACCAAGATGTCAGCCTTGATTTCACTCTCTTCATCCTCTACATTCAACCCCTCACCACGTCTCATTAACTCTGTCTCCAAAATATACCCCAATCCATCCAATTCCCTCTGTATCCACTGTTACTCTCCTAGTCTGGGCTTCGTCTACTGCTTGGACAACTGCAAAGTCTCCTTACTGGGCTCCCTGCTCCTACCCACGCCTTCCGCAAACCATTCTCCACACAGCAACCAGGGGACCTTTGTATCCAGACTCCTTACTGGTCTGCCCAGCCCTATGTCCCCTGGCCCCTGCCTGTTTCTCTAATCTCATCTGAGGCCACGGTCCCTGGCACCCACCATGCTCCCACCACACTGGCCTCCTTTCCCTTCCTCACACACTCCCGCGTCATTACCGCTGCACCATCTTGGCCCAGTTGGTCCTCTGACTGGGATGGCCTGGCCCCTGGTCTTTGCAGGGCTGGCTCCTCCTCGGCATTCGGCCTTGGTCTCAGTCAGTCTCAGGTCTTGCCGGACCTCTCCTTTAAAGTAGCCTCCCAGGCACCATCACATCGGCAGAGCCTCGTATCAACACCTGCGTTTCCCTGCTTGTTCATTCATGTTTATTTCACCTGCTCACCTGCCACCCCGACCAGGAGGGAAGCCCTGTCAGAGCAGGAGCCTCATTCGTCTTATTCACTGCTGCTCCCAGAACTGTGCCTGGCACAGAGCAGAGGCCTATTAGGTAGGAGCTGAATAAATGAATGAAAGAGACGCATTTGACAGGCAGGAATGTAAGAGATAATAGTGAGAGGAGGAGCAGGAGGAGCTAGCATTTGTCATCGTTGCATGTTACCTTCACAGCTGTCCTCTAACCACGGGCTTCCCAGCTTTGGCACTGCTGACAATTTGGACTAGATAATTCTTTGTTGTGAGGGGTTCCCCTGTGAATTGTAAAATACTTATCAGCTTTCCTGGCCTCTACCCACCAGATGCCAGTAACAGCGACCACCCACCAGTGGTGACTACCAGAAATATCTCCTAACGTTGCCAAATGTCCCCTGGGGGCAAAATCATCTCGGGTTGAAACCGTTGCTCTAAGGGTATCTCTCTAGAGGTATTGTACCTCTAAAGTATGGTTGTTGTCCCCATTTTACAGTGGAAGAAACTATGGCCCAAAGAGGTTAAGTAAATTGCTCAAGATCATAGACACTAACGTGTAGAAGAGGACCAGGGCCAGGGTGCGGGTACAGCAGGAACTGAAAGCAGCATCTCTGCATCTGCATCTACCCTGGGGCAGGGAATGATGCTTCACGGTGCAAGGCATCATGGGGGAGAATCTGGTCCTAGGCATCTCCCTTCACCCCAGCTGACATACACTGAGATGTCCACATTCCCAGCTGGCTTCTGCATCCAAAACCTTCAGTGCCCTCCTCATCCTGACCATGAACTTCACCAGGACTGGCCAACTCTCCCAACTCTCTTATGCCTCTCTAGGGCTATAGGAATCCTGCAGAAGCTGCCTAAGGGCTACCTTGTCTCCATGCTAATCTCAGACACAAGAAAGGTCATTCCACTGCTCCCTCCACCACACTGGGGCAAGTGGAAGCTCTATGATGCTGGTTCAGATCTGTTTCCCTAGATACATTTTGAAGCTATTTCTAATCTATAGTTCCCACGCCATGTCATGTTGGGCAATACATGCCCCAGTCTTCTCCCAAGGAATGAAACTCGATTTTCCTCTGTCGTTGACTTCCAGCCACTTTTGGGGTCTATCACTATCCCTCCCACAGGTCACAGGTGGCCTGGGAGGTGTGGGAGACCTGGGCTGAGCCCCTTCCCAGGACACACTGACTTTGTGGTCATTTGCTTCGTCTCTGAGCCCTCCTCCCCAAGTTGGGGAATCCTTATATTCTGGGAACATGAAAAAGGTCTGGTCAGTCACGTAATTTCCCAAAACTGTTGTCTATGACAGGGGTCGGCAAACTGTTTCTCTCAAGGGCCAGATAGTAAATGTTTTGAGCTCTGCGGGCCATGTGGTCTCTGCCGTGGCTGCTCGATTCCACCGTGGTAGCATGAAAGCAGCCGCAGGAAACGTGAGTGAATGAGCGTGGCTGTGTGCCAACACAACTCTACCTACAAAAACAGGTGGCAGGCCAGATTTGGCCTGCAGATTTGGGTCAGATTGGCTGGCCCCGGTCTGTGGTATAAATGTAACCTCAGTCATTGAGCACTTAGGCTTTGAAAGCTTACAAGACAAGTTCTTGCAACCCAAAAACCAAATGCAAGACATTCTCTTCCCTCACGCTGAGCTGCAATGGTGCTTCCCTTGGCAGGGAGCACAAAAGGCCCCGTTGAGAAGGGCTCAGAGGCATTTGGACGCAAAGGGGGGAGGTAACAATTGGGGTTGTCACAGTGTCTGGGGGGAGGGACATTGTTAGCTTTTAGTGACAGAGACTGGGGGACTGAATACCTTGGAATGTGTAAGACGGTCCCTCATAACAAATACTTGTCTCTCCCTAAACACCAGTAGGGTCCCAGGGAGAAACACTGTCATTGCTGCTGTCCACATGGGGGAAAGGCCAGAAGATAAGGGGAAACAGGGCAGGACACACGTTGGTAACACAGCAAAGTATGACCCCAGAGCAGAATAAACCTTGGGTGGCTTAGCTGGGTCCCCCCACAGCAAGGCCCCCGCGGCTCTGCAGTGACCTGCTGGTCTTTCTTCTCGTGAGTCCCCAGTGGCTGCCTGGCCCTGAGTCACCCGTGAGTGCTGAGAGACCCCAGGGCTTCTGAAGCATTTTCTCAGGATGATGGATATTATGCCCTCTGACCCCCCAAGTATGCCCGGCTGACCTTTGCTCTGTGTCTTCTCTTCCACCCGCTCAGCTAAGGGCACTTGTTTCCATGACGGTGCAGGAAGTTTACGTCAGAATCCATTAGCTGTATAAGTCACAGTGAGAAAACAAATTTCCTCTTAGCTCCAACTAACGTCTTGCTGGGGATTCATTCTGACGCTAACATGATTTCTTAATAAAATTCTGTCATGCCCCCGACCCGAGTGAAGTTGTCTAACGTCCCTTGGGAGCAGGGGGCAGGGCAAAACCCGAAGAGCTCCCCAGCCCACCCCTGCATTTGGGTGGAGTGTTGACCTGCTAAAGGCAGAGGCGCCACCCCACCTTCATCGCACACAGATGTCAGCCTGGCCCGGGGCTTCCTTGTGGGTGATGGCCCCACAGGTAAGGCACGATACAGACCTTCCCCAAGACCCTTTCTGGGTCAGGGTCTGTGCTGGGCCCAGGCATACCTGGGCGATTACGTCCAGCCCCCTCACCCTGAATTACTCACTGGCTAATGGGGGAGGCCAACAGATAAACAGTTACTCCCCAGGGCACAAATGCAATGGAAGAGAGGAAAAGAAAATTCTGTGGGGGGCCAGAGGCAGGAGAATTTTCCCAGCCTGGGGAGAGTCTAAAGGCTTTACAGAAAAGCAGCTTTTTATTGTTATTGTTCAAACTAAAATAATATTTGCTCATGGTGAGAAAATCAAACAGTGGAAAAGGATTTATAATAAAAAGTAACCATCCAAAGGAAGTAAGTCTTCAGTTGAATTTTGGACATTAAGTAAAAGTCAGCTGGGAAGAGATAGTGGTGGAGGTGAGGGTGTTCTAGGGGGAGGGTACGGTGTGGACAAACGTGTGGAGGCAAGAAAGAGGACGGGGTCTAGAGAATGAGGGTGATGGGTTGTGGCTGTTGGACCTTGTGATGTGAAGAAGGGAGTGGCGGGGGTGAGGCTGGAGGGGGCAGGGGGCAGATCTCACAGGCCTTCTGAGCTGTGCTAAAGAGCACGCACTGCATCCCGTGGGCAACGGGGAACCACGGAAGGCTTTAGGGCAGTGGTGCCCAGTTGGGGATGACTTTGCCCCCCGGGGACATTTGAGAATATCTGGAGACATTTTTGGCTGTCAAAACCGGGGGGTGGTTAGAGTGCAGTGCTGCTCACATCTAGTGGGCAGAGGCCAGGGATGCCACTAAACTTCTTACAATGTAAGGACAGCCCCCCACATGGAAGAATTTTCCTTTCCAAAATGTCAATAGGATCGAGGTTGAGAACCCTGGTTTAGGGCAGTGAGTCACTCGATCAGGGCAATTGCTCTGGTGGTCTCTCCAAATCCAACCAAAAGCATGCTGGCTCCTGAAGAGGAGGTCAGTCTTTAGAACCTGTTAGAACTGGAGTGTGTCTCTATCACTACCAGCCCATGGAAATGTGCGAAGAAGGGGTGTCTCACAGACCTGTGTTTAAGGCTTAGCTCTGTTTGGTCACGCTGGTCACCTGGTGCAGGAGATTTACCACCTCGCGGATCACAGCATCTCGTGTTAGGGAAGGGTGGGAACATCGAGCCCACAGAGAGTTCCTGGACGGTCTTGTTCGGAAGATAGTGAGAAACACGTGGCCACACTGATTTCTCTGTTTGCTCCAGAAACCAAGAGCTCAGTGTCTGATTGGGCATTTGACTTCAATAATGGGAAGGTCCTGTGACTTGAGTATCTGTGCATTCATTTTCTCTCTACCCTTGAACTCACACTCTGGTTCAGAATTTGGTCAATATAATTTATATCTTACCTGCTAGTGATGTTTTAAAATCAACTTTACTAAGATGTGGTTTACAAAATAAAACGCACCCATTTGCAGTGTACAGATGGATGAATTTTGACAAACTGATATATCAGCATATCCATCACTGTAATCAAGATATAGAGCCTTTCCATCACTCCAGAGAGCTCTTTTGTGCCTTTTGCAGTCAATCTCCCTCCCTTCCCGGCCCCAGGCAACCCTGCTCTGCTTTGTGTCACTAGAGACGATTTTGCCCTGTGGAGTCATCCAGTACGTGCTCCTCTGTGTCTGGCTGCTTTCGGCACACTGTTCCTGAGATGCGTCCGTGCGGCTGTGTGTATCAACAGTTCGTTCCTTTTCATTTGTGAGTGGCATTTCTCTGCACGGATGTACCACGGTCTGTTTATGCAGTCACCTCTTGATGGGCATTTGGCTTGTTTGCATTTTTGTTGTTGTTATAAATAAAGCTGCTCTGGACATTCATGTACTGCTTACAATATTTCAATAGTTTCCCATCACACCTAGAATCAAATTTACGTTCCCTTCCGTGCCCTCCGAAGTCCCCTCTGCGATCTGGATTCTGCCACCTGTCTGAACTCATTTCCCCCGCTCTTCTCCTCGCTCACGGTTCCCCATCCACACTGGCTTCTTTCCGTCCCTCAAATAAGCAAGAATTGCCAAAGAGACACCACCACCCTCACCATAATCCTGCTGGCTCCAAACCAGCTGAGTGCAACTGGCTGCCAGCCTGGGATGTGCATTAACCTTCTGGAATCATTAAATCAAACTGATACTTGAATCCTAATCTCTAGTGAAGCATTTTATTTATTTTAATCCCCTAAGCACTTCAGCTGACTTTTCCTCTGGGCCTGCCATTCTGGGAGAGCTCAGAGAGCCCACCCTGATCCTTTCTGATTGAAATTCCCCAAAGCCCAAGGGGCAAGGGTGTTTCTAATGATTTGCTCAATCATGTGACAAGTCATTTTTTAACCCCACAGTGTTAAGAGTGGGTGGAAAAGTTAAGGTTCTCAGCTTTTGCTTAGATTACGGACTTAGTAAATGTCTTAAGCACCTACGGCATCTTGAGTGATTTCACACGTTATCAAATTTAATCCTCAAAATACCCCTGTGAGATTGGGGTGTATTCTTTTCTGGAGGGGAAACAGAGTATCTGCAAGATGCAGTGTGCTGGGCCAGGAAGTTCTATATGACAGTCTGCCTTTGTTGTTCATTTTGAAATGTTTGTCTTAGTAAATCCCAAATGTGCCTTCTGGTTTCCAACAATGGCAAACTAAATTCTTTGGATTAATCCTCCCACCGAGAAGAATGAAAAATACTTCAAGATGTCTGAAAAACACGTCGTCCTTGAAACATTGATGGGCTCAAGAGACAATGGGGTTGTCTTTTCTCGCAGGCTAACTATAACAAGAGAGGTAGGGGGATTTAAAAGCACCAGTCACTTACCCCTGAGAGCACCCGTCATTTCCCCAGACTTGGGATCCTATAAAGTGGTTGTAAAGGAGAAGGGGTCAGAAACCAACGACTGAAGTGTGTGTACTTAGAGGACATCTTCCCCATGCTGAAATGAGTCTCAGAAAGGTTCTTCTCTCAGAGAAGGAAAACCAGACCTAAGCTCACACTCCTCCACTAGAGTGGAATTCAGAGAAGACGACTCTGGCACTGAACAAAGCAGGAGGGAAGAAAATGGAAGAGGGGAAACGATCCTGAGAAACTGGTTGTAGACCAGCTCTCTTATGGATTTACATCCTGGAAAGGCATAGGTGGGGTGGGCTCAGGAACTTTGAGCTGTGAACTTGGCATGAGTCAGTCCTGACTGGTGGTGCCCCAGGAAGCTGGAATAAGCAAAGGCAAGTCTCCTAGGACACTGGGAACTCTCCACAAATATTTGTTCAAGGACAATAAACAATAAGCTGTCAAAGACAACCAGGCACACATGGGAACAAGATCTATGAATGAGAACCAAGAGACTATGGAAATGGACCTGCACAGAATTTAGATTTTAAAGCAACAATGTTTACTAAGTTTAAAGATATAAATGATAAACTTAAAAATAACTTCGGGGGGGCCAGCCTGGCGGTGTAGTGGTTAAGTCTATGAGCTCCGGTTTGGTGGCCCAGGGTTCGCAGGTTCGGATCCAGGGCACAAACCTATGCACTGCTTATCAAGCCATGCTGTGGCAGGCATCCCATGTATAAAGTGGAGGAAGATGAACATGGGTGTTAGCTCAGGGCCAATCTTCCTCAGCAAAAAAGAGGAGGATTGGCAACAGATGTTAGCTCAGGGCTAATCTTCCTCACACACACGAAAAATAACAATAACTTCAGGGAACAGAAAGCAATAAAAAATAATGTAGAAAATGTAAAAACAAAAATAAATATAACTTCTACAAGTTAAAAAAAAGTACAGTAACTGGTTATCAGAAGGGAAGGGGGTAGGGGAAGCGCAAAAGGGCACATGTGTACAATGATGACAGAAACTAGACTTTTGATGATGAACATGATGCAGTCTATACAAAAGTCGAAATAGAATGATGTACACCTGAAATTTATGTAATGTAACCCAACGTGACCTCAATAAAAAAATACAGTAACTGGAAATTAATACTCATGGGGCATTTTGGCAACAGATTGGACACAGCAGAAGAGAGAACTAGAGAAGAAATTATCTAAAACATAGCATGGAAAATAAAAAAATGGATAAGACAGAAGAGAGGGTAATAAATAAGGAGAATACATTGGGAAGTTCATGCATTTGTTCAGAGGTTCAGAAGAAGAGGAGAGAGACAAAACGGCAGAGGCAATACATGAAGAGATAATGGGTAGGAATTTTCCAGAACTGATAAAAATCACCTATGCACAGATTTGAGAAGCCTAGAAAATCCCAAGCAAAATATATTAAAAACAAATTTACATCTGGTCATTGTAATGAATCTTCCCAAAAGCAGAATCAAAGAGAAAAATCTTAAAGGCAGCCAGAGAAAAATGACAAATGATCGTTCAAGGAACAAGGAATACTCTTACAGCTGACTTCTCAGCAGCAAAAATGGAAACCAAAAACCAGTGGAACCATATATTTAAATATGCTTAAATAAAGTAACTGCCAGTCTAGATTTATAAGCTCAGCAAAAGTAAAAGGTAAAAACAAAAACAAAGAAAGAGAGAGAGAGATCTGGTCACCAGCAGAACATCACTGAAGGAAATTCTAAAAGATTCACTACCTCAGGCACAAAGTCACCCCAGATGGAAGGTCTGAGACACAAGTGATCCAAAAATAACAGCAAAAAGGAAGATAAAAAGAGAACAGAAGGGAAGTAGAAATCTCAAAGTAAGATGATATAAAATATCCAAGGAACTGTATTTTATAGACTCTAAGAGGAATTAATTGTAAGAAGCATCATTATTTTATGTACCTTTAATAAAAAAAAAAAACATTGCCCCTTTAAAACTGTTACAATGCTTTCTTAACACTTAGAATTTTTATTTTATATGTTAAAAGAGCTTTCTCAGATTTCTATTTATCACACATCACTCTTGTGCATGCAGAAGGACATCATAAGTTAAATAAATGGGTTAAGATATTTCCAAAGCTTCTTTGCATTCAGAATCTAGCTTTACTGGGGCCGGCCCCGCGGCTTAGTGGTTAAGTGCGGGTGCTCCACTACTGGCCACCTGGGTTCAGATCCCGGGGGTGCACCGTCGCACCGCTTCTCCAGCCATGCTGAGTCCACGTCCCACATGCAGCAACTGGAGGGATGTGCAACTATGACATAAACTATCTACTGGGGCTTTGGGGGGCAAAAAAAAGGAGGAGGATTGGCAATAGACGTTAGGTCAGAGCTGGTCTTCCTCAGCAAAAAGAGGAGGATTAGCATGGATGCTGGCTCAGGGATGATCCTCCTCACAAAATAAATAAATAAATAAAGAATCTAGCTTTTCTAATCTGTCTCTCTTTCTTTTTTTACTCAGAGTTGTAGATGACTGTGTTTTTTCATTACAACATCAAACTCTGTGCCATTAACAGCTTGGGTGACGTAGCATTTCATAAAAGAGGCCTCCACCATCGTCTCAGAGATTTTCTTCAGATCTACTGTCCCCCACTCTAAAGATGTGAATGTGCGTGTGTGGGCAATGATGGCTGCAACACCACTGCTGCTTGGCCAATAGTGAATTCGTATGAACTTCAGAGATGTCCAGATGTGGGAAAATGTGCATCTGAAAACCAGTGAAATATATTTAGTTATATTAAATACAAACTGACTAAATACTTGAGTCAAAAGACAAAGGTTGCAAATTTAAACATATATATTTAAAAAATTCCACAAAATCTATCTATATACTATTTATAAGTGATACATATAGTCAGTTCTCATTGTTTGCAGTAGTCATGTTCTATAAAGCCACTATGAACACTGAATTAGTGAATACTGAACCATAACTCCTAGGGGAATTATAGTCTCACAGAGGTTACAATCTTAAATCCTAAAAACTAGTTCTGGTAGATTCTGTTTTCTTTTTTTACGGAAGAGAAAATGAGGTTCAGAAGTGTGAATGACTTGCCTGAGGCTGCTCCACCAACGGGTGCCAGAGTTGGGATTCAAACTTCATCCCACTGGCCCCAGAGCCAGAACTTTTGCACAGCACTGCACCAGCCCTACGGTCTCCATCCTCTGGTCATCTCTGAGTGAGGCTGATTTCCATTCATCAGAGAAAAACAAGACGGCAGAGAGCATTGCCTTGTTCAACCTCAGCTGGGAACGTGCACATCAAGTGATTCAAATTTTTAGCTGCTCAGCACGTGTCCACAAATGACTTTGGATGTGCCACGAGTACTGGTAACTGTGAGAGCTGTATTTCCAAGAGCTGCAGGTGCAAGCCCTGCAGTTTGCCGGTTAGTCACAGTTCAGGGGCAGGGGAAGCAGCAATAAGAAAGGAGGAGGAGAGGAGAGAAAAAGGAGAGAAAAAAGGGAAAGGAGGCAAGGGGGAGCCCTCTCTGGTGTCTAAGTTAGTCCTTCTACAAGGACACCAGACTCTCTTGTGGGCTGCACACTGGACATATGAGCAAAGAGGCGATGCCTTCATCTGAGATGCCGGCTATGGGGTTCGGATCCTCAGGCTGCTTGTGACCGCTTCTCCACGGTGTGAGGACATCCTGTCTAAGGATGAAGCTGGGTTGCGGCAAGTGGAGGAACGAACAGGCAAGAGTCCTGTTTTTGATATCTGGATCCAATTGTGCATGAAGCGAGGCCATACTTGGATTTTTCCATCACGTGAGGCATTGGCTCACCAGTTCAAGTGGGTTGAATACATTTCTCTCAATTGCAACTGAAAGAGTCTTAGTAATAGAATATATCTTGTCAAATTTGGCTCCAACCATCAGACCTCTGAGGTGGATGTTTTTATCCCCATTTTAAAGATGAGAATATTGGTCACCCAGTTGGTACTTGATGGGGCTAGGATTCAAACTGAGTTTTGAATCAAATTGACTCCAAATTATGTGTGAGGGTCTTAACTGCTTTCCAGGATTTTTATTTTTTTAACTTCTTTCGGGGTTCACTGGAGACAGAGAAGCTTAAATTCCAGGAGAGTGATTGGAGCTCTCTCTTCTGGGTAGGAGGACCCAACACTGAAGCAGGAGCAAAGCCTTATTTAGCAGCGGGACAGGTGGACATCCTGGACTGGAGAGATGGAACCAGAAGCAGGTGGGCTGCCCCAGGCCCTGCCAGCCCCTAGGCTCAGCCAATCAGAATGCAACTCCAGGGAGTCCATACTTGCACCTACCAAGAAAAGGTCTCAAAGGAGCTGATGCTGGTGGACGATGGCGGAGAGAGGGGCCAGGGGCCACATGGGCCATGTGCAAACCGCTGTTGAGAGCTGCAGATACCACATGAACTCACGAGGGCCTGTTGGTAGAGAAAAGAGAACAGGACAGATACACAGAGAGACAGAGATGTATCAGGACATGGAGGCCCAGTGCAGCCCAAGAGAGAAGCCGGTCCCTTGGATTGTGTCACCTTCTGCCAGCTTTCCAATTCCAGCTTCTCTTAAGGAAATATTCTACACGGGGTCTGAGCCTTCAGATGTCACAATGGGGACTCAGGGAATGAAGCAGGACCAAAGGATAACACTGGTGTCTGTTGTGCCTAGGCATTCCAAGGCCCAGAACTCGGGCTGCAAATCTGCATCCAACAGAGAACAAGTGACTTGGCCTGTTAGAGCTCTGCTTTAGTCACTCTGGGTCAGCATCAGGAATACTCGTTTTTATGTTTCCATGGAGACCAGAGATTATCCTACCCCATATCCCACCTTCCCTCTCGGCTATTCCCTCCATCAGGATGCCCACTTGCTAATTTTGGCTGTGGCTCGGCTGCACTGCCACACCCCCTCTGGTGCGAACTCCCCATAAGCAGAAAGCTGCCTCAGCTCCAGGACCCTGGCCCTCTCGCACAGTTGAAGCCTCTCAGGCTCAGGCTGAGGCCTGGGCAGAGTGTGTGAGAGCTGGGCATTGCTCAGCCCTGCACTGGAATGGAGGATAGGGGAGGGGAACTCTGGGTGCCCTGATATTTTGGACTCATAATAGAAAATATTATTTAACTTTGCCTTGTTCTAACCTACAAGGGTCTCTGAAAATTTTCATTGCCTAGAGAAACATTCCAAGCATTTTGCAAAGTTCTTTGAAAATACGATGGGATTTAATCTTCACAGGACACCTTGTGAGATGGGGCTTTATCTCCATTTTTCAGGTGAGAAAATGGAGGCTCTGAGAAGCAAGGCCATTTTGCCCAAATTCTCACAAGAAGTAGATGGAATGCACAGAGATTGGTGACCAAATGGTCTGGCCTGGTGAACACTATCTTTCCATGTGCAGTCCATGTGCGTCCTGCATCTCACACCCATAAACACGTCCTGCGTCTAATGTCGTGAAATACGCAATGCCCAGCAGAGCCGAAGTGAAGCAGAACTTCAGAAACGTTAGTGGAGCTTCCCTGACATTCTGAACTAGTGGTCATAACTCCACTGCTAATTAGCCAGGTAACCTTTGAACATTCCTTCCCACTCTCTGGGTGATACACAAAGTGACCTAAGAAATTCAGAAAGTAAGAAATAAGTCGGCCCTATCCATCTAGGCCAGGATCTGGGCTTCTTTATGCAATTTCCCCAACAAGTCAGGGACCCACTGACTATGTTCTTCATTTATTTGTTGTTCTTCATTTTACAAAAATTTTCATTCGTTTGATTATTAATCCAAGCAACATCCTTTGGGCGATCACTCTTGTGTCAAGTCCTGTGCTGAGCACCTGAATCACCAAGATGACTTTGTCACGGTCCCTGTCCTCAAAGAGCTGGTATTATGGTGAGCAGGAAGCTAGACTTGAGAAATAATTAAAATCCATGCTAAGAAATGCTGTGCAGCAATTACAAAGAATGAGATAGAACTATACAAAATAAGATGAAAATACTTCAAGGATCGGTGTTGAGCAACAGGGATTTCTGACAATATTATTCATGGTACAATCCTGTCTCCTAGAATGGAGGTCAGCAAAAGACCCACAGGCCAAATCCAGGCCCAGCCCCATGAGCTAATAGTGGTTTTTACATACTTGAAGGATTGTATAAAAAACAAAGATGAATATGTCCTAGAGACCCTATGTGGTCTAAAGTCTAAAATTTTTACTATCTGGCCCTTTACAGAAAGTTTCCCGAGCCCTGTTCTGCAACAATGCCTGATATAGTTTAAGTAATCAGTAAATATTGTTTGAATAAGTAAGTAAATATATACCGTATGAAAGTGCATGCACAAAATTATCTCTCTTACATGGGTGCACGTAAATAGAAACTGTATAGAAAAAGGTCTGGAAGGATGCACACCAAACTGTTGAGGTCGGTTTTCTCTGAAGAGCAGAGAAGAAAAGGATTACGGCAGTGATCAAATGAATGTAGCCTTATCTGTAATGTGGAATTACATTTTATAATGAGATTGCATTCATGTTTTACCTATATACTTAAAAAGTAATACAATGCTTTTTTTTTTTTTAATATACCTCCATTTTAATAAAGTTTATATCAGTGGAGAATGAGGGCTGGACATCTGTCCAAGTTACTGACCTGCTTTGATTCTCAGTTTTTTCATCTATAAAATGATGATAAATGATAGTGCATCCTCATGATAATTGAATGAGATGATGTAGGGAAAATGCCCAGCACGTAATCAGCACTCAGTATTTGCTAGTTGTGGTTATCAGTCTCAAAAGAACTGCTCTCCATCCTGAGTGCCTTGTCTTGGTTAATGACATCATTACCCGTCTACCCAAGAGAGTGCTCTGGTAAGCACCTGTCTCTCGCTTACTGTCCCAAATCACGCAATCGATCAGCAAGTCCTACATCTTCTCCTTTAGAGAAATTTGTCATCCAAATATTGCAATGACTTTGTCACTGGTTTCCCCTGCTCTGCCCTCTTCCTTTTCCAATTCTTCTTTCCCAGTAGACAAAATGGCCACCCTGCCCTGCTCACAGGCCTCCAGCAGCCTCTGCTCCTACAGCATAAGGGCCAAACTCTGAGTGTGGTATTCAAAGCTCTTCCATAATCCAGTCCCCCACTCCCCACCGCACTCTTTGCACAGGTCTCTCTGCTCTTTCAGAAATGCTTCTAGATGCTTACACAGCTGTATCTTCTCTCTGGCATGCCCTTCTCCACTCTCCTTCCTTCCCAAATATCAATTTATACTTCAAATACCATCTTCTTGAGAATGTCTCCCTCAAATCCATCCATCCATCAATCTGTCTATCTATCCAACCCTCCATCCATCCATCCATCCACCCACCCACCCACTCATCTATTCATCTATCCTTTCACTCATCCATCCATGCACCCATACACTCATCCTTCCATCCATCCATCCATTCATCCATCCATCCACCCACCCACTCATCTATCCATCTATCCTTTCACTCATCCATCCATCCACCCATACACTCATCCTTCCATCCATCCATCCATTCATCCATCCATCCACCCACCCACTCATCTATCCATCTATCCTTTCACTCATCCATCCATCCACCCATCCACACATCTATCCATCCATCCATCCATCCACAAATGTTCACTGAAGACCTGCTATATCCTAGGGATTCCAACAGACTCTGGAAGTGCAGAGATTATCAACATGAACACACACCCTGCTCTCTAGTGCAGTAGACTTTAAAAGGAAGAGAGTGTAGTCTCTCCAGGGATGTCCAGGCCTTTTTCATGTCTACTTCGTATGTGTGTGTTTTAAAGTATAAAATATGATAGTGCAGTGGTACCATCATACAATGTGTGAAGTAAAAAACATACAATGAAGGAAGTGCTCATTTTTTTGTTTTTGTTTATTTAACTAATAGTGCTGTATGATCAAAATATTCAGAGAGCACTGGGCGAATTCAGGAGTCTTCAGGAAGCTGGTCAGCCTACCTAGAGCCTGACCTATGTACATTTCTCTATTAAAGCATTTATAATGTCTTATGATGATCTGTGCAGTGTCATGATGAAGAAATCAGGTTCTGGAGCCAGAAGGACTGGGTTCGTATTCTAGCTCTGCTGCTTACTCTCTGAGTGACCAAGGTTTCTAGCCTCTTGGGTCCCAGTTGTGTGAATTCCACAAGTTAATGCAGGAAAAGCCCTTAGAAGACAACCTATCGGATTCCTTCTACACATTCTCCCCATCAGCCGCACCAGGCTGAGACCCTGTCTCCTCAGAGTTAGTACAGGGCTCTCTCACCTAGTAGATATGCACAAGAAAGGGTGCTGATGAAATCTCATAGCTAGAGGTGGATTTAGGAGATTTCCCCCCAACAAATACCAAAGGCCTCATCAGCAAATGGAAGGGAGCCACACTCAGGAACTGTTCCCCCTGTTCAAACCCAGAGACACATATGGTGCAGGAAAGCAATTTCATCCCATCTCAGGTGTTAATTACAAGCTTCTAGCAACCAAAAGGTCTGAAACAACACCAAGGAGAAGAAATTACACTATTTTAAGCAATATTTTGACAGCTATATTAATAGACAATAAATTTCTTACCAGCCACCAGCTGAACACCACTTGCCACCAAACAGATCAGCCTTCAGTTCTGCAAGGATAGGGGAGAGCAGAGATGGGGAAATTGTCCCTTTTCAGTAAAAATCCTGAAGAATAGGGTCACTGACTTTATAATGGTCTCAGCCATGCCTTCTGCTCATTGCCCTGGAAATCATACCTCCTTTTGCATTTCAACCTGCAAAATCATTCAAGAGGCACAAAATGGTGAGAAAGCCTAAGAACCAGCTGGACCTACTGCCTTTCAGGTTCTCACTGTCAAGCAAAATAACTGCACCAGAAACACGACACTTGGAGACGTGAGGACCAGGTGGAACATGAATAACTTGGCCACTTATTCTTTTTCTGGTTATTACTTATGGGGCCTGTGCTTGTGCTGCTGCTAACTGTGGGATTCCAGATGGACACAGGGAGCCTGTTCACATTCATAAATGAAGATGCTCATCCTTTAATCACCAGTTCCTGGGTTCGGAGAGCCCCAGGTGCCAACACTCGTTGGTACAGGGCAAGCATTACACCCCCACAGATGGGCGATTGTGGGGGGGTGAGCCAGGCCAAGGGGTTTCACCTGCACCCCCCCGAATGACGTCAACCCACCTCCACTCAATGAAATGAACAGTTATTTTTCAATGTTCAGATACAGCCATTTTATCAATGAGAATGGGAAGAGAGCAAAGAAGAGAGGAAAAATGGGGGAAGAAAGAAAAGAAGGGAGGGAGGGAGGGAAGAAGGTGAAGAGGAAGTAGTTTATCAAGATATAATATCCAAAGAACAAAAAGGTAGTGCCCATGTTGATTGTATAACCAGTAGTAGATGTTAATACTTGCCAATGGCACATCTGTGACAAGATGATTTTTCTGGTCTATACAAATAAAATGTATTTTCAGAGCAACACAACGTGACAGTCAAGAGCTCTGGCTGGGTGGTCAGGCAGCCTGATTTGACTGTTGTCCTCACTGCTCATGAGCTGAAATAAGCGAATTCACTTCTCTGCACCTCTGAGATTGTAATCATACTGAACTCAAGGTGGCGTTTGAAGAATAAATAAAATTAATGCACTTTCTGGGCTTAGCGCGTTGGTACCTAGTGCCTGGCACATGGTAAACGCATGATAAATAGTTTTAAACAGAAAGAGCTCCCGTCGGTCAAGGGGACCCATTACTAATGAGCCAGCTCTGTGGATTTCGGAGCTGACAAGTGTGTTTTCAAGGGCAGGAGCCCTTTGGGAGCGAGGGTCCCCTGGTGTTGGACCCCCTGAAAGTGCACGGCAGGGGAGGAGGGTGCGCTGAAAGGGCTTCTCCGTGGAGGCTCAGGGCCCCTCTGCCTCCAGATCATAAAAGCCCCGATGAGCTGTCCCATCTACCCACGGTCACACGCAAACGGAAGTTCCGGAGAAAACAACCACTTAGACTTTTGGGAACTGCCAAAAACCTCATTTTGTGCTCATCAATCCGAGTCAAGATTCCTCTGGCAAGTGACAGTTCTGGCTCTAATAAATCCCCTTGCCCACAAGTCGAGGGCTGCAGGAGGTGTTGCTCGGAGGAGGCTGACCCTCAAGCCCTTGGCCATACTTCCTCCATCCCGGCCGTGCTCCAAGGCCTTTCGTATTGGAGAGATGACTGGCTGACTGCTCTGATACCTTCTCTGTCTCGACCAGGGAGTCCAGAGCGTCTCCTTTTCTCTATGATTCCTATTATGTGAACGTAGATTCAGAGCTGCTAGTTCACGTGTTACATGATCTCATTCGAAGGCTTTCTCCTTTCATTTGGGGGGTAAAAAGTCTCAAAATGCTTTAGGTTGTACACTCTGATGCAGTTTAAAGGCTGTGTCTTCCTAGGAAAGAACCCCTCCACATCTCACCCTGCCTTGGGCTGCCCTGGCTGCCAGTAGACGAGGTTCGGAACCAGCTCCGGCCTGTCCGCTGCCTCTGGGAAAGCACATCAGGTGCTAGGCATATGAAAGGGAAACCATTTCCAGAAGACCATGAATCTCACTTCCCTCTGGTTTAAAGACCAAATGTGCCCCCAACCTCTAAGCAGCTTGCTCAGTGCAAGAATCAAGCATTAGGGCCCAATTTCTCTTCCTTTTCCTCCCTCCCCAAACATGCCTGCCTTACTTTGTTCCTGCTGTTCCCATGCCCTTTCCTGCCTTCTCTGCCCGGAAACCTGTGTTCATCCAACAGGGACCAGCTCAGAGGACACCTGGTGCTTCTCCTGTTCCCCTGGGGAGGAGTAATCTTCCCTTGTCTCTGCTCCCACTGCACTGCGTACATCCACCCACTTCCAGGTTTCTTAGCAGGGGCAAGAATGCCACCCTACCACACCTACCCCATTACAGGGCCGTTGGGGGTTGTCATAATGATTGGTATGTAGTGGGTGGGGAGCCAGAGTGCTAACCGTCCTCTATCACCCAGCAGAGTCACTTTCAGTGATGACTTGTCCCACCCCAAATGCCTTAGCAACCCCTTGAGATACACAAGAATATTCTCTGTGCCACAAGTTTATGCTGATTCCTCTAGTTCAGTGCCGTGCGGTAGAAATAGAATGTGAGCACATAAGTCATTTTAAATGTTCTGCAAGTCACATTTAAAAAAGTGAAATTAATTTGAATAAAATAAGTTTATTTAACCCAATATATATTTAAAATACTATGATTTCAACGTGGGGCACTCGCCACATTTCAAGGGCTCAATAGCCACATGGAGCTAGTGGTTGTCACACTGGATGGCGGGCACAGCTCTAGTTTATTAATTGTGAGTTCAATTTTTCTCTCTCCACACACACACACACACACACACACACACACACACACACATAGGGTATCTGCAAAGGCTTCTCTCTCCGTTTTGATCAAACTAAAGTCTCCTTGAATCTGGGCACCCCGCCCCATCCCACAATCTGTGGAAGCCCAAGATCTCTGGAATTTCCGGTCTTCTGTCCTTGTGCTGCCTCTGCCCACAGGCTCCCACTCGCTCACATGTAGCTGCCATACAGCATGACCCAGGCATAAGACTCATCATCTTCCTTAAATGTCACCAAAAATGTGTTCCACATTCCAGGGCACAACAGACTTCATATTTGGGGATGGAGAGGGAGTCTAACACGACCAACGCCAGCCTGCTCTAATGGGGTCTTGGTGTTACTGTTCCCAAAATGCCCTCCAGCTACCTCTGCCCTGCCCCAATCTGGAGATTTTGCTGCCGCCTCGCCTCCTGGTCGCAGCCACTTCCCACCTTGCTGGCTCCCCCTTTTCTCTCTCCTCATGTCTCCAGCTCCACTTTTTCCATGCAATCCATTTCTCTGCAAAGCGACAGGTAAAATCATCTCTTTGCCTCAAATCTCAGCAGCAGCTGAGATGCCGGAGCTGCCACCCAGGACCTCACGTCAGAGCCTTGACGTTTGCCAGAGCATTTTTCTAATGGCCAGACTCTCCCTAACATGATTGCTGGTGCCAGTTGACAAAATTTTACACAGGTATCTCGGCTTTACCTTATTATTATTTTTTTCACATCATCATCATCGTCATTATCATTATAATACATTACAGAGGGAAGCAGCACTCCATGACGGGTGGGACGCAGGTTCTGTAACCAGACAGGAGTGGGTTAGAATCCCAGCTCTGCCACTTACTAACTGTGTGACCTGGGGTGAGGGTCTTAATCTCCCTAAGCCTCAGATGAGTCAGATGGTGGCAATAACAGTTCCTACCTCGTCAAGCGGGTATAAAAATTAATCCATACATGTGAACCCTCAGCACAGATCCTGGGAGAGTCAAGTGGTCGATAAATGGTGGCTGGTGTCATCATCACCACACACGTGCTCCCGTCCAGCTGCAGCTCGCTGGCCTGAGTCCAAGTTTATAACGTGAATGTGTGAACCTGCAGCTGTTCACACACGGCAGGGCCCTCCTGGGGTTTCCGTTGCACTTTTTAGCATCTGCTTCATTGATACTAAAATTAAGCATTTATTCATCTTGTCCTCTCAATGATTCTGTACCCTCTTTAATGGCAGGGACTCATCTTAGTCATCTCAACTTAGGGGTCTGGCATCCTATAAATACTCAGTAGATGTTGACTGAATCAAATTGTTTGTCCTGAAAGCATGGGAGTGCGACCCATCAGATCTCTGAGTGGTTAGTTCTCTCTGAAGCACAAGGAGGATGGGGGAGATGGGAAGGATGATGGGGTGCTCTGATGTGGTAGCTCTCACTCCAAGGCATTGCCTCCATAGGCATTGCTGCGGTAACACAGCAGCTCTCTGAGGATGCCATCAATGTTTTCTGGAAAAATTGCCATGGCTAGACGGAACTCCAGTGGGTAGCTGCATAATATATATGGTCTTTGAATGAATGGATGAGTGCATGGATGAATGAGGGAACATATCACTCATTTTGTCACACGGTGCTCCTTATATAAAGGCCCTCCTGAAAAATTCTTCCTAGAGCTCAGGGCCAGGAAAAGCTTGTTTCTGCTGCTGTACTAGAAGTTTCTTTTTCACTGGCATCCTGCCTTTTTAAGAGCCAGCCCCTCACCACCAGCCGGGCCCGGAGGACAGCCACGCAGTTGAGGGCATTCACTAATGCCCTCAGCTCATCCTCACTCTCCTGTCTCTGCTGGTGCCACATGGACTCCACAGCTGTCCATCACCCAGCGCTTTAGTGGCGTCCGGTCCTGCAGTGGACTGGGGATCCTGCAGTGGACTGGGGATCCTGCAGTGGACCAGGACATCCCACACTTGGCCTTTTCAGCTGTCTGCCCTCTGCTGGGTTTGCTGGCTGGTTTACCACTCACTCTGCCTCTCTGGAACATGATTCCTTAGCCTGACTTCTCTCTTTTTGTGATCTTACTCATTTTGCTGTTCACAATGCCTAAGATCCACTTCCATGAAAAACCCTGTAAAGTCACAGGCTAGGGTCCTGGGCTCTGTCTCCTTCCCCTCATTACCTTAAAGTGCCCAGCTGGACCCTTCCTACTACTAGACAATGAGAACTGTGTAACCCACTATGTTTCCCTCTTCTTCTTGGCTGCCAGGGAACTCAGAGCTATGTTTTATGCTCCATAGTTTTATTCAGCCTAGGTTTTTAGGTACAGTCCTTTTGTTCCCCTTTATTCCTTGGTTCTTTTAACTTTTAACTTAGAATTTTCGTTTTTGTATGTTCACTTATTTAAAAAAAAAATTATTCTAAAAACAACTTCCAGTTTCCCTGAGCCTCTTTAAAATTCTACACCCATCCCATAGGACTTCTCCAGGGAAAAGGGAAAGGAAACCCCAGGCTAGGCTTAGTATTGACAGATGTGGCCGCCAAACTGCCTCACCGCCCCCTCCTGATTTGAGCCTCGTTTGCCTAAATCCTTTGCAGCCTGGTGGGCCAGTTCCAGCCCCTTTTCAGCCTCTCTGGCTCCAAACACCCACTGACCGCCGAGCCCGGCTCCAGGCCTTGGTTATTGATCTCGTCTCCCTTCCTCGGCTCGCTGCCTCCTGATGGCCTCCTGCCTCAGGAGCTCCAACCCTGAGCCCGGGGGGGCAGCCCCCGTCTGAGCACGATGTGCGTGAGGCCCTGGCAGATGTAAGGGCAGGGTCTGTCCTCCTCTGTGGCCCTGCGGGAGTTCCTGTGGTTTTCCCAATTTTGGTTAGCTGTATTTTCAGCTGAGGAAGAAGAGCTAACGTTTCTTGTCCCCGTCTCTCTGTAAGGCATGACCCTTCGCACCTTGCGCTCCTTCTTTTATTGAACCCATCGATGAAGGCGAAGCCATTCTATTCTCCACTTGAGAGATGAGAACACTAAGGCGCACACACTTCCATCTGCAACCACGACATGAGCTCCGGGAGAGCAGGACCCTGGTTGACCCTTTGTGTCCCTCTCAGCATCTGTCACAGGGCCCGGCACAGAATTTCAATATGTAATTTCTGATTTATCGATCTATCGATCAACAGAATGAAACACGCATTCCCCAAAGCAAATCATAACCCCTCCCCAGTGGGGTGAATTAGGTCAGGGAGCTCTGAACCCCAGCTGAGTCTCTTTCTGCCTGGGGCCACCCCAGCCGGCAGGACTGCTGGTCTCGTCGGCACTGCCAGAGAGGTGCGTGATGGGGGTCAGCCGGGGCACAGCCCTGTGGGGACGGGGGACAGAGTCTTGCTGGGATGCAGCCTCCCTCTGGCATGGGTCTTAGCGCACTCTGTCATAATTTTCTTTTTTTCTCTCTGTTCTCTCCAGGAAATCATGAGGGTCTTAGCAGACTGTCATAGAGTAGAAGTCAATGAGAAAAAGGAAGGAAGAAAGGAGGGAGGGAGGGAAAGAGGGAGGGGACAGGTAGGTGGTTGTGTGAGTTATGAGGTAGCTCACATATCAGGCTCCAACACCTTGGCTTTAAAAGTATAATCATTACTTGATGAGAATGAGGAGCAAGAATCCTGGGGCAGACGAGCCTGTGGAACCTTCAGGAAAGGAGAATTAAGAAAGCCAAAGCCAGGCTGGGGGAGGCAGGCCTGCAAAGACCAGCCTGAGGACCCCACCATTCCTCCAGGGTACTGCCCCAAAGCCACGGTTAGTCCTCAGCTCCAGAACCCAGTCTCTGCTGAGAGACACGCCCATTTTTCACACTGCTGCTTTACATCCCTCTTATATTTGGAGCTAACTCCAACGAAAAGCACTGCCAGCAGCTGAAAACTTAAAACAAAGGGTCCACACAAAAGAATCTCATTCCCCCTCCCTTTCATTTATTTGAAACAATTTTCCTCTCTGCAGTCCTGGAGGTTCCTGCATAAATTATTCTGCAAGACCAGCCTGCAGTTAGCATGCTTGCCTGACTGCCTTTCCTCCCGCTGCAAATCTGCCAGTTAAGCTTTAAGCATCTTGAAAACGTATTGTCTGGAATGAAACAACCAATTATGCTTTCAGGTTTTGTGGCATAATATCGCAGAAACCAGCAATTACAGAATCAGAGTGGCATCAAATGGGGGTAGAAGGGAGTTAGCATGGCTTATTCTTTAAATAGCAGTTACATGAACTCATAATAAATAGGTATTAAGTGTTAAATGTATGATAAGTAATTCTTGACAATGCAATTATCCAAACAGAAGAGGGAAAAGTGGCAAAATGGCATTGTCAAACTCTTTTGTGCACAGCGTGCTCAGTTAGACAGAGATGTGGTGGGAACTTGTCTTTGTTCCAGCCGGCAGTGGAGGCGAGAGTACAGATGTGGGCACCGAAGGGAATTCAGCTGGCTCCTAAGAGACAGCAAGTTTTCAAAAGAGCAAAGCCTTTTCCATTGGGGCACAATGTGGCTGACCAGGAAATTCCATGACAAGGAGCTCTGCATAATGCATAGCAGTTAATCAAACACACACTTAGGGATTCCCTGCTATGAAATAACTTGCATGTAAGTGTATAGCCTGGTGCTTGGAAAATAGCAGGTGTGTAGGAAATGTTTGTTGAACTTATCTGGCACTTAGAAGCAGGGCTGCTGTGTAAGGTCATATAGGCTGTGCACGGCACAATTCCAAGGAGGAACATTCATATCAACTATGACGTGAACAGCTCCCCTTGGAGTTGGGATGTGTCGAGGCCTTGCTTAGAAGGCACAGTAGAATTTATGTCTGTGAGTTTGGTACTTCAGCTTGATTCTCCAGAAGAAACACAAAATTTCAACTCAGTCAATGGTTTTCAGCAATATAATTTAATGATTAAAATGGAGCACCCACTGCCCAACTGCTTAAATTTCAAATCCAAGCATCCCTTACAAGCCGTGCGTCTTTGGGAAAATTACTTAAACTCTCTAAGCCTCTGTTTTCTTAGCTATAAAATAGGGATATATAATAGTATCTATCTCATGGGGTAGTTATAAGGATTAAGTGATATCATGCAGTAATGTGTTTGTGAATAACTATTCATAAAATTTCTTCTCTTTTCCTCATGGACACTCAGCTAGAGACATTTCTGAGCCCCTGGCACTTAGATGTGCCCATGGGACTGACATCAGGCCAATAGGATGTGAGTAAAAGTGAAGCACGCCACTTCCCAGCCTGGCCTAGAGGAGCCAGTAGAGAACTCCAAAATCCTGGGGCATGGCAGAGCCACAAGATGGAAGGAGCCCAGGTCCCTGAAATGTCACGTGGTGAGAGGTCCCTGCCAATCAAGCACACTGGGCAAGACATAAGCCTCTGTTGTATCGAGACACAGAGAGTAGGGGCTGGTTGGTTAGAGCCGTCACCATTACCCCACCACACACACACGTTTAGAGGACAGTGGGTGTGTTTAAGCATATTACCTTGGATGAGGTATGATAAGGCCAGATGCAGATCAAGAGAGAGACCATAAAGAGTTTTACACACAGCTCCCTGGGAAGAACACAGCCCCCACCCAGGGCCGCTCAGGGAAAGCCCAGGGATCGGTCAGGAGGCAGAGGGAGAGGGAAAAACTGGGTGAGGCAGGGTAAGCAGGCTTAGGATTGGCTGGCTTGAGGAATTTCAGCAGGCTCTGGGACATAGGGCCTGTCCCTGGTTGTGTCTGGGCCTGGGGCCGTTAGGGCAGGGGGATATTGTCTAGAGTGTGAGAGCCTCATCAGGGAGGTTGTCGGAGTGTGGACATAACTGGCTGCTCAAGAAGGGAACTGATTGGCCTCTAGCCAGGGTCCCTAAACTGGGTCAAGACAGCATTTATAAAAACTCTCAGAGTATGGAGCATGGTAAGCACTCAGACGAGTCAGCTGCCGTTCAGGCAGCAATGGTATGGCGGCTTCCTGCAGGTCCATTCTGGGGCTACATGTTGGGCACACAGAGAGGAAACTTGTGCTGTTCTGCCAGTTCAGACAAGTGGCCTGTCGCATGGAAAGGTGACTGGAGCCACTTAGAGGCAAGCTGTCCAGAGGAAAGCCACTAGAAACTGCTTAGCAATCTGTAGCCCTGTGCCACCACGTAGCTACGCTGCTGGAGAGCCCATGTGGAGGAGCCTCATGAGGGACCAGGTGGAGAGCGAGAGTTCCTAAGATGACAAGGAGAAAGAGAGAGGCCCAGCTGAGCCCGGCCTGCCAGCCATTCCTGCCCAGGGACCAGACACGTCACTTGCCCTGGGAAAGCAAGCCGCCATGCTGTAAGCGGCCCACGCGGGGAGGACATGAACCCTCGCGCCACCAGCCAGGTGAAGGAGCCTGAAGCAGGTCCTCCTGCCTCACTCAAGCTTTCAGAAGACTCCAGCTCCGACCGGCAGCTTCACTGCCACCTCCTGAGCCAGAACCACCCAGCAGAGCTGTTGCTGGATGCCCGACCCTTAATGTCTGTTGTTAAAACAAAGTGGTGCTGCTACTGCCTTTGGGGAGCTCACAGTCAGCTGGGAGAGACAATGCTGAGTAGAACAAAAGGCCATAGTAAAGGAAGCCTCTGCTTAGGGCTGAGGATGGGAAGAGAGTCACAAAGCAGGTGGCACATACACTGGGCCTTGCAGAATGAGTGCGGGAACATACCAAAGAAGAAGTCGGAAAGGCATTCCAGGCAGAGGGAAGAGCCCGTGCAGCGGCACAGAGGCACGGAGAGCACGGCACGTGGCAGAGACGACAAGCAGCCCGTGTGGTTAGAGCACAGGGTAGTTAAAAAAGAGGCATCCAGAAAAGGCCTGGAGCCGGGGTGAGAAGGATCTTGTGGGCCTTTTGAAAGAATTTGGTCTTTACTCCATGGGCAGCAGAGGGCTTTTGAGGATCTCAGGCAAATCTGCTGGTACATTTATTAAGCTCATTTTATTTAATATTATTTGTTTTTCAAGAATGTTTTCTGTGTGACTTACAGTAACTTATATTAACAAGGGCTCCGGGTATCATATCGTCATGTAATCATAAAACTGGGAGGGGCTGTCTAGGTCCATGGTTTCCTATTTACCCATTATACAGATGAGGAAAATGTGGCCCAGGGAAGGGGGGTGATTTGCCCAAGGCTTTTCTTCATGATGCTCACATCCCCAGAAATAATCTCTACTCCACAAACACCTTTGCATGCCCTAATCTTACCTGTTCTTCAAGGTCTAAATCAAAGTCTCTTTCCTCCAGGAAACTTCCGTGGTCTCCACTGATCTCTTCCCTATCAAATCCTACCATGTGGACAGTCTCCCTGCCTCATGTCTTGACCCCCTACTGTCTCTTTACACAAGAGGCAGTCACCCCATAAATCAATGTGTGTCACTCCCCTGCTCACAAGTCTCCTATCATAGATCATTGCAGTAATGGCTCCAAATTTGTTCACACTTCCGCGTATCTATGTCATTGTGTAGACTCTTCCCTTGAGCAGAGACCTCCCTTGAGTAGACTGACTCTCAGCTCTGTCAGCTGACTTGCTTTGGCTGAAGGAACCATAGGAAATGTGATGCAAGAGAGACTTGGAAAGTGCTCATGCACTGGGGCTTTTGCTAGCTCACTGTCCTTTGAAATCTGAGCCTCCATGTGAGCAAGTCCAAGCTTGTCAGTTGATGAGAGGCATGAGGTCCCGTTGCCCCTGTTGCCCAGCTGACATCCAGCAAACCCCCAGCAGCAAAGCTGCCTTGCTGAGCACAGATGCATCAATTAGCCCAGCCAAACCAACAGAAGAATCAACGAGCTGAGCCCAGCCTAAATCAACAACCTGCAGGATCTATTAAATCAGCAGTTGTGGGTTTAGTCACTAAGTTTGAGGCTGATGTGTTATATAACAAAAGCTAGTGACTATACACCATCAGGCCCAGAACAAAATCTAGTGTCTTTACCATGGCCTGCAAAGTCCCATGTAATCTCTTTGAGAACTGAAACTACCTATATATCCATAGCTTCCTGTCTACATAATATGACTTCACTTCCCACTTCCTCATCAACACAACTTTACTAGTCTAGGAAACTCTTGGCTTCGAAGATAAAAGTTGTCAAATGACTTTATTGTTCATTCCACAAACTTCCTGCAAGACCTATCAACTCTCCAATAAAGAGCATCAAACAATTGTTTACAACCTAAAACTCTTAAAATCCCTTTCCTCAAAATCCTCACCTTGCGTTATCCACCCACGCTAAATTATTGTATCATGATCCTTACCCAGTCCTAAACAAGCTCCCTCATTGAAAGACTAGCCCTAAACCAGACGTCAGAATTCCCACATATATCTCAACTTTGTCCTCCCCTGTCTGAGACACTACTAAGGCTCTGTTGAAGTGGCACTCTTCCCTCTTTGGGTAAGAATGAACTCAGCTTTGTCAAATTAACAGGCGGATTTGGTGATTATTTTCAGGGAGGCAGAATTCATCATCTCCATTTCTTGTTCCCCACCCCACTCCTTTTTCATTACGCTCCAGCCACACCAGCCTCCGTGCTCTTCCCTGAAAATGGCAAGCATTGATTGTCTCAAAGATTTTGTGCTTGTTGTTTCCACTACCTGGGATGCACCATCTTTGATATTTGCCTTCTGCATCTCTCCCTTCATTCAGGTCTGTGCTCAAATGCCACCTCCCCAGAGAGTCCTTCCCTGAGGATCCTCTTGTAGCTAAAACATCAGTGTTCTTCACTCTCTATCATCTTTACTTTGTTTTATTGCTGCTTTTCTTCATAGCGTTATCTCTACTGAAATTACTACACATGCACACATCTGTGTCTGTTTGTCTTTCTCTCTTACTAGAAGGTAAGTTCCAAGAGAGAGAGCACATTGTCTGCCTCCTGAACCACTGTAAGAGCAGCGCCTAGAACACAGGTTCTCAGTAAATGCTTGTTGAGTGGACTTTGATAAATGAACACCAGACAGTGTTGTTGTTTTGTGCATGTTGTGGTTGTTATTGTCATCATCCCATTCTGTGCTGTGCTTTTTCTCTCCAGAACCAAGCTCCCACTGCTCTCCTCTTTCACAAATCCCTCTGAGATGTCTGGGAGATTCTCTTTTCAGAGGAAATAAATCTCCATACTTCCTCAGCCTCTTCACTGAACCTCTGCTCCATCTTCCTCTTTGCTGGAGAGTTCCCTCTCTCCCGAAGACACCACTTTTCTGGCGTGAATAGAGACTGCTCCGTCGCCCAGACACCCATTCCACAGGACCTAGGGACCTGGGCTGGGCATTTCCTCACCGACCCCACTTCCACATTACCACTCTTCAAACTAACATGCAACTCCTGCTCCTCTGCCCTCACACAGCTCTGCTTCTTGGCCCTTTATCCCTCCTCACTGCTGGTCCTCTACCTACTCACTCTCCGTTCTCCTCCCTCAATAAAGACTCAGGTTGCTGGTTCCCATTCCCCCTCTCCCCCTCCCCGTGCCCTGCTGGCATCAAAGTGAGTCCAGCACCCTCATGGGCATCCACCAATCCAACACCCTGGTTTCACCTCTGACGTCATCTTTGCCCATGATCTTTACCTTCTTTCCCCTTCATCCACCTACTGCCGTGGTGACTCTCTGGGCTCTGCGTGACCTAGAGCTCTGTCACCGAGGAAATATTAAAGCTGATACTTTCTAAATATAATCTCTTATCTTTCCAAGACTCTCAGGTGGTTTCTTCCACTACATCTGATCTTCAGGATCAGAGACCTCAAATCCCTCAACTTCTTGGCTTCTTCCTCCACATCCCTCACTCTTGTCTCCACTTCTAACTGCACCAACGTGGACCTTAAAATTCATAACTGTCATATTCCTCTCACTAATATCCTCAACTCACTGAGCCCAATGTGCTTCTGTCACACCTGCCAGCCAAGTTCCAACCTTCCTTCAACCCTGCCATCTGACTTCCCCGTGCCCTTGCCTGGGCTGCTGAACCCCAGGGGAGGAAATTCCACCACCCTGCAGGTTGGTGCCACTAAAAAGTCAAGGTCTTCAGCCTCACCTGGTGCTTCCAGAAACTACTCTCAGTTTCCTGAGCAAACCTTCTCCCACTCTCTAGGACAGCTATTTCGAACTTCTCCACACTTCTCAAATCTCCTACCCCACCCCCTCCCACTCAGTCTAGACAGGTAACCTCACCTCCTACTGCACAGAAAAAAATAGAAGGCTTTAGGCAGGAACTCCTGAAAAGTTGATACCAGACCTGCAAAGTGAGCTGCATCTACATCCACTCTCCCCTCCTCCTGCGATAGTGAAGAGGGATACCTTCTCCCTTATGCATGCTCCAGATTTCCTCCTCTTTTTCCTCCTCCAAGACCTCATCTGATTATCCTCACTCCCTTCTGCAACTTCCCACTCTCCCTTTCTCATTGCCTTGTTAGTATCTGGGTAGAACTTTGAAAGTCTCTCTGACTAAAGACAAGTTCCCCTTCAACTCTTCAAACCCACACCAGCTGCAGCCTAGCTCCCCTACACAGCAAAGATCTTGAACAAGGTGCTTACCCTTGCATCCTCATTCCCTAGCCTCCCTCTCCTTCCTGAACCCACTGCAGCCCAACCTCTGTGCCCACCACGCTGCGCAGGTTGATTCATCAAAGGGACCAACAATCTCCTTAGCAACAGTTAAACCCCATGGGTGCTCCTCTGTGCTCCCATACTTGACCTTTCTACTGTTGACTGTGATGACTTTGCAATCCTCTCCTCCTTGGCTCCCACAGCATACACACTCCAGGTACTCCTCCGACTTCTCTAGCTACTTCATCTCACTCTTCTTCATGAGGGCTCTTTCCATCTATCCTTTAAGTGTTGAAGTTCCTCAGGATTCTGTCTTGGATATTCTTCAGCGTGGACTCAATGTTCCCCTCAGCCCCACATTGTACATTCCTCTAGCTTCAATGACTTTCTCTATGCTGATGCATCCAAAGTTGACGTCTCCAGCCTAGCTCCCTCCTGAGTTTCAGACTGCCTTTGCAAAAGCGTACTGGGCATCTCTCTATAGGCACATCAACTCCCCCTAAACCTGCCGCTTTTCAGTATTCCTATGTCACCTGCTCCTAGGTGCTCAAGCAGAACACCTGATATCTCTTCGGGTGATCTTCTCCTCTTCGTCTTTATACCCATCCTCCGTTTAGTCTAATCTACCCACTACATGCTTTGTAATTCATCCATTTCTCTTCAACCCCACTGCTCTCTCCCTATTTTATTAACATCCCTTTCATAGATTTCTGGTCTCCCAGCAATTTTTGCTATGACCTGAGGTATTTTTCTAAAGTGTAAATCTGGCCACGCCAGTGCCCTGTGTAAGGCCTTTTCATGGTTCCTTGATGTTCTTAGGAGAAAGTCCAAACCCTTGTCATGGCTCCTGAGGACTGCTATAGCTGTGTGGCTCCAAGACACCTTCTCCAGCCTAGCCCATGTCACTCTCAGCTCATGTTCTAGGCTCCGACTGTGCAGCACTATTTTCAGATCCTTGAACAAGTCTAGAGTGTCTTGCTTCTGGAGATTTCTCCCATGCTGTTCTTCTACCCGGAACACTTCTTTAGCACCCTCTGTCTCCATTAATATCTATTTGTCTTTCTGACAAATGTCTGCCTCCTCCAGGCAGCCTTCCCTGTTCCCTCAGGCTAGATTAAAGGCCCCTTCTTTGTATCCTCACAGCTCTCTCTACTTACCCTATACCAGGAATTGGCATAGGGCATTGTAACAGACTCCTTATTGGCCAGACTATTCCACAAGACCATCGGCCTCATGAAGTCAGCACTCTGACTTCCCATGCCAACATCTCCCATGCCCAACACAGGGCCAGGTAAACACTTAGCATATAAATTAAATTATAAGGGATCCTTGGTGATGGAGAGATTGCACATCATCAGCTTATTCTAGTGTTTTCCTTCAGCTCTGCTCACCACTACCATGAGGGACTGCAAACTTACTGCTTTACCCAAACCATCCTTTGGTCTTCACATCACCAAAGTCCAGGGCAGTTTGACCAACTGCTTTATGAAATGGACAACACCGTGGAGTCATTTTAGATAAAATATTTTGTAACATTTAGTGTCATTTTTTCCTAATTTGAAGTGCAATACATGCATAAAGTAAAAATTTGCCAAACATAGGGAAATAACAGCAAAATGAAATCACCCATATGCCATCATACAATGGAAACCTATTATTAAATTTTTAATGTGCATTTTTCCAGCATTTTTTATATTCATTTCTCTTCACTTTTTTCTTTTACCAAAAAAAAAAAAAAAAAAAAGGACCTATGGCACACACTGTTTGTAGTCCACTTTTTTAAAATTAGCACTGTTAAAATGAACATTTTTCAACGTTAATATATATTATCCTCCTAGCCTATGGATTTAGTAAATGTCTTACGTTTTATTACATAGATGTACCACAATTTACTTCACAAACCCTCAACTGAGAAAGGTTGGGCGTCTGAGTTATTTACATTTTTTGCTGGACAAATCTCCTTATAACTTTGTCTTTGCACACATGAATTTTGACTTCCTTAGACTGAAGGGTGGAGGTTATCAAGGCTTCTGATATACATCCAGAATACATACTCAGAAATTCTGAATCAATTCACTCTCTCTGGATTTGTGTCACTAAAAATATAGGCATATATATTTGCTCACTTAGCAGGCCACAATTATCATTAAAATTTGTGTCTTTTGTTACTAGAGAGATTTAACTTACTAAAATATATTTTGGGGGCACACAATCATTCTATACATTTGACTGTTACAATCACTTCAACTTAGTTTTCACACTTGGAGAAAACTGAATTACTACCACCCAACCTGACCTCCATCTAAGTCAGGCTCCCCTGTGCAGGTTTTCTATACATCTCTTTGTACAGTGTGGAAGTGTCAACAAGATGGCCCATTGGTCCTTTGGGAATGAAACTTATTCAGCAGACATTTGTTGAGATCTACCACGTTCCAGGCCCTAGTTGAGGTGCCAGGACCACAGCAGTGAACAGATAGCCAAGATCCTTGTTCTCTGGATGCTTACATACCAGTGGGGGAGACAAACAATAAAAAAGTCAACAAATAAAGAAAATAAGACTATTTCTACAGTGATAAATAGAATAAACAAACCAAAGACTTGTTGTAAAAGAGAATAGTTGTGGGTGGGTGTGGGGCACTCAGATGAGGACTTTCTGAGAAGGGGACATTTGGGCCAAACCTCAAATGTCAGGAGGCATCTGATGGGGGGGGTGTCCCAGGCAGAGAGAACAGAAACTGCACAAACTTGGCACATTTGAGCATCAGAAAGGAGGCCAAGTTATCTTAAAAACAGAGAGAATGGAGGAAAAAGAATGGAAGAAACTAGGTCTGAGAGGTTGGGAAGAGGCTGGAAAATGTAGGGTTTGGGGGCCATGGAAAGGGATTTTGAATATCTAGTAAATAACTAGGAGGTTTCAAGTTTCTAATTTCAAGTTCTTTTCGCAAAATCCTGAAAATTTAGTATTTATATTCCCACTTTATGCAGTTCCTGGCACAGATCAGGCACTGGTCAATTTTTGTTAAAAGACAGCATGATGGAATAAATAAATGAAAGAAGCAATAAACTGAGGTGCAAGCCCAGAGCGCTCTCTCTGAACACCCTGCTATTGGTATGGAAGAGGTTGATAATAGTCACCCAACTACCGAAAGACTTCTTGAGGCTCACAAAATTGCAAAAGTTTCTTAATTCAAAATGATATCCTGACAGCAATAATTCTGAGAGAAAGAGAAGTCATAGCAAAACATAGGATCTGATAGACTTTGAGTTAAATACAGCACAGCACCCCAGAGCACTCATTTGGTTAATTGTGGGTGGAATTATTTGAGCAAAACATTTTGTGCCTAAGAGCAACTGCAGGTGCAGGCAGAGAGGCTTGTAAGACTCTTTAGCCGAAATTGGTCCTTAAAGTTCCCCCAGAAGTTGGCACTGGTTCCTTTCCCTTATGGTCCCTTCAGTCCCTGCTTTGATGGCGGAAACACTGCGACAGCTGTGAAGATTTTTGGCAAGTCTATCCACACACAGGCAGTTTTCCTGTCTCCTTTCCTCTTCAGCAGTTTCGAGAAAATAGCTGAATGTGTCTCTGAGTTTTCAGGGACTTCATAGATAGATTCTCTAGTTCCCAGATCAGAGACCAGAACATCAAGAATCCTCTATCATTTACTCGTTCATTCATCCTTTTTTTTAATTTCCAAGCACTGTGTTAGGCAGCAAAGATGGGCATGGTCCTTAGCCTCACAGAGCTTACAGCTAATTATATAGGCAATCATTAAGTTATAATCATGACAAAAGGCTGTGGATTAAAATTACAGAGTGCTGAGAATGGGAGAAGCTAACTGCAGCATAAAGGTCAGAGAAGACTTTCTTGGAGAAACAAATTTTGAACTGAATTTAGAACAATGAATAGAAATTAACTATGGGGACAGGGTTAGGATGGTAGGAGACGGAAAGCATTCCAAACAAAGGGACATACAAAATCCTGGAGTAGGGAGGGTGGGCTGTGTTGGGGAATTGAAAGACCAGTGTGACTGGAGCTTAGGAAATTAAGGAGAAGATGTAAGAGGTAAAGCTTAAGAGGAGGCATTCATTAGAGTACTGTAGATTGTGTTGAGGAGTTAAAAGCTCTATCTGAGGAGTAATGGAATACTGGTTAGCTATTGCTGCATAACAAATTACCCACATCTTGTGGCTTAAAACAACAATCAATTATAAATCACATGTTTATGGGTCAGCTGGGAATGACTGATCTACGTTGTACTCAGTTGATCTTGGCTGTGCTTGGTGGATCTTGGCTGTGCTTAGTGGATCTTGGCTGTGCTTGGTGGATCTTGGCTGTGCTTGGTGGATCTCGGCTGTGCTTGGTGGATCTTGGCTGTGCTCTCTCACGTCCCTGCAGTTCAGCTGGGGGCTCTGCTCTAGGGTGAGCTTGGCTGGAGCATCTTGACTGGGGAAGCACTGATCCACAAGTCTCATCACCCTAGGACTAGTGTACTAGCCCAGGCAAGTCCACTTTATGATGATGGCAGAAGCATCAGTGGGCAGGTAGCAGCATCCCAGGCTGCACTGTCACCTCCATCTCATTTTATTGGCCAAAGCAAGGCATGTAGTCAAGCTCAGATTCAAGGGGTAAGAAAATAGACTGCCTCTTTACTGGGAAGAGCAGAGCAGTCACTTGGCAAGGAGTGTGAATACAGAGAGAGGTGAAGAACCGGGTCATTAATGCAATATACTATAAATGGGAAGCTAATAAACGTTTTTAAGCCAGTGATTGACATTGTTATCCAAGGGAATTCTCCACAGCACCAAAAATCTGGAAGGCCTGAAAATGGCTCTGTAATATATACACTTATCTATCATCCTAAGCTCCTTCCCCACACTGAACTTATAGAATCTTAACTTCATTTTAAGCTTTCAAAACCACCCCTTCTCCTCCATCACTACTACCATTCTCCTTTCTATCATCTCCTCCCTGAACTGTCATAAGCGTCCTAACTAATACTCCTTTAGTGTCTCTTCCTCCAACCCACCTTCCACATTGCCCCCAGAGCAGCCTTTCATCTTATATCTTCCACAAGATAAAGTTCTCCTTTCTTGGCTTGGCATTCAAGGTCCTTCTCAAGATGGTGCTACATTTCCTCTCCAGGCCTATGCCATGTTCTCTGCCCCATAAGCACTGTTATCCAGACATAACTGACCCCCTATCTTCTCCCAGCTGCCTTCACTTTGGCATGCTTTTGCACCACTGAACAATTTTATTTCCTCTGCTTTTCTGCCTAAAATTTTTCCCCCTCTTATTGTTCACCTGGAAAACTGTTCATCCTTCATGACCCAACTCAAGGGTTACTACCTGTTTGTTGTTTCTGCCCATCTTCCAGGGAAGAATGATTGGTCCCTTTTCACTGCTTGTCTATACAGCACCTACTGTAACATGCAATTATTTGCTTCCACTCCTGTCTCCTCTTACAGAGTTGGGGGTATACATCACTTTTGGCCATGTGCAAGATACATTGGGTTTAAGAGGAAAGTATTAAAATTTTATGTCTTCTTATTTTGACTAGTATGCTTTAAAATTTTGTATTTCTTATACATGTTTCATAGTATATTAGTGTAGAAGTATAAGAATATAATTTATAAATAATAAATAATAATAATTATTGAAAATTCATGCTCAAAAATTTTTTATAGATTGGTGTGCTCAAGAAAAAATTTGGAGACCACACTTCTAAACAGTACACTCTTTAACAGATGACACCTCAGTATCAAAACCAGATTTGAACTCAGTAAGTTTTAAATGACAGCCAAAAGTACTAACTACCCCAGGAAATTTTCACTGCAATGCTGAGCAAAGCTGTCAGCTAAAAAGTAGAAGGCCGTCCACCTCACTCCACCCCCCAATATACACACAAATGGCTATTGAGGAAGATTTTATGGAATATTGTAGTTTTCCTGGACTCCTGGATAATAAATCAAAATTGGTAATAAATAATAATAAATATAATTGGTAATAAATCAAAGTTGGTTCTGGATGGGTAGGAAATATATCTCTGCCAGCTGCTGTGGGTAGGTCAAGGGTTTGTATTCCTTGGAATCAATAGAGATCATGCGTGGGGAAGAATCCCAGCCAAGAACTGAAGTGGATTCTTCTTCTCTTTATGATCTATTCTAGAACACTTGTTTATAGAGAGAAAGCCCACAGTCTCTACTTGTCCAGTACAAACCCAGCATGGCTGAGAGGAAGAGCCTGGGGATAGGCTGTTGGCCATGCAAATAATCCTAACTCAAGAGGCTCTCCCCGCTTCCTAGCCAGTAGATTGACCCTTTTACAGTTGCCAGAAATGGAAATGATCACTTAAATGTCCTTGTCACTAGAACAAGATGACTTTTACTACATTTAATGGCAAGTGCTGACTGCCCCAGAAACATAGATTGTTTCTAATAATAACAATGATGGTTAAGCTTTTCCAAATGCACACTGTGTCCTGGGCGCTCTGTTATATGTTTAATCCTCACAACAACCTTGACATAGGTGTTTTCATTATTCCCATTTTATAGATCAGAAAACTCAGAGCTTGACTGGCTTGTCCAAGGCCACACAACTACTCAGTGATGGAGTGAGCATGACCACACAGGTCTGTCTCAATCTACAGTAAATGCTTTTAACTCTCTTGCTAAACTAGGTCTAAAAATAAATCGATTAATCTAAATGAACAGGCTGGGGAACATGAAGAATTTTTCTCAGTTCTAAAATTCTAAAACTACGTGAAAAAATATTCTGAAATATTATGTAATGTACTCTGAAGTCAAAGAACAATGTCTTTGTGTAGCAGCCACTGTTCTGGAAGCTCTGTGCCTCAGCACCCCATCTCGTCAGTCAAATACCCAAGGTTGCCCATACAGATCACAGGCCACTAAGACAAACACGAAACTCCAAAATCTATGGTTACACCAAAAGCCTGCAGTGTCCCCACCATCAGATCCTTGGAAATCCTTTCCGAAAATACGGTAGTAACACTGGTCGTAATGAGGATTCCGGGCACGTGTAACTTCCTGCTGTTTCCTCCTTGCCAGATGTGGAAACAAATGTCTTAATCTGGGGAAAATTTTTATAATTGCCAAAGATGACTATTGTAGCTTTTTTCAGGAACATGGGTTCATTTTTAGAAAAGAAAAAATAAAAAAGATTGCATAATGGCCAAGTGGAAATTCACAAGCAGGCAGGCAGGCAGCACGCACACAGGATGCTCTTTTCTGCTATAGCAAAGAGGAATGGATTCCAGCTTAAATACTAGTTTTATTATGTTTCCAGATGGGGATAGTTTTTATGGAGTTTAATTTAATTTTTAAACAAATTGTGTATCAAATAAATATGTCCAGAGATGTCGTCTTTAAAAAGAACAAGGCTTAAAAGTCTTGATGGAGTGTCTAATTTAAAAAGGATGGCATGAGCTTTTAGCAAGAGGGAGATGGAAAAAATAAGAACTGATGAAGTTCTTGAGCACCTCAGTATGTCTCCTTAATTTGCAAATTCTGCGTAAACCTGGGCCATCCCCTTCTCTCTGACCACTCAGCGCTCAGCTTGTTCCTCCCCTGCTCCTCTCGCCTCCACTATGCGCCCTAGCAAAAGGGCTTCCTGTGATTCATCCTCAATGCTGCCCTCTTCTTTCTGCCGTCTCTCCTTTGAGGACCCCTAATCACTGCTCTGTTCTACACCCCTCAGCTGGCACCCCTCCTCCAAACTCCAGCCTGCTATTTCCAGTTGTGCACTGAAAATGTTCACTTTGACTTATTCAACAAATTCATTAAGTCATTTAACAAATGAATGTTTGGGAGCCTTGTACGGGGCGGGCATTGTTTGGATGCTGGAGACGCAGTGGTCACAGAAGCCGATGAAAATTCCCGCCTTCGTGGAGCTTAAGTCTAGTGGAAGAGGCAGAGAAAACAGTAAGTTTAAGTTAACCCAGAGTTTGTTAGATGGCGACAAGTGCTAAGCAGGGAAGGGGAATAGGGAGTGTTGAGGTGGGAGTGGCAACTTTGAAAATGGTCGTCGGTGAAGGCCACGCTGAGAAGGTGGTGTCTGAACTAAGGCTGAAGGAGGTGAGGGACGAGATTGAGAACTCAAGTTTGAGATTCTTGCAAGAAATGCAGGAGAAGATTAAGAAAAAAAGTAGGCAGTAGGATGCACATCAAGCGACAATATCAAGGAGCTCAGCAGAGGAGACAGGCTGCACATCCTAGTTCTCACCAGGGCCTGGAGCTCGACATGGCAGAACCTGAACTTGTGCCCGCAGAAGCAGCGCAGCTTCCCTCATTCAGCGGTTCCTCGTGTCCTGGCACCAAGCACGGGGCCCGGCCCAGGCCGGTGCTGGCTGTATGCTTGTTGGAGGAACAAATGGGTAGCTGCTCTGGGCTCTGAGCAAACAAGGGTGAGGAAAAGAGAGACCCTCCCTGAAGGTGCAAGCACCTTGAAGGCAAAGACAGTGTCTTAGTTTGTGTTCCCCCAGATGCAGGCCCTAAAATAAAGATTCGGGTGCAAGTCGTTAATTTGAGAGGTGAAGGGAAGTACTGGTGGGGGAGTGAGGCAGTGAGACTAGAACAGGAAGGCAGCCCACTAAAGAGTGCATTATTGAGCCAGCCAGCGCTGCGGGTTACTGGCCCTTTATCAAGCCAAGAAAACTCCAGGAGGCCAGACAGACTCAGCTCAGGATCTTCCTGCCCCAGGGTGGGCGAGCGGAGGCATTCTACAGCAACTCCATCAGGCTGCGGCTGAGGCTAATCCTAGAGGCGTGAGTTTCCTGAGCTCCAGCAGCAAGAGAAAGCCCTCGGGCAGCTGGAAGATGTGCACTGACAGGGTAGGGGACACAGGTGCAGCAACTACAGTGGAATTTGATGTGATACCTAAGGTGACCGCTGCAAACACAGACATGTGAAAAGCAAATGCAGCAGAATGTGATAAGTCAGGGACAGGGCTCAGCTCATACGGCCCCTACTGGGTCCACTTCCTTAGCTTCAGTGCCACCACGTGACCTGGCTCTGCGTGTGTATAAGTAAACAATGGTTGAATAAATGGACGGAGTGCTACAGGAAATACGGAGGGGAGAGCAACTATTTCCCACAACACTTTTGCCACAGACACTGGCTAGCATTTTACCTTTTCTTTCCTTCCCATGCAGACCACATTTCTCAGCCTCCTTTGCAGGTAGACGAGGCCATGTGACTGATTCTGGCCAATGGGATGTGGTCAGAAGGGATATCACCCCCTCTAGGCCTGGACCACTGCACCCTCCCAAGCACAAATGCCTTCTCATCTTCTGCCTGAATGTAGAGAACTCTGAGGGCCTAGAGGAGGCCCAGCCAGAAGACAGAAGGATTTGGGGTCCCCGAGTTTGCTGCTTGGAAGAGAACTGTTTTGGACAACAGCTTCACCAGGGACACTCATGTTAGACATTTGCTAAAAAAGAAACAAACTTGTTTTGGGTTAGGCCACTGAGCTTTGGGAACTGTCTGTTACAGCAGCTAGCCTACCCTCGTACAGTGGATGCTCAGTAGATGTTATGAATGCATGGCTAAGTGAGTGCTAATTGGAAGAGATGGTCTAGTTCACTCTGCTCGAAGTTGGCAATGCTAGTGGGAAACCTGAAAATGGAGAGTCTCTGGCAACAGCTGAAGAGAGAGGTGAAGTGACACAAATAACCAATTTCATTTTATTCCCAGGGTCGCCTAAGGCGAATCCTTCTATCAGCCCTATAAGCAGGTCCCATACTATTTAAATGTCACCCGTAGAAACATGAACCCATTTCCTTTTATCTTATCCCCAATAAAAATGAAAAAGACTTGGCTTCCTGCCTGCATAAAATTAACTCTCATACTCTTGATGGTTATAATTAAGTGACCTCCTTCACCTCTCTAAGTTCTCATTTCATTTCATAAGTCAATATGGGAACTGGCTTTGCCGTTTCAGCCCTTTAGAAAATAAGGAGCTTTGCAAGAGAATTAGCATTGCAGGAGACTCGGTAGCTGAGGCTGAGTCTGTACGAAGTGAGTGGTTTCTTCCAGAGCTGGCTGGCTGATCCTTCTCCTCTTCCTTGCCTCCTACTTGAAGGAGGGAGGCTGAGGCCGGCCACAGCCCAGAGGTTTCCCAGAGGAAGAAGAGAGCTTCGGGAAAATAGTATTAGACACGATCTTCGTGCCAGGCACTTTATACTCTCAAGCTTTCTTGATTCTTGCAACAACCCTATGAGTAGGTATTATTATTCTCATTTAACATATGGGGAAACTGAGGCAGAACTAGATAAATAAAGTCACATACAAAAGATCATACAGCTAATATATTGTGGGAGCCACAGTTGAACAATTCTGTTCATTTCCACTATGACATATGTCCTGGTTCCTTGAGCTGGTTACTTACTATAATGGGTTGAATTGTGTCCCCTCAAAAGACATTCAAGTCCCAACCTCAGTATCTATGAATGTGAGCCTATTTGGAAATAGGGTCTTTGCAGAAGATAAAGTTTAGATCAAATTAAGGTTTTAGGATGGACCCTAGTCCAACGTGACTCGTGTCATAAAAGGGGGAAATTTGGACACAGCCACATACAAAGGGAAGATAAGTGAAGACAGAGAATGACATCTACTGCCGAGGAGGCCACCAGAAGCTAGGAGAGGTCTGGAACAGATCCTCTCTCAGAGCCCTCAGGAGGAAGCAACCCTGCCAACACCTTGCTTTCAGACTTGTAGCCTCCAGAACCATGAGATAATAAATTTCTGTTGTTCTAGATTCCTGGTTTGTGGTACTTTTTCGTGGCAGCCCCAGGAAACTAATACACTTACTATCTTGGAGTCTCAATCTTCTCATCTGGAAAGTGGGAAAATGAGGAAGCTCTGCTTTGGAAAGTGTCAGGGTCTGTTGAATGAGATAATGCAAATACCGCACCCAGCAAGGTTCAATAAATAGCAGTGCTTATTAACATTATTCTGCTTGCAAAACTCCCCTATGACACTGCAGAGAAGCCACCCAGGTTTTGTCCCCTCTCTTGGAGAGAACACATTCTTACTCTCAGATGCTGCCTAATTTTCTACAGTTCCTTTAATAATGCAGTATTAATTGACCAACAAAATGAGTAGAAAGTATTTATCTTATAGGTTTGTGCGAGGAATAAAAGAAAGCATCGATGTTAAAGTTCTTAGCAAGGTGTCAGGTTTTGTTCAGCTGTGATGGGACATGATTATTTGCTCACACCCGCCTTCAAAATGGTTATGAAGCTGTGACCCAAGTGTCCAGTCTCCAAGCAGGGTCTCAGTCCAACAGACACAGTCCAGGAACCAAAAATCATTTTCAGTGTAACCCAGGTTCTCCACCTGATTTTCTCCAGGGCAGTGTGGCAGCACCTTCTAAAATCCTTTTTTGGTTCCACGTTCTGCAGCCTGCTTCCTGGCTTCCAGCTCCCAGCTTCTCCCAACGTACCTCCTTCTGTCCTTTTCCACTCTCTTCTGTCTCCCCCGCCCCCTTTCCTCCCCATCCATGTTCTGTTTTCCTTCCCCTGATCTCAGCATGTAGGGTAGAAGTTAAACCAGGACGCAAAGGTGGAAGAGGGGAGGAAACCGCTGCTCCCTCTAGCGGCAGGGGGAGGACGAAGCACCGAGGGCGCTTGCGGGTTAATCATGTTTGTCCCCTGCCAAGGGATGTGTCCCCGTCAAGCTGTGCAGTGGGGCAGGGCTGACTGGATAAAAGGTCAAGGTCAAAAGCACTGCCAATATGATCTGAATTTAAATCCCAAATCTGGCAAATGCTAGCTGGGCATGGTACTTAGCTTCTCTGAACCTCTGGATGCTTATCTGCAAAATGAGGATACAAATGCACATTTCACAGGGGATGCCAAGGATTAAATAAGATCACGAATGTCAATCACTTGGTGATATCTCACTGTAGTGACATATGGCCACTATTAATAATAGCCACCAACTTGTTAAACAAGGTAGATTCGGAGGATAACAACAGAAGGCAAGTTTATTATCATTGGTGTTGTCCCTTTAAATTTATCCTTTAAGGTAAGGTCTCTCCCTGTCCCTGGAGGAAATTTAGGACAGGATCCAAGATTTTTTCTGGTCATTCTTAGATGATAAAATTTCTTCAATCAATCTGATTGGCCAAACAATTTTATTACAGTAACTACCACGCCTAGTCCTGTGTACCGATCATAATTTCTCCCTGTCCTCTGGCAGGCTAGCCACCGCGGTGGGATAACAGGGCAGGTTTCCTTCCTCTTGCCTGCTGTATGCTGCTCTCCCTCCACAGTCTTGTCGATGTAGGCCTTTGCCCCTCCAGGATCGGAGCTGGAGGAGGAGGAAAGGAGTAATAAAGGTTTCACCTGACTAGAAAAGTTGTGCATGGGCTCGTGTTTCTAACAGACTCTTGCTCTCATGTGGCAAATCTTCAGAGTTCCCCCCACCCCTGGTGCTGGGAGTAGGTCTCTCCCTGCTCCCAGAGACCTTTCATGACCTTCCATTTCCTCAGGGATGAAGACTAGAAGCTGTAGCATGGCCTTCAAGAATCCAATTGGTGGCCCCATTCCACACTTCCAGGCTTAACTCCTCCCTGTCCTCCCAGCTCCCATCACATATCGTCTCATTGCAGCCTTGTAGAAGTTCCAGCTCTTTCCAGAACAGATGGTGCTCTTTTCCACACTCCAGGCTGCCCACTTGCAAATGTGGATCCCTCCACCTAGAACCCACTTCTTCTCTGTCCTACACCCAGCAAAGGGCAGTTCTTCCACGAGAAGAGGCAGCTGAAAGACCACATGACAAAGGGGCCGCTTCACCTAAGTGAGGCAGTACATACATTATTCAGCAAATAGTGTTAGGGCAGCTGGCTAGCCATCTGAGAAAAAAAATTGACGTAAATTTCTACCTCACACCTCCATGGGTATGAAATAGTATTTAATTGTGGGGTGTTTTGTTTTTCTTTGATTACGGGTGAAGCCGAATGTATTTCTTACTTATTTATGGTTGGGTTTTCATTTTTGTGACTTGCCTGCTTTTCTAATCAAATTTGATTAGGCTGTTTATTGATTTCTTATTGATTGGTCAGAAGATTTGGCATACTAAGGACATTCATTCTCTATCTATTATGTATGGCTAGACCTCTGCTCCAGCCCCGTGTGTGCACTTTCATTTTCATTTTGCTCATGGTATTGTTTAATAAACTACAATTTTTGACTTTTATGTAACCAGATCTTTTCCTTCACGGCTTCTGATTTTGATGTAATGCTTGGAAAGTCTTTACCCAACTCATAAGTATTTTTCTAAATTCTCATCTTGTACTCTAGTTACTTGCTTTTTCCCCAGTTTTATTGAGAGATAATTGACATATAACACTGGATAAGTTTGAGGTGTACAAGGTAATGATTTGATATATGTATACATTGCAAAATGATTGCCACAATAGGTTTAGTTAACATCCATCACCTCATATAGTTACAATTTTTTTTCTTGTGATAAGAATGTTTAAAATCTACCCTTTTAGCAACTTTCAAAGATACAATACAGTATTGTTAACTACGGTTGCCCTGGTGTACATTATACCCCCAGGACTTATTTATTTTATGATGGAAGTTTGTACCTTTTGACCACTTTCACCCTACCTCACATCCCCTGCCCCTGACAACCACCAATGTGTTCTGTTTCTATGAGTTCAGTTTTTTTTAGATTTCATATATAAGTATGATCATACAGTATTTGTCTTTCTCTGTCTCGCTTCACTTAGCAGAATGCCCTCAAGGTCCATTCATGTCGTCGCAAATAGTGAGATTTCCTACTTTTTATGGCTGAATGATATTCCATTACACATCTATATATTTCCGTATCTTGGCTATTGAGATTAACGCTGCAGTGAACATGGGGGTGCAGATATCTCTTCGAGACAGTGTTTTCATTTCCTTCAAGTGGGGTTGCTGGATCATATGGTAGTTCTAGTTTAACAGTTTGAGGAACCTCCATACTGTTTTCCGTGGTGGTTGCACAGAAAATAAATTACTTGCTTTAAAATAATTACTTGCTTTTAACTCTTTAATTCATCAGAGATGAAGGGACCTGGGGTACACTAAATCCTGCCAAGAAAATCACACTCACCATATATGCAGATCCCAGCATGGCAGCTGGAGGCCCCAGCAGCAGACAGGAAAAAAACAGACCAAGCAATGGGGCCAGGGTAGCGTCCCTAGTCATAGTCAGGTGGGAAGTTGTGGAATATGAACTCACCTTCCCTCTTCTGTCATCCCTGACCCTATCCCAGACCCAGAAAGGTTAGATCCAAAGACAGGAGGAGGATGAGGTGTCCCAGAGGCAGCCCATATGCCTATTCCCGGTTCCACTTACAGAGAGGGGAAAAGTCACAGAACAGATGACGCCCACGTCCTCATCTTAAGGTCCTTAAGTCAAGGTCTGGCATGAGTTGGGGGTGGGAGATGGTTTTGAATCAGACGTTATATTGGTGTTTTAAAATGGACTGGACTGTGTTTCAATAACTGCAAGTTAACAGAGAAATTACATCATCTGCCCAAAGTCTCTTCAAAGGATCTGATACCCAGCAGGAAGGAAGACTTGGAGCATGTTTGAAAGGTGACACCATTTTATTTGTATCCTTCCTTTAATTGATATTCCCTAAAAAAGAGGATACACTGCAAAATAGCTAGAGTGTTCCGGACTTCACATGCACACCCCAGACTGTTCACAAGGAAAGAGGGACTTTCTCTTCTTCCCAGTTACCCAACAAAAATACCAGGCTTCACCCTGATTGGACCAACTTTGATCACTTGCCCATACCTGAAACAACCACTGTTGCCAGGGGAAAGCTTTACCCTGATTGGCTGGAGCTGGGTTCCTGCCATCTCTGAGCCAATCGCTGTTATGAGGAAGATGTTCTTCGTCCAGGCCTGGAGGAGGGGTGGGCTAATGGAAGGGGAAGGAGCAGGGCAATAAATAGAATTCTCCCCTCCCCTTCCCTCTGGTGGATGATGTGCTTTGGCCCTCCCTATTTCATTTCCAGTTTGAGGCTTGGAGCACAGTGTAATTCTAGCTGAAAGTCTGTTTAGGAAGTTGTTCATTTAATCAGCAGGAGGCCAGCTATTTACAAGCTAACAACCCAAAGAAACAGTTTCTTTCCCATCCAGATCCAATAAGCCTGCCAAAGCAAGCTTCACTAGTCCCTAGGCCTTTCTCCCCAGCTCAACCCTGCTCTCCAGAGGAGGCGGCAGAGTCTCCCTCTTAAGTGGTAACAATAACTCACTTTTGTAAACGACTTTGCAATTTGCAAAGGGCTTTTACATCCATTACGCCATTTAATCAACCAGGGGTGCTGGGGGAGGATGCTGTTTGGATGCTGCTGTGTGGATTTCATAACCATGTTGTACTAGAATGGAAAGAAAGGACTATGAGCAAGGGGCACTGTGAGGCCAGGGTGGTTAACACATATGGGGAGTGTGGGGTTGGAGGGTTATAAGGCGCATTAGGGTTTCTGTCTGCCCTGCCCTCCTCCTTTTGCTAACTGACCCTATTTTTTTGGAGTATCCAGTATCTCCTACTGGATCCGGTCTTGGGTCTTAGTGACACTGTTAACCACGTGCACTCTCCTGCTGGTCAAAAATGTCCCCTGACCTAAGGAAGGCCAGTGAGGTGCTCACCCCCGCTCCCCCCCAGAATTTGAATAGGATCAGAATTACACAAAGGGACATGCTGACAATCCTTGACCTTGATTCTGGAAGAGCCAGCTTTCCCCATGAGCTTCTTCTCTATAAACCAGACCCCATGAACATATACAGGACATCGTGTATGCACCAGGCATAGCGCTGAAGGGTCCCCAGATATCCTCTCGTGGTAAATCTCGGGGAGGCAGAGATGCATTAGTGACAATTCCCGTTAGTGACAAGAATCGAAAACAAACAGAACAGAGCAACAGAGACCTAGAGACACTAAATGACTTCTCGCTATCACACAGCTGCTAAGAGCAGTTCAACTCCAGAGCTCTCCTCCCACCAGAGTGACTTTCCTGGGCTTTTCTGTTTGAATGCTGTCTCAGATCTCTGCACCCCCCTTCACCAGGGCCCATTCTCCATAAATAGACCCTGAAGGCAGAGACCATGATGTTTCATCCTCCACAGAGAGACATCAGTGTCGGACACATGGATCTCTTGACAAATGCTTGTTAAATGAATAAGCACACACATATAGAGTCAGTTGACTAAACATGTGAGGGGAATTTTTAAAAATATTTTTATTGATATATAATTCACATATCATAAAAATCACTGTTTGAAAGTATACGGCTCAGTGATTTTTAATATATTCACAAGTTTATGCAACCATCACCACTGTCTAATTCCAGAACATTTCCCTCACCCCAAAAAGAAATCCCATACCCATTAGCAGTCACTCCTCATTCCCCACTACTCCCAGCTCCTGGCAACCACTAATCTACTTTATGTCTGTGTGGATTTTCCTATTCTAGACTTTTGATATAAATGGGATTATACAATATATAGTATTCTGTGTCTGACTTTCCTTTATCACAATGTTCTCAAAGTTCATCTATGTTGTAGCATGTATCAGCACCTCATTGCTTTTTTTTTTTTGCCAAGTAATATTCCACAGTATAGATATACCACATTTTGTTATCCATTTATCATCGATGGACATTTTGGTTGTTCCCAGTTTTTGGCTATCATGAATAATGCTATGACTATTCATATAGAAGTTTTTGTGTGAACATATGTTTTCAATTCTTTTGGGTATATACCTAGGAGTGGAATTGCTAGGTCATATGGTAACTCTACGGTTAACTTTTTGAGGAACTGACTATTTTCCAAAGCAGCCGCATCATTTTATATTCCTACCTGCAATGTTTGCGAGTTCCAGTTTCTCCACATCCTCATCAACACTTGTTATTTTCCATTTAAAAAAAAAATTATTATAGCCATCCTAGTGAGTTTTAAGAGGTATCTCATTATGGTTTTGACTTGTGTTTCCCTAATGAGTAATGATCTGCAGAACCCTTTCATGTACTTATTGGCCATTTGTACATCTTTTAGGGGGAAATGTCTATTCAAATCCTTTGTCCCTTTTTAAATTGTGTTGTCTTTCTACTGTAAGAGTTGAATTGTAAGAGTTCTTTAAGTATTCTGAATGATAGACCCTAATCAGATATATACTTGAAAATCTTTTCTCCCAATCTGTAAGTTGTCTTTTCACTTTGTTAATAGTGTCCTTTGACATGCAAAGTTTTTAATTTCAATGAGGTCTAATTTATTTATTTTTTCTTTTCTTGTTTATGGGTTGTGTCATATCTAACAAAGGGTTGCCTAATCCAAGCTCACAAAGATTTACCCCTATATGTTCTTCTAGGATATTTGTAGTTGCAGCTCTTACATTCAGGTCTTTGATCCACTTTGAGTTCATTTTATATAGTGTGAGGTAGGGGTCCAACTTCATGCTTTCTCCGGTGGATATAGAGCTGTCCCAGCATCTTTTGTTGAAAAGATTCTTCTTTCCTTGTTGAATGGTCTTGGAACTCTCATTAAAAATCAATTGGCCATAGGTGTGAGGGTTTATTTCTGGACTCTCAATTCTATTCCATTGATCTATATGTCTATCCTTATGCCGGTACCACACTCTTTGGATTGCTGTGGCTTTTAGTATGTTTTAAAATTGGGAAGAACTTTGTTTCAACTTTTCAAGATGACTTGGTTCTTACATTTCTGTATTAATTTTAGGATCAGTGTGTCCATTTCTGCAAAAAAAACCAAAAAGGGTTGGAATTTTGAATCTATAGGTCAATTTGGGGAGTATTGTTATCTTGATAACATTAAGTCTCAGTCTATGAACATGGCTGTCTCTGCACTTATTTAGGTCTCCTTTAACTTCTTTCAATGACATTTTGTCATTTTCAGCACACGTCTTACACTTCTTTTAAGTTTATTCCTAAGTATTTTACTCTTTTTGGTGATATTGTAAATGGGATTGATTTCTTAATTTCATTTTTGGGTTGTTCATTTTTAGTGTATAAAAATACAATTGATTTTTTATATTGGTCTTATATTTTTCAAATTTGTTTATTAGCTCTAATAGGTCTTTTTTTTTTTTAATTTTGTACAAATAGATATAGGTTTACTTCTTTCTTTCCACTCTGGATGCTTTTTGTTTATTTTTCTTGCCTAACTGCCTTGGCTAGAACCTCCGGTACAATGTTGAATAGAAGTGGTGAGACTAGACATCCTTGTTTTGTTCCTGATCTCGGAAGGAAAGTTTTCAGTCTTTCACTATTAAGTATGATGTTAACTGGGGTTTTCCTAGATGTCTTTTATCTGTTTGAGGAAAGTGCCTTCTATTGTTATTTTGTTGAGTGTTATCGTCAAGAAAGGGTATTATATTTTGTGAAATGCTTTTTCTGTATCTGTTGAGATGATCATGGGGTTTTTGTCCTTTACTTTATTAGTATGGTGTATTACACTGATTGGTTTTCATAGGTTGTACCAACCTTGCATTCCTAGGACAAATCCCACTTGGTTACAATGTATAACCCTTTTGGAATGCTATTGGATTCAGTTTGCTAGTATTTCATTCAGGACTTTTTACATTTATATTTGCAAGCGATATTGGCCTGTAGTTTTCTTTTCTTGTGATGTTTTTGTCTGGTCTTGGTATCAGGGTAATATTGGCCTCATAGAATGAGTTAAGAAGTGTCCCCTCCTCTTCTATATTTTGGAAGAGTTTGTGAAGCACCGGTGTTAATTTGTTTTTAAATATTTGGTAGAATTCACCTGTGAAGCCATCTGGTGGTGGACTTCTCTTTGTGGGAAGTTTTAAAATCACTAATTCAATCTCTTTAATTACCAGTCTATTCAGATTTTTTATTTCTTCTTGAGTCAGTTTTGACAGTTTGTGTGTTTCTAGGAATTTGTCCATTTCGTCTAAATTGTCTAGTTTGTTGGCATACAATTGTTCATAGTATTCCTTTATAATCCTTTATTTATTTATTTATTTATTTTTTTTTGTGAGGAGGACCAGCCCTGAACTAACATCCAATGCCAATCCTCCTCTTTTTTTGCTGAGGAAGACTGGCCCTGGGCTAACATCCATGCCCATCTTCCTCCACTTTATATGAGACGCCGCCACAGCATGGCTTAACAAGCGGTGCGTTGGTGCACACCCGGGATCTGAACCGGCGAACCCCGGGCCGCCACAGCGGAACATGTGCACTTAACCGCTTGCGCTACCGGGCCGGCCCCCCTTTATAATCCTTTTAATTTCTGTAAGGTCACTTGTAATGTTGCCTCTTTCAGTCCTGAGTTTAGCAATTTGAGACTTCCTTCTTTTCTTGGTCAGTCTAGCTCAAGTTTTGTCAATTTTTCCAGTCCTCTCCAAGAACCAACTTTTGGGTTCCTTGACTTTTTTCTATTGTTTTTCCAGTCTCTGTTTCATATATTTCCTACCTAGTCTTTATTATTTCCTTTCTTCTGCTTGGTTTGTGTTTAGTTTGCTCTTCTCTTCCTAATTTCTTTAGGTGGAATGTTAGGTTATTGATTTGATCTTTGTTTTTAATATGGACATTGACAGCTATGAATTTCTCTCTGAGCACTGCTTTTGCTGCATCCTATAAGTTTTCATATATTATATTTTCATTTATCTATGAGGGGAAATTTAAACCACCAAAGTTACTTATAAGCTTAGACAAATGACTTCATACTCTAAAGAGCCTAACTTTTCCTAAACTGGTATTTCTATAACCGCTTGTTAAATACCAGTTAAAGTTTGATACATTTATACTATAGAAGAAAATGTGATTAAAAAGATTGAGGTAGATTTTTATGTATTGATATAGAAAATTTTCCACGATAAGATAAATGACACAAGCAAGTTGCTCAACAGTTAGGTGGAGTAGAACCTCACTGTGGTTTTTAAAAAGCTATATTATGTATATGCCTATTGATGCACAGAAAATTCCTAGAAGGACATATAAAACCTGCTGGCAGTGCCTCTGCTGGGAGTGAGAGCAGGGAACGAGAGGTGTTCTTTGAGATGGAGTCACATGAGCAGATATTACTTGTCTTTGCTTTTACTTTTCTTAATATTTTCAGTGCACAAGTAGGATATGAAGTGTTTTTGTAAGGGGAAAAAAAATCAAAGGGAACAGCGTAAATGAACTGCCCCACCCTCGTTGTATCAGAAGGGCAACCACCACTGCTGGTTTGGTTGGGTCCTTCCAGATACTTTAATAGCTTATAAAATAATAAAAAGAATTAACAAAATAGCAAAATTTTCTCCCCTGTGTTCCTTTACGTATGCTTTGCAAAAACTACCTAGGCCGTGTCATTTGCAGTGTTACATCCATCCAGTTATTTCACCACAAGTTTAGTCAAGTATTTCTTTTTCTAATGATATGATAAACGACAAAAGGAAAAAGGGCTAACATATTTCTGGATAGAAATTTTCTTGCTAATTTTTATCCATATTTATAAGAAGATTTAAGAATGTTACTCCTAGAGCATTTTGGTGTCCCTCTCTCACCAGAGAAGAGTTGAGAGATTCTTTGGTTGATGTGCTCCATTGGGAAGGGGGCCACACATCTTGGATTCTATGTGAAGAAGTCTCTGGGTTTATGTACATACATTGGCTATACCCACAATTTGGAGAAATAATCACCACTGAAAGAGCCAATGTCTTTCCTGCTACACCATATCAGCCTCTTACTACAAACAGCATTGAAAACTTACTACATACCAGGCCCTGTTATACGTGCCTTACCTGCATTGACTTACTCAGCCTTTACAACAACCCCATAGAGTGGGCACCATTGTTCTCCTTGTTTTTCAGGTGAGGAAACTGAACTGGTGTAGGTGATGTACATCCTTAAGATCTCACAGCTAACAAGTAACAGAACAGGGATTCAAACCTGCCTCTGTCTGGCTTAGGGTCCTTGTCTCAGACGTTACACTAACTGCTTCTGAGAGAGGTAGACCATAGATAGGGGATTGCCAGATTTAGCAAATAAAAATATAAGAAGCTCAGTTAAATTTGAAGTTCAGATAAATAACAAATAAATTAGTAGTATAAGTATGTCCTATGACATATTAAGATATACTTATGCTAAATAAAGGTCATTGTTTATCTGAAATTTGAATTTAATTGGGTGTCATATCTTAACTGTCAAGCCTACATAGGTATACGGCCAGGCTTGGTGTTGGAGAACAAACAGGTGAGACGTGGGGGATGCAAAATGGGTTTTGCTGACTGATATCTACTACTTGCCCTGTTCTCTGGAGAGTTTTTTCCAAAGAGAGTAACACATACAAAGAACGATAGAGAAATAGAAAAAGTCTATATTGCTTACTGAAAGTGGAACAGACATCCCATCTTCCCCCTTTCCCTCTTTTACACATGTACACAAATAATCAGGATGCAGGAATGAAGCTCAGGATGGAGGCACAAGGTCTCCTGCTTCCTTCTCGTTTCTAAATCTTGTGACCTCATAATAATCTACGCCTGCAAGCAGGTGGAGGTGGGCTGGGGGCAGGAGCACTGGGAAAAGGGCAGCTGGGACCCGAGGGCACTGGGACCCTTATCTACCTGTGCCTCGCTGGGGAGATGTCAGCTGATCCAGCCCCAAGACGCAGGCCTGCCCAGGTGACTCTGTTGGGGGAACAGAAACTAAAACAGCTTTTCTGACACCTGGTGGCCCCGATCCCTCCACTGGCCAAGGGCAGCCCTATACGGGTCTCTGAACACCCAACTGGTCACTTTTCCATCCTTGGAAGAGCTGATGATAAGGAAGGTAGGGACGAATATGGGCAGAAGAGGTGGAATTCCTCCCCCACCCCCCCCGAAAAAACTTGTCATTTCTCCTCTGATACTAAAGCTAATCTCTGACAAGAGCACCATTCTTTATAGTTTACAGAAATGCTTTCACTGTAACTTGCAAATTGTCTATTGATTTTTGCCTAAAAGAAATTAGCTTCTAACGCGGGAACTTTTCCGTCAACACTCTAACATGCTTGCCTTATGGAATTTGCACCCTATTAACCTGACCACCTCTTTAAATGTTTTCTTCTTCAAAAATTAAAATTGAACACCCTTGTCAGCCAAAATGATTTAGACAGCATTTTGCACATTAATATCTACTCAATTCTCATTTCCTGTGGCTATAATCTTAACCCAAAATGAAGCTCAGAAAGATGTATTTTCTCTCCTTAAAATTGGTTCTATTTGTTGTGTTTTTCGCTTATTTTTTACTTTTCTTTACTCCAAGCGGATCCTTTGAGTCCAAGAGAGGGAGCGAGGTGAGGCCTTGGACTAGCTTGCGCAGAGCGGAGCGGCTCATTGCCTTAAGCATGAGCAAAGTGAAGGCGCTAAGTATGTTAAAGACACATGCGTAACGTAGGCTGGAGAACGAGAATTCATGGACGGAAAGGACCAGAGCTCACCTTCCACTGAGACTAGAACTTTCCCTCTGACCTCCTGTCCTTGGAGTCAGGAAAACATCCTTGACATACAAGAGACAGTGGAAGCTATAGAGTTTGCAAACCACAGAATATGCCCAGGGACTCAGACTTCTTATGGTCAGGAAGGAGTAGCGTGGCCAAGAGATGCTGCGGGGAGAAGTGGGGCAGGAGATGTGGCCTACGTGGCCAGTTCCCTCCCCCGACTCCCATCCAACTCTCTATAACTGGTGCAGTCTCCCAAGTCTTTCAGTTAAGTGCTGCTTAAAATTTCATTGCATTCAGGGAGTATTTGGCTTGGGGAAGACGGTAAAAAATATTTGGAACCAAAAGAGACAACTCCTTTCTGTTTGTGTGTAAGCAACTTAGCTTTGCATTGCAAGCACGTCTCAGGCTTTAGGCAGGAAGAAGAAATGCTCGAGTCAAAGGTGAGTCAGATAAAGAAAGTCAAATACTGAGGTACGGCCTCAAGGCATCAGGTAACAGAAAAGTCATCTTGAATGTACTGTATGGAAACACAGGCCAGGCCTTCTGCCCAGCTTCACACAGTTCTCCAAAACTAAGCTTGACAGCATCTTGTTTACAGCAAAAGGAAGTATTTCTCTTTGCTGTTGGAAAAAAAGTCTGCAAATATCGTGGCTACCCTGACTTGATTCTGCAAATGCAATGTCACTCTCTCAACCAGTGAAAGGCAATCCTCTGGGTGAGGCCATATCTTACAAAGCAGGTGTTCCAGTTACCTACTGCCATATAACAAATCACCCCAAAATTTGGTGCCTTAAAACAACAGTTGTGTTATTATCTCTCATGGTTTCTATCGGCCAGGCATTTGGTAAAGGCTCAGATGAACAGTTCTGCCTCTGGATCTCTCATATGTTTGCAGTTAGATGCATGAGCTGGAACCATGTGGTCTGAGGCAGCTGCGAGCTGACCAGGATCTCTCTCCCTTCATGTATTCCCAGAGCTTCCCCATGTGGTCTCTGTGTGGTGGTCTCTCTGTGTGGGCTAGTTTGGCTTTCTCATAGCGTGTTGATCTCAGGGAAGTTGGACTGCTTTTACATGGTGACTTCAAGAGCGAATGTCCCAGCAACTAAGGTGGACGTTACACTGCCTTTTATTACCCATAGTGTCATTTCCATCACTAAATAGTTGCAGGAAGTCCACTCAATTTAAAGTGGAAGGAGCATAGACCCTACTTCTCAATGGAAAGAGTATTAAAGAATTTGAAGATATATTTTAAAACCACCACAGTCTGCCCTCTAAGCACAAATTATTTACATTTATCCCACATGTAAAATACGCTCACTTCCTCCCAAGACCTCCTGCCCCCCGGAAGTTTCACCCCATTATGGCATCAGGCTCGGGCTTGAGGTCCAGAATCTCATCACCTATATCAGGCCTTGGCACAAGTGAGGACCATCACAGATGGTTCTCCTCAATTTAAAGGTCTGTGACCTACATTCCCATACACACAATGGTGGGACAGGCATAGGATAATCACCATAAACACTTCCATTCAAAAATAGGGCAAACAGGAGACCCATAGTCAATAGCATGTCTAAACTCCAGCCAGGCACATGTTGTCAGCTCATTGATTAAGGTTTGGTCCTACTCCCTGGGAGTTGTTCTCCATGATTCTTGGCTTTGACCACTGGGTTCTTGGTTCTTCTGAGTTACCTTCCCTTTTCCATAAGAAAAGGCTCATATCTGCTGCCCACTTCCTACCTAGAAAAGATTGGGGAACCAAAGAGCTCTTTTCTTCTTATACTCTCTCTGTCTCTTTCATTCCAGGATGATGCAATTCCTTTAAAGAGTTTGTGGGCTTCCTGTGTACCAATTTATAATCTGCTCCATTAAATATAGGCCATAGAAAAGTCTTTCCCTATTTTGGGCTTTCTGGGCAAATTATCCCATTGTCGGATAATTCCCTTAAAATTCTTAGAAGGGTCTATTATTTAACAAACAGAGTTTGCAAAGCTTACTCCTTAGATCCTGAGAAGAATATTTGTCTGTTTGAAAAGGTCTGTAGGGCACCACCTTAAATTTTGGGGGGATCTTTCCTAACAAAAGGTTTTATAGTCATACCCTTATCTTTATCTTTACCCTGAGATCACATTTTCCCAAGAGCATCCTGGGTTTGATATTTTCCCTGAGGTCTTTTGTTTCTTTGAGAATCTTTTGCTGTCTGAAAAGACTGTCCTGATCCCTGTGTTTTCTTTAAAAATTTACTCAAAAATTGAATAGTTTGTTCTTTGATTCATCTCTCCTCTCACATTTTACTACAGGCAGCTAGAAGTCAGGCAGCACCTCTGACACTCTATCCAGAAATCTCTCTAGCTAGATCATCAAGTCTATTAGGTGCATTTTCTATTTTCCAACTTACCACAGGTAACAGGTAACAGTATTGCTAGACTTTCCAACACCACATAACAAGGGTCTCCTTTCCTTTAGCTTCTAACAATATTCTCCTCACTTTCATTTAAGCCTTCACTGAGGGCCTCCTCAAGGCTTCTGCTAAGAGGCTCTGCAAGGCGCTTCCAGCTTCCACCTCCCATCCAGCCTCAAAGCCAATGCCAATGCAGCACCCCACTTGTTGGAACAAAATTCTGTTCCTGTTATCTCTTAAATCACCACCAAAACTAGTGGCTTAAAGCAACAACAATCATTTTAACATCTCTTATGGATTCTGTGGGTTAGGAATTCAGACTCTCTGCTGGGTGGTTCTGGCTCAGGGACTCTCAGGCAGTGACGGGCAGGGGGTGGTTGGCTTTGGAACAGCAGTGGGATGAAGCAGCTGGAGCTAGCTGGATCTCTCTCTCCATCTCCCCTCCTCGTTAGTTTCAGAACCTCTCCAGGGGTCTCTCCGCACGGGCTAGTTTAGACTTCCTCGCAGCATGGTGGTCTCGTGGCAGTTGAACTGCTTACTTGGTAGCTGAAGGCTTCAAAGGCAAATGTTCCAGTGGGCAAGGTGGAAGCTAAATCATCTTCTACGATCCAGCATCAGAAGCCATATAACTTCATTGCTACCATATTCTATGGGTTGAAACAATCACAAAAGCTTACCCACTTTCAGGGGAAGAGACACAGTCCCCACCTCTTCATGGAAGGAATGTCAGAGAATTTGTGGACAAATTTTAAAACTGCCACAACAGATTCATTTCTTCAACAGCATTGGTTGTGTACCTACTGTGGGTCAGGTGACATGCTGTGGCCTAAGCACACGCAGAGGAATCAGATGTAAGGCCTCTTTGAGGAGCTTACCAACTAGTTCGCAAGACAAAGAGGTAACAGAACATGGCATGATAAGTTTTAAGTATTTTACGAAAGCTGGCAAAAATGCTGAGGGAAAATAGAGCGGCAGAAAGTAAAGCCACAACTACAGTGTGGGAAGGCACCATGGAGAAGATAACTTTTGAGCTCAGCCTCAAAGGGCAAGCGGGAGTTCTCCAGCCGCGTGGAGAGCAGAGTTCGTGCGTGGAGGCATGAGACATCTTAGTGCAGACTTTTCATTCTGAACGATGGTGACATTCACTAAGACAAGAAACACAGGAGAAATTGGCATGAGTTCAGTTGAGGACATGCTCAAGTTTTCAGGCGCTGCTAAGACACTGGGGGTGGAGGAGATCAAGAGGGAGCCCTGAGTCCCTAACTAACTGCCTGCTGGTGGGCTCCCTCTTTGCTCTGCTCTTCAACAGGGTCTTAATTGCTAAGGAGGAGAGTCAGCGGCTCTGCCTGGTGGCCCTCCTTCCCACCGGGCTGCTTCTGGTGCCTGCTCTCAGCTGCTCTAGCAGTGGCAGGCCAGGATACGAATGACTAGAAAGACGACCTTGGATATGACTTATAAGCTTACCTGAGACACTCAGTCCAACCTGAGAAACACAGATTCTACCCTAGAGTGGCTGTAAATATGTCTCCTAGGGAAACAACTGTTCCAGCCTGTACACTTGGGTATCTACTCCACTGCCTTGTGGGACTTGGCCTCTGTCTTGTCAGAGAAGAAAGGTGCCTTCAAGATCAACACCCCAAGGGCTTGCAAACTGGTAGCACGCAGGCTAATCTGGCTTGCAGCTAGTGTTTATTTAAAAATGGAATTAGTTGACAACATTAAAAAATCAAGAGATTTTACTTAAGGTGTCTGAATTTCAGCTTCTTTTGGAAAATTAGAAGATCTTTTTGCCACCAGGCATAAATTCCCGTGTGGCAACAGTCAGCTGGAGCCAAGCTGAGGCTGTAGCTCCGGCTTGTCAAGTGTTGGGAGGAAAGTGGGGAAGCAGTCTCACGCCCCACTGCTAAATTGGTACAGACAGTGTGGAAGGCAATTTGTAAATTTCTATTCAAATTTAAAATTCACATGACATTGTTCTGGCAATTGTATTCCTGAAAATCAAAGCCACAGAAATGCTCAAATATGAGCACAAAGTTGGGTTATATTATGAGATTATTTGTAATAAAAAAAAATGAAAACAACCTAAATTTCTATCTATAAAGAACTGGTTAAATAGATTAAGATTCATATATCAACTCATTTAAATTCTATGTAGTCATTGGGGGGGAAATGAGCTGGTTCTTTATTAATTGGCAGTGAAAGATGCCTAAAATTCATTAAATATTTTGAAAAAGCCAATCACCGGATAATCTCATTTGGGCTAAAATCAAAATTGTAATAGCAAATTGTACAGCAAATGGCAAAAATGGAGAACTTTGGGCTTATATGACTTGGATGCTGTTGAGCTCCCCAAAATATCACTGGACAACTTGTTAATAAGGCAAAGCTAAACTTATTAGGACTCATTGACATTCTAGTCACTTCTCAGAGAGGGAAATAAGCAGTAGGGCAATTATAGGGCCCCATAGTCTGGGCTCAAATGGTCTAAGGCATTTTTAAAGGACAAGGAACTGATCTGAATTGAACAATGTTGATGACACAATGGTTTATGGCTGGTGGACACACCGAGGTGAGAAATGGTGAGGTGAGTCTGGACAGGTGGACTGTCGGCTGCTGAGTGAGCCAGTGCTGTCTTCAATAACTTGATCTACAGGAACTTCCTGAAGCAAATAATGAAGTTATTCGTTGGTGTGTAGTCTCAACTTTGCAGGCAAAAGTTTTCTGGAACAACCAACCGGTCATGCTGACATAGGTGGCCCAGGTCTTACTTTCCCTACAATTACTTTGCAATGATGCAGGTGGTCTGGATTCTCTGTGCAAACTCCAGCTCCATCATTTTCTACCTGTGGGAATTGGGGCAATTTATTTAAAGTTTCAGTTCCTTTATCTGTAAGTGAGGGTTGATGATGGCAGCAACCTTAGAGGCTCGTGTTCAGGACTAAATATGATTCCAATGCCTGGAATATAGAAAGCTCTGAGGTGTTAGCAACTTTGATTACATCTGTATATAAAGGCGTAAGAAAAGGGATAGAACAGGATTTCTCAGTCTTGGCACTAGTGGTATTTTGGGCCAGATAATGCTTTGTTGTGGGGGCCTGTCCTGTGCATTGTAGGGTGTTTAGCAGCATCCTTGACCTCTACCCACCAGAAGCCAGAAGCACCGACCCCTCCAGTTGTGACGATCAAAAATGTTTCTAGACATTGCAAAATGTCCTTGCTTAACAACCACTGACCTAGAGGCCGCCGCTGTGTGGGTTCCCTAGGGCAGAGAGTGGGGATTAATAACATAAGAGAAAAGGGCTTCTGGCCCATATTGTAGCCTGCCTTTTATTCCTGGAGTGCTTACCTACTGCCCAGCTAAATATAGGCTCCTTGTTGGCAGACTCGCTTTTACATCTTCTGCAAGCTCTAGTGACTTGCAGACAGTAAGAGCTAGAGAAATCTTTGTTGTGATAGAACTTCAGTAGCTGCTTCTAGACAGGGAAGAAGGTTGTGGCTACTGACCCATGTCTGGGTCTTGGAAAAGAGAAAGGTTAAACCCATTCATTTCTGAGATGGGTTCATTTAGACGTTAAAATTTAAAAATGCTTCTTAGCCAAATATTTTCTGCCTTTAGGCCCAGAATGTGTTCCAGAAAATTCAGAATGACTGCGAATGATTGGACAGGGCTGTGGGCCAAGGCAGCCCGAGTTTCCAACAGAAATCATTTAAAAGAGCCTCTGTTTGGCAGCTTCGGCCACTGCTGCTCACTCATTTGGGAACGTAGGTTTCTGCTGGGGCCTGGGAACAACATCAAAGGGCGTGTTTCCAAAAGTCCTAATGACCGAGCACCTGTTCTCAGGGCTTGCAGCACAGAGAGCCCTGCTCAAGCTCTCGTTGCTGCTTTCCGTGGCCTTTAGGCAATTCGACACTGCACCGTTTTTCTTGAAGTGCGGAGAAGAGGAAAAAGGCTGGGTCAACCCTCACTTTTGAAAATGGTTCGCAATGGGAGAGCCAGAGGCCAACAGCCACACGTTGCAGCAGGGGCATCTCCCTAAAACACAATCTGATCTGAGAAGTAGACCAACTTAATCCCCTGTCTGCATGGGAAACAGTTCTGGGACTGGGCATATTTTCTTGATACCATGTTAAGCAACTTAGCTACTTGCTGCAAGAAATACCTGCTCCTAGACTTGAACAGATATTTGCACACCCATCATAATGGCAGCATTATTCACAAGAGCCAAATGGTACAAACAACTCAAGTGACCATCGATGAATGAATGAATAAACAAAAATGTAATGTATTCGTACAATAAAATATTACTCATCCTTAAAAAGAAACAACATTCTGACACAAGCTACAAAATGGATGAACCTTGAGGATAATCATGCTAAGTGAAATAAGCCAGACATCAAAGGACAACAATTGTGTGATTCCACTTATTTGAGATACCTAGAATTGTCAAATTCACACAAACAGAAAGTAAAATACTGGTCACGAGGAGCTAGAGGGAGGGTGAAATGGGGCGTTAGTGTTTAATGGGTACAGAGTTTCAGCTTGGGAAGATGAAAAACTTCTGGAGATGGATGGTGGTGATGGTTGCACAATGTGAACTTAATGCCACTGAACTGTACACTTAAAAATGGTTAAAGTGAGAAATGTTATGCTATGTGTGTTTTACCACAATAAAAAGAAAAACAAAGAAAGAAAGAAATACCGGTTTCTAGAAGATAAGATTAGGAACTAACTAAAAGAGCTTTCTTATCAAGACTAATAGTTCACTCATCAAGGCTCCCCTCACAACGCCCACATGTTCCCCCCAATCCAAAGCTATTGGGTTATAAACTCTGCCCAGCCTCATTCAGGTCCCTGCCTTGCATGATGCACCTTAAAATCACCCAGCCTTGACCCTAAAACTATAAATATCCTCCTCTTTTTTCCTGGTTTGTGATACCATCAAGAATTTTTCACAATGTCGTTCTCCCTTACTGCAGTAAGTCTAATAAACTTAGCTTTGCTTTATCAACAGGTTTTGTCAGGTGGATTTTTTGGAAGTTGACAAGTTGACAGATTGTGAGTTTCCCTGCCTAAATTCTCCTGAGGTCACTCATCACCAATATCTGAGTTGGCAAATGGGCAGCTGGCATAGCCTCCAGAGATGTTTTATTTGGCTTACAAAGTATATTGGAAAAAATGTTGAATTTGCTGCCAAATGTTAAATATTGGGAATTTTCCAAAAAAATATGAATTTCTTACTTCTCTGGGAAATTCAGGACCAAATCCATTTGTCGTCCCTGCTTCAGACGTTTGGGTCAGATCGCCCGAGGCATTCTCTAGGCACAGATGAGATGTCTGATCTGTCTTGACTGTTAGCGTGCCCAGCACAGAGTCAGGCAGAGCGTATTTCTTGGTCGCAGGGAAACATGATGTCGCTTAGAGGGACTTATTTTTACTGAATGACAAAGGTGTCTCGAGCCATGAAATTGGCGAGGGACGTGACTGCTTTGGAGCCAGGTGGAGCAGGCCCACATCTGGCCTCTACGCTCATTTCAATGCGACATCAGGCAAGCTTCAGAGCCTCCATGAACCTCATTCCTCATTTGTAGGATGTGAAAGGCATGTAGTTTTGGCGGAGATTTAATGAGCTCCTGGATGTCCTGACAAGTGAACACGTGGTAGGTAGAAGCTATCGGGGCTACAGTCATTTTTATGACTTGCATCAAGCCTTTTATTTCTGTGAAATCTTCCTCATTTTCCATCCATTTTTGGCAGAAGCCAGTTTCAGTCCCACATTCAAATCACAAAGTGTGACTCCGAGCCTTGAGGACAGTGACCGTTACCATGGAAGTATTTGCAACAGAAGGAAAGAGGGAGAAGCACATTTCAAAGCTTGGAAGGAACCTTTACCTTGAGAGTCTTTAAACTACTTCTAAAACCCGTGAAATTAATTGTTCTGGGATTCTTTTTTTTTTTTTTCTTTTGAGGATGATCGGCCCTGAGCTAACATCTGCCTGTCCTCCTCTTTTTGCTGAGGAAGACTGGCCCTGGGCTAACATCCATGCCCATCTTCCGCCACTTAATATGGGACGCCGCCACAGCACGGCCTGACAAGCGGCGCATCGGTGCACTCCGGGAGCCGAACCGGCGAACCCCGAGCCGCGGCAGCGGAGCGCTCGCACCTAACCGCTTGCACCACCGGGCGGGCCCTGTTCTGTGATTCTTTACGGGGAAGATTTCTGGATATGGGTCTCTATGAAATGTATATGCTAGAAAACATATAGACACTGAAAAGTGCATGCTCACTGGGGATGGTGGTTTGAGAGGAAACAATACTGTACTTACAATTCTGTTTTCAAAATATTTTTACTATGAGTATTTTTAACAGAGAGAAAGTGGGAGGAAAAAATATAATGCACACCCTGGTTTTAACCCCTGGTTTTAACACATCTGACCATTTGGTTACTTGCTTCAGATCTTTGTACTGTTTCTGTTAAGGAAGAAATGTTTACGGAGACCACTGAAGCATCTTGTGTATCCCCCTCCCGGATTTCAAGTCCTCTGCCTTCCCAGAGAACCGCCGTCGAGAAGTTGTCGCCCATCGTTTCCAGGCATGATGCTGTTCTCTAACTGTATACAGCAGGCAGCTGTGAAAAACGCACCATCTTCTGTTTTTAACCTCAGATACATGACATGGTGCTGTACATTTCCTCACGCTGTTTGCTTTCTGTTTTATGTAGCTCTGGCTGAATCATTTTAAGTATTATATAGTAGTCATTACTTTTGATTCATGGCAGAACTGTACCAACCTCAGGGGGAAAAAAAGATCCCATATCTTCTGTTTTAGGGACTCCTCACCCCCTACAATATAAAGTTCAAATTCAGCCTGGCATTTTAGACTCTCCAAGATCCAGCTTGTTTCTCTCTCCACCAACCAGCTGCTGGCTGTTTCCCAAGCACGTCATCAGCCAAGAATCTTGTCTCCTGGATTACTCCTCTTCATCCCTCAAAACCCAGTTGGAATATCACCTTCTCAGGGAATCATTACCTTTAGACTAAGTTAGGCAGCATTTCCTTAGCTTCTCGTAGCCCTTTTCACAAATCTTGATTACAGTTCTTGACTCACAGCATGGTCATCTGTCTGCTCCCCTCCAACACACACCTGAGTTTCTTCATTGTGGTCTCTTCAGCTGTGCATCAGCACCTGCTGTGTATCCACAGCAGGTGCCATAGCAAGTGCTCAAAAGTGATGAGTGGACTGAAGTAAAAGATTGTGCACACCATTTCAGGAGACAGTGGGTTCTGCCAGTGTTGAGATGACTCCCAGGCCTCCTCTTTAACGTGCTCGCTGTGAGGGTTACCTGGTCTCCTCACATCCCCATTCCTGGGGGGCGTAAGTTAACCCTTGGGTCTGAGTTTTTTTCTGCCCTACTTCCAAGCCACTCCAAGGGGTCCCCTGCTTGTGAACCAGATATATACTATATGTGACCCACGGCCTGATGTCAGCTTAACATTTGGAGATATGTCCCACCCAACCTTTGGGGAGAAGGAGAACTTCTTCAAAGGATGGGCTCCTTAGGTCACAGGTACTCAAACTTGGTTCTAATTGGAGGCACCTAGGGAACTTTAAAAGGCACTGATGCCCGGCTCTCACCCCAGAGATTCTGACGCCACCGCTCTGGGTGACCTTGGGCCCCGGCGTCTTCTCACAGCTCTCCAGGTGAATCTCACACGCGGTGCAGTTCAGAGCTTTCCAGCCCATGAGCCACAGGGAGTCTGAAGAGGTTGCAGACACACCATGATACTTATCCTCCGATCCCAGTGCAGCTGGGGGAGGCTGGGGCGGTGGGAGGACGCCCACTTTCTTCCCCTCATCCAGGCACCGGCCACGGGAAGTCGGCTCCGATTAAACTCATTGCACTGGACACACACAATGATTTGCTTCACGTGCTGTTTTGAAAGTCTTGGGATGCTCTGCTTCACAGAACAGGACAAGCCCAAAGCAGCCCAGAATCCCAGGAAGAGCATGGGGCTCGCTTTGAATGCAGCCTCTTCCTGGCCACACGCCCCTGGTTTGTGGAACAGCCACGTCCCCCAGAGACTGGACTCGAGTTCTCCTTCACCATCGTCTCATTGAAGCAGCCTCACAACAAGCCTGCCAGGTCGGCCTGATGACGCTCATCTTACACGTGAGGGTGCTAGTATGGAGAGCAGGGTTTATCCCAGCAAAGATCTGATACACTGCATGAACCGAGATTCTCTCTAAATCTAGATTGTCTGCTCTGTGCCTCCAGGGAGAAAGCAAAGGTAAAAAGAGCCGAGATGCAGAAAGGCTCATGATGCTCCTGAAGTGAGAGATTTCAGGCCTGGGGGTCCGTTGAGACACAGAGTGCAGGTCACGGTTCCAATCCCAGCACCTCCTCTTACTGTTTGTGTGACGTGGCCAAGTGGCCGCGCCGCTTTGTGCCACTGTCCCCCTCATTTGTAAAGTGGGGAGAATCCCATGAGATGATAAATGGAGAGAACACTTAGCACAGCAGCAGGCTTAGGTTAGGTTTCACTTCCAGACTTGTCACTTCCCAGCTGTGTGATCTTTGGTGAGAAAATTTCATCTCTCTGAACCTCAGTTTCCTCATTTGGAAAATGGGTCTAATAACACCCACCTCTCAGGGCCATGGGAAAACTGAAGTTCCTCTGCAGAGTGTTTAACGCAGTGCCCAGCATACAGTGAGTGCTCAATAAATGGCGGTCGCTGTATGATGGCCATGGAACCAGGGAGCGCAAATCAGCTCTGTCCCCTTGCCCACATGGTCTAGATCTGCTCTCACCTGAAGTAGCTCTTCCAGCCCCAGTAGGAGCCCCATGAGCCAAGGCAAGCCCCAGGAAGAACCACTGTTGGGAAAGCCCCAGGTCAAAGGAAGGCCACAGACTTGGGCAGGTCCACAGCATTGAGCCTCAGTCTTCCCATCCGTAAAGTGGCCAAGTTGGACTGATGGGTTCAAGGCTGCTCTGGCTCAACGTATGATTGATCAGACATAGGCACTGTCATGATCTGGGTTGGACACGCCAGACACCCAGATGCAGGGTGGAGTGGGTTCCATGGTCATCATCATCATGACCATTGTGTGACACACTCTACAGAAGGGACTTTATGCAGTTTTCACGTGACCCTGCAGGGTGGGTGTTATCCCCATGTGGAGTTTCATAGAGATGGAATTTTCTTGCCGAACATCACATGGCTAGGGAGTGACAACTCTGGACAGTAAGCTTGACTCTGCCTGAGGCTAACACCTGATCTCACCACTGTGTCTAGGCCCCATTCAGCCTTGTCCCCTCTCTCTGATGACAGAAGCAGCACATAGCATCACAGAGTGTGAAAAAGACCCTATAGCTCTTCCTCCTCCCCCATGGCTTACTTTATGATTCCTCCTATCCAGCTGCCCAGAAGACTTTCTAGAAGAAGAAAGAAGATGAATACATCTGTTCATCTTTCTTCCCAACCCTCCACCCCTCCACCAATCCCGATTCTGCAGAGCTGAAATTCCCTATCAGGTCAATGCACAGATTAACCTTGATGGTAGCCCTAGCCTCATTTCTCACTTTAACCCAAACCCTCTGAGTTACTGGAGAATAAAGTAAAAAGAATAAGGGAAGAACAAAGTGGAATTATTTTGGAAATGTGGTCTCAATTTTTGAATTTGAAAAGTGATTCCCCAAACCCTTTCACATCCGATATGCCATCCCAGCCCTACAGCAGCCTCGACCGTAGCTGGGCTGTAGCTCTGATTCTCCTCTGCCTACAAACAAGGAGAGCAAAGCTGGGAGATATGGAGGGGCTGCCCGCAGCACCCCTTATGCATCAGAGGCAACTCTGTGCTGGATCCGGCTCTGGAACCAGAGAAAACCTGCACTCTGCTGTCTGCACAACGGCTCGTCTGAGAGAGACCTCGGAACACAGCTGGAGGTGATGGATAGAGTGTGAGCCACACTTGAGGAGTCTTATTTGATGCGCTTTTAATTTCCTGTGTTACATTCATTCTTGTTCATTTGTTCAAGTTTCTTCAGTTTATGCATTAAACAAATACCCCTGACGCATACCTGACTTCTGCTGCTCCACAGACAACAACCAGAATTGCTGGAGTCCATTCCAGAAAGGTGCTCGGCAATCCCCCTCCGGATCCCCATGTCCTCCACCCGACTCAAAATCCTGCCTGCACTCTCAGCTCTGCCCCTCCCTGCCCCACTGTCCCCAGTGAGGACACCCCACGTGAGCCTAGGCCTTGGCCAGTGTGGGGCTTTAGGGAGCCTGACCTCCTCCCACCACCAGGCTGAGGAGTGAGTTTGAAAGAATCTGAGCAATGAGTCGAAAGATGATTTTGAGTTTATGCACCAGAGATGGGAGTAGAGAGATCAAGAAAGAGAAGGAGCTCGTGCAAAGGCCTGACCCACGGAAGCAACTGACGGGAGGTTCAACCTGACTACAGTGGGAGACTCACACAGGAGGGGGGTTCAGATGATGGAGACCCTCAAGATTTCCCATTGCACAGACAGTAAAACCCTAATAATAGTAATAATAATCCCTCACATGACCCGGCCCCTGCCGGGGTCTCCCGCCACCTGCGGGGGCCTGCGATGACCTCACCACGCTCCTTTCATCTTTGGAGCCTTTGTATATTCCCTTCTCTCAGCCTAGAATCCCCCACCCCATCCCACCTCACTTAGTTAATGCATCCATCAGAGAGTCAGGTCCCTGAGGGTGATGTGAGGGCTTCCCTCACAACCCATACCCCAGGTGGCAATTGTCTATTTATGTGTCTAATTGTTGGTTTAATGTCCACCTCCCCCCATTAAGATGTAGGCTCCACGAGAGGAAATTCTGGGTCTGTCTGTTCACCGCGTGTCGCCAATGCCGTGCACAATGCCTAGTACATACTAGGTGTTCATGAATATTGTGTGGATGTATGTAAGGAGAGATGGATCGGGGGGCAGGGGGTGGAAGGATGGATGGGTGGGTGGGTAGGTGGATGGATGAATAGAGGCCAAAGAAGTTTACTTAAAGGAGGAAAATGCCAGATTTGTATTGAATGACGAGCCCCTGGTTGCAAAAGAGGAATGATTTTAGTGGAGGAAGAAGTCTCTCTTGCCTCTAAACTTCAAAGCAGTCAGAAGGCGAGCTTGGCTGTGATCTCAGTCTGGCTGGAGCTTCTGGCTCTTGAGTCTGTCTGCACTTTGGTCTTTGGCTTTACAGCTCCGCCACCTACTGGCCACGGTGTGTGTTCTGCAAGGGAAGAGGTTAACCTCGGAGCAAGGGCGGTGTCCAGGAAACAAGGGCACCCTGCTCCCATGGCTGGAATCTCCCCCAACCAGTTTGAACGAATGGTTTTTAACTCTCGCAGTTATCACATCTTCCTGAAAGGCGCTTATTAAAATGGAAATGTGTTGGGCCGGACCGGTGGCGCAAGCGGTTAAGTGCACGCGCTCCACTGTGGCGGCCCGAGGTGCCCCCGTTTGGATCCCGGGCGCACACAGACACACTGCTTGTCAAGCTATGCTGTGGTGGCATCCCATATAAAGTGGAGGAAGATGGGCACAGATGTTAGCCCAGGGCCAGTCTTCCTCAGCAGCAAAAAAAGAGGAGGATTGGCAGATGTTAGCGCAGGGACGATCTTCCTCAAAAATAAATAAATAAATAAATAAAAATAAAATGGAAATGTGTCCCTTTAGAAAAATAAGAGGGGTTTAGAAAATGATCTTCTAAGTTACCAATGACTAACGTAGGAAAATAACTTGGGTGTCGACATTAATGACTTGTGTGCAGAGCATCTGTTGGTAATTCTAAGTGTAATTGCTGAGCATGTCACCTTAGAGCCAAAATCGTTGATTAAATGGGCATGTTCTACATTTAAAAATTATATATATGCAAATAGGCTGACCCTGCTTTGTTCGCCAGGCCAGCAAGCTGCATTGTGTGACCCTGAGAGGCCCTGACGTGGCCATCTCCTTCCATCTTTGCAGTATTCCACAGCGCCTCCTCTGGGCCGTCTCATACAGAGGAATGCGGCAGGGAGGCAGGACAGAGGAGTCCCGCACCACACAGGAGTTAGAGTCGGAGTCGCCAGGGTTGGATTCCAGCACCACCACTTCTTATCTCTGTGACCTTGGGCAGGTCACTTAACTTCTCTGAGACTCATTTTTCTCATCTCTATAAGGAGGACTAATAACATCAGATATAACGGGTATAGTTATCCCCATTTTACAGCTGAGGAAATGACTCAAAGGAGAGTAGTCATTGCCATGCCTGGGGTTGGACAGAAAGTGCCAGAGCCAGGATTCACGACCCGGTCTCTTCAACACTGGAGGTTGGGTCCTCTGGCCCTGTTACGCTGAATAAATGAGCACATCCCACAAACAAATGGCTCGTGCACTGTTTGACAGACAGCAGGCACTATCCTGCCTGACTGAATGCCGGTCTGAGCCCCCGACGCTGGTTCCCACAGCTCCTCCTCCCCTCCACCTCCAAGGATAACCTGGAGTTTTCTCTTTTAATTGGCATCAGTTCAGCAAGAGGTGAAAGAATTTGCTAAATGCTTTGAGATCTCTGGATGAAAGGACCTCTTGAAACACCACATATACTTCTTTAAGAATCCACACATGAATGGGGTTCTTTGCCTTTCTAATTTGCTTGCCTAGCAAAGTTAAAGCGAGCAGGCCTATTCTTTGATTTCCCGTTAGTCAGACCCAAACATTTCAGATCCTATCTGTCTTACCTCTGTTTCTACATTCCATTTTGTGCTGTTTCTTGCACTTGCTTGGTTCGCTTATTTGAAGTCATTCATATTACATTTTAAATCATTTTAATCAGTAATGAAATGTGGAGGAATGCACTGTTTTCCAGCCCAGATGCTCTTTTTTGTAAACCTATTAGAATGCAAAGTAAAAATAACGTGCAAATTAATAGTATCTGCTCTCCACGCACAAGTTCTAAACTTGCTATTCTCGGTACACATTTTGCATAAAATACCTTCAGTCTCCAGTTTTTCCTGGGTTCACTCCTGTGTTCGTCCATTCTTTCATTCGTTCATCAAACAGTTATTAGGGCCTGCTATGTTCTTGGCTATGTGCAGACTCTGGGGACCCAGAGATGAATACGACCAGAGGCAGCACAGAACAGGATGAGTTTGGAATCAGACAAATGTAGATTTTTCTTCTTGGCTTGGCCATTTTCCTGCTGTGTGACCTTAGCAAGTTGCCTCATCTCCCAGAGACTTGATTTCCTCATCTGTAGTAGAGAAGTTGATTGCTGACACAGTTAAATGTTATCTGTGCCTGGTGTGGAATGAACAGCAGGTATAACGCACAACTTAACTGTGCAATTTCAGCACAGCCTCTGCCTTCAAAGAGCTCAGGTCTCGTGGGATCACAGACACGCACTGTGTATACACGTACATATTCTTACTGGGGGGCTGTGCACAGTGCCGTGAGGGTGTGGGCCAGGGGGTAACTAATTCCACTGGGGCCTCGGAAAGGATTCAGAGAGGAGGAAGGGTCATCCGTAAGGTAAGCTGGCTGGGAAGGGAAAGGGAAGTGGCATTGAAAGCAGACAGGACAGCGTGTGCAAAGGCACAGAATCATGAAAGAGCACAGCCCTTCAGAAATACATTTATTATCACTGCAGAGTCAGCGTGTGGGAGGAATGGGAGGAGATGAGACTGGGTGAAAGATGAGAATCAGGGGAAAGGGCCTTGAATGTTGGACAAAGGAGGCTGCATGGTAGACCAAGGGGTGGAAAGTATTGGGGCTCTCTCCTCCCCACCCTTAACCCACCCCCAAAACTCTAATGGGAACCCTAATGGGAATTATTTTCCTATCAAAGGAGCAAGCAAGCCTCAGCTTAATTAAGTTGCAAGGTCGCTCCAATTCAAATCAAAAAATATTTGTCAAGCTTTCCATTTATCAAGCTTTCCCTTGCATAGTCTTCCTCCTCGATACATAAGTTACTTTAACCCATGGACTTTTTATGTTACACGTTTTAATATGTAATATTTCATATGTAGTGATGATAGAGAATAATGTAATAATCTCATACCTACCACCCAGTTTTATCAGATCTTAACATTATGTTGCATTTGTGTCTGGTTTTTTTAAAGTAAAGCATTATAGATTCAGTTATGACCCCAGTGGACCACAGCCTGATCTTGTACTTTCCATCCCCTCTCCAGTGTCAGTCACTGCCAAGAATTTGGTGTTTATCATTTTGTGCTGTGTATTTATACTTCACTAATTTGTGCATCAATAAACAATATATAATGTCATTTTGCATATTTGAAACTATAAAATAAAATTAATTCAAGAAGCATAATTCTTCCATTTTTTACCAGCTTTTAAAAAAAATCAACATTTTTCTGCCTTCTGATGTTTTAATAGTCTTCTAGACTCATTTTTTCCCTCTGCTAATTGAGAGGTTAGAAGTTATATTTCTGTTCTTTTAATGATTAACCTTACATTTTTTAGTTACACAATTTACTTGTTTTCCTAAGAATGTCAACAGTTAATTAATATTTCTGTTTTCCTCCTGGCCAAGGGAAAGCCTGGTGTATTACTCGGAGTCCAACCAGGAGACAGGAACCACACAGTACTTTGAGAGGGAAAAGTATATTATAAAGAAGTATTAGCTATAATGAGGGATCGGAATAATCAGAGACTGGCTAGTAGGACGTAAAAAGAACTCTGGAGAATATTTGAAACAAGAGATAGGGAGAAGAGATACAGCTCCCTGGGAAGTAACAAAGCTGGCAGAAGCCCTGCTCCCCAGGGAAGGGTCCAGACCTCACTGGAGAGGGAGCAGCCGGGCTCACTTGGGTGGCAGAACAGTTCACTGAGAGCTGCACCAGCAGAACTCACTGGGAAACCGCCAGGGGTGGTGAGTAGGGCACCCACCCTCTGGAGTGACGGGGAAGCTGCCACAGGAGGTGCCACGTGGAACACTTGTCAAAATAGTGCCTCTTGTTCTTCCAGGGTCCTTCCAGTTCTGTCTACTGGCAAAGCTTAACATCGTGCCAGCTGACAAGGGAGAAAAATCCCAGTATCTCAAGCAGAGCAAAGAAGGGTGGGTTTGGGAGCAGAGAGGCAGTAAATCGTTAACTGACACAACATCTTAGCAGGGTTTGCCTGATAACATGCCTGCACATCTACACACACACTTTATTTTTATTTAAAGTTTTAGTTTTACCCTTTTAAAAACACATTAAAAGTGATATTGACATCAATGGTTAGTTCAGTTTGCCAAGATATTTTGTCCACGTCTGTGCTTAACATTGTTCCATTCCTACCTTCTCCTTGTGTTCACTTCTCTTCTTGCTGAAATGCATCCTTTAGTAACTCTTTTCATACAGGTCTTTAGGTGGTAAACTCACTTATTTCCTGTGTGTCAGAAGGTATTTTTAGTTTGCCCTCATTCTTGAATTTTAGTTAAGTTTAATATAAAAATATAGGTGGGATTATATTTTAAAATGTCATTTATAAAGTTTAAGAATATTACTTTTATCTTTTTAAAATACATGGCTGCGAATAAGTCTGCTGACAGAAAAAATTGCTATGCTTTTATAAGTAATCTGTTTTTTTCCTCTGATGACTCTATATATTCTTTTTAGCCTTGAAGTTCTACAGTTTCATTACAATGGAGTGTGTATAACTTATTTTTAATTCTCTTTTTCAGGATTCTGAGTGCTCTTTTGATCCGAAGACTCATATCTTACTTTTTTCTGGAAAGTTCTAAATAATCATATCTTCAGTTATTGCTTCTCTTCATTCCCTCCACTCATAAGGCAAATTTTGGCGCCCCTCTACCTACCCCCCGGTTTCCTTACTCCTTGCTCTGATGTGTTTTTTAAACTCTCTGCCCTCTGCGCTGTGACCTAGTTGCATTTCTCAGTACTAATTTCCAATTCAAAACACTCTTCAATTGTTTCCTGCCTTTTTTTATTCCAAAGATTTATAATTGCTTTCTTTTCATATTCATCCATTATTTATATTTCTTAATTTCTTGACTTTTATCTCTCTGAATATTCTATACATCCCTAAAGTCCTTTTTAGGCTTTTATGTAATAGTAATTTCCAAAGCAACTTCATGTTCCAGTGGCCAGTTTTGTTCGTTGCCTTTCCCAGCATTAGATTTCCTCCTGAGTCTCAGATTTATGGCATGTAGGCTCATTTTAAACCAAAGCTCCTTCCTCTCTCTCTCTCTCTCTCCTCTCCTATACTTTCTTCTGATTTCCTCTTCCCTAGCTCTGCTGACTTTGCATCTGTGTCCTCTTGGGCCTCCAGGACCCAATGCAGGACTTCAAAAGGCAGTTTGGAATCATTGCCCATGACAATGTTGATGAGGACCTAGATCTGTCACAGATCCGGGGGACTGGCTCAGCCCCTGAACCTGCAGCTGGTCCACGTACCCCTCCCTCTGCCTGAAGCCCCCCGTGGGCCCGGCAGTACAGCATGGCAGCAGAGACCTCCAGCTCCTTTTCAAGGGCCCGAGATGCATCTCTGGCTATCAGCCTGGCCTGTCGCCTCCCTTGTTCAACAGTTTTAGTCAGTTTACCTCATAAAATTCGAACTCTCGGCCATTTCTTCTTATGTATGGCCCAGGCTTCTTCAGCAGTACCCACCATTTGTAAGTTCTGTTCCATTTCTGGTCCATGGAGATGTTTTTCTTGTATTTGAGCCAGCTATGTGGTTTTGTTTTATTTCAATCTTATCCATCACTGTCATGTACACAATGCAGTGTTCTTTAACATGAGGTGAGTGGACTTCCCCACACACACAGAGTCCTCCAAGAGGTTTGTAGACAAATAACTAATTGGCCAAAACACAGATGCTGCAGATGGACAGACATTAGGCACACTTTTTCTGGAGGGTAACATGATTCTAGAGTCTAAAAAATGTTCATAGCCTTTCAACATTATCTGCTGCTGTAAATATAGCCCAAGGAAATGTCCTAGTTCAGGCTGCTATAACAAATTACCACAAACTGGGTGGCTTAAACAGCAAACATTATTTTCTCACACTTCTGAAGGCTGGGAAGTCCAAGATCAAGGATCCAGCAGATCCAGTGACTGGTAAGGCCCCTCTTCCTGGTTGGCAGGAGGCAGTCTTTTCATTGTATCCTCACATAGCAGAGAACAGCAAGAAGAAACAAGCTCTTTTGTGTCTTCTTATAAGAACACTGATCTCATTCGTAAGGACCCCACCCTCATCTGATCCTGATCAACTTGGAGAGGCCCACCTCCTGTTCCGTGACAGTGGGGGTGAGCATTTCAACACGTGAATTTGGGGGGAACACAAACCTTCAGTCTATGACAGGAAATAGTCTCAGGTAGGGACCAAGTCTCAGATACAAGGATGCTCCTCAAAGTGTTATGTTTAACGTGGGGAAAAAGGGAAACAATCAAAAACTGGAGTTAAACCATGGAGTTTAGAATAGAGTCCTGCCCAGTCATTAAAAACATTTTTTAAAGCGACTTTGTAATGGCACAGGCAAGTGTTCATTGACAAAATGTTCAGTACAAAAGTCAGGACCCACAACAATGTAGTTTAATACATAACCAAAGCTATGGTTTAAAAAATATACACGTGCATGGTACACAGAATAAAAAGCCTAAATGATGTTTTTTATCTTTGTCTTTGGGATTGAAGGTAATTCGTTTCCTTCTTTGTTCTTTTTAGTATTTTGCATGATTTCTACCCCTGAGCATACCTAAGTTTTGTAATTAGGAAAAGAAAAACAAGGCAGGGGTTTGAAAAACCACAGCAGTACCACTGCCAGCCCTGACTCTCTGCCAGGGCAGCCCTGGCTGTTTCCATGAACAAGCACCGAAAAGTGGGCTCTCTTGGGGGCTGGATCCCACTCCCTCCCTGCACCCACCGCCTGATCGTTGGGTCCTGCTGCACCCAAAGGAACCCCCCCAACTGCTGTCCACCCTGCCTCTGGCGCCTCTCAGGTTCTCTTCTCATGCTGACCGCCTGACCCAACCCTGGTCACCAGTTACCGTCTGCTTGTGCGATAGTTCTGGAAAGGTTCAGTTTCACTTGGTGAAAACACCCCATGTGCCAGACACCGAGCAGATCTTTCTCCTCATCCTCAGAACACTCCTACAAAGTGTGTATTCAGCTGTACAAATGGGAAACTGAGGCTCAGAGCAATGAAACAACTTGCCCGAGGCCGTAGAAAGGAGAAGTGACAGACCCCAGAGCTTCCTAACCCCCAAGGCCACATTCCTTCCGCTCCAGATTATGGCCTTTAATGGACGAAGAACTGAGGCCACTGTGTCCTCCAGCCTTTTCTGGGATGGCCCAGCTTCCCTCCCTGATTAGCTCCCACTCTGAGGGGGCTAATTAGCCCTGATTAGCCCCCATCTCACATCCTCCCCCCTAGCGCCCTCCCCATTCCGCTCAGGCCTGTTGACTGAGCTGCTGATGCCTTCACCCGGATGACAGCAGATGAAGGCTGAGTGGGTGTTGAAGGCATTGGAACTCTCAAGACAAGAGAATAGCAAACAAGACAGAGAAGCTTGACAAAGTGACAATGAAACGCCCGGAAAAAGGGCTCCTGAAGTTGACACCATTTGATCAAAAGAGAAAATTCCAAGTGATGGACCGCCGTGAAGCTGTGACTTTAAAACTGTTCATAGCTTCCACCTTGTCCTCAGCACCATGAAAACAAAAAGTGCTTTCTATTGTGCCGGGGAAGACGTGGGAGAACTTGAAATTGGGTGGGCATGCCTGAAAACTCCAGAAGCTGGAGGCAACACGTGGTGTTCTAGGCAGAAGCCTTCTTGGGGAGTTGTCTCGGGATTCCTCCCTCTGGTCCAGCAGGGCCTGCCTGGGGGACGTTAGCGGGGAGCGGAGGGGTTCTGTAAATTCTTTTCATTTATGAAAGCAAATCAAAGCCCCCATCTGTTTGCTGATATTGCATCCCGTGGAAACACTTCATACATGTGAGACATGCACAATTCATTTGATGGGCTCTATAGAAAAATCCCAAAGAGACAGACTGTCGGCTGCAGACAGATTTTTACCACGTGTGGAGGTGTGTCCCTTGCTGTGTGTCCGGCTGGCTCACACCAGCTCACAAGAGCCGACTGTGTTCATCACTTTCTGACTCCGTGTTCAGAGACTTCCTGTTGGTAGATCACAATCAGTCACGGTGGGAATATTTACACCACAGCAGTTGGCAAATGCTGTCAACAGGGCTATTTTTCCTCTCAGATGCTCACATTCCCCAACTTTCTCTCTTTGGTAGACTCTCCCTTCTAGACTTCTGGGGCTCCTCTAACCCTCTCTAAGCTAATGACTCCCAAGTCTACCCAGCCCCAGTCTGGAATTCTCTCTGAGCTCCAGACCCATACCACGGGCTACCTTTTGGATATGTCTTTCAAGATGGAATAGCTTTTCTTAAAGACCAGCTTCTTCTCCCAGATGCCCGTCTTGATCAATAACACTATTGTCCCCCACCCACATCCCTGAAGTCAACCTGGGCCCCTCTTGCTTTATTGATCTGGTCAGCTGCGAGGTCCCGCTAATTTTACCTCTTCAATAACTTTATCCTCTGCTCCATTCCCCTATAACTACCTTGGTCTAGCTGGTGACCTTCTGAGCATCCTGTAAGACTCAGCTCAGTCATCTCTTTTCTGATGAGTCTCCTCTGAAACACCTCTCACCCCAGCCCCCAAGAAAATTCCACCAATGCTTCTTTTATGCTCCCACTGGAATTGTGCACACTTGTACTGCAGCACTGTCACACTATTTGAAACTGTCTATGTCTGCTGCGGCTCCTTGGGGGCTCGGCCATGTGGTATTCATCTTGACTTTCCTATTGCATAGCTCAGAACCCAGCACCTAATTGGCCTCCCCGGGACGGCCTGCAGATCACACGCCTAGTGATCGCCAGGACCCGGTGCCTGTTCCAAGAATCTCTCTGCCTAGTATCTTGGCTTGTGAATGGGGATCAGCCATCCTGACAGCCAGGCTTGCAGCTCCTGAGCTGCACAGGGACTCTGCACATTAAGAACACTGTCTGGGAGAGAGGGAGAGAGAATTCAAGACTTCTGCAGATAAATGAAAGAAGAAAACCTAAAAACGTTCAAAGTCTTTGAGATAGTAGATGTCCCATTCCCAGTGCTTTCCCTTTCTTTCTCATCACGGCCTTAAGCTACTGTTACATATACAAGACCTTCATCAATGCGTTTCTCACAGAACCCCCAACGATTAGAGAAAGTGCAAGCATCCATTATATATAGGTATGTTTACACGTATATATGTATATATGTTCACACATACACACATATATATATTTACTATAATACTAATAAATTATGTGTGTTGTTGAACATATATAATGTTAAAAATTATGGAGGGAATATAAAGAAATAGAAACTGAAGTTATAATAGATTCTTTGTTCACCCCAATGGGTCATCTCAAGCAACCCTCAGTTACAATTGCACATTTTAGAGGGCACTGGTCTCTAATTCCAAAATACTGAACAAAGCTAACTGCTCCGAATTAGGAGTGGGTTACATAACCATGTCCCTCTAACACCACCACCAGATTTGCATAACATTATGCAGAGCAGACATGATTTAAATCCTTGCTGTGTGTCCTTGGGCAAATATTCACTTCTCTGAGCCTCAGTTTTTCCATCTGGAAAATCTGATAATAATCATTTCTTAGCAGGGCTGATGGAGAATTTGAATGTGCCCTGCCCTCACATATGGTACAAACGAGTAACCCATACCCAGAAGTTACAAAAAATGGTGTCTAGTCCTGGAATATTATGCAGTGGGGGAATTATTTACTCAAATTTTTCTTTTTTTGCTGTTACATAGCTGTATGTCAATTTTTAAAGTGAGGTCATAATAGTTTATAACACTGTGAAATTTCAGTAGTACATTATTATTTGTCAGTCACCACATAAATGTGCCTCTTCACTCCTTGTGCCCACCTCCCAACCCCTTCCCCTTGGTAACCACCAAACTATTCTCTCTGTCCGTCTGTTAGTTTATCTTCCACATATGAGTGAAATCATACGATGTTTGTCTTTCTCTGGCTTATTTCCCTTAACATAATACCCTCAAGGTTGCGAATGGGATGATTTTGTCTTTTTTTTACGGCTGAGTAGTATTCCATTGTATATATATATACCACATCTTCTTGATCCAGTCATCAGTTGATGGGCACTTGGGTTGCTTCCACTTCTTGGCTATAGTGAATAATGCTGCAATGAACATAGGGGTGCATAAGTCTTGTTGATTTCAAATTTGTTGATTTCAAGTTTGTTGGATAAATACCCAACAGTGGGATAACTGGGTTGTATGGTAGTTCTATTTTTAATTTTTAGAGGAATCTCCATACTGTTTTCCATAGAGGATGCACCAGTTTGCATTCCTACTAGCAGTGTACGAGGGTTCTCTTTTCTCCACAACCTCTCCAACATTTGTTATTTTTTGTCTTGGTGAGTACAGCCATTATAACAGGTGTAAGGTGATATCTTAGTGTAGTTTTGATTTGCATTTCCCTGATGATTAGTGATGTTGAACATCTTTTCATGTGCCTATTGGCCATCTGTATATCTTCCTTGGAAAAATATCTGTTCATATCCTCTGGCCATTTTGTAATTGGGTTGTTTGTTTTTTTGCTGTCCAGTTGTGTGAGTTCTTTATATACTATGGAGATTAACCCTTTGTCAGATATACGATTTGCAAATATTTCCTCCCAGGTGGTGGGTTGTCTTTTCATTTTGATCCTGGTTTCCTTTGCCTTGCAGAAGCTCTTTAGTCTGATGAAGTCCCACTCGTTTATTTTTTCTTTTGTTTCCCTTGTCTGAGTAGACATGGAATTTGAAAAGATCCCTCTAAGACAGATGTCAAAGAGTGTTCTGCCTAAATTTTCTTCTAGGAGTTTTATGGTTTCAGGTCTTACCTTCAAATCTTTGATCCATTTTGAGTTAATTTTTGTGTCTGCTGAAAGATAATGGTCTACTTTGATTCTTTTGCATGCGGCTGTCCAGTTTTCCCAGCACCATTTATTGAAGAAACTTTCCTTTCTCCATTGTATGTTCTTAGCTCCTTTGTTGAAGATTAGCTGTCCGTAGATGTGTGGTTTTATTTCTAGGCTTTCAATTCTGTTCCATTTATCTGTGTGTCTGTTTTTGTACCAGTACCATGCTGTTTTGATTGTTATAGCTTTGTAGCATATTTTGAAGTCAGGGATTGTGATGCCTCCAGCTTTGTTTTTTCTCAGGATTGTTTTAGCTATTCAGGGTCTTTTGTTGCCTCATATGAATTTTAGGATTCTTTTTTCTATTTCTGTGAAGAATGTCATTGGGTTTCTGATTGGGATTGCATTAAATCTGTAGATTGCTTTAGGTACTATGGACATTTTAACTATGTTTATTCTTCCAATCCATGAGCATGATATATCTTTCCATTTCTTTATGTCATCATCGATTTCTTTCAATAATGTCTTATAGTTTTCATTGTATAGGTCTTTCACCTCCTTGGTTAAATTCATTCCTAGATATTTTATTCTTTTTGTTGTGATTGTAAATGGGATTGTATTCTTGAATTCTCCTTCTGTTAGTTTGTTATTAAAGTGTAGAAATGCAACTGATTTTTGTAAGTTGATTTTGTAGTCTGCAACTTTGCCATAGTCGTTGATTGATTATTTCTAATAGTTTTCCAATGGATTCTTTAGGGTTTTCTATATGTAAAATCATGTTGTCCGCAAACAGCAAGAGTTTCACTTCTTCATTGCCCATTTGGATTCTCTTTATTCTTTTTTCTTGCCTAATTGCTCTGGCCAAAACCGCCATTATTGTGTTGAGTAACAGTGGCGAGAGTGGGCACCCTTGTCTTGTTCCTGTTCTCAGAGGGATGGCTTTCAGTTGAGTATGATGTTGGCTGTGGGTTTGTCATATATTGCCTTTATTATGTTGAGGTACTTTCCTTCTATACCCATTTTGTTGAGATTTTTTATGATAAATGGATAAATGGATGTTGGATCTTGTCAAATGCTTTCTCTGCCTCTATTGACATGATCATGTGGTTTTTATTCTTCATTTTGTTAATGTGGTGTATCACATTGATTGATTTGCGGATGTTGAACCATCCCTATGTCCTTGGTATAAATCCCACTTGATCATGGTGGATGATCTTTTTAATCTATTTCTGTATTCGGTTTGTCAATATTTTGTTGAGGATTTTTGCATCTATGTTCATCAGGGATATTGGCCTATAATTTTCCTTCTTTGTGTTGTCCTTGTCTGGCTTTGGTATCAGGGTGATGTTGGCCTCATAGAATGTGTTGGGAAGTGTTCCATCTTCCTCAATTATTTGGAATAGTTTGAGAAGGATAGGTATTAAATCTTCTTTGAATGTTTGGTAGAATTCCCCAGAGAAGCCATCTGGTGCTGGACTTTTATTTTTGGGGAGGTTTTTGATGACTATTCAATCTCTTTACTTGTGATTGGTCTATTCAGATTCTCTATTTCTTCTTGATTTAGTTTTGGGAGGTTGTATGAGTCTAAGAGTTTATCCATTTCTTCTAGATTGTCCAATTTGTTGGCATATAGTTTTTCATAGTATTCTCTTATAATCCTTTGTATTTCTGTGGTATCTATTGTAATTTCCCCTCTTTCGTTTCTAATTTTATTTATTTGAGGCTTCTCTCTTTTTTTCTTAGTGAGTCTGGCTAAGAGTTTGTCAATATTGCTTATCTTCTTCAAGAGCCAGCTCTTTGTTTCATTAACCCTTTCTACTGTTTTTTTTTTTCCAATTTCATTTATTTCTGCTCTAATTTTTATTATTTCCTTCCTTCTGCTGACTTTGGGCTTTGTTTGTTGTTTTTCTAAATCTTTTAGGTGTAGTTTAAGATTGCTTATTTGAAATTCTTCTTGTTTGTTAAGGTGGACCTGTATTGCTATGAATTTCCCTCTCAGGACCACTTTTGCTGCATCCCATATGAGTTGGTATGGTGTATTTTCATTTTCATTTGTCTCCAGATATTTTTTGATTTCTCCTTTAATTTCTTCAATGATCCACTGGTTGTTCAGTAGCATGTTGTTTACTCTCCAGATCTTTGTCACTTTCTAAGTTTTGTTCTTGTAGTTGATTTCTAGTTTCACAGCATTATGGTCAGAAAAGATGCATGTTATGATCTCAATCTTAAATTTATGGAGGCTTGCCTTGTTTCCTAACATATGGTCTACCTTTGAGAATGTTCCACGTGTGCTTGAGAAGAATGTGTAATCTGCTGTGTTTGGATGGAGTGCTCTTTATATATCTATTAAGTCCATCTCATCTAGTTTTCTGTTTAAGTCCACTATTTCCTTATTAACTTTCTGTCTGGATGATATATCCATTGATGTAAGTGGGGTGTTAAGGTCCCCTACTGCTATTGCATTGTTGTTAATATCTCCTTTTAGGTTTGTTAATAGTGCTTTATGTACTTTGGTGCTCCTGCATTAGGTGCATATATATTTATAAGTGATATGTATTCTTGGTGGAATATCCCTTTTATCATTATATATTGCCCGTCTTTGTCTCTCATCACCTGTTTTATCATGAAGTCTACTTTGTCTGGTATAAGTACGGCAACACCTGCTTTCTTTTGTTTGCCATTAGCTTGGAGTATCATCTTCCATCTCTTCACTCAGAGCCTGTGTTTGTCTTTAGAGCTGAGATGTGTTTCCTGGAGGCAGCATACTGTTAGGTCTTGTTTTTTAATCCATCCGTCCACTCTCTGTCTTTTGATTGGAGAATATAATCCATTTACATTTACAGTTATTATTGATATATGAGGGCTTAATGCTTCCATTTTATCACTCATTTTCTGGTTGTTCTGTATTTCCCTTTTTCTCATTCCATGTGTTTTGGACTACCAATTCAGTTTGGTAGTTCTCTGTGATGGCTTTCTTAGTTTTCTCTTTATCATTTGTGTCTCTGTTTCAGTTATTTGTTTAGTGTTTGCTATGAGGTTTGTATAAAAAAATCTTGTAGATGAGATAGTCCCTTTTCTGACAGCCTCTTATTTCCTTAGACTAAATTAATTCCATCCCTTACCTCTTCCCCTTCTAAGTTATTATTGTCACAACTTATTCCATCTTGTGTTTTTGGTGTTTTCCTTCTTTTTATACTTGATGTTATAATTAACTGCTAACCTGTTCTGATAGAGAGCTGCAACTTTTCTGATTTTGTCTACCTATTTTTCTCCTTGCTCAAGGTTTTGTATCTCCTTTCTCTCTTTTTTTTTCCCCCCAGATACGAGGGCCTTCTGGAGCATTTCTTGTAGTGGGGGTCTTGTGGTGATGAACTCTCTCATCTTTTGTTTATCTGTGAATGTTTTTATTTCTTCATCATATCTGAAGGATATTTTCACTGGATAGAGTATTCTGTCCTGAAATTTTTTGTCTTTCAGAATTTTGAATATATCATTCCACTCTCTCCTAGCTTGTAAGGTTTCTGCTGAAAAATCCGCTGAAAGCCTGATAGGAGTTCCTTTGTATGTTATTTTCATCTGCCTTGCTGCCCTTAATATTTTTTATTTGTCATTGACTTTTGCCAGCTTTACTACTCTATGCCTTGGAGAGGGTCTTTCTACATTGATATAGTTAGGAGATCTACTGGCTTCATTCACGTGTTTTTCCAGCTCCTTCCCCAGGTTTGGGAAGTTTTCAGCTATTATTTCTTTGAACAAGGTCTCTACTCCTTTTTCTCTCTCTTCTCCATCTGGAATACCTATAACCCTTATGTTGCACTTCCTAATTGAGTCATATATTTCTCAGAGAGTTTCTTCATTTCTTTTTAGTCATAGTTCTCTCTCCTTCTCCCTCTGGAGCATTTCTGCATTCCTATCCTCTATATTGATAATTCTATCCTCCATATTGTCAGCTCTGTTATTTAAAGACTCCAGATTTTTCTTTATCTCCTCCGTTGTGTTTTCATCTCCAGCATTTCTGATTGGTTTTTCTTTAGAGTTTCAATGTGTTTTGTGAAGAAGTTCCTGTCATTGAACTGTCTATCTGTATTTTATTATAACTCATTGTGCTTTTTTATGATAGCTATTTTGAATTCTCTGTCATTTAAATTATAAATTTCTGTGCCTTCGGCATTGATTTCTGGGTGCCTGTCATTTTCTTTCTGGTCTGGAGATTTAATATGCTTTTTCAAACTTTTTGACAGCATGGATTTGTGCCTCCACATAGTGATAGTTTCTGATCACAGCTTCCACCTGCTGCTATTGGGTGGGAGTCAAGAGCTGTGTATCCTGAGCCTGCCGTGATCCGCGGGTGCTCTTATCGACCAGCTGAGCTGGAGCACCAGGCAGGGGGAGGGGTGCTTTCTTTTGCCTGCCTGATCTCAGGGGCTTCTTGCTCTTACCTTGCTATCTGCTCTCCTGGGGTGCTAGCTTGATGAAGACACCCCCATAATAGTTCAGTCACCTCCACGTAGGGCTTTCCCATGGGCTGTGAGGGAACTTGGAGAGCAACAGTGTTCCCATGGAGGGCCACCCCTCTGCCCCTCCTCTCACAGCCATGCACACGGTCCCAAGCTTGCTGCCAGGGAGGGAGAGGAGCTCTCCTTACCTCCTTCCACTTCCTCCAGGGGGTCCAGCACCTCCATCTTCAGAAGGATGGCTGCATGGGTCTCTCAGATGTTTTTTGTGTTGTGTGAATGTCCTCTGTTAGTATATGAATGTCCTTTTGGATGTGTTTTACAGGGAAGAGTCTAAGGGGAGATCTCACTCCACCATGATGCTGACGTCACTCCTCTATTTAATTTTTTAAGGAACCCAAAGAAAAGGAGATTATAGGGAAAGGGAATAGAAATCTAGGGTGACTTGACCTGAGATTTTAAGGGTGAAGATCTTCATTAATTTTTGTGTTGTGGGCTTGCATATGTCAGGGGTGATCCTGTGGGCTGGGGACAGAGAGGACCAGGACAGACAAAAGCTGTGTCTAAGAAACTGATGTCCAAATGCAGAGGGATAGAAATGAACAAGCAGCTTTCAAATAGTGCAGAGAGCTGTAAGGAAACAAATGGGTGATATAGCAGAAGGTGTAGCAGGTTGGCTGTGACTAGATTGTCTCTGGGGAGGTGACATCTGGGCTATGATTCCAAAGATGCAAAGGAGCCAGCTGGGGAAACACAGGGACAGAGGATTATGGCCAATGAGCAGCAGGCTCCAGGGCCCCGTGGTGGGAGGGAGGTCGGGGTGCTCAGAACCTTCCACTGTGACCCTCTGCCAAGCATTCTGCTGCCCCTAGTGTTCTGCACAGCTGGGACAGCCCTGGCTGCAGACACTCCATGCCAGCTCCTCTCTCATTTCCAATGCCCTCAACCTCTACCTCAGACAAAGGATGAGGGCAGTGGGAAGCCAGCACCACTGTGGGACCTCCCGGTTCTGGAACCTTGCAGAGCACTTGCTCATAGCCAAGTTTCCTGCCAGGTGGCGGAGGCTGACCAGAGCCTAAATGAACGTGGCCCATCACTGGTAGCCACACTGAACTGCTGGGCTCTGAGAGGGCAGAGACACTGTGAACACAGAGCTGCAGCGCTTCTGCATGGAGGTCCACAGGGCTCAGCCCCTCACTCCGTGCAGGCCCCAGTTCATGTGTCATCTGGTCAGAGAGGCTGCATCTCCCTCCCACCCCAGCCACCCTGGACTGTTCTTCACAACACCTTTCCCCACAGATGTTCTAGGTGTTTATTTGTGGACGTGTGTGTTGCCCATCTGAAGCAGAGCTCCATGGCACAGGGATGTATTTCCCACTCCTTTCGCTGCGCCTATGAGTGCCTGGACCACTGCAGATGCTCCGTAAATAAAGTTTACAGTTTGCTAATGGCATCCACTGTCTTCCATGCCTTTCCGCGTTTACTGAAAGAGAAAGCAACAAAAGAAACTTCCATTTGAAGTAAAACACAAAATGTGTGTCAAATTAGCTATTTTTTAAGGAAAAGGGAACTTCCTTAAGTTCCTTCCTCCACCAGCCACTTTCCTTGCAAAGTCTCACTCGCCCTCAGTGTCTCTGCAGGCATTTTTATCAGCACATGTGCGATGAGATTTCAAACACCAGCTGATACACTTTTACTTATCTCTGCACCTGTCACATGTCTCACCCTGAGGGCTGTGCTCCCCACCCAGCCCAACAGCTCCACAAGAGTCACCCACCACCTGGGGTGGTGGAGGTCGCTGTGGGATCAGAGAAGGAAATTGCACATTTATGTCTTTTAAGTTCAAAAACCAGTGATAATACAAAGCAGAACAATCACAATACTCACTTGGAAATCAAATTTCCCAGCTCCCCAGACTACAGAAGACACTGCACGGGCTGCAGGAGAGTGGGGGAGCATGAGGATGGGAGCCGAGGGGGCCACAGGAACTGGGACGCCCCCTCCACCACCAGGACAAGGTCAGGGCTCCTGGCAGAGGCTGGTCAGGGCCGGTCTCCATGCCGGTCTCCATCTGAGGTAACACTGGCCACTGCTTTCACCGAGGACCCTCGCTCCCCCCACCACGTCTAGGGAGGGCCATTCTCTAAGTCTCCCAGGACAAAGACGGGTCCTGAATGGTGGGGGGAAAACAAAACATGGGACCAATGAGGGAAGTGAAAAATGAGGTCAAGATCTCCCAGGGATGGAATGTTTCCCCTCCAGTATGCCCGTTTTGCAGATCAGAAAAATGAGACTTGGAAAAGTTAAATGGCTTGTATGAGGCCAGACAGATAGTGATGGGAAAAGAGTTTGAACCCAGGTCTCTTTGACTCCCGGGTTCCTGAGCCTTCACCTCACCCGGCTACCTCACTGATCAAAATCTATCCTAGCGGCCCTTAGTGATTCTTCAAGTGAACCAAGCACCAAGAGTTCCCAAAGGGATGTGCTGGTGGTTCTGCAAGTGACCGCTAGAGGGCACCAGCACCACACAGACCCACTCCCTCCCATCCACCCAGGTGCAGCTCCTTCCAGCCGGGCTAGACTGCAAGCTGAGACCTCGCCCTTTTCCTCCTGCATTTCTTTATTCCAGCCTCTAGTTCACAGCCCACCCCGCAGAAGGTGTGAGTAAGACCGAGTAACACTTGCTGGGGAACAGAATGCCTACTGTTGTGGAACTTTTGCGCCTCCACCCACAAGCCGTATATTAGACTTGGATTTCCCTAAATTTGGCCTGGGACCGGCTCCCTCAATACCAGATGTTCTTTAACATGCACATTCCCCCAGCTCCACAGAATCAAAACTGGGGTGGGGCCCAGGAATCTGCATTTATGCCGAGTGCAGAGGATTCTGAAGCCAAATAAACTTTGAGAACTGCTGCATCTCAGCACTCAAAGCACAGGATGCCCGAGTCAGCCTTACTGGGCTGTAAGGCCCCAGAGGAAGCCACTTGCCCAAAGCTGCACAACCATGAGTGGTAGGGCCAGGCTGTGCCCGCAGGCCAGCTGGCTCATGCAGTTGGTGAAACCAGCTGAGCTTCAGTTGAGTCTGGTCCCCACGGGGGCATACCTATAAGCAGCGCCCTTTAAAGAATGAGGCCCACTTACTTGGGTGTCAATTGCCTCACAGAGCCGTGACCCCAAGACCCCGAGAATGAGTTCTTTTGGGAGGGAATTTTCCTTGGCATCTTACTCAGCCAGACTTCCAAGTTCCCTGAAGTGGAGTTAAGAAATTATGTTCCCTTTGTAATCAGAAGCAGAGGCAAATCAGTAGCTGTTCAATGACACCCTCCCACTTAGAAAATATCCTAACTCCTAGTGCCTAGCTGCTTGATATCCAGGGGTCATTTCTAGAACATTCCAATGAGCCATTCTCACTGCTGCAGTGTTAACATAGCAGATGACGAGCAATGTGTAGGACTGCACCCGGGATCCAAACCCTCAGACCCCGGGCTGCCAAAGCAGAATGCGAGAACTTAACCCTACACAACCGGCCGGCCCCAGGTTTAAGCCATTTTGAGCTGGGTTCAGTTATGTGTAAACCAAAGATCCCTGATGAATAACCCTTCCCAACGTGACACACTAGGACCTTTATTCCTAAGGAAATAGCATTCACTCATTACCCAAGGCCAGTCCCCAAAATGCTAGTGGGGGACAGCTAGATAATAAACATCCTCCACCAAGTCTTTACCACTAGTCCCCACTGTCAGAGTTCTTGATTAGTTACCGCATTACCTACGCCGGGGTGTCAAGCATTTCCGTCTCTGAACCTCCGTCTCCTCTTCCGTCAAATGTACCTTGTAGCAGACACATTAGGGCAGAACCTTCTCAGCTCCTGCTGAAACTAGGCCGTCCCAAGGGCTCCCCTTCTGGCCACAGATGATGGGATGAGATGTGGCCACCTGACCCTTGATGAGCCGATCAGATTCTGTCCTATTAGAACTGGAGCTGGGAGACACAACCTCTCCAGCGGGAGGTTGATAAGCCTGCTGCTGACAGCCTGGAACTTGGGATCCGTCCTTAGCAACGTGCAAGCTGGAAAGCTGACGGTTAGAAGCCTATCTTCAGAGAAAGCCTGGAGAAGAGAACAGATCAGCAGGCAGCCATACAGCCCAGGGATGGAGAAAAAGAAAGGGGCTGGACCGATGACTTTTTATTTCCCATGAGACTCAACTCAATCTCCTGCTCTTGTTTTCTATGACACTCCCTTGTAACCTACTAAGAAATCACCTCTTTTTAGATTATTTTAATAGTTTACTGTGTTTTGCAAAATAAATATTTCCTGGCTGAAACAGAGGAAACAATAATTTATTGAAGTCATTGCAAGACTAATAATATTGTATCATCACATGAAAATATGATCAAGAAGCAAATTGGGGATAAAAATATCTTATGGGAATGTTGTATAGACTAAGTGAGATTATCCATGAAATGCATAGTTCCTGGCACATATTAGGTGCACCAAAAAAAAAAGGTGTTATTATGGTCATTAATGATCCTCCCACATTGTTCCTCCCACGGCCTCCCACACACAAGCCTTCATGGTGTGAGACTTCACTGAGGATTTAACAGAGGAGGAGGGGTTTACCTTGCCCGGCACACAACTGCTAGCGTCAAATCCCTATTACATGTTCTCTTCTACAAAGCCCCTTTCTGGTCAGGGCCCCAGGAAGTATTGTCCTCTTTGCCTTCCCCTGAGAAGACCTTAGACTCGCGACCTCTCCTCTCCCTCTGGGATCCCAGCTCCACTCCAAACCTGCACACGCAGCCCTGTCCAGGCCCTCGGCAGGACAAAGGCCCTCCGCTGTGAGGGCCAGCTGACGGCACGGCTGGCTCCTGCCACACTGACAATGGCGACTGGTGTTGCGCAGGCCCTGTGCTGGCTCCAGGGACCCAGGGCGTTTGCCCGTAGGTGGAGCTAGATGTGGCTCTGCCAAGAGGCCCACAGGACAGGACATCAGCAGCCGTCACGCTCACTGTCGTCATGAGGGACGCTGTGTGACGCCGGCAGGCCTGCCCTCCCTCACTCCTGCCCCCACTGCCCTCTCTCTCACCTCCCTGGCCTGTCGGAAGGACTCCTGAAGACGTCACATCAGGCAAATGCCATGTTGTCAGCAAAGGAGGTGGACCTTACAGGAGCATTAGAACTAATCAACGAAAGCTGACGAAAGGAAGGGGGCTGGAGGCCTCTTCTGTAGGGAAGACCTTCTGTCTCCAGTAAAGGAGAGAGCCTGGCAGGAGAGGGGAGTGGAGAAGCGCAGAGAAATCCTTCTATGTACCAGATATGTCCTGACATGTCGCGTGTCTGATTCTCCACAAAGCTCCACAACAAAGTAAACACGCCGGCTGAACAGGAAGTGGGTGAGGCTGTGAGCGCTGAAACCAGGAAGACCTGTCAGCTCGCATCACAATTCAGCTAAAATGGTCCCTAAATGACTCTCATCAGATGCATTGGTTAACTTGGTTTCATGCCCACAGTCTACAATTCCCCAGCACAGACATCCAAACAATTATTGTACTGGCCCTGGGAACCGTGATGCACATAAGCTTTTAATTTGCTCAGTATCATTGCAGCCTGTCTAAAATAGATAAATCACTGATGCCCACAGATGACCTCAAATTTCATCATCACCCAAGTTTCCAATTTGAAACTCTAAATATACTGCTGAGGACATTGGAAAGCTACGTGTTAGAACAAGAAATTTATAATTAAAAAGAAATACAAGTGACTGGCATACATAGGAAAATATGCTTGTATATGTTGATATCATGTAAATGCAAGTAGAATAGACAACAAAATATCATTTTCATCCAGCAAACTAGTAAATGCTAAAACATTTGATAATTCCTATTTCTGGAAAGGATGTAGGTGACAGACACCCTCTTACACGGTTGTTGTGACTGAAAATTAATACAACCATTTTGAAAACACCCTAGCACAATCTATCCAAATTGTAAAAGTGTGTACTCTTTGATCCAGCCTTTCTGCTGCCAGGAATTTTCCTACAGCTATAGTTACGTATGTTTAAATTCTATAGAACGGTCAGAATAAATGAGCCGGATCTGCATAGAGCAACGTGGAATGACTCCGAAAACATAATGTGCATAAAAATGAGAAAAAGAATGAATTTAAAGCATAATTGAATTAATATAAATACAAAAATACCCCCCAAACAACATTATGCATTTGGAGATATACCTATCATGGAAATGAACAATGAAAGGCAAATAGAAAGGATACACGTTATATATAAGAGAGTGGATGCGCAGAGTGAGATGAAAGGTAACGAGGAAGGAGACAAGTGAAAAACAATAGTAAGATTTTAAGAAAACCAAAGAGGTTTTATGTGCACAGTAATTACACTGTGCTCTGAATTAAGGATCCTGAGAGATTTAATCAGGAACAACAGAGGTCTGAAACAAAGGGAAATTAAAACAATGGCAACAAATGCTCCCAACTATTCTTGCCTAAGATACAAAATACACAGGCTCAAAAATGTCAATTGAGACGTGTTGTAACAGCTATATGTTGAAAACCTTCTAAATGTCCATCATTTGGGTAAAGATGAAATAAATTAGTTTACATCCATTCAACCAGCCAACAATGCAGCCTTGAAAAATGATGAGGTGATTCTATATGAACTAATATGGAATGTTCTCTAAGATAAATAGTTAAATTGTAAAAATGATATGTAGTGTAAAAGGAGACACACACAGATGGGCTAGGGCGTTTGTTCTCTTCCTCCAGTCAGTGGCTTAGTGAAGATACAGAGCCAGCAGGTCTGAGTGTACTCAGTGAAAGAACAGCTTGACTCCAGCCGCTGGGCCAAGGAGGATCCGCGTTTCTGAAAAGTCATTTCTTCAACAAGGAAGGTCCCGTCGTAGCATGGTCACCTGGATGTTCCCGGCTCCTCCTTCTCCATAAAGATTGTAAAATATTTTAGGAAGGGGTTTCCTCTCCTGGATCCCTTTCTCAGGCATTCCTAGCTCAGCGGTGCCTGGATGAACCTGTCTGTAACTAGAATCTCAGAAGGAGAAAAGAGAGTAAATAAAGAATAAATATTTGAAAAGGTAATGGTTGAGAATTTCCCAAAAATGATAAAAGACGTCTACCACATATCCAAAAATCTCAAAGAACTGCAAGCAGAATAAATACCCCTCCCACTCTACTCCCCCCAAACATCTATACACGCCATACTCAAACTGCTGAAAACCAACGCAAAGAGGAAATCTTGAAGGCAGCTAGAGAAAAAATACACTATGCGCAGACTCTCAAAGATAAGAATTGTAGCAAGCTTTTCATCAGAAGCTACACAAGCCAGAAGACGATAGAATGACATCTTTAAAGACACAAAAGAAAAAAGAACTGTCAACCTGGAATTCCATTCCCAGAGAAAAGAATCTCTCAAAAATGAAGGAGAGAGGGCAATATGCTTCTGGCTGAGATGGGGTAACTGGGAGAGAATAGACACTCCCACCTTAAACACTAGAAAAACAAATAAAATGTATTGGTTTTCAGATATTGGACGCCAGGCAGCAATATCAGTGGTCGGACAAGCACAGAAATGGATTTGTGGATGGCAAGAAAAGGAGGACTTGGATGGCAAGACAATGGGTAGAAGGGACAGAAAAATATATTTGAAGAAATAATGGCCAAATGTTTCCCAATTTGAAAACCAGCAAATCCAAGAGCCTAAGAGGAACACCAAGTAGAATAAACCAAGGAAAACATCATCATATTGCTGAAACTAACAATAGAGATAAAATCCTTAAAACAATCACAACATCACATACAGAACCTTACAGACATTACATACAAAGGAACAAAGATAAGAATGACCGCCTACTTCTAATCAGAAAGTATGTAAGTCAGAGAACAACATTTTACATACTGGGTGGAAAAAGAGAAAAAAATTGTTAACCTGGAATAATATATCCAAAGAAAATACTTTCCAAAATGAATGCAAAATAAAGACTTCCTCACATAAACTTCACCAGCATAATTGCTCCACAAGAAGTGTTCTTCAGGAAAAGGGAAAGTGACATCGAATGGAAATTTAGAACGAGGAGCACTGGGGTGGTAAATAGGGGGATAATTATAAAAGACATTTTTCTCATGTATAAACCTCTGTAAAAGATAATTGTTCAAAACAAAACTAATAACAATGTATTGTATGGGTTGTAACACATTAGAAGTAACAACACAAAGGACCAGATGGAGTGGAGCTGAAGTATGCTGTTGCGACAGTGTACTGTCCTAACACAGCACCAAGTGGTACGATGTTATTTGAAGGTAGATTGGGGTAAGTTGAAGATATAAATTGTAAACTTTAGAGCAACCACTTTAAAAAGTAATACAAAGAGGATATCTAATAAACCAATGGGGAGATAAAATGGAATTATATATATTTTTAAAAGATTCAATAAACAAAATAAAAGAGGACAGGAAGAGAAAAAAGGAAGAAAGAATGGATCTAACAAGTAGAAAAACAATAGTGAGACAGTAGATTCAAACCTAAACATATCAATAATTACATTGATTCTAAATGCCTATATACTTCAATTAAAAGACAAGTTTTATGAGGTTTGATTAAAAACTAAGATGTAACCATATGCTGCATGCAAGAAGCCCACTTCAACTATAAAGATACAGACAGGTGAAACACAAAGGATGGAAAAACATCCCACGCAAACGCTAATCATAAGGAAGCTGGAGACATACAGCCAAAAAGCACACAAAATATTCTCAACATTGCGGGTCATTAGAGAGGTGAAAATCAAAACCACAATGAGATACCACTTCATACCCATTAGAATGGCTATTGTAAAAACAAACAAGCAAACAAAAGAACAAGGGAAAACAACAAACTTTGGTAAGAGTGTGAAGAAATTGGAATCCTTGTGCGTTGCTGGTGGGAATGTAAAACGAGCAGCCACTGTGGACAGCAGTATAGTAGTTCCTCAAAAAATTAAGCATGCAATTTGCAATTGTCTGAATGTTTGTGTCCCCCAAACTGCACGTGTTTAAATTCTAATGACCCGTGTGACGGTATCAGGAGATGGGGCCTTTAGGAGGTGCTTAGGTCATGACGGCAGAGTCCTAGCGAGTGGGAATAATGCCCTTATGACAAGGGCTCCAGAGAGATCGCTCCCCCCTTCTACCATGTGAAGACGTGGGAAGAAGTGGGCAGTCTGCAGCCCAGGAGAGAGCCTCCACCAGAACATGACCATGCTGCCACCTTCGTCTTGGACTTTCAGCCTCCAGGATCATGAAAAATAGATTTCTGTTGTTTATAAGTTACCCAGTCATGGCATTTTGTTACAGCAGCCCGAACAGATTAAGACAGAATTACCATATGATGCAGCAATTCCATTTCTAGGTATATACCCAAAAGAATTGAAAGCAGGGATTCAAACTGATACATGTACACCCGTGTTCACAGCAGCATCATTCACAATAGCCAAAAAGTATAAATGATACAGATACCCATAGATGGATAAAGGGATAAACAAAATGTAGTATGCACAGACAATGGAACATTATTCAACCATAAAAAGGAAGGAAATTCTGGCACATGCTACAACATGGATGATCCTTGAAGACGTTATGCCAAGCGAAATAAGGCAGACACAAAGTATAAATATTGCATGATTCCTCTTACATGAGGCACCTAGAATAGTTGAATTCATAGGGACAGAATGTAGAATAGTGGTTTCCAGGGCAAGAGGGAGAGGGGAATGGAGAATTATTTTTTAATGAGTGCAGAGTTTCAGTTTGGGAAGATGAAAAAGTTCTGGAGATGGATGGTGATAATGGTGAACAACAATGTGAATGTACTTAATGCCACTGAACTGCACACTAAAAAATCGTTAAAATAGGGGCCAGCTCAGTGGGGTAGTGGTTAAGTTCACGTGCTCCACTTCAGTGGCTCGGGGTTTGCAGGTTCAGATCCCAGGTGTAGGCCTATGCACCACGCATCAAGCCATGCTGTGGCAGCATCCCCTATACAAAATAGAGGAAGATGGGCACAGATGTTAACTTAGGGCTAATCTTCCTCAGCAAAATGAGGAAGATTGGCAATGATGTTAGCTCAGGGCCAATCTTCCTCACACACACACAAAAATGGCTAAAATAGTAAATTTTATGTTATGTACGTTTTGTCATGATAAAAAAGAAAGCTGGAGATGCTATCTTATTATAAAAGTAGACTTCGGAATGGGAAATATTACCAGAGATGAAAGATATTTCACTTCTAGTTTCTGGTTCATACACAGAAGGAGCTTGGGAGTTGCCACTCTGTCCTAACAATAAGTAAAAATCTGAACAGACTGAAAAATCAACAGCTCTTCTCTGATCCATAAGAGAGAAGAGGACCCAGGGTGCCACTGCCCCCAAGATTGGAGGGACAAACAGGGAGTCGCAGCTCACTGGAGCAGAGACTCAGGAGAGAGAGACTCCCCAGAGCAGAGACTCAGGAGGGGGTGGTCCGCTGCGGGACCCAGTGCTGGACAGGAAAACCTGAACTACAGCTGATAAACTGCTGGAGGCTCAGTGCAATCAACTCTGAGAGTCAAAGACTCCAGGGGGCCCAGTCATTGGGGGCCCCACAATACTGCAAAATTTACCTCCAGGAGTTGGACCAGGTTCCCACACTAAATATCGGAGAAAAATCCCCTTGAGCTTCTGGCAGGGGAAGTGTTTCAAAAATAAGCCATTTTAAAATATATAAGAGCACCCTGTTCTTCTTAACCAAGCCTGCCCTTGGAGAAACTGTTAACCAGAGCATAGACTGTTCAGGTTTTATCAGACTCAGACTCTGACTCTATCAGAGTCTCACTGGGGAAGGGAAATACCCCACTCCAGCCCACTCTCGACATCCTGTCCCATCTAAGGAGGGATATATGTGTTTACTTCTGCTTATAAATAAATGAAATGAATGACATATATGATTCAAGGGATGAGAGGGAGAAATTAGGATTATTTTGTTATTCTAAGGTGTTATATAGCATTATAGATTTAACAAAAAGAAATATAACTGATATACTAAGACAGGAGAGAAAATGGAATCATATAAAATGCTCAATTAGGGCCAGCCCTGGTGGCCTAGTGGTTAAGTTCAGCGTGCTCTGCTTCAGCGGCCTGGGTTCAGTTCCCGGGTGGGACCTACAGCACTCGTCTGTCAGTGGCCATGCTGTGGTGGTGGCTCACATACAAAATGAGGAAGGTTGGCAGTGGATGTTAGCTCAGGGCGAATCTCCTCAGCAAAAGAAAAAATGCTCAATTAAACCACGTCTGACCGGGCAAGAGAAACAATAGAAAAAATAAACAAATTGGACTACATCAAACTAAAAGGCTTCTGCACAGCAAAGGAAACCATCAACAAAACAAAAAGACAACCTAACAATTGGGAGAAGATATTTGCAAACCACACATCTGATAAGGGCTTAATCTCCAAAATATATAAAGAACTCATGCATCTCAACAACAAAAACACACCAACCCAATTAAAAAATGGGCAAAAGACCTGAACAGACATTTCTCTAACAAAGATATACAGATGGCCAACAGATACATGAAAAGATGTTCAAAGTCACTAACTATCAGGGAAATGCAAATCAAAACTACAATGAGATATCACCTCACGCCCGTCAGAATGGCTATAATTAACACGACAGGAAACAACATGTGTTGGAGAGGATGTGGAGAGAAGGGAACTCTCATACACTGCTGGTGGGAGTGCAAACTGATGCAGCCACTATGGAAAACAGTATGGAGATTCCTCAAAAAATCAGGATAGAACTACCATATGATCCAGCTATTCCACTCTTGGGTATTTATCCAAAGAACTTGAAAACACCACTGTGTAAAGGTACATGCACCCCTGTGTTCATTGCAGCGTTATTCACAATAGCCAAGACTTGGAAGCAACCTAAGGGCCCATTAAGGGACGAATGGATAAAGAAGATGTGGTATATATACACAATGGAATACTACTCAGCCATAAGAAACGATGAAATCCAGCCATTTGTGACATCATGGATGGACATTGAGGGTATAATGCAAAGTGAAATAAGTCAGAGGGAGAAGGTCAAATACCGTATGATTTCCTTGATTAAATAGTAGATAATAACAACAATAAACAAATACATAGGGACAGAGATTGGATTGGTGGTTACCAGAGGGGAAGGGGGGAGGGAGGAGGGTGAAAGAGATAATTGGGTACATGTGTATGGTGATGGGTTGTAATTAGTAGTTTGGTGGTGAACATGATGTAATCTATGCGGAAATAGAAGTACAATGATGTACACCTGAAATTTTTACAATGTCGTAAACCAATGTTACTGTAATAAACAAAAAATTAAAAAAAATATATACCTTCTTATGACTAAAAGTTGGCAAAATATGAAAAAAAAAAAAAGATTATCAGCGTGGATCGAGAACACACAACCCAACTGTATGTTCTCTACAAGAAACCCACATTAAATAGAAAGACACATATAGTTTAAAAATAAAGAAATGGAGAAATACATACCATGCTAACACTAATCAAAAGAAAGTAGGAGTAACTATACTAATTTCAGACAGAGCCGACTTCAAGTAGGGAGAGTTAACAGGGATAAAGAAGGGCATTACGTAATGTTAAGTTCTCCAAGAAGACATAACAATTCTTTTTTTTTTTTTTACCTCCCAAAGACCCCACTCCTGAATACCCTCCCATTGGAGATTAAGGCTTAATGGGTTCTTTTTTTCCTGTGGAAGATTGGCCCTGTGCTAACATCTGTGGCCAATCTTCCTTTTTTTCTTTTTTCTTCCCAAAGCCCCAGTAATAGTTGTGTGTCATAGTTGTAGAGTTGTAGCTCTTCTCTGTGGGACGCCACCTCAGCATGGCATGATGAGCGGTGAGTAGGTCCACGCCCACGATCGGAACAAGCGAAGCCCAGGCTGCTGAAGCAGAACTCGTGAACTTAACCGCTAAGCCACCAGGCTGGCCCTGACGTAACAATTCTTAAAGTGTATTCACCTAACAACAGAGCATCAAACTATGTGGGGCAAAAGGAGAAACAGAACAATCCACTATCATTGTTGGCGACTTCAACACCCCTCTCTCAGAAATAGACAGATCCAGCAGGGAGAAAACCAGTAAGGACACAGTTGAACCCAACAACACCATCAAACAACCAGATATAATGGACATCAATAGACGACGTCATCCAACAACAGATTACGTGTTTTTCTCAAGCTCACATGGAATGCTCACCAAGATAGACCACGTTCTGGGCCATAAACACCTTAACACATTTAAAAGAATAGAAATCATACAACGCCTGCTCTCAGGTCATAATGGAATTAAACTAGGAATCAATACAGAAAGATAACTGGAAAATCCCAAAATTCATGGAAATTAAACAACACACTTCTGAATAACAAACAAACAAATCCTAGGACTTGCACAAAGTCTTAGACTTAGTAGCTGCTAATGTTTGTTGAATGAGTGAATTAATTAACAAGTAAAGAATAAATGAACATACATGTCAACAAATTGTTGACAACTGACAAAGAAACATAGAATGTGACACTAATCAGTTGTGTTTGCAACTGTTATGCTCCTTGGCACACTGTATTAGTAAAATTTATAAGAAAGCATTTCAGAATAACTATTTGTAGCATTTTGTAGTCAATTAAAATTCTCTTCCTCATGACCGCCATTTTATAACTAGCACAGAGAATGGACAATGGCTGCTTGCCGGGATGCAGTTTTACTGCCTTGGTTTCTCTCTGCCAGGTGACAAAGAGCTAACCTTCCTTCAATAGCCAGGTGTCTGCTGTGGGCCACTTTTAGTGTAATCACTCCAAGTGACTGGCTATATTCTTTGTCTGGATTGGGTCAAACCCTGAAGAGGCCGTGTAGCCCAGAGAAGTTACCAAGTCCTGTCCCTTCACGCATGCTTCCTCCAGCCTTGAAAGCACCATTTTCTGAACCCAATGTTATAAAAATGAGGAAGATTGGCAATGGATGTTAGCTCAGGGCTGATCTTCCTCATCCAGTGCTATAAATACGAAACCTGGAGTCAAGTCGCAGGAGAGTCATCATTAAAATCTCAGGCTTAAGACATGAGCAGAGAAGTAGAGACAAGAGGAGCCAGGACAGAGCAGGAGGACAGGTGGCCTGATGTGGACCCAGTCACTTACTTGCACCAGGACATAGGAAGGCTGCCCAGGACCAAGACAGGAGGCCTCAACCACTGTGTACCAGGAACAAGGGTGAAGTTTACATAGTGGGTTCATACTTATGGTCATTTGCATCAAATCAGCACAGTCATGTGCCGCATAATGACATTTTGGTCAATGATGGACTGCATATATGATGGTGGTCTCGTAAGATTAGTACCATACAGCCTAGGTGTGTAGTAGGCTATACCACCTAGGATTGTGTAAGTACACTCTAGGATGTTCGAGCAACTAGGGAATTGCCTAGCGATGCATTTCTCAGAACATGTCCCCGTGGTTAAGCGACGCATGACTGTAAAAAGGCACCACAATGAATTCAGTCAGGATTTCACAACCGTTTTGATCTCTCCACAAAGCCACTCCTGGAATGAAGGGGCAGCTGGCAAAGATGATTGTATTTTCAAGAGGGGAATGTAAATTACTTAGGGATGCAGCTTTTACAAAAGAAATGTTTATTAAAAATAGATGACTGGAGGGGCCGGCCCGGTGGCGCAAGCGGTTAAGTGCACGCGCTCCGCTGCGGCGGCCCGGGGTTCGCTGGTTCGGATCCCGGGCGCGCACCGATGCACTGCTTGGCAAGCCATGCTGTGGCGGCGTCCCATATAAAGTGGAGGAAGATGGGCACAGATGTTAGCCCAGGGCCGTCTTCCTCAGCAAAAAAAGAGGAGGATTGGCGGATGTTAGCACAGGGCTGATCTCCTCACAAAAAAAAAAAAAAAATAGATGACTGGAGAACTGGCATTCCCCTCTACTCAGTGAGCACAGAGCTCAGAATCCATATTGGCAAATGCCGCTTCCTTTAGAAAGGAGAAGATAATCATCACACATGCCTTCTCACCTTGGAAACCAAATTATAACATAAGAATGTCTCTATCTCCTGGGCCGGTGTGCTCGCATTGGCCCAAGTAGAAAATGCCCCTCCTGCACCACTTAGCCACACAAACATTTTCCTAACGAGCTGTGTACTTTGGCTTGCATTTCCGCCTCCTTGTGAAAGGCAAATCTCCAGAAAGGGTAATGCTTGAGGCTTGTCTCAGTTGCTAGCTAAGCATCTTGATATAAGAACAGAACACTAACATGTGAGCAACCGTTTACAGTCTTTGAAACCCTTCCACCTTCATCGTTGCATTTGACCTTCACACAATAACAGAGGCTACTATGGTTGGGCCCAGGCACTATTCACAACATTAATCCTGGTCTTCACAAAAACTCTGGGAGGTAGGTAACTTGCCGTCCCCACTTTACAGATGAGGAGACAAGGCTCAGCAGTGGGGCGACCTGCCCGAGAGGACCCAGCGGGGGCCGGCGGAGCAGTGGTGCAGGCTCCGGTCAGTCCACCCGCAGAGGCCCTGCTTTCTTCCCTGTCCCTGCTGTTCCTTACACTGAGGTCTGTGAACCCCAGGGGATCTGCAATCACTGTTTGAGGGTCCTAGGATGTCTACAGGGATTTTATGTTTTGCGTTTTCATTTTGTTGATAATCTGCTTAAAATTAACGTAAGCATAGGAACCTGCTCTGGTCCCTGGGGTGACCTGCATAGAGGGGAACACAGTTGTGGGATCTCAGCGCCTTTGCTTGCTCTGGGCTATGGAACACGTTGATTCCAAAGAGGTTCCCCAGTACACAGGCCAACATCACGTCTCACACATGTGTTTGTGATAAGTGAGGACCAAATGATGCCATGACCTCCCAGTGAATAGAATTGCAGTGATGTAAACAGAGAGAATGGGGTGATATCTGGGATATCCCATATGGCTCACACAGCCTGAGCATATTGAACCCAAAGGTCCATGAGCCACTGCATGCAGAGCCCCGATCACATCTCAGGCATCAAGAACATTGCAAAAAGGCAGCAGCATTAAATTATAATAGTTAATTTAAACTGCATTGGGTTTTATGGCTTGTATTTCATTGCAAATTTAGTTTTAGAAATCCATAGTACTATAGGCAAATGGTGTTTGATGTTAATACTTATTTCACTGACCCTGTAGTGAAAATATTTAAATGGATACCTGGGGTTGGGTCTGAGAAGAATGCATTAAACTTGCTGCCTCCGACACTCATGTGAGATAGAAAAATGGAGATCACCGTGCAAAAACGGACAGTGCAGATGAGGGAGTTGGTGTCCACAGGGGAGAAGTGATTTCCTCCACATTACATCCATGTTCAAACCAGGACCAGAACCCCAAGGCTCTCAGGGAAGCAGATGGAGCAGAGATTGCAAACTGGTGGCCCACAGGCCACACTTTGTGCTCACTCTACAGAATTAAGATTTTTCACATAAAAATTCTGATTTCTGGCTTCTCTGGAAAAATTAGGAGATTTGGTGACAATGGGCCACACTCCTACATGATAATCACTGGCCAGACCTTGGAGCAGCTGTTCTCGGTTAGCGGGCCTGTCCTCTAGCCAGCACCCCTCAAATCCCCTGGGGTCCTGCTCCAGTGCAGTCTCATTTCAGCGGGTCTGGGGGGAGGCGGCTGAGATTCTAAGAAGCATCCAACGGGTGCTGACACTGCTGGTCCAGGGGTCTGACTCTGGTCTCCTCGGCCTCCATCCTCCACTTCTAAAGACTCTGCTGATTATATTGGGTCCATCCGGATCATCCACGGCAATCTCCTTATTTTAAAGTCAGATGGATGGCAACTTTAATTCCATTTGAACCTGAATTCCCATTTGCCGGTAACCAAACATATTCACATATTCTGGAGATTAGGACATGGACATCTTTGGGGAGTCTTTATTCTGCCTGCCACATTCAGTAAATGTGCATTATTATTGTTACTCAAGTCAGGCTAATTTCACTTTTCTATGCTGCCCAAAGCCTTGATCAGAGAGTCAAAGTCCTTAAAACCCAGTGACCCCAGCACGTGGAATGTCAACTCAGACCCTAATTTGTTTGTCTCAGCTCAAACGGTAGCCAGCTGCCGTCCTGTTGCTTCCTGCAGGCAGACTGATGTGCACCTGCCTGGTCCTGAAAGGTTCCACAAAGCTAGAGAAGCTGGTGAGAGCTGTCAGCGCAGGGGTCTCAGAGAGTTGAGAAGGGCAAGGGGGAGCATCGGATTTTAAGATCGGAGATAAAACATATCACAGCCAGGGCAGTGAGTATTTCCGAGCAAAGACAATGCCGGCATTTCCTTTCTTTGGAAGCCTGAGCTGAACTTGGCCAAGTGAGGAGGCACCTGGTCTGATTTAGCTAATGAAGGCATATCTTCAGTTATTGAGAAGCACAATAATTGGGCCCTGTGGGCTCCAGGGAGACACACACACGGTGAGGGGAGCACCTCACCTTGTCTGAGTGCCCATCTTTTTATCTAAGGAGAGGTCAAGTTCAACGAGATTGACAAGAGTGACGATAACCTCAAGTACCTGGGGTTCTGGAATAAGCCTTGGAAGGTGAGCGGTAACACAGGAAAAATGTCTTTGGTTTAGAGTAATTCAGTCTGTTTTTTCTTTTCATTTCTGCTACTCAAACTCCGGTTAAGTTACGAGCCAGGAATCTCGGGACGTTTTTTCTCTTTGAAATTCTCCTAAATTTCATGCATTTAACAAATATTTATTGAGAACCTAGAGTATGTAGTTGGAGTGACAGTGGGAAGCAAAGCAGACATGAGAAAATTAGTATGTCGACAAGGTGATTTCAGTAGCAACTTTGGGCAGTGAAGGCCATTAAACAAGGTGTGTGATGGAAGTGCCTGGAGAAGGGGCAGGACAGAGAGGGCTCCCTGGGAGGAGACGTCGGGCTGAGATGCCAGTGACGAGAAGGAGGCAGGATGGGAAGAGCAGAGTGGGGAGAATTCCAGGCTGAGGAAACAGAAAATGCACAGGCTGCAAGCAGGATCAGAAAGAAGGCCAGTGCAGCGGGGAGGCAGGTATGAGGTCCCTCCCACCAAAGTGTGGAACCGGGCCACTGTAGAGACCTCCTCAACTGCCTCCTTCTCCCTCAAGGCTCCTGGCTCTTCTTCTCTTGGAGGAAAGAGAGGGGGCAGGGATGCAGGACAGCCGGGTTTGTACTTAGGCTCCTTCACTTACAAGCCATGTGACCTGGGGAGAGCGTTGAACTCCTCTGGGGCTCAGTTTCCCCATCTGCAGAATGGGTATGGTTACCCCCACTTTGCAAGGCTGTTTCTGGGATGTGCGATAACATGCGGCACAGAGCAGGTGCTCGGGTCCCATTAGCAATGACGTTACTCCTTGTCCACTCCTGTGTCCCCTGCAGCCTGACACATCCCAGCAAGAGTCACCTTCTGATAGCACTTTCGGTTTTCCCTCTCCTGTCCCTCTGTCCACAGCCTTTCCCTCCTCCTCTCCTGCTTGGAGAATCAAGACCAAAGCCTTTGGCCCAGAACATAAGGCACTCCACAGCACAGTCCCAAATTACTTTCTTAAAATCCTTTTTATTTCCACTAATAATGAATGAATACTTTCTCCTTGTAAAATACACTAACAATACATTAATAAATTTTATAGAGAGTAAAACATCAAAGTCCTTAATTCTCACTCTCCGCTCCCAAAATAACCTCTGCCAAGAGTTTGCAGATATCCATCTGCCCTTTTTGCTTCATTTATGTACATGTGCATACACACAGGCAAACACACATGTAATGTTTTAGATAAATATGAATTCTTATGTTGGGGATCCAACCAACCCCACGAGGGAACGCTTATCCCCCTGCACAACTTTGCCCTGCTGAACCCCTCACCTGAAGTCCTCACTCCCCCTTCCTCTAGGTCTTTACTCTTTAGAAAGGCCTAGAAAGGCCTGGATCAAGTTCTGCAGGCCTCAAGCAGACTTCCCAGCTGCCCGCTGCCTCTTCTGAACCCCAAGGACAGTTATTTCAGTAAAACGTATGTTTTACACCAGATGAATGTGAAATCCTGCATTTGGCCCATGTGTGTGCGCTTCCTCGTATCCCTTCGCGGCTCTGGAACAAGCCTGGACACTGCAGTAAGCAACAATAGTCATGCTAATGTCCATAGCTCGTAGCTGACGTTTACTGAGCACTTGCATGTGTCAGACACCATAAGCACTTGTACACAAGCGTCACACAGCTAGCAAGTGGGGGAGCCAGGATTCGGAGCCGACTCAGGGGCGATGCTCTCAGCTACCGTGATGTACTGACTCTGCCATGGTGGATCCCACTAAAGCCAGGCCACACGTGCCCGAGAGCCAGGTGAGGTTGGTTTCCCTTGGCGGCCTCTCCGGGAGCAGGCCGACCTTCCACCAGAGAAGAGCCTTGCCCTCCACATCACTCCCAGTCTCTGCCTGCGCCTCCCACCTCACCTCACCCTGCCTCGTCGCCTCCCAGCAGCCCAGTCCTGATTCCTCCTTCTCAGCCCTGCTCACACCTTAGGCTTCCACCCACAGTTTGCTACCTCAACTCCAGCTTTCCTCCAGACGAGGCCTCAGCCTCATCGGGGTGTGCTTTTGGAAGCTCAGGAAAAATACAGCTTCTGATTGTCCTATTTGTGAATAATCAGTTCAACCCAAATCCTGCTGATGGGAGAAAGAGGGAGACCACTGTAGGCCTGAGACTGAGAGGGGCGCAGGTGCAGGTAGGGCCCTCCCAAAGCCAGGGATCCTGGCCCTTACACAGCTGTGGACACTCAGGAAGCTCCACTGGCGAAGGGAAGTGAGTAGGAGGCAGGCTGAACTTGACAGTGAGCATTAGTGATGGCAGACTCGCAGCAACTCCAATGCGTCATTCCCACCTCGGTCCTGCCGACTCAGTGAACTCTGACAGAGAGCAGGGCTTGCTCAGCCCACCAGCCAAGTAACTTAAAAGCAAATTCGCTTCTATCAAGCCATGACATGATAATAATATAAGTATTTGTGAAGGAAGAGTTGTTAAGCAAATTTCCATTTTCCTGCTTACAGAGCTTTTTCCCAGGCAAACTCATCAAAGCAAACCTCTCTAATTAGCTTATTGTCTGACACGATCCCCGGTACCTGAACCGCTAACTGAGGGTCAGCTCACGTGGTGTTTTGTTAAAAGTGTGTGCCTCAGTGGCTACAGGACTTATAACTTGAAAAAATTTTCTCCTGGCACTTTGATACGTCACAGAACATGCAACACAACTGAAAACCACACATATGGAAACTATTTAACAGCACTGCTAGTCAGTGAGACGGACTGAAAATCATCAAGTAGATGTTTTACTCTATTAAATTAATCCGGAAGTATTTTTTACTAAACGCTGGTCAATGCTGGTGATGTTGAGGTGAAACTGGTCCATTCCCTCCTAACGGAGGCCATGGTGAAGCAGCACCAGACTTTTGGGAAACTAGTTAACAATGCACATCCAGAGAATGGAATGTTCCTGTCCCTTTGCTCAGTAGGAAAAATTTGGAGTCTTAACCAAAGGAAAAAAATCCCCCAAATAAAGTGCTAAACATTTGAAGATGATTATTTCAACATAATCAAAAGTGGGTGAACCTGAAAACTATAAATATCCAACCATAGTGGCTTGATTAAATAAGGTCTGACACAGCAACATTGTGTACACAGTGAACAAAAAACAGTAATTATGGGGAATATTTAGCAACAAGAAGTATATTTGTGATAAATGTTAATGAAAATAGGATACAACATGGAATGTTTAGTACAATCACATCTATGGGGGCATTTGACCAGAAGGGGTCCCAGCAATGAAAACAGTAGTGTCAGCATTGTGCAAGACTTTTTTAAAAATCAAAATTGCCTGTAATATGTTGATACTGTGTTTACAATGGAAATAAAAGAAATAGTTGAACTTGTACGTATTAACGCTGAGATGGCTTTAATTGTTTTCCTCTGGGTGAAGCACGTCTGTTGTGGCTGGCATAATCAACCTTCTGCTCCCCATGAGCAGTTAGGCCTTTCAGCCTGTCTTACTCCTTTATCTACCTCCATGTCCCGGGATAAAAGCCCAGCCTTTCCACACAGCACCATGGGAGACAGGGCTTGTGCCAGTTAATTTAGCAAAACTCAGTGGCATAATGACTCATCGTTGCCCTAAATCAAAGTGGTTCTTTTAAGTGGGAGAGTTGTAAAACTAATCCCTGCTTTTTGATCCTCGCCAGGCCGGGGGCAGGAGAGGTGGGCTTTAAGAAGTAAAATTAATGAGTTCAGTAAGGATTATGTACTTATTGTGCACTCCAACTGTGCTAAACCATTTAGTGCAGGGAATAAACACCCAGATTCTGGAATCCGTGAACCTGGATTTGACTCCAGGTTGGCCTCTTACCAGCTGTGTGGCTTTTGATAAATTACTCAACCACTCTGGTCCTCACTCTTATCATTCATTAAGTTGCTATTACATGTCAGACATTACGGTGGGCACTGGGGTTATTACGGGGGAAAGATAGAGGAGGCCCCTCCCATCCAGGGACTTGCAGTCACTATGACTTACATAAACAAGGAAACAAGTACAAACCAAGTAGTTACCACTGGTGATGACTTCACCAGAAGAAATAAATGGGGCTGGATAGAAGCTGGCACAGAGTTCCTGTTTCAGATACATTGTTCCAGAAAGTTCTCTTTGAGGAAATGTCTTTTGAGATCTAAAGAATGAGAAGGATCCAGTCTTAGAATAGCCTTGGGGAAGAAAGTCCCAGGCATTAAAAGACAAGTTGGAGATTATAAAAATACCCATTTCATAGGTGTGCTGTGGGCATTAAATGGGATGATGCTCCCACACCTGTTAGCCAGGTTTCTTACTTATGGCCCCTTGGCAAACAGCAGCCACGACCCTGTGTGTAATGTCAAGGAAGGGATGTGCTGCGTGGAGTGAGAAGAGCTGAGTTTGAGTCGTGGGTCCACTATTCTCCAGCAGAATGCCCTTGGCATGTTATTCACGCTCTCTGAGCCTCAGTTTCCCTACCCATAAGAGGGGGTCAGATATGCAGTGTGTGGTATGGAGTACTTCATAAATAGCAATTATGAGGATGGCAATGACAGTGATGACAATGACGATGACGATGACGAAGACGATGATGATTCCAGCTGCGTGACGTTGAGCAAGCGACTTAACCTCTTAAAGTTCCATTTTTGTTATCTGAAAATGAGGGCAAAGGAGGGACTAAATACCTGCACAGACCACATGGCAGCTTTAAGTGGCACTGATGAATGGGGAAGCAGAACCACTCCTCACATGGACATTCACGTTGATATCCTAGCCGCTGGCTGTTGCCTGGCACATAGATAGATTTAATGACTGGACTGGACTGAATTGAACTGAATTCCTGCTCAGCAACTGTGCACAGTCTTTTATACCTCAGGGGCCAAAGCCAACACAGCGAAGATTGTCTGTAGATCCAAGGGCAAAGACCAGAAGATGCATTTAGGCTTTCCAAGAATGTTTCCCGTATGCTGCCCCTTGTTCTTATCTCTTTTCTGCTTTGCAACAAAAATCTCAACATGCAACCTCCATATCTCTCTTACATGTCTCCCTTAGTACCCACTCCTACGGCTAGAGCCTCTGGCCATAGAAGAGAGATTAGGCATCTGAAGAGGGCCAGTCCAGATATCTGTTGTCCCCTGTGTGGGGGAGTCATGTGGTGGAGTCCTTAGACAAGGACTCAACCTTCTTTATGGCCCAGAAGGAATCCATTTGTCTCAAAACATCACTGAAGACTTTGTAGTGGAGACAGGAAAGATTACATACCCCACAGAAGACTCCGTACAATCCTCCTTTGCACACCTCCTCCCCAGACATCCCAAGGGGCTTGCCCTTGCTCACGTGCCACCAGCCTCACAGATTCAGGGCTTCTCTGCTCTCCACCATCTCCCTGTTCATACTCAGCCCCTCCCAAGCTGCTAACCTGCACCCATCAACAAAGAAAAGCTGCAGTAGCTGTCCTACCCTTCCTCCTTAGAAGTTATGAGGGCGGGTGTGGCAATTATAAACTATTTTTTTTTCTTTTCATACACATTCTAAGAAGGCACTGCTTAATTGTCAGGCCACATGTTTGTCAAATGTTTCCTTAATCTTTGTCCAATCATTGTTCCTTGAGAATCGTTAGATTGGCAAAGTTGCAACAAACTGCTTTTAGTTCCAAGGGAAGAAAAAGGGTACTCTTAGTATGCGGTGAATAAATTGAAATATGTATATATATATATACACATATATACACACACAAATACATATATAATATATATACAAATAATTACATACTATATACATTTGTGTATACATGCTTGTATATATATTTTTATGTACATATTTGTTTGAATATGTATGTCAAGTAAAGAGGGGGAACGAATGATGATGAAGGTGGGGCTTTTACTGAAACGGAAAAAAGCTTCTGGCTGGATGACACCAAGTTGTTATGACTTAATCTCATACAGGAAGGGATAAGTAGGTTCTGCTCAGAGTTAAAAATAAGCTTACAAAGAATACTGAGCAAGCCCCAGCCCCTAACGTGCCAGTCATCCTTTCTCTGTAGAAGGGTAATTGCTCCTGATCTCTTGCAATTACCTTTTTTCTGAATCCAGCAAGGATAATCTCACGGGCAAAGTGAGATTCCTGAGTCATCAGTAATACCAGAGGGCTCAGTGGCCCAATGGAGAAATGTTTCTCTTTTGAGTGACTTCTGAAATTATGCTTCTAATCCTGAGTGGAGAAAGTAAATAAGTCACTGTCAAGCTAGAGGTCCCCTGAAGCTCGTTCAAGGAACTGGCCAAAGGGCTACGATGAGACAAAGAGCAGGAAGACATGTCACAGGTGAGATGTCTCCAGGGCTTCTGCTCCACTTGGGAGAGAAACTCCACTTACTGGGTCATAAGTGTACAGTGAGCCCACATCAGTCAGATCCCTACTGCTTAAGACCATCATAGGAGTAAATTGTTGTGATTCAACCACTGATCATTCAACTGCTATTAAGAGCCTACTATGTGCTCGCCAAACAGCCAGGCACCTATTACTCAACAGCTAATATATGCCAGACACTGTTCTGGTCTCTGGAAAAACACAGTGAAAGGCAGACAAAAATCTCAGACTCCAAATGACTTACTCTTTAGTTGAGGGGGTAGGAGTATTTAGCAATAAACTAATAAATATATATTAGGGGTTTCCTGGAGTGGTCTCAGTTTAGACACGTCATTCCAAAGAAATTATTAATGGTACCCTCTTTCACTTTCAAAAGTATTGGTTTGGAAGATAAATTATAAGGTCGCCCTACTGTTAAGTCAAGGAGGTTGGATTTATCAAAATGGTGACTGCAACAGCTGCAGTTTAGTTGGAATGTTGGGGAGAAAATCTAATTGGAGTAAGTTAAAGAGAGAATGTGTGAAGAAGCAATGGAGACTGTGAGTACAGACAATTCTTTTGAAGAGTTTTTTTTCTGGAGAGGAACATAAAAATGGAACAAATGTTGGTAGGGGTTGAGAGAGTTTACTTTTAGTATGAGAGAAATAGCAGCATGTTTGTGTGTTGATGAGACTGATTGAGGGAGAAGGGAAATTCTGATAATGCAATGGGGAGTGAAGAGTGGAGACAACTGCTGGAGAGCTGTCCTCGGGTGGGAGAGAGGAGAGGAGAGCTAGTGTGGATGTGGAGGGAATGTCAGCCATAAGAGAGAGGACAATTTGTCTATCGTATAGGGAAGAAAGAGGATGGGTGGATAGATGGATGGATAGACAGAAGATACATAGATGGATGGATAGATAAGTAGATAGATGATAGATAGATGATTAGATAGATAGATAGATAGATAGATAGATAGATAGATAGATAGATAGATAACAGGCACAGATTCACATAGTTAAGTAGACGTGGTGGTGGATACTGGTGGAACTTTTCTTCATATTGCCTCAATTTTCTCAGCAAAGTAAGAATCAGGGCTTTCTTTGGTGGGGAAGCATATTAGAGGCCTGAGGAGAGAGGAGAACATATGAAATGGGCATCTGGGAGAGCAGGAGAGTAAATAGACCTGAGAAAGACACAAAGATGATCTGGCATCCCAGATGGCTGCTTGAGGTTTGTGGTCATCACTGTGATACAAGAGGGTCAGCATGGTTAGGGGCTTTATTTCCAGCCACT